>NC_035437.2:165694262-166894262 GCF_002127325.2 Helianthus annuus
TTCCTGTAACTCGAATCCTAGCCCCGTTTATCCCATTTTAGTTTTACACCATTGTGAACCTTACGCCTTTTTTACTCTCTGATCGAGGTTCTCGGCATTGAAAAATCTTCGTAAACTAAATCACATGTGTATATGTTGACATTTAAGAGATAAGCAGTCAAGAAAATCAAGAGCAATGGTGATATATATGCGGATTAGACTCTAAAAAATAAACAATCAAAAAATTGTTAAAATTTAAGGAATGTGTTTAGTGGCGGCATCAGATTCCTAATTGATGGAGAATGGTCTGGTGGCAAGAAAAGCTGCTTCCAGGAGGTTGTCAAGTGTTTTCACTCGACGATTCCATTCTTGGGTGGTTGGTTTGGCCCTTGTTCCTGTAACTCGAATCCTAGCCCAATATATCCCATTTTAGTTTTACACCATTGTGAACCTTACGCCTTCTTTACTCTCTGATCGAGGTTCTCGGCATTGACAAATCTTCATACACTAAATCACACGTGTATATGTTGACATTTAAGAGATATAGAGTCAAGAAAATCAAGAACAATGGTGATATATATGCGGATTAGACACCAAAAAATAAACACTCAAAAAATCGATACAATTTAACGAATGTGTTTAGTGACGGCATCAGATTCCTAATTGATGGAGAAAGGTCTGGTGGCAAGAAAAGCTGCTTCCAGGAGGTTGTCAAGTGTTTTCGCTCGACGATTCCATTCTTGGGTGGTTGGTTTGGCCCTTGTTCCTGTAACTCGAATCCAAGCCCGGTATATCCCATTTTAGTTTTACACCATTGTGAACCTTACGCCTTTTTTACTCACTGATCGAGGTTCTCGGCATTGAGAAATCTTCGTAAACTAAATCACACGTGTATATGTTGACATTTAAGAGATATACATTCAAGAAAATCATGAGTAATGTTGATACATATGCGGATTAAACACCAAAAAATAAACACTCAAAAAATGGCTTCAATTTAAGGAATGTGTTTAGTGACGGCATCAGATTCCTAATTGATGGAGAAAGGTCTGGGGGCAAGAAAAGCTGCTTCTAGGAGGTCGTCAAGTGTTTTCGCTCGACGATTCCATTCTTGGGTGGTTGGTTTGGTCTTTGTTCCTTTAACTCGAATCCTAGCCCGGTATATCCCATTTTAGTTTTTCACCATTGTGAATCTTACGCCTTTTTTACTCTTTGATCGCGGTTCTCGGCATTGAGAAATCTTCATAAACTAAATCACACGTGTATATGTTGACATTTAAAAGATATACAGTAAAGAATATCAAGAGCAATGGTGATTTATAGGCGGATTAAACATCAAAAAGTTAACACTCAAAAAATGGCTACAATTTAAGGAATGTGTTTAATGACGGCATCAGATTCCTAATTGATGGATGATATTCGCTAATTTACACATATTTTAGTCCCCCGTTTTACCCCTATTTTATGCGTTTTCGGCCGTAAAACCCTCATTCGGATACTTAATTATCTACATTTTTGTTTACAGGCCTAAAACAGCATACCAGACAAGATGATAGCGAAAACGAAGACTTTCCGGACAAAACGACCAAGCTGCGAAACTTCTGTTAGAAAACTGACCTGGGCGTGTGGAACGGTCGTGCCACTTAATGCATGACCGTGCATCTCCGATGATTCATGAATGGCCCGGCAGTGAACGAGGGTGCAACTCCGCGTGCAAGGCATTGAAGGCCAACCCGGGAACGCACGGCCGTTCCACATCTTGCACCCCGTGCGGATCCGACGATCCAACAAGACCTTGGAACTGAACGACCAATGCGATCAGGCGTGCAACAAGAACCCAGGAACAGAACGGCCGTGCCACATGAGGAACGGTCGTGCCATATCGAATCTGGTCAACGATCTGCTGATGTCACGCAGCATGGTGGACCACCACCAATAATTGCTTAAAGTGCACGGTCGTGCGATCGGAGAACGACCGTGCGACAGCGAAAAAGCATAAAAACAGAACAGAACCATTCTGTTGGTAACTCTGGAATTTTGGAGAGCTTCACAGGCGATTTTCAGGCTCCGGAAGCATTAGCTTTAACCCGGATTCATGCCACATTACCCGGTTTAGCTCGATTACTATCCGGATTCTCATTCTTATGCTTGTTTATGGTTTGGTTTCTTAAATCTTTCCATAATTTTGTTATGTTTCAAGTATTTAGACTGATTATTATGTATTAATGTAAGCCTTTGGGCAAAAACACAACAATCCCTTGCTTGATTATAACCATTAGTATGTTAATCTTTGTTTGTAATGACATTTGGAAGTATTTTCTATGATTATCTTTGATGATTAGTTTGCAACCTTGTTATTGATTTTGATTTCTTGATTATAAGTAATTGTGTTGGATGATTGGTGCTTGGTTAGTTAAGATAGTTGAAAAATGAAGCTTAATTAATCATGTATTAGTAAACTTTTAATTTGGTTAACTAGTTTAACTTGCTTAAAATGTGGGCACCATGATACTAGAAATGGTTAGTGGTTTAATAAAATGTAATTATTGTTAATCAAGAAAGCTTGCCCTCACGGAAGGACTCTAACGGGTTAGATGGTGTTGTTATGAATTCTTGCCATGATTTGGTAGCTTAGTTAGTAGTTTCGGCCAAAATTGCTATCTTGGTGAATTTATGAGCAAGATTTGTAAAATGAACTCGGTTGTGATTTAATCTAGTTTATGCTTGTCTCGGTGGTTGCATTGTGTTTATCGGTGTTGCTTTCCTTGATATGCTTTTAGTGCCAAAACTGACTTAGTTGACATGCTTTGGTTGTGTATTAAGCAAGGCTATTTATATATAATTTACTATGTTTTATAGGTATTTATTTATGCTTACTTTAGATTAATTAAAACCAAAACTACTTATGTTTTTACCGGTAATTTAGTGGCAAAGGTCTAGTATTATTTCTCCACCCATTTCCGTGGATCGATACTTGGTTCTTATCGGTACTTTACTACATATATGACGGGGTACACTTGCCTCTTTCGTGTGTGTTTTGATGTAAAAGTAATAATCACTTTTATAAATTTAAAACCAAATCGTGTGTAATTTCATTGTAAAAATATGTACAGTCGCGCACACGTCAAATTTTTGGCGCCGCTGTCGGGGAATGGCGAGTTTTAGGAACGACCCGAGTCATTATGTTATCGGTGTATATACTTGTTAATATTTGTGTATATTTTCGTGATTATTTATTTGTTGATTTATTTGTTAATATTTCTTGCTTTTAATTCAATTTATTCATTTTCGTGATTCTCTTGTACACTTGTAAATTTTTATTCTATTTATTTGTTCTAATCCGGATTTATTTATTCATTTATTCATTGAATTTTCGGCTCTTAAAAATCATTTTTAAACTAGCCGATTCGATTATTTTCATTGCTTCAATTTTTATAAAAACTTTCGGCCCATTTTCGGATTTTTATAAAATTTTCAGCCCATTTTTTATACATATTCTGTTTCTATTCAGCTAAAAAAATAGCATTATTATATTAATAAAATATTCACTGTGTCAGTTTTTCGTTTGCAGGTTGATGTCCTCAACTCCCGCGCCCGCTATTGCTGAGCCTACTGACGAACCAGCGCATAATCTTAGAAGAAGTAAGAGGCTGCGCGAAAGGTCACTTGTCATTGCACAACGCATAGCAAATGCAATCGACGAGCCGGTGATTATCTCTGAAGACGAAAGCTCAGGGGACGAGGAGAGAGTCGTCATGGCGGACGACGATCGACCACTGAATGAAACAAATCAGCCCGGAAAGGCAGTCCTGGAGCCGAGTCTCCTTCAGCCTACTATAGACACTCCTATTTTTGAAATTAGACCTAGTATTATTAATATGGTGCAAAATTCTGTACAGTTTGACGGACGTGAGCATGAAGACCCTGGGAGGCATATCGCTGCTTTTCTCGCTGTCTGTTCGACATTTAGGATTACAGGTGTTTCGGAGGATGCGATTCGGTTGAGGTTGTTTCCGTTTTCGTTACGTGACAAAGCTAGAGCTTGGCTTATGTCACTTCCTGCCGGGTCCATCAGGACCTGGAATCAGTTGGCGGAGCAGTTTATGCAGAAATATTTTCCACCTGAGAAGCTACGGAACCGGATTGTTTCCTTTCGCCAGGACGAGGGCGAGTCGTTGCATGCGGCTTGGGAGAGATTCAAGGATTTGTTGATTGATGTGACACATCATGGCTTCTCCAAGCGACAGCTGGTTTTGACGTTCTATCAGGGGCTCAGCTATAATACGCAGGAGCGATTAGACGTGAACGCGGGAGGCGATCTTGGAACTAAGACGCCGACTGAAGCGTATGATATTATAGAAAAAGCTGCGTTGAAATCCAGCTCGCGTCGAGATGGAGATAGAGGTCGGGCATCATCATCATCATCTCGCTCAGGAGTTCATGCCGTAGACGACTACACGGCCATTACTGCACAAATCTCGGCTCTTGCATCGAGATTCGACAGGTCCCAGATGATTGCGCATGCTGGCTCGGGATGTGACCAGTGCGGAGTGTCACACGAGCCTGGGGCATGTTTTCAGGGAGTCGTATATGAGGGCCACGAGGAAGTAGATTTCGTGAGTAATCAAGTGAGGCCGCAGAACAACCCGTACTGTAACACCTATAATCCCGGTTGGAGAAATCACCCAAATTTTGGGTGGCGAGCAAACGCAGGCAATCAAAATCCTTTGGGATTTACTCAGCGTGCTCCAGCGCCTCAGCAGGGTCAGCAGTACCAGCAATACAACCAACCCTACCAGCAGCGTCCATATTCGTACCAGAATCAGGGCACTAGGAGTAGCTCCCAGCAGCAGGCCCCTCAGTCTAGTTCCAAGCTGGAGGATATGATGGCTCAGCTTCTCTCTAGCTCTGAAAACGATACCAACAAAGCGAAGATCGTTTTCTAGCTAACGAGGGAGAAATGAGAAGTCAGAAAGCCTCGATTCAGAATATCGAGAATCAGGTTGGTCAGTTGGCACAGATGATGTCCAAAAGGCCCCTAGGCGGTCTTCCGGGTAATACAGAACCAAACCCGGGCGGGCATGTGAATGCGATCATGACCAGGAGTGGAAAAACTACCGGACCCGTCATATCGGACTCAGCACCGATCACTTAAGCGGTCCCGACTGACACACCGGATGAGGTGCAAGCCAGGCTACGCCCAGCAAGTACAACACAAGTCCAGGAGCCGGTCAAAGATTACACTCCACCAGTACCTTACCCAGGCATGCTGATGAAACAGAAGAACGAAGAGCAATACGGTAAGTTCCTTGAGTTGTTTAAGCAACTACACATTAATATACCGTTTGTTGAAGCCTTGGCCCAGATGCCAAAGTATGCGAAATTCCTAAAGGATATCTTCTCGAATAAACAGAAGCTCGAGGATATATCATGTGTGGTGATGAATGAAACTTGTTCCGCCGTTCTGCAAAACCGTCTACCCACGAAAATGGGAGATCCTGGTAGCTTTACGCTCCCGTGTTTGATTGGAAACATGTCTGTTAGCCATGCATTGGCTGACTTGGGAGCGAGTATCAACCTTATTCCGTATAAGGTTTTTACAAAGCTGGATCTGGGTGAGCCGTCACCCACTAGGATGAGCATTCGGTTGGCAGATCACTCAATAAAGTATCCGCGCGGATTTGTGGAAAACATGCTTGTAAAAGTCAATAAATTTGTTTTCCCCGTGGATTTTGTTATCCTTGACATGGAAGAAGATTCAAGAGTGCCTTTAATACTTGGACGCCCGTTCCTCAACACAGCGAGGACGATTGTTGATGTGACAGCTGGCCAAATCACGCTCCGAGTAAATGACGAGCACGTGACATTTGATATTAAAAAATCAATGCAGCATCCGCAAAGTCACGATGACATGCTTTACTATGTCGACATTGTCGACGCATGTGTGTGCTCTCATTTTCAAGGCACTGTTGACGAGATTGATTCGGACACACGTCTGTCGTGTGGGGACCTGATTGGCATTACGCTGGAGGGCCACGATTTCGAGCAGCCAGTCTATCAGATTGGTGACGATGGTTCCCAGAGTCCGGAGAGGTTTCTAGAAATTGGCCATGTAAAAGAGGAGGAAGCAAAGCCTTCGGTTGAAGATCCGACGCCTTTGGAGTTGAAAGAACTCCCGCCACATCTCGAGTATGCATTTCTTGACGAGGAGCGTCGCTTACCGGTCATAATTTCGGCATCATTGGAAAAGGATGAGAAAAATCAGCTTCTCGAGGTTCTGAGACTTCATAAGAGAGCCATTGCATGGAAAATCATGGATATCAAGGGCATCAATCCTTCTTTTTGTACTCACAAGATTCTGATGGAAGACGAGTACAAACCATGTGCACAGCATCAGAGGCGTTTAAATCCAAATATGCAGGATGTGGTGAAGAAGGAGGTGATTAAGTTGTTGGATGCCGGCATGATTTATCCTATTTCGGACTCTGTGTGGGTGAGTCCAGTGCAGGTCGTACCTAAGAAAGGTGGTATGACTGTAGTCTCGAATGATAGGAATGAACTAATTCCTACCCGTACCGTCATTGGGTGGCGAGTTTGCATTGACTACCGCAAACTCAATGATGCTACTCGCAAGGATCACTTCCCGCTTCCATTCATCGACCAGATGTTGGAACGTCTGTCGGGGAAGTTGTATTACTGTTTCCTAGACGGGTTCTCTGGGTACTTTCAGATCCCTATCGCTCCTGAGGATCAGGAGAAGACTACCTTTACCTGCCCCTTCAGCACGTTCGCCTACCGGCGGATGCCTTTCGGGTTGTGTAATGCACCAGCGACCTTCCAGAGATGCATGGTTGCAATTTTCCATGACATGATCGAGGATTCCATGGAGGTTTTCATGGATGATTTTTCGGTATTTGGGGATTCCTTCGATCACTGCTTGGAAAATTTGAGAAAGATGTTGAAGAGGTGTGAGGAGACGAATCTGGTCCTAAACTGGGAAAAATGCCACTTCATGGTGAAGGAGGGCATAGTTCTGGGACACAAAATTTCTCACGCGGGCATGGAAGTCGATCCAGCTAAAGTCGACATTATTTCACGACTTCCGCCCCCCGCCTCTGTTAGAGCTATACGGAGCTTTCTTGGTCATGCCGGGTTCTATCGGCGATTCATCAAAGATTTTTCAAAAATCGCCAGACCCATGACCCGTTTGTTGGAGAAAGACACTCCATTCATATTCGGAGATGATTGCTTGAGAGCCTTTGACCTTCTCATGCAAAAGTTGATTGAGGCCCCTATTTTAGTTGCACCCGACTGGAGTCTGCCGTTTGAGATTATGTGCGACGCGAGTGATTACGCTATAGGGGCCGTTCTTGGCCAAAAGAGAGAAAAGCACTTTCACCCGATCTATTATGCGAGCAAAACTCTTCACGACGCTCAGGAGCATTGTACCACGACAGAAAAAGAGGTCTTGGCAGTCGTTTTCGCATTTGACAAATTTAGATCGTACTTGGTGCTTTCGAAAACCGTTGTGTATACTGATCACGCTGCCATCAGATATCTCTTCAGCAAACAGGACGCTAAGCCGCGTCTGATCAGGTGGATCTTGTTGCTGCAGGAGTTTGATATTGAAATTCAAGATAAAAAGGGTGCGTTGAATGTAGCGGCTGACCATCTATCTCTGTTAGAGCATGGAGACATCGTGGACGCGCGTTGGGATTCCATAAATGACAACTTCCCACACGAGTCTTTGATGAGTATTGAGATATGCGATGAGTCGCCATGGTTCGCTGACCTTGCAAACTACCTTGCTTGCGGGATTCTGATTAAAGGGTTGACTCACCAACAAAAGAGGAAATTTTTTTCGGATGTCAAGCACTACATTTGGGATGACCCTTACTTGTTTCGGGTAGGTGCAGATCAGGTGATTAGGAGATGTGTTTCAGGGAAGGAGGCAGCCGATATTCTGCGCCATTGTCACGAGGGACCTACCGGAGGCCACCACGGAGCCAACTTTACCGCCAAGAAGGTGTTGGATTCCGGGTTTTATTGGCCGACTATATTTCGTGATGCGCAGAGTTGGGTTAGAGCGCGCGATGCTTGCCAGAGGGCGACAAATATATCGGCACGTGATGAAATGCCTCAGAACTGGATTCAGGTTTGTGAAGTCTTTGATATTTGGGGGATAGACTTCATGGGACCATTTCCCCCCTCACGAGGTAATAAGTACATCCTGGTCGCAGTTGACTATGTATCGAAGTGGGCGGAGGCACAGGCCTTACCCACCAATGATGACAGGGTGGTCGTGAGATTTTTGAAAAGCTTGTTTGCCCGGTTTGGCGCTCCGAAAGCGCTTATCAGTGACAGAGGGACGCATTTTTGCAACACTCAGCTCGAGAGAGCTTTGTCCCGTTACGGTGTGCATCACCGTCTATCCACGCCCTATCATCCGCAGACAAGCGGGCAGGTGGAAGTCACGAACCGGGGGCTGAAAAGAATCCTTGAGCGGTCGGTAGGTGCAAACCGCAAGGATTGATCGGATAAGCTTGATGAAGCGTTGTGGGCTTTCCGTACGTCTTACAAGACGCCTATTGGGACTACTCCCTTTAGGCTTGTGTACGGAAAGGCATGCCATTTACCGGTTGAGTTGGAGCATAAAGCGATGTGGGCTCTAAAAACCGCAAATCTGGACCTAAAAGCCGGAGGTGAAGCCCGGTTTCTCCAGATTCATGAATTGGAAGAGTTGCGACAACGCGCTTATGAGAGCTCCGTGTTGTACAAGGAGCGCACGAAGAGATTGCACGATAAACGCTTGAAGGACCACATAGAATTCCAAGCGGGCGATCTTGTTCTTCTTTACAACTCGCGGTTGCGCTTATTTCCCGGAAAGCTTCATTCACGTTGGACAGGCCCATACACAGTTAAAGAGGTATTTCCGTATGGGACTGTTGCAATAGAGAACGCAGACGGCGTTATTTTCAAAGTAAATGGGCATCGCTTGAAGTTATACGTTGTCGGGCCGACAGGGTCGGTGATGGAGGTCATTGAGCTCCAAACCCCGCACACATCATAAGTGTGGGGAGGAGAGAGTCTACGCTGCTGACTCGCGGATCAAAAATGCAGCAAGAGCGTATTTTGCGCTTTAGGGGTAGTATCGTCATTTTAGGATTTATTTTTCTAGTTTTAGCTTGGAGTCTTGCTATCGACTCGTCGACAAAAATTTAGCATGAGTTTACGCTACTGACTCGCCGACAAAAATGTAGCAGGAGTGTCTTTGGCGCTATAAGGGTAAAATTGTCCTTTTTTGTGTTTTTGTAGTTTTAGCGTAATTTAGGTTAGTTAGGTAGTTTCCGTTAGTTTGTTGTAGTTTCGTACGTGCCGAGCGAAGGTTCTGTGCTGCATTATTGTTATATCAATTGGCGTGTTGAAAAAATGGCGAAAAACGGCCAAAACAGTTGCTGGAAATGGCTTCTGCAGAAAATTCTGATCTGCAGCTGATGCACGACCGTGCCAGGATTTGCACGACCGTGCGTTCCCGAGGGCCGGCACGGTGGATCGCACCCTAGGTGCATCTCCGAGAACAGTGAATGGGCTTGAACGATGTCGGTGACGCACGACCGTGCCAAAGGTCGAAAGACCGTGCGTCAAGCTGAGGGCAGTTTTGTCATTTGGCACTATAAATACCCGCATCTGCAGCCCCCATTCACAATTCGCGAAACCCTACCAGCACCAGGCCGTTCCAGAGCGATACTTCATCAAATCGCACGATTTTTCGCACGATCTCACACCCCTCTTCGCACGGTACGTTCCTAGTTGTAGATTTCTTGTTTCCTTGCTTTCTAAGTTAGATTTCCTCCGATTCTATAAGGGATTTATTAGGGTTCTCTTCATAAACAAATCGAAACCCTAACCCTTGTTTGAATCATACTTATCGTGAACACCCGGTTAATTGTACAAAAAAGTTGTTGATTTTGATAAAATCAGGTTATTTAATGTTCAGGGGTTCAAAATCTGCAGGTCACTTGTCGCACGGACGTTCCACGGATGGAACGGTCGTGCCAGTCCGAGTGATTCACGATGCCAGCTTGTTGTTCGGTGTTGCACGGTGGTGCCGTTGGTCGCACGCTATGCAGTTCCGACATCTCTGGGCAGTTGGTGCATGTCATCGGCGACGCACGACCGTGCATCTCGTCGCACGACCGTGCCATATGCCCAGATCAGAATTCACAGCTTCTTCATAAGTGGCTGCCCGGCTGTTTTTGATTCAAAATTTTCATGTTTCCATCTATCTGATGATATTTCTCATACAGATGAACCATCCTTTCCTTCAATTCGATCCCAACGATGAGCGAGAGGCTTTGTGCATCCCGAAACGTGACGCATTATGGGCACGGCGGGGACAGTTCGGAGTCCCCCGATGGTTGGATTGGGAAGTCATGCAGGAACTCAATCAGTATGACCGACTAGACAACATGATGAGTCGCCCACTTACAAATCTGGTCGGTTGCAACCGACCCGTTTACCGGGAGCTGACCATAGAGTTCTTCGCATCTTATGCCTACGAAAAGCCGGTTGCTGCTCGAAGACCCAAATTCCGCCACAAGGAGCGGGTAACTTTCAGATTATGTGGTCGATGGCATAGGTGGTCGGTTGGTCGTTTGGGTAGAAGGCTCGGGATTTATACTAGGGAAGATATGGATAATCCCAATGTCTTCACAGATCAGTTCACTTTCCCTTCTGATGCAGCACGGGATGCATTTTGGGCTGCAAATGCTGTTGGGGATCCCTACAACCGAGGATGTCAAAGCCTTCGCGACTCAAAGACCCTTTGTTGCGAGTGATGCACCTTGTTTTTAGCCATACGATATGCGGTCGCATGGACAGTCTCGGTAACTGTCCAACACCAGATTTGATTTTTTTATATGCATTGGTGGAGAAAGCACCTATCAACCTGGGCGCGCGAATGGCTGAATACTTCGTCAAGTGCTCGGGGCGGACTCCAAGCAGTCAGATACATGGCGGTCAGTATGTGACCGAAATAGCGTACAACGAACGCTATATGACTGAGGAGGTGCTTCAGGGTCTCACTCTGATAACCGAGGGGGTTCATGTCGACATCAGGTCACTCAAGGCCATGGGGGTGATTGTAGAGTTAGATAGGGGGGATAGGTTGAGGGGGCTGAATAAAGAGGTCTGGGACCCGTTACCCCCACTTCCATCAGACGAAGAGGATGTAGAAATGCAGGAGCAGCATGCAGTTCAGCAGCACGGACCGCACACACCACCACACCAGACACCGCCACATGAGCCGCAGCACCATGAGTACCACCAGCATCAGGATTTGCCTGAGTTTTATCAGCAGTTCCAGCAGATGCGTGTTACGCAGGAGCAGCATGGTACGTACATCGACCAGATTAGGACTAGCCAGGACCAGATCCGGGCTAGTCAGGATCAGCTCAGGGCCACTCAGGATCAGCTTAGGCATAGCCAGGAGAGCTTATACCAGGGGGTGAGTGCCGGATTTTCATACCTATTCGGGGAGATGCACCATGCATATCCCGACTACTTTCAGCACCCTCCACAGTTCCCACCATGGAACCCACCTGGTTATGGCGATGCGGGCCCATCCTTCACGAGAGACGATGATGGTGATGACGAGTAGGAGATGGTGGTGATGTTCATTAGTTGTTTTTATTATTTCACTACTTGTCATTTCGGGTGTTCTTTTTGCTTAGTATTTCAAACACCCTCGGATTGTATTTTATTTTCAAAACATTTTACTTTACGTTATGTCTTTGTTTGGATTGATAGTATTTATGTATATTATGGTTGATTTGTGATTTTTCTGTTTCTGTTCTATTTTGGTGCACATGTGACATACTTGCAGGTTTTGGGCTATTGGATTGTGGACCGGAGCACGTGACAGATACAGCTTCGGAAGTCTCGTTGCATCAACATTATCTTGAGGGGAGTATTGTTATCCTTTTCTCTATATTTCGGGTCTCGCATTGGGGACAATGCGAAGTTCAAGTGTGGGGAGGGGTTAACTTTGTTAACTTTGTTTGTCCTCAATATAAAAAAAATAAAAAAAAATAAAAATTCAGAAAAATAATTCAAAAATACCTGTATTTTGTATATATTTTAGTAAATAAACCGGTTGGTTGTGTTTTAGAAAACTTCGGACTTGATAAAAAACTCGACAAGCAAAATATTTTTGAAAAAGGAAACCGGAAAGCGTGACAAACAAAGAAAGACTTACATGATAGTTTTCACACTTTTACCCATTCCATCCGTTACGTGAGCATATTTGAGCCTATTGTTATATATTTGTTCATTTCGGATATAGGAGTGAGCCGGATGTTATGTGTAATTTAGAACTTGTCACTAGTATGCTTGTTAAGACCATGAACTTGTGGATTTGTGTAAAAGTGATAGAGGCACTTAGATTACCCCTTTGTTGTAAACCTTGTTCTTTGTGTTGTGCTTCCCGTTCACCTTATATTACCCTTTAGGATTAACCATGTCGAGCGTTCCCGTTTACCTTTTTTACCCACATTATCGCCCACTTAGCCAAATTTAGCCTTTATATGTTTTAAACCTTTTTAGTGTTGAAACTCGGACAAAATAATCATTTAACTAGCATTCATTTCAGTTTATTGTTTAATTAGTTTGCAAAAAAAAAAAAAAACAGAAAATAAAACACCCTAAAATAGGGTGAAGTTGATAAAAATCGAGCAATTTTGAATGCTTAAATGTTAAAATTTCGTTGATAAGCTCGATTGCGCAATAGTCGCCTTTTTAAGGCATTTGTATGTAAAGTTGTTTATTTTGTTGCTAGTTAAACGCTACTACCGAGTTTTAACCATTTTCGCCACTTTATATGTCCACTTCCATACCCTACGCCCAAGCCTAACGTTACAACCCGTAAAGACCTCTTGATTTACACTTGTTTGCATGTTAGTTGGTGGAGACGAGATCTTATGACAAGCTTATGATATTGCATATTTCATTGACGAGGCATTGACTGTTTGCACATACACATTTTATGTATGTTTCATAAATAAAACCGAGTGTGTGTGAACATTGTGAGTCGTGTGAAGATTAACATGTTGAGTCAATTAAATGTGAAGTCACGGCTTTTTGGTTGTCACTTTATAATTGCATATGCTTGTTGGGTTTGAGTCTTTTGATGTTGTCTTTCGACAAACCAGCTAACCGTTTATAGTAGTTTTTCAATAAAATAGTGTGTAAATTATCGTTCTTGTTTGTTTCTGTCTTTTATTGCTTTTTAGTTCAGCTTGCTTGAGGACAAGCAAGGTTCAAGCGTGGGGAGATTTGATATTCGCTAATTTACACATATTTTAGCCCCCGTTTTACCCCTATTTTATGTGTTTTCGGCCGTAAAACCGTCATTCGGATACTTAATTATCTAAATTTTTGTTTACAGGCCTAAAACAACATACCAGACAAGATGATAGCGAAAACGAAGACTTTCCGGACAAAACGACGAAGCTGCGAAACTTCTGTTAGAAAACTGACCTGGGCGTGTGGAACGGTCGTGCCACCTAATGCACGACCGTGCATCTCCGATGATTCATGAATGGCCCGGCAGTGAACGAGGGTGCAACTCTGCGTGCAAGGCATTGAAGGCTGTCGCGTCCCCCGACCCACCCTGGACGGAGTCGGGGTCTGCGACCAGATTTCAGTGTGGTACCCGTGGTATCTAATGGCAGCGGAAGTCTTTTATTACAGGATCTTTTAACCGTAAAAATATGCTCGTTTTAATATATTACACAAAGTTTTTAGGGATAAAATCCCATCATTTACAATCAGTTGATTTCACACAGAAATCATTATTTTCCAAAACATGTTTTATTTATTTATTCACAATGAGCCACTTCTCTGAGCTTGTAGTGCTTTACTACACTTTTCCTGGATCACACAGATCACCTGAAACATGTTTGAAAAAGGTTTTGTCAGCGGGGAAATACTGAGTGAATCATTCTGTTTTCTAAAACGACCCGTTAGTTATAAATCACAGTATTAAGAGCGATTACAATGTTTCTATCAACCAATTATCAAGAATGGGTATTTGTCACTCGACCGGATCTGTGACTGTGGTCATACCACTATTGGGTCCCGTCGCCCCAATAATGACGGTTTACTCACACAGAGTAATAATTACTCACATAGAGTAATACTCACTCACATAGAGTGATAAAAATAGTAATGTGCACAATACCCCACATACCAGCTGTAATTTGGTGATTACAAAGACTTAATCCCTGTAATTATAACCTTGAAAATAATTTGAGGTATTGTAATACTTACTCACAAACTGTGAGAAAACAGTATAAAAAGA
Organism: Helianthus annuus; assembly: GCF_002127325.2. Classification (NCBI taxonomy): domain Eukaryota; kingdom Viridiplantae; phylum Streptophyta; class Magnoliopsida; order Asterales; family Asteraceae; genus Helianthus; species Helianthus annuus. The sequence continues at coordinate 165,708,601 of NC_035437.2, forward strand.
AGAATGACTCACATTGCAGATTAACGAGCAAATAGATAATGCCTACTGATTAGCCTTGATTAAACCTAATTTAACATAATGCACACACACAGGTTAGTAACTAATACAGCAATTACGTCAATTCACGAGATTAAACCTTCACAACGATTAATCAGTGCAATACTCGATAATTCAATCGGATTCACAACGAATAACAGAGCATAGTCCGAATTCGAACAGCACTCTAATATTCAAGTCGAAATCACGACGATTAATCAAAGTACAAGCTCAATTAAGCAGCACCTGGACTATCGTTGGATAGTTATAATCGATCGGATGTTGAATCGTAATAGCGATCGAGTTATTACCCTGATTGCGGCAGCGATTCGAGATCTGTGTGTGTTTGTGTAGTATATAGCTGATAACTCAGCGTGTATTTTGACGTTTTACGTCGTTTCAACTCTCAAATTCAAGTCCCAGACACCCCTATTTATATACGAAATTTGACCCCCGTCGCGTAGCGCGAGGGGTACCCCCATGGGCGTCGCGCTACGCGAGGGGTCACCCTACTTCATAGGGTAGCCCTTCGTGCATGTAGGCTGGATGAGTCGACAATTTCTTAAAATTCGATTTTGACATATAGTTATTAAGATAATCGTTGGCTAGGGTTTATCCCCCCCTGAGTTTTAGGGGCCCTGATCCTGATTCTGATTGTTCTGGAAATTTTAGGGTTAGTGCAGAATTACTTGGGTTTCTTAATTAGGGTTTCCTTAATAGTTAATTACCATCCTAATTATGGATTTTAGTGACAGTTGTTACATCCTCCCCACCTTAAGAAAAATCTCGTCCTCGAGATTTATTGGAATAAATGAGGATATTTGCGCTTCATTTCTGATTCCAGCTCCCAAGTGTATTCTGGTCCTCTTCTTGAATTCCATTTGACTTTGACCAACACCAGTCGTTTGTGTTTGAGAAACTTGACTTTTCTATCTTCGATCTGTAGTGGTTTCTCTATAAACTTTAATTTTTCGTTCACCTCTACATCTTGAAGAGGTACTACCAGGGATTCGTCTGATAGACATTTCTTGAGAATGGATACATGAAATACATCATGTACTCCAGCTAGTTCTTCTGGTAGTTGTAAGCGGTAAGCAACAGGTCCTATTCGTTGGCTTATTGGAAATGGTCCTACATATCTGGGACTCAACTTTCCTTTCTTACCGAATCGTACTACTCCTTTCCAAGGAGAAACTTTTAAAAGTACCTTATCTCCTACTTGGAATTCAAGCGGCTTGCGACGATTGTCTGCATAGCTTTTCTGACGATCTCGAGCTGTTTTCAGTCTTTCCTTGATCTGAGTTATCTTGTCAGTAGTTTCTTGTACAATCTCAGGACCTGATAATTGACTTTCTCCGATTTCTGCCCAACATACTGGAGTTCTGCACTTACGTCCGTACAGTGCTTCGAATGGTGCAGCTTCGATACTTGAATGATAACTATTGTTATAGGAGAATTCAATTAATGGCAAATGGCTATCCCAATTACCACCAAAGTCAATTACACATGCTCGGAGCATGTCTTCTAGCGTTTGTATTGTCCTTTCACTCTGTCCGTCTATTTGTGGACGATAAGCAGTACTTAGATTTAGTCGAGTTCCCATTGCTTTCTGAAAACTTGTCCAGAAATGAGATGTAAAACGACTATCTCTATCCGATACAATGGAGAGCGGGACTCCATGTAGGGATACTACCTCGTCCACGTAGAGTTGTGCTAACCTTTCCATGCTAAAGGTTTCTTTCATTGGTAGGAAATGACCTGACTTGGTTAATCGGTCTACGATTACCCAAATCGCATCATTACCTCTTTTGGTTTTGGGTAACTTTGTAACAAAGTCCATTGTTATGAGTTCCCATTTCCATACAGGCATTTCTAACTGTTGTAGTAGTCCTGAAGGTTTCTGGTGTTCAACTTTAACTTGTGAACAAGTTAAGCACTTGGATACGTATTCGGCTATATCCTTTTTCATTCCTATCCACCAGAAATTATTCCTTAAATCTTGGTACATCTTATTGTTTCCTGGATGCATAGTATACCTAGATTTATGAGCTTCTTCTAAAATCTTATTTCTTAACTCTCCTTGCTAAGGTACCCAAATTCGTTTCTTATGGAATTTCCAAATTCCATCATTTCCTTGTTCTAATTCTTTTAGGTAACCTTTCATTCCTTCAGCATCGTCTTGGATTGCTGTTTTCTGAACTTCTTTAATTTGTGCCATTAAATCTACTTGTAGATTTAACCTCAGAGCACAGACTCGTTTCTGTTTCTCATGGTACTTACGACTTAAGGCATCTACAACTACATTTGCCTTTCCTTCGTGATATTGGATATCACAGTCGTAATCACTTAGCATCTCCATCCATCTTCTTTGCCTCATGTTTAATTCTTTTTGCCCAAATATATATCTTAAACTTTTATGATCTGTATAAACAGTAAACTTATTTCCATACAGATAATGTCTCCATATCTTAAGGGCAAAAATTATGGCTCCTAATTCTAGATCATGAGTCGTATAATTTTCTTCGTGCTTTTTCAATTGTCTAGAAGCATACGCAATTACCTTCTTGCGTTGCATTAACACACATCCATAGCCTAATTTTGAAGCATCACAATATACTTAAAAATCTTCTGTTCCTTCGGGTAAAGCTAAGATTGGTGCATTCGTCAACCTATGCTTTAAAATCTTAAAGGCTTCTTCTTGTCTAGGTCCCCATTCAAACTTAGCAGCTTTACAGGTTAACTTAGTTAATGGTACGGCTATCTTAGAAAAATCTTTGATAAATCGTCTATAGTATCCAGCTAAGCCTAGAAAACTTCTTATCTCCATTGCTGTTTGTGGGACTTTCCATTTTGTAATTGCTTCTATCTTAGCAGGATCTACATGGACACCTTTGTGATTTACCACATGACCTAAGAATTGTACTTCTTGTAGCCAAAATTCACATTTTGAGAATTTGGCATAAAGCCTTTCTTTTCTTAACAAAGTTAAGAGTGCATGTAAGTGTTCACAATGTTCTTTTTGGCTTTTGGAATAAATAAGTATATCGTCGATGAAAACGATCACAAATTTATCCAAGTATGGTTTACAGATTCGATTCATCATGTCCATGAATGCTGCTGGGGCATTTGTTAATCCAAAGGGCATGACTGTAAACTCATAATGACCATACCTAGTTCTGAAGGCAGTTTTAGGTATGTCTTCTTCTTGTACCTTCAACTGGTGATATCCAGATCTTAAATCTATCTTAGAGAAATACTTAGCTCCTTGCAATTGATCAAAAAGATCATCAATCCTAGGTAGTGGGTATCGATTCTTAATTGTAACCTTATTCAATTCTCTATAATCGATACACATTCTCATCGATCCATCTTTCTTCTTCACAAACAGTACCGGTGCACCCCAAGGGGATGAACTCGGTTGTATGAATCCTTTGCTTAATAATTCATCTAATTGCTTTTTCAATTCTAGCATTTCGGTAGGTGCTAATCTATATGGTGCTTTGGCTATTGGTGCAGTACCTGGAATTAAATGAATTCTAAATTCTACTTCTCTATCAGGTGGTAATCCAGGTAATTCTTCTGGAAAAACGTCTGGGTATTCTGAGACTACGGGAATGTCCTGGAGTTTCTTATCTTTAGTGTTAATGATTGCGGAAATCATATACACCATTTCCTGTTTTCTCGAATAACTAGCCAATTTCATTATTGATATGAATTTCAATGGCTTTCGAGGTTTATTTCCAGTAATTAAAATTACTTCTCCTGTAGGGGTTTGAATTTCTACTGCATTTTTATCACATAGGATTCGTGCATGGTTGGCTACTAACCAATCCATTCCTAATACTACATCGAATCCGGCTAAATTCATTGGTAACAGATTTGCAGAAAACTTATGGCCTAATAGTTCTACTTTTCCTCCTTGCCAGATTTTATCTATGTTCACAGAATTTCCTTCTGCGGTTTCAACTGTGAAAATTTGCCTAAGAGTGGTTAAAGGTAACTTAAGATCTTGACAAAATGAAGTATTAATAAAACTTTGGTTCGCACCAGAGTCAAATAATACTTTTGCAAATACGTCATGTACTAGGAACGTACCGGCTATCACATCTGGAATGAGTTCGGCCTCTTGAGTGGTTAGCTGGAATGCACGCGCATTTCTCTTGGTTGCTCCTTCAGCTGGTTTGGTTTGGTTGGCTATAGGTTTAGCTAACTTAGGACATTCAAATTGAAAGTGTCCCCTTTCTCTGCAATTATAACAAACTCTTGTTTTCTTTCTGCAGTCTTCTTCCCGATGTCCTTTCATTTTGCAAAAATTGCAAACCATGTTGCATTGTCCATAATGCTTCTTTTTGCAATTTCTGCAGAAAGGAGGTGATGAGAATTGCCCTGTTCCTCTTTTCTTGGTATTACCCGCACGAAACCCCTGGGTAATCTTCTGAGCTATTTCCTTCTTACGATCTTCCTCTCTTGTGCGTACCAACTCATCCGTCAGGGTATTAGCTAATTCTACCGCATCGTCAATGGTACGAGGTCTCGCAGCTTTAACGATGTTTCGGATTTCACTAATTAACCCCCAGATGTAACGAGAAATAAGTACCGGTTCTGGCGAAGCCAGTGATGGCACTACCCTTGCGTATTGAAAGAATGTCGAAGTATAGCCCCGACAATCTACTCCTGTCATACGGTGACTAAGGAATTTGTTTGCCATCTGTTCCTTCTCGTATTCGGGACAGAATTTTCTTTCTACCAAACTCTTAAATTCTTCCCAACCTATGGCGTAGGCTATCCTTCTTCCTTTTGCCTGGAGGACCGTGTTCCACCATTCGAGTGCCCCTTCTTTGAACAGGTTTGATGCATACATCACCTGGTCTCCTTCGGCACATTTGCTTATTGCAATTACTGCTTCGGTTTTCTCTAACCAACGCAGTGTTGCAGTTGCCCCTTCGTTACCTGCAAATTCAGCGGGTTTGCAAGCAAGAAATTCTTTGTAAGTGCAACCTGGCGTTGCAGCTTTCATTCTTTCAGGGAGTGGGGCCTGCTGCGGATCATGATCGTCATGATTGCCGCCTCCATTTATGCTATTACTGCCGTTATCGTCTGAAATACGTTTACTAGGAATTAATTGTGGTTCGGCAGGTTTTTGGACAGCAGCTACAATTTCTGGAATAGCATGAGCTATCCCTTGGGCGATAAAGTGCTCGATATCTTGTCGAGTTATATATTGATCTTCTTGTTCTTGCTCAGATTGATTTACTTCATTAATTGGTTCATTGTTAGCGTTTTCCATCTGCTAATCTAGTAGGAATTTATTAGTGTCTAGCTTATCAATAAAAAATTTCACATAGATAAACACATAGATTATCACAATATACAAGTATAACCAAAATTGTCGATTTTCTCGACTTTTACTTTGTTGGTATATTGTATATGCATCCATACACACCGTATTTTACAGAGTTTTATTGCCCATTTTACAGAATTTTAAGTTACTATCATACAATACGGTTTTCTGTGGTTTAACTGACGGTTCTAGTAACGATGCTCCCTCTCATCGTACTTCCAAGTTAGATGCTCTCCCATTTCCCTGATCCTATTACCTGTACCTATCAGTTCTTCACCGAACTGACGGAGTTCAGCTAGGTTTTCATTACTCATGGGAGGATTTGGGAGTGGTTCTGGGTCAAATTGTGGAAGAAAACTATAAGGACTATTGACTATGTTTTGGAATTGCCAGTCGTTTGTCCACCATTCTTCCAGTTCCCCTAGTGGTTGGGTATGGATTAAAGGTTCAGGAATAGCCGGTGTTATGTTTAAAGGAAATTGGACTGTAGCCGGGTAAGGATATAAATTAGTGCGGATTGGGCTTATGACCTCACAATTTCCTAATAGACGGTCTATTTCGTCTTGAAACGTAAGTTCTTCTGGCTGTTTAGAACTTTCGCCAACCTCTATTCCCTTTTGTTTCAGATCTATTCCTATTTCCTTTTCGGGTGGTTTCGAACTTTCTCCAGTTTCTATTTCCTTTCCCTTGATCATACTCACAGGATTTTCTATTTTAGGGAGTCTCCTAGTGGCAGGTTTCCTACGGCGTACTTTCCTCCACCCTACGTATCTTCTCTTCTTTTTCGGTTTAGCTTTTTCCAACGGTGGAGTTTGGAATTCCACAGGTTCTTCTATGTCAGCAATGTAACCAGTAAAGTCGTGAGAGACTTCGATAGGCACTGGATATAAGTTGAGATTTTGGAATGCTTCCGACATCTCATTCATGCTGCATAGCATATATGCAAAATGCACTGTTAAAACTTTGGAACAAAGTTTAACAAATAAACACTGAAGTTTTATTGCATACCAATTTATACAAAGGATAACAGAAATAAACACACTAGGACTTTATTTATTTACTGGATTGTGATTTCTCTTACTAGGCCCAACTTATCGATTTTGACAGATAGTTATTAAGATAATCGTTGGCTAGGGTTTATCCCCCCCTGAGTTTTAGGGGCCCTGATCCTGATTCTGATTGTTCTGGAAATTTTAGGGTTAGTGCAGAATTACTTGGGTTTCTTAATTAGGGTTTCCTTAATAGCTAATTACCATCCTAATTATGGATTTTAGTGACAGTTGTTACAAAGGCCAACCCGAGAACGCACGGTCGTTCCACATCTTGCACCCCGTGCGGATCCGAAGATCCAACAAGACCTCGGAACTGAACGACCAATGCGACCAGGCGTGCAACAAGAACCCAGGAACAGAACGGCCGTGCCACATGAGGAACGGTCGTGCCATATCGAATCTGGTCAACGATCTGCTGATGTCACGCAGCATGGTGGACCACCACCAATAATTGCTTAAAGTGCACGGTCGTGCGATCGAAGAACGACCGTACGACAGCGAAAAAGCATAAAAACAGAACAGAACCATTCTGTTGGTAACTCTGGAATTTTGGAGAGCTTCACAGGCGATTTTCAGGCTCCGGAAGCATTAGCTTTAACCCGGATTCAAGCCACATTACCCGGTTTAGCTCGATTACTATCCGGATTCTCATTCTTATGCTTGTTTATGGTTTGGTTTCTTAAATCTTTCCATAATTTTGTTATGTTTCAGGTATTTAGACTGATTATTATGTATTAATGTAAGCCTTTGGGCAAAAACACAACAATCCCTTGCTTGATTATAACCATTAGTATGTTAATCTTTGTTTGTAATGACATTTGGAAGTATTTTCTATGATTATCTTTGATGATTAGTTTGCAACCTTGTTATTGATTTTGATTTCTTGATTATAAGTAATTGTGTTGGATGATTGGTGCTTGGTTAGATAAGATAGTTGAAAAATGAAGCTTAATTAATCATGTATTAGTAAACTTTTAATTTGGTTAACTAGTTTAACTTGCTTAAAATGTGGGCACCATGATACTAGAAATGGTTAGTGGTTTAATAAAATGTAATTATTGTTAATCAAGAAAGCTTGCCCTCACGGAAGGACTCTAACGGGTTAGATGGTGTTGTTATGAATTCTTGCCATGATTTGGTAGCTTAGTTAGTAGTTTCGGCCAAAATTGCTATCTTGGTGAATTTATGAGCAAGATTTGTAAAATGAACTCGGTTGTGATTTAATCTAGTTTATGCTTGTCTCGGTGGTTGCATTGTGTTTATCGGTGTTGCTTTCCTTGATTAAGTGAGGTTATAAAACTTCTAACGGATGACTAACTTATTTTTAGGAGATTTTCATAGACATGTATCAATTGCACGTTAAAGAACAATTTTAGGTGGTTAAAGTGTGTTTATCGTTTTAACTTTCCGAATGATTGTCATGTTAGGATTCCCGAAAGGGATACTAATTGTCTCAAAATGAAAAATTGACCGAATGTTTCTAGTGCCAAAACTGACTTAGTTGACATGCTTTGGTTGTGTATTAAGCAAGGCTATTTATATATAATTTACTATGTTTTATAAGTATTTATTTATGCTTACTTTAGATTAATTAAAACCAAAACAACTTATGTTTTTACCGGTAATTTAGTGGCAAAGGTCTAGTATTATTTCTCCGCCCATTTCCGTGGATCGATACTTGGTTCTTACCGATACTTTACTACATATATGACGGGGTACACTTGCCTCTTTCGTGTGTGTTTTGATGTAAAAGTAATAATCACTTTTATAAATTTAAAACCAAATCGTGTGTAATTTCATTGTAAAAATATGTACAGTCTCGCACACGTCAATGGAGAAAGGTCTGGTGGCAAGAAAAGCTGCTTCCTGGAGGTTGTCAAGTGTTTTCGCTCGACGATTCCATTCTTGGGTGGTTGGTTTGGCCCATGTTCATTTAACTCGAATCCTAGCCCGGTATATCCCATTTTCGTTTTACACCATTGTCAACCTTATGCCTTTTTTACTCTCTGATCGAGGTTCTCGGCATTGAAAAATCTTCGTAAACTAAATCACACGTGTATATGTTGACATTTAAGAAATATACAATCAAGAAAATCAAGAGCAATGGTGATATATATGCAGATTAGACACCAAAAAAGAAAACACTCAAAGAATGGCTACAATTTAAGGAATGTGTTTAGTGACAGAATCAGATTCCTAATTAATGGAGAAAGGTCTGGTGGGAAGAAAAGCTGCTTCCAGGAGGTTGTCAAGTGTTTTCGCTCGATGATTCCATTCCTGGGTGGTTGGTTTGGCCCTTGTTCCTGTAACTCGAATCCAAGCCCGGTATATCCCATTTTAGTTTTACACTATTGTGAACCATACGCCTTTTTTACTCTCTGATCGAGGTTCTCGGCATTGAAAAATCTTCTTAAACTAAATCACACGTGTATATGTTGACATTTAAGAGATATACAGTCAAGAAAATCAAGAGCAATGGTGATATATACGCGGATTAGACAACAAAAAATAAACACTCAAAAAATGGCTAAAATTTAAGGAATGTGTTTAGTGACGTCATCAGATTCCTAATTGATGGAGAATGGTCTGGTGGAGAGAAAAGCTGCTTCCAGGAGGTTGTCACGTGTTTTCGCTCGACGATCCCAATCTTGGGTGGTTGGTTTGGCCCTTTTTCCTGTAACTCGAATCCTAGCCCGGTATATCCCATTTTAGTTTTACACCATTCGTACACTAAATCACACGTGTAAATGTTGACATTTAAAATATATACAGTCAAGAAAATCAAGAGTAATGGTGATATATATGCGGATTAGACACTAAAAAATAAACACTCAAAAAATGGCTACAATTTAAGGATTGTGTTTAGTGACGACATCAGATTCCTAATTGATGGAGAAAGGTCTGGTAGCAAGAAAAGCTGCTTCTAGGAGGTTGTCAAGTGTTTTCGCTCAACGATTCCATTCTTGGGTGGTCGGTTTGGCCCTTGTTCCTGTAACCCGAATCCTAGCCCGGTATATCCCTTTTTAGTTTTACACCATTGTGAACCTTACGCCTCTTTTACTCTCTGATCGAGGTTCTCGGAATTGAGAAATCTTCGTAAACTAAATCACACGTGTATATGTTGACATATAAGAGATATACAGTCAAGAAAATCAAGAGCAATGGTGATATATATGCGGATTAGACACCAAAAAATAAACACTCAAAAAATGGCTACAATTTAAGAATGTGTTTAGCGACGACATCAGATTCCTAATTGATGGAGAAAGGTCTGGTGGCAAGAAAAGCTGCTTCTAGGAGATTGCCAAGTGTTTTCGCTCGACGATTCCATTCTTGGGTGGTTGGTTTGGCCCTTGTTCCCATAACTCGAATCCTAGCCCGGTATGTCCCATTTTAGTTTTACACCATTGTGAACCTTACGCCTTTTTTTACTCTCTAATCGAATTCTCGGCATTGAAAAATCTTCGTAAACTAAATCGCACGTGTATATGTTGACATTTAAGATATATACAGTCAAGAAAATCAGGAGCAATGGTGATATATATGCAGATTAGACACCAAAAAATAAACACACAAAAATGGCTACAATTTAAGGAATATGTTTAGTGTGGGCATCAGATTACTAACTGATGGAGAAAGGTCCAGTGGCAAGAAAAGCTGCTTTCAGGAGGTTGTCAAGTGTTTTCGCTCGACGATTCCATTCTTGGGTGTTGGTTTGCCCTTGTTCCTGTTATTCGAATCGTAGCCCGGTATATCCCATTTTAGTTTTACACCTTTGTGTACTTTACGCCTTTTTTACTCTCTGATCGAGGTTCTCGGCATTGAGAAATCTTCATAAACTAAATCACACGTGTATATGTTGACATTTAAGAGATATACAGTCAAGAAAATCAAGAGCAATGGTGTTATATAGGCGGATTAGACACCAAAAAGTAAACACTCAAAAAATGGCTACAATTTAAGGAATGTGTTTAGTGACGGCAACAGATTCCTAATTTATGAAGAAAAGTCTAGTGGCAAGAAAAGTTATTTACAGGAGGTTGTCAAATGTTTTCGCTCGACGATTCCATTCTTGGGTGGTTGGTTTTGCCCTTGTTCATGTAACTCGAATCCTAGCCCGGTATATCCCATTTTTGTTTTACACCATTGTGAACCTTACGCCTTTTTTACTCTCTGATCGAGGTTCTCGGCATTGAAAAATCTTCGTAACTAAATCACACGTGTATATGTTGACATTTAAGAGATATACAGTCAAGAAAATCAAGAGCAATGTTGATATATATGCGAATTAGACACCAAAAAATAAACACTCAAAAAATTGCTACAATTTAAGGAATGTGTTTAGTGACGGAATCAGATTCCTAATTGATGGAGAAAGGTGTGGTGGCAAGAAAAGCTGCATCTAGGAGGTTGTCAAGTGTTTTCGCTCGACGATTCCATTTTTGGGTGGTTGGTTTGGCCCTTGTTCCTGTAACTCGAATCCTAGCCCGGTATATCCCATCTTAGTTTTACACCATTATGAACCATATGACTTTTTTACTCTCTGATCGAGGTTCTCGGCATTGAGAAATCTTCGTAAACTAGATCACACGTGTATATGTTGACATTTAAGAGATATACAGTCAAGAAAATCAAGAGTAATGGTGATATATATGCGGATTAGACACCAACAAATAAACACTCAAAATATGGCTACAATTTAAGGAATGTGTTTAGTGACGGCATCAGATTCCTAATTGATGGAGAAAGTTCTGGTGGCAAGAAAAGCTGCTTCAAGGAGATTGTCAAGTGTTTTCGCTCGACGATTCCATTCTTGGGTGGTTGGTTTGGCCCTTGTTCCTGTAACTCGAATCCTAGCCCGGTATATCCCATTTTAGTTTTACACCATTGTAAACCTTACGCCTTTTTTACTCTCTAATCTAGGTTCTCGACATTGAAAAATCCTTGTAAACTAAATCACACGTGTATATGTTGACATTTAAGAGTTATACAGTCAAGAAAATCAAGAGCAACGGTGATATATATGCATATTAGACACCAAAAAATAAACACTCAAAAAATGGCTACAATTTAAAGGAATGTGTTTAGTGACGGCATCAGATTCCTAATTGATGGAGAATGGTTTGGGGGCAAGAAAAGCTCCTTCCAAGAGGTTGTCAAGTGTTTTCGCTCGACGATTCCATTCTTGGGTGGTTGGTTTGGCCCTTGTTCCTGTAACAAGAATCCTAGTCTGGTATATCCCATTTTAGTTTTACACCATTGTGAACCTTACGCCTTTTTACTCTCTGATCGAGGTTCTCGGCGATGAGAAATCTTCGTAAACTAAATCACACGTGTATATGTTGACATATAAGAGATATACAATCAACAAAATCAAGAGCAATGGTGATATATATGCGGATTAGACACCAAAAAATAAACACTCAAAAAATGGCTACAATTTAAGGAATGTGTTTAGCGACGGCATCAGATTCCTAATTGATGGAGAAAGGTCTGGTGGCAAGAAAAGCTGCTTCTAGGAGATTGCCAAGTGTTTTCGCTCGACGATTCCATTCTTGGGTGGTTGGTTTGGCCGTTGTTCCCATAACTCGAATCCTAGCCCGGTATATCCCATTTTAGTTTTACAACATTGTGAACCTTACGCCTTTTTTTACTCTCTAATCGAGTTCTCGGCATTGAAAAATCTTCGTAAACTAAATCGCACGTGTATATGTTGACATTTAAGAGATATACAGTCAAGAAAATCAAGAGCAATGGTGATATATATGCAGATTAGACACCAAAAAATAAACACACAAAAATGGCTACAATTTAAGGAATGTGTTTAGTGTGGGCATGTTGGTGCATTAATATGTCTGCTGACTATGTCTTATTAAGTCTTATGTCTAGATAGGTTAAACGAGTGCACAATAGTGATTAGATTAGGGTTTGTATAGATTTTAGGAGAGCAGTCCGTTTGAAATAGACCCTGATCGTTTGAACTAGTGCTGACCGTTTGAACATGTTCAGTCGTTTGAACATGCTGGCCCTTTGAACAGTGTCCGTTTGAAGAGACATGTCACGTTTCAAACGGAAGGGGTTGTATCTATAAATAGCTGATCATTTCAAACGGACAAGGATGCATGTATGTGTGTGTGAGCGAAGGTGCTGCCGGATTTCTGTCAAAATCATTGTAAAAGCTCGCAATCAGTAATAAAAAGAAAGAAAGATTGAAAGGAACAAGCTGTTTTTGACTTGGTTTACTTTGATTCCGCCTCTGTAAACTAAGATGAACGACTTTTACTGACGTTTAAGGTCACCGGAACGGTCCAACAAGTGGTATCAGAGCTCAGGACGAGGAGTTCATACCAAATTCAGCTTGAAATCACCGGATTATCTCATTTATACCTTTCTTTTCTGATTTGAACTAGTTGTCACGGTTAAAATGGCTTGAAAAGCTCACATATCAAACGAAACACACTATTAACGAATCCTTGAAAGTTTTGAATCAAAATTCGACGTAAAAGCGATAAAAATGGACTAAAAACAGGGTTCCATTTGAACGAAGCATTCCTTTCGTTTGAAATTATCGTTTGAAAACAGACCTTTCGTTTGAACAATCGTTTAAAACTGACATTCCGTTTGAAAAGAATGGATTCCGTTTGAACTTATCGTTTGAAAGTGGTGTATCTTCAAACGATCAGGACAGCTATCGTTTGAAATTCTATCGTTTGAAAAGCTTTCGTTTGAAACCATACCGTTTGAGTCTACTCCGTTTGAAACCATACCGTTTGAGTCTACTCTGTTTGAACCATACCGTTTGAAACCATTCCGTTTGAATCTGTTGTTTTTCAAAACTTCAAAAATTTTCTAAGTGTTGGCTGATTTTGTAGGTACACTCAAGATGGATGACATATTCTTGAATCCTTTCAGCGACATGTACGCATTCACGGGAAATACCCGAAACGATGATACATCGTCAAGCAAAGAAAATGAGAATCCGCCGAAAGAAAAGAAAAAGGAAGCTTGGGAATCGGAGAGTGCCTTCGGAACATTCAATAGACCCCCAAAGCTTATGGCTATCGAGGAGTACAGTCGGTGGTCTAGGAAGTTTGAAGATTGGATGATGGCATTCGCATTTCCCAGCTGGAAAAGTTTGAAGAACGGTTATGCAAATGGAAACAAAAATGGTGAAGCGTTAAGATCAGCTGAAGAGATTGATGGTTTTGTAGCAGAACAGAAGTGTGTAGCTTTGTTGTTCCAGTCTGTTCGAGAAGACATCATTGCTTTGATCGATTATTCAAATGCAAAAGATCTGTGGCAAAAGCTAGAAAAGAAATGTGCAGGAAGTACTGAAATTGTAAAAAGTAAAAAGAAACTTCTTAGGAAAGAGTTTGATATGTTTGGTTGTCTAAAGAACGAGTCAGTTTGTAAAATGATAGAAAGGTTCGGTCATCTGAAGCTGGAATTAGCAAGACATGAGATCAAGTATTCTGATGAAGAACTTGTTGACAAACTGTTCGATTCATTACCAGACGAGGTGGATTGGAGATACTATGCGCTTATGCTGAAAAACACTATTGAGCCTGAAAAGTTGACTCCAGATTTGGTGATTGAGAGACTTGAAAGTCACGAGTTAGAGCTAAAGAAGACGTACAAAGTCAATCACTCATCTTATCAGCAAAATTTGGATCTTTATTATCCGAAACGCATGATGCCGAAAGCTAATTCTCCCAAGACTGCATTTTCGGCTGAGAATGTTTCTTCAGCAAGCAAAGAAAGTCGAAGCAGTCAAAGCAATGGAAGTCACAGTGGTTATCACAGTGGATCTTCATCATTTGCAAGTCATTCTGATGCAAAGTTTCAATGAAACATCGTAATAGATTTGAAGAATGCTCAGAATTTTGACGAGGAGTCGGCTAAGCAACAAATGGTATTCTTGGCGTCTGTGTTGGAATCATATGAAGGGTTGGTGGCTGGCAAGATCGGGAATACAAATCTGACAAAGGAAGATTATGATCAGATAGATCCCGAAGAAACGGAGCTGATCGATATTCGTTGGGTAATGCCCAGTGTTGTTCGCAGAGCACAACGTTTTATGGAAATTACCGACAGAAAAACAATCGCTGGTCCATCTACTAAGCTGGGGTTCGACAAATCCAAGGTGGCATGCTTCAAGTGTAAGCAGAAGGGTCACTTTAAGCGAGAATGCAGAAATGCCTATGCTGATGAGTCGGAGAATCCTTTAAGGGACGATTACTACAAGAAGGCAATATACGATCAGAATAAATCCGAGCCGCCGAGATTGAAACAGGGTGAAGATACCAGAGAAAAATCTAGAGCTCCAGCGGTGATTTATGATGATGAGGGGTATGATTGGAGTAAAGATGTTTTACCGGAAGAAGATGCGGTTGGTTACGCATTCATGGCGAAAAATGATGAACCTATTCCGTGGAAAGATGATCGTACTGAAGAGCAGAAGTATTGCTATCGGAAAATGATTGCTGAAAACAGAATCATCAGAATTTCTCGTATCTATCTGGAAGCTAGAAGAGCGAGAAGATGGGATCCGGATAGGGAGTGCTATCTGGATGAATATGGGAACATTGCAATCGATGACAAAACGCTCGATCTGGAAGCCATCATTAAAGAGATAAAAGAAGATGATGAATATTGGCAGCACAAATGGTGGGGAACTCCAACCGAGAAAATGATAGAAGAAGAGAAAGTAAGAGAGAGAAAGGAGAAAGAAGAGAAAGAGAAGAAAGAAAAAGAAGAGATCGAGAATGCAAAGAAGGTTGATACGGGCATTATTGATACTACGCAGGAGTTGACTGCAGAGAACCTGGGAAAAATGGCTGTCAAAGTGCTAGCTGCTAAAGCACTTGAGGTAGACTCTAACTCCATGTCTGAGTCAAAAGGCTAGGTCAGTCCAAATTCGTCAACAAATGCGTCAGGTAAAAAGATCGAAGGAAATGCTGATTGCAAAAATTGCCTCAAAGAGTGCAAATTTTGTAACACTATCACGTATCTCAACAATGAGAAAGTTAAAGATCTGACAGCAAAAGTCAGAAGTGTTGAGAATCAGATTCTTGCGCGTGACAAAACGGTTAAAGCTTCAACTGAACGGATTAAAGAATTAACTACTCAAATTGAAACTGATAAAATTGAACATGAAAACGTTAAACAAGAAAATGAAAAGTTAATTCTTGAAAACCGTCAGATTTCTGAAAAATTTGAAAAACTCAAAAGCATAGTGAAAGATAGTGATGATCGAAATGGTAAAACTTTTAAAGAAAACGAACATCTAAAAGTTGTGCTGAGAATAAAAGAAGAATTAATTAACAAACAACTGGATGAAATCGCTAAATTGAAACTTAAAGTTCAAGAAGTTGAAATTGAAAATGAGCGAAGAATCCAGTTGAAGCTCAACAGTTATAGCTCCGCAAGCTTTGTTTTGCAACATATTGTTCCAAAACCCATTGGCAAAAACAAAGCTGGCGAAGACGTGTATTCTGATGGAACCGGGGTGGGTTTTCACAAAGTTCCACCGCCGATTTTGGATAACTACACGAAAAAGCAATCTGTTTTGGTTGAACTTGAGGAAAAAAGTGAAGTTAAACTTCCTGAGAACATTGATGTCACGTTCACATCTTCCAGCGACGATAGTGTCCAAAATGATATTGTAAAAGGTGTTGTTGAAAATGTGCTTAAAACAAATAATGACACTACTGAGGAAGATGGGTGTTTCTTGGACAAATACATTCCGAAACAAAAGTCCAAGAACAACTTAAATGATGAACCTACTCTTGTCATGTACAAGATGTCGGGATCGGATAAGTTGTTTTCGGATTCAGAGTTTCCGATCGAGAATGTAAACATGAACAAATTGACAAATGTTTTCAAACTGGTCGAAGTTGAGTTGTCCGTAGTGAACAATCTGAGTCAAAAGAAAAGTAAAATGAGGGTTGAGAAAGAAAAGGTTTACAACAAGAAATCTGTTAATCCACAACGTGTTTATAATAACAACAGAAACAACTGGTCAGGTGGTTATCAGGGGGGTAAATCATATCAGAAATGGAATGTTCAAAACAAGAGGTTTGTTGAGAAGAAAAAGTTTGTGAACAGTTCGAGTTCACTTGCTGATGAAGAAAAAGAAACTTTTTCAAAATCTAACAAAGAATTCTTTGAGAAGAAAGCTTCTCAGTCTCAGTTTGAAGGCACAAGTCGAGTGGCTGATACTCGAACTTGCTTTCGATGTAATCAAATTGGTCACATTGCACGAAAGTGTACAAATGTGAAGCCTAAGACTGAAACTGTGAAGACTCAACAAAAGAAAGTTGAAGTGAATGGTAAAACTCCAAGCATTGTTGAGAAAAAGAGTGTGAAAAATGAACCAGTAAAGAAGTTGGTAACTAAAAATGATAAATTTTATAAAAGGGTTGCATTATCTCAACAAGTTTGGAAGCCAAAAATTGAGAAGAAAAATTCAACGTCTGAGGTGAAAAAGGCTGATGAATCAATTACGGTTGATTATGATGCAAATTTTCCACCTCTTAAGGCTGAAAATTTCAAAATTCAAATTGCAAGAGTCAAGGTTACACCTAAGGCTGATGAGGCCTGGGTGGACTCCATTTTGACTAAACAGTTTGAATTGCCGGAGCTTCCTGGATCGCGAAGCATGAATCGGCATCTTTCTTGAAATTGTTTAAGTGATGATTTGTTATGTGCAGGATCTTCCAAAACTTGTATCCAGATGGATCATGGATAGTGGAGCATCAAGATATATGACAGGGAAGACCGCGTTACTGTATGATGTGAGAAACATTAATGGTGGTTACGTAGGTTTTGCGGGTAATCAAGGAGGAAAGGTTATAGGTGAAGGAACGTTATCCAATGGAATCGTAACGTTTGAGAGAGTTAACTACATCGCTGAGCTGGAGAACAACCTGCTGAGTATCTCCCAGATCTGTGACAGGATGTATACTACTCACTTCACTGACAAAGAATGTTTGATCTTGAAACCGGGATTTGTGATACATGAGGAATGGATCATCATGAGGGCACCAAGAGTCAATGATCTGTACGTGTTGGACATGAGCGTAGCTACTACAACCACGGGTCAGGCTCATTGTTTTGTGTCCAGAGCAACTGAAAAAAAAATCAAGATTATGGCACCGAAAAATGGGGCATATTCACCTAAGGAAGATGAATCATTTGGTGCATAATGATTTGTTCACAGGAGTTCATGTCAAAGGTTTCCATCTGGAAGGGGAGTGCATAAGCTGTGTCAAAGGCAAACAGAAGAAAAAGTCACACCCTACAAAGCAAGTCAATTCAGTTTCAAGACCTTTGGAAAGACTTCATATGGATTTGTTTGGTCCAGTGAACGTCAAGAGTATAACAGGAGATTACTACTGTTTGGTCGTGACTGATGATTATTCCAGATTTTCGTGGGTTTCATTTTTGAAATCGAAAGACGAAACATTTGACAGTTTGATGGCGTTGTTTAAGAGAATTGAGAATTTGTACCAAAGGCCTATCAGTAGAATTCGAAGTGATAATGGTACTGAATTCAAAAACAGTAAGATGGAAGAATTTTGTGATGAAAGAGGTATACTGCATGAGTTTAGTGCTCCGTACATCCGCAGCAGAATGGAGTCGCAGAACGCAAAAATCGGACGCTAATCGAGACGGCTAGAACTATGCTCGCAGATTCAAAATTACCAATTAATTTCTGGGCTGAAGTTGTTTCTGCCGCATGCTATACGCTCAACAGGGTTCTTACTGTCAAGAAGTTCAACAAGACGTGTTTTGAGCTAATCAATAACCGCAAGACAAATTTGAAGTATCTAGAACCGTTCGGGTCACCCTGTACAGTTATAGAGCCTAATGGAAAGTTTGGTTCGAAGTACATTGAGGGAATATTTATTGGTTACGCCAATCCAATGCGACGTGTCTTCGTTCCAAGTGAAAGCCGGATTATTGAAGCAGCGAATGTTGAATGTCAAGGTTACACTATGCCGCCACAAAGTCCTGGAGATTCATGGAAATATCATTATGATAAACTTTGGGATTCGTTTGACATGAGAGAAGAATCAGAGGAAGATGAAGATTTCTTTGATGAGCTGGATATTTTGCGAGAGTATGAGTCGCAGCTCAGGTTCCCAGCGGAGTATTCTGGAAGACCTCGGGAAACTTCAAATGATGATGAAGCAGGTCCTAGTCATGCTGGTGAACATGATGATGAAGTTGCTCCTGGTAATCAGTCGGAGGTAAATGATAATCAAGAAGCTGAAAACATGCCAGTTTTTTATCATGGTGATTCAGACTCTGAGGGGGAGCAGATTCAGTTATCAAGTCAAACAAACCAAGTTGGTGAACAAGAGGCAGAACAGAATGTTACTAATCTGGAGGGAAGTGTAGATGTTCCAAGCGAAGTGATGCCGCGAACTCTTTCTTATCATCCAGA
Source organism: Helianthus annuus (assembly GCF_002127325.2). Taxonomy (NCBI): domain Eukaryota; kingdom Viridiplantae; phylum Streptophyta; class Magnoliopsida; order Asterales; family Asteraceae; genus Helianthus; species Helianthus annuus. The sequence continues at coordinate 165,727,481 of NC_035437.2, forward strand.
GGAATTGATTATAGGAGAACTGCATTCAGGCGTTCGTACAAGACGTCAAATAGACCAGGGCTTAACATGTTTTTACACTACAGTAGCACCTTTACAAACTGAATTTTCATTAAGTTGTTTTATCTCGCAGATCGAACCGAGAACTTATAAAGAGGCGCTTACTGAAGACTCTTGGGTCATAGCAATGCAAGAAGAGTTAAGTCAGTTTGAAAAGTTGGGAGTGTGGAAGTTATTGGATTTGCCGGATGGACAAAGGAAAATCAATACAAAATGGGTATTCAAGTGTAAGAGAGACGACAGAGGAGTGGTTGTAAGGAACAAAGCTCGACTCGTTGTTCAGGGCTTTAGTCAACAGGAGGGGATTGATTTTACAGGAGTCTATGCTCCTGTAGCACGACTAAAGGCTATCAGAATTTTCCTAGCATTTGCGACTTGGAAGAACTTTAAAGTCTATCAGTTGGATGTTAAATCGGCGTTTCTTTATGGGAAGGTCAAAGAGGAGGTTTATGTTGGTCAGCCGCCGGGCTTTACTGACCCAATCCACAAGAACAAAGTTTATCTGCTGGACAAAGCGTTGTATGGTCTACATCAGGCACCGAGAGCCTGGTACGAGACTTTGTCTCAACACCTACTCGCTAACAAATTCATACGTGGAAAAGTGGATGCCACTCTCTTCACTAAAGAGGTCGATGGACATCTTCTGATCGTTCAAATTTATGTAGACGATATAATTTTTGGGTCAACGAATGAGAAATTGTGCAAAGATTTCGAACAGGTGATGAAGCAGAAATTCGAAATGTCATCAATGGGGGAGATGAAATTCTTTCTGGGTTTACAAGTTGAACAACTTCCTGAGGGAATTTTCATTCACCAGACGAAGTACGTGCATGGGATATTCTAGAGAAATTTGGAATGTCAAGTTCTACTCCTGCTGCTACCCCACTTGCGACTAATCATGGGATTCACCCAGATCTCACCGGAGACAGGGCTGATGAAACGTTCTATCGTTCCATAATAGGTTCTTCGATGTATCTAACTGCTTCACGTCCTGACATCATGTACCCAACGTGCCTCGCAGCAAGATTTCAGTCTAACCCGAGAGCATCGCACATGATTATTGTCAAAAGGATATTACGTTACCTGAAAGGTACTCCTTCATTGGGGTTATGGTATCCTAGGAAAGGCGAATTTACGCTCGAAGGGTATTCCGATTCGGATTTCGGATGCTGTAAAGTCAATGCGAAATCAACGACAGCAGGTTGCCAGTTCTTTGGACCTAGATTGGTTACCTGGCAGTGTAAGAAACAAACTTTTGTGGCACTATCCACGTGCGAAGCTGAATACGTATCTGCTAGCAGTTGCTGCTCTCAGATCTTGTGGATACAGCAACAAATGCGCGATTATGGTTTGCAGATTCTTAACACACCTCTGTTTGTTGATAATGAGGCCGCAATAAATATAACTAAAAATCCAGTACATCACGCTAAAACTAAACATACATAAATTCATCATCACTTTATTCGCGATTGTTTCGAGAAAAAGTTGATACGAATTGAGAAAATCCACACTGACGAACAAAAAGCTGATTTGCATACCAAAGCTTTTGATAAAAATCGGTTTCAATATTTGTTAAAACTTAATGGTTTGAAATTGCTTTCGGTGTCGGATGGTATTGTGAGCGTTGATGAGAGTACTGTTGCGGATGAAGACGAGAAACAATTTGCAATGGTTTGTCGATTTTTTACATGTTTTGGTATTTAGGGGGAGTAGAGTAGATAGTTGTATATAGTCTATTTTCTGAAAATACAAAAACAGTAAAAAATGCAAAAATACAAAAACATGATAAAATTGAAAAAGAGCTTGTGTATATAGGGAAAATGATAGTACATCGGCTAGACAATTACAGTACGCTAAAGATTTGTAAAGTCTAAATGAGTTAAACAATCTCACTGATGATGTGTCGATAGGTTTTCACACATTTAGTAGATTTATTTGGGATATAAACCTAAAATTTCAAACTTGTGAAATTCGTGGGGAACACTACTTGGATATATAGGTAACCCCTGAAATCTCGTTTGAAAGGTCCCATATTCCGAGATACTAGGTCTTTATACTCAGTGATATCTGGGGTATTATTCCGGGACTTCTGCTGTATGGAAGTACTGACCTAGTCCCCGAATAATACTTTCTGCAAATGCTTGAAACATAGCACTGTCCTCAGCAAGCTGATGAAACAATAAAATTGATAGTCGCTGCTGTTGTAACTAAAAGATCCTCTAAAGGGGACACACCAGAAAGTCGAAGCCGTCATCTCTCTGCGTATACGGAAGTATCGACCTGAGCTCTCACGGCCCTCGCATTTAACCCCTAACAGATATCATTTGTGGTATACTCACCTGTAAGACTGAATATTTGGGATTCTGGATACGGGAGTATATTCAAGAGGTGGGCACATGAATTGAGCTAAGTTAATAAAACACCTAAATCGTATCCTGAATAAATTGAAATTTGTGTGAGAATTTAAGATGGATCAGTATATCGACAATCGAGGTGAGTTGTTTAAGTCTGAGCATGTAATTAAGCTTAACGGTACTGGTAATTGGTCTAAAAAGCTGATATGATTCCCTGACACGCTCGCCAAAAATAAGTTTGTATATAGTTCAATTTCTTTACATTCTGCAATTTAAGTTTTTCTGTTATTTCATTTCTTAGTTTAGAACACATTAAAAATCCAAAAAGATTTTATTTCTGCTTTATTTTAGACAAACCAGAGTGGAAAGTTGATTGTCTGATTCTCGAGATTTGAAGCAGATGCAGGAGATTCTGAGCTGAAGAATGAGGAGAGCTTACTTTGTTGAAGTTTGAAATGTTTTCAAAGTTAAAACAAGTTCATTAAGTTGATGCTTGTTACATTGTTTTAGAAAATATGAAAATGGTTTTATAAAATCAGTTTGATTCGTCAAATAATCAACCAGGGTCACTAAATTGAACTTGGTAGATTAATTGAGTATCAGGGTCATTAACTTGGACCTGAATACTTAAGTGGATTTCTAATGCTGATTGAGTTTGTGAATTATTGTTTGAAAAGATAGAATTGTAATGTTATTTGATGAGCAACAGGTTTGGACTTCATCATTCCCATGGAAGCTAAATGTCAAAGCGTGAACCAGAAATCTCAGATCCCAGCATACTGAGAGGGGGAGTCTGTGAAAGGGGGAGTCTGGATCAACAGCTAAAGGGGAGTCTGATGATGAAGTTAGGATGTGATTCTAAAACTGTGAAGAATGCTTTTGATGTGAAGACAGAATGCTTTACAATGTCAAAGACAAAGACTAAAGACTCAGTAACCGAAGACTTCGTCAACATCCAAGGGGGAGTCTGTTGGTGCATTAATATGTCTGCTGACTACGTCTTATTAAGTCTTATGTCTAGATAGGTTAAACGAGCGCACAATAGTGATTAGATTAGGGTTTGTATAGATTTTAGGAGAGCAGTCCCTTTGAAATAGACCCTGATCGTTTGAACTAGTGCTGACCATTTGAACATGTTCAGTCGTTTGAACATGCTGGCCGTTTGAACAGTGTCCGTTTGAAGAGATGTGTCACGTTTCAAATGGAAGGGGTTGTATCGATAAATAGCTGATCATTTCAAACGGACAAGGATGCATGTATGTGTGTGTGAGCGAAGGTGCTGCCGGATTTCTGTCAAAATCATTGTAAAAGCTCGCAATCAGTAATAAAAAGAAAGATTGAAAGGAACAAGCTGTTTTTGACTTGGTTTACTTTGATTCCGCCTCTGTAAACTAAGATGAACGACTTTTACTGACGTTTAAGGTCACCGGAACGGTCCAACAGGGCATCAGATTACAAACTGATGGAGAAAGGTCCAGTGGCTAGAAAAGCTGCTTCCAGGAGACTGTCAAGTGTTTTCGCTCGACGATTCCATTCTTGGGTGTTGGTTTTCCCTTGTTCCTGTTACTCGAATCGTAGCCCGGTATATCCCATTTTAGTTTTACACCTTTGTGTACTTTACGCCTTTTTTACTCTCTGATCGAGGTTCTCGGCATTGAGAAATCTTCATAAACTAAATCACACATGTATATGTTGACATTTAAGAGATATACAGTCAAGAAAATCAAGAGCAATGGTGTTATATAGGCGGATTAGACACCAAAAGGTAAACACTCAAAAAATGGCTACAATTTAAGGAATGTGTTTAGTGACGGCAACAGATTCCTAATTTATGAAGAAAGGTCTGGTGGAAAGAAAAGCTATTTACTGGAGGTTGTCAAGTGTTTTCGCTCGACGATTCCATTCTTGGGTGGTTGGTTTGGCCCTTGTTCATGTAACTCGAATCCTAGCCCGGTATATCCCATTTTCGTTTTACACCATTGTGAACCTTCCGCCTTTTTTACTCTCTGATCGAGCTTCTCGGCGATGAGAAATCTTCGTAAACAAAATCACACGTGTATATGTTGACATATAAGAGATATACAGTCAAGAAAATCAAGAGCAATGGTGACATGTATGCGGATTAGACACCAAAAAAATAAACACTCAAAAAATGGCTACAATTTAAGGAATGTGTTTAGCGACGGCATCAGATTCCTAATTGATGGAGAAAGGTCTGGTGGCAAGAAAAGCTGCTTCTAGGAGATTGCCAAGTGTTTTCGCTCGACGATTCCATTCTTGGGTGGTTGGTTTGGCCCTTGTTCCCATAACTCGAATCCTAGCCCGGTATATCCCATTTTAGTTTTACACCATTGTGAACCTTACACGTTTTTTTAATCTCTAATCGAGTTCTCGGCATTGAAAAATCTTCGTAAACTAAATCGCACGTGTATATGTTGACATTTAAGAGATATACAGTCAAGAAAATCAAGAGCAATGGTTATATATATGCAGATTAGACACCAAAAAATAAACACACAAAAATGGCTACAATTGAAGGAATGTGTTTAGTGTGGGTATCAGATTACTAACTGATGGAGAAAGGTCCAGTGGCAAGAAAAGCTGCTTCTAGGAGGTAGTCAAGTGTTTTCGCTCGACGATTCCATTCTTGGGTGTTGGTTTTCCCTTGTTCCTGTTACTCGAATCGTAGCCCGGTATATCCCATTTTAGTTTTACACCTTTGTGTACTTTACGCCTTTTTTACTCTCTGATCGAGGTTCTCGGCAATGAGAAATCTTCATAAACTAAATCACACGTGTATATGTTGACATTTAAGAGATATACAGTCAAGAAAATCAAGAGCAATGGTATTATATAGGCGGATTAGACACCAAAAAGTAAACACTCAAAAAATGGCTACAATTTAAGGAATGTGTTTAGTGACGGCAACGGATTCCTAATTTATGAAGAAAGGTCTGGTGGCAAGAAAAGCTATTTACAGGAGGTTGTCAAGTGTTTTCGCTCGACGATTCCATTCTTGGGTGGTTGGTTTAGCAATTGTTCATGTAACTCGAATCCTAGCCCGGTATATCCCAATTTCGTTTTACACCATTGTGAACCTTACGCCTTTTTTACTCTCTGATCGAGATTCTCGACATTGAAAAATCTTCGTAACTAAATCACACGTGTATATGTTGACATTTAAGAGATATACAGTCAAGAAAATCAAGAGCAATGTTGATATATATGCGAATTAGACACCAAAAAATAAACACTCAAAAAATTGCTACAATTTAAGGAATGTGTTTAGTGACGGCATCAGATTCCTAATTGATGGAGAAAGGTGTGGTGGCAAGAAAAGCTGCATCTAGGAGGTTGTCAAGTGTTTTCGCTCGACGATTCCATTTTTGGGTGGTTGGTTTGGTCTTTGGTCCTGTAACTCGAATCCTAGCCCGGTATATCCCATCTTAGTTTTACACCATTGTGAACCTTAAGGCTTTTTTACTCTCTGATCGAGGTTCTCGGCATTGAGAAATCTTCGTAAACTAGATCACACGTGTATATGTTGACATTTAAGAGATATACAGTCAAGAAAATCAAGAGAAATGGTGATATATATGCGGATTAGACACCAACAAATAAACACTCAAAATATGGCTACAATTTAAGGAATGTGTTTAGTGACGGCATCAGATTCCTAATTGATGGAGAAAGTTCTGGTGGCAAGAAAAGCTGCTTCCAGGAGGTTGTCAAGTATTTTCGCTCGACGATTCCATTCTTGGGTGGTTGGTTTGACCCTTGTTCCAGTAACTCGAATCCTAGCCCGGTATATCCCATTTTAGTTTTACACCATTGTGAACCTTACGCCTTTTTTACTCTCTAATCTAGGTTCTCGACATTGAAAAATCCTTGTAAACTAAATCACACGTGTATATGTTGATATTTAAGAGATATACAGTCAAGAAAATCAAGAGCAATGGTGATATTTATGCATATTAGACACCAAAAAATAAACACTCAAAAAATGGCTACAATTTAAGGGAATGTGTTTAGTGACGGCATCAGATTCCTAATTGATGGAGAATGGTTTGGGGGCAAGAAAAGCTCCTTCCAGGAGGTTGTCAAGTGTTTTCGCTCGACGATTCCATTCTTGGGTGGTTGGTTTGGCCCTTGTTCCTGTAACTCGAATCCTAGTCCGGTATATCCCATTTTAGTTTTACACCATTGTGAACCTTACGCCTTTTTACTCTCTGATCGAGGTTCTCAGCGTTGAGAAATCTTCGTAAACTAAATCACACGTGTATATGTTGACATTTAAGAGATATACAGTCAAGAAAATCAAGAGCAATGGTGATATATATGCGGTTTAGACACCACAAAATATACACTCAAAAATGGCTACAATTTAAGGAATGTGTTTAGTGACGGCATCAGATTCCTAATTGATGGAGAAAGGTCTGGTGGCAAGAGAAGTTGCTTCCAGGAGGTTGTCAAGTGTTTTCGTTCGACGGTTCCATTCTAGGGTGGTTGGTTTGGCCTTTGTTCCTTTAACTCGAATCCTAGCCCGGTATATCTCATTTTAGTTTCATACCATTGTGAACCTTACGCCTTTTTTTCTCTCTAATCAAGGTTCTCGGCATTGAGAAATCTTCATAAAATAAATCACACGTGTATATGTTGACGTTTAAGAGATATACAGTCTAGAAAATTAAGAGCAATGGTGATATATAGGCGGATTAGACACCGAAAAATAAACACTCAAAAAATGGCTAAAATTTATGGAATGTGTTTAGTGACCGCATCAGATTCCTAATTGATGGAGAAAGGTCTGGTGGCAAGAAAAGCTGCTTCCAGGAGGTTGTCATGTGTTTTCGCTCGACGATTCCATTCTTTGGTGGTTGGTTTGGCCCTTGTTCCTGTAACTTGAGTTCTAGCACTATATATCCCATTTTAGTTTTACACGATTGTGAACCTTATGTGACAACTGCCAAATTTGCATGTATCCGTACAATTAATTAATAATAATTAGTGCTTAATGACTGTGCTGAATCACAACTGATGACTTAAACTGCTTTCTGATTACTACATCATACATACATGTGCATCACATAGTACATACTGTCACATCATTTCACATGCAAACTTTATTGACATACATGATGCACAAAGCACGGTTAGCACAGTTAGCGGATAACTCAGAAAAATGCTGACAATGTTCAGTACATAGACAGACAGTGTTTTGAAACCTAGTATGAGCCGGAAACCAAGTTCTACACTAGTGTGGTGTGTAGGGAAGTAAGGACCATAAAACTGCGTCACTAGGTGATAGTTGAAGTACCGGAAAGTGCCTAAAACCCACATAAAGTATAGAATTCTGCATATTTCAGCAAAATTCAGCACTCTAACAAACTAGTAACATGCAGAAAATTGACTAAATGGTCCTGAATGTTTTCCTAAGTGTCGGGAATTAAAAGTGTCACAAAAGGGTACTTAAAGAACACTAAGCTTGACACTTTAACGAACCGGTATCTAACCGAACAATCGGACACTACCCGAAACACCAAAATATTACTAGAAGCATTGTTTTATTATTTCTTGGCTAGTTATGGTCCCCGAACACCCTGACACACTATGTAATGCATCCTACACATAAACACTCACTAATACATTTAACTTCCAACTAATTAACCTATCTATGATCCAAACTTGCACTTAGACCCCCTCCCCCTTATATTTTCGGTCACAAGGTGTGGCCCCACTTGTGATCTCCACAAATCTTGCAAGATTCCTCCAAATATCCCAATGATCTTCCTTGGATATTCTATAGATCTTGCTTGTACTATTAGAAACATTGTAACCAATGGACAAATCAAGAAGGTGGATATAAGAAGACATAAGTTCATCATCTTCACAACACCAAAAACTCCTCTCTCCTCCCTCCAAGCTCACGGCGACACCCTCATACTTACACACCTCCATTTTCATCCATCCTACAATAATTCCAAGCTTGTTCTAAGGTGTAAGGAGCTAAGTTAGGAAGCTTGGAGCTTTCGGAAGTTGAAGGACCATCACCGTTTGCTTTTATCCACTTGTTATCTTCACTTGAATCATCCCTAGCCTTGAGCTAGTGGTAAGAACTTCATACACTCCATTGTTCATCTAATATTAGTGGTTAAAAGAAGATTCATGTTGATTATTATGAAGAACACTAAAGAACATTAATGAACATGAAGATGAACCTTCACATAAAGCTTAAAGACCATAAGAATACATATTGTTTAGTGTTGTTTTGCTTCTTGATGATTGGTTATTTGTGTTTACGATGTTAGACATCATATGTAACCTACTAGATTATGATTAAACACATGATCTAGTAAGTTAAGGTGATGATCTTGTGAAAGACCAAGATGATCATACTCTATGTTTCACATGAACTTGAAAGTAAGAATGATTTTGGGTATAATGAAGTATGAAACATGTTAGAAGTCTTGTACAAAAGTTATTTTAAACATAGTTTCCTCAAATAAACAAGTTCATTTGCAAGATTTACCTAATCATAATTTTTAAAGAAACTAATCATGATTCTAGTGGTGAAACAAGTATAAAAGTATATGGTTAACAAGAAAAATACAAGAAGGTTTATTTTTGAAAAATCATCATACAAGTTGTAAAGATTTAAAATCTTCAAGAATGATGTTATTAAATAGACAATCATATTTTTAAAGGTAACTAGGCTTACTAAAAACACTAGCAAGTTACTACAGGTTTTTGTGAAAGATCAAGTTCATGTTGTTATGTAAATTGTGTAGTTTTGGACACTTGGTAAGTGTAAGTTGTCTAGGGTTAATTGTTGATTGTTTGTTATGATTTTTGAAAAGAAAATGATATGCTTTGATAGCATGGACACCTCTATTTTTAAGGGAAACTGTGGCAAAATTTTCTAAAAATATATACACTTAGAAAAATACTTTCTAAGAAAATATTTGCAAGTGTGTTTTAACTATGGTTTTCAATATAAACTTTGCCATAGACTTTGTTACAAAAATACAAGTATTGGAGGTTGGTTTTTATAAATAAAAATGGATAAATATGTATTTAGAGTATATATTTACATTAAAGACACATTGTGTGTGAATACTTGTATACCTTGTGTATCAAACTATATTATTTTAGGGATAAAATAATATAACTTAACAAATACCAAGAAGTTACAATCCAAAATAATTACCAAGAATCTCATGGTAAATATTATTTTGGATACAAAAGAAGTGAAAATATGATTTTTGTAAATGTTACAAAGTTATACCATATTTTGACAAGAAGAAAAATATATTATTTTTGGGAAATAAAAATGTATTTTTCTTAGTATATTTAGAAGATATATGATTTTTGGGAAAAATATATATATATTTTCTTGAAATACATTATTTTGGACAAAATAAGTTTATATATATTTTGTAAGTGAGACTTGAAAATATATTGTTTTGGAAATATATTGGCATGTTTATATTAGGAATAATACCCCGGAATACGACGCCAATACATGGCAAGATATACCAATACAAGAATACGGATATACATGTATAAGATACCACCATCCTTGGGAAGGAAATACTTGAGAAGTATTGTTACAAAGTATTGTTTAACAATTATTCCAAAATTAAATATAATTTAAAGTTAAAATGATCATTATTTTGACAAGAAATTATAACTCGGAATAATATTAAAGGAAACGTAACTCAAACACGTAAATACTAAGGCAAGGCACGGCCCGTTAGTCTAATATACCCTAGTACATTGTAGGGAGTCGTGTTTGCTGAGGAGACTTGGGTTACGAGTACTGAAGACGCAAAACAGTGAGTTCATGTCCCCCTTTACTTTAAACTGTTTTGTTTATTAACTTCGGGGGTGAACCAGAATCTAGGAAGATCGAACGCTTCATCGGGGGATTGCGCCTCCGATTCTAAGCCTGGTGACAACATCTAAGCCTCCAACAATCATCGAAGCTATCGACATGAGCGTGGCGCTCACTGAAGAAGTTGTTAGACTAGGAAAATTTTCCGCTTCGGAAGAGAAAAAGGAGACTCCTGTAGAGTCATCTGGAGATAACAAGAGAAAGCTCGCAAATTTCAAGAAGGTTACTCGGGCGAGTAACAAGAAGAAGGCCAAAAAGGGAAAAGACTACATGGGTATCCTACCTAAGTGCGAAAATTATCTACGTTATCATGTCGGGCGATGTAAATATGGAAAATGTGATAACTGTGGCAAGAGGGGGCATCCCAAGGAAACTTTTAGGCAAGATACTGAACGTAGAATTGGAGGCCAGGATGGTAGCAAGAATTACGGAGGAAACAACGACAACAACAACCATCAAGGCATCAAGGTTGTCTTAACTGTGGGAGCAAGAAGCATTTCAGAAAATACTGCCCTAAGAAGAATCAGGCACAAGGATGAAAGCTCAACAGCGAAGCTAGGGAAACACGCCAGAATCCAAACAAGGTTATCCATTCGTCCCATATTACTCAACATTATGCATCTGTGCTGCTAGATACTGTTGCAAATTTTAGCTTCGCATCTCTAGAGTTGAGAGTATACTTGGTTTAGTAGCAAGTAAGTTAGATAACCCACACTCGATAGAGCTAACGAATAGGAAGCTAGTGGAAGTCAAAGAAGAAATTGGAAACGACAAGATAGAACCGGAGCGTGTGAGTTTCCACTTGATCTATTGCCAGCTGAGTTGGGAAGCTTTGGCGAGGTAAGTGGGATGGATTGGTTGTCGAGCGATCGAGCGGAGATTGATATCCGCATCCCGATGGCGAACGAAGAAACGATCGTGACTCATGAAGCAGGATACGCCTCTACAAATTACTAATTGCTTGAAGACACGAAAGTTGTTGCGTAAAGGATGTGTCGTTTTTCTTGGCTCATGTCGTGGACAAGGAAGCCGAAGAACCAAGATTCGAAGATACCCATGTGATAAGGAAACATCCTGAAGTCTTCCCCGAAGACTTGCCAGAATTATCTCCTCAACGACAAGTCGAATTTCGCATCGATTTGAGTTCCAGGCGCCGCGCCTGCTGTCAATGCACCTTAGCGACTTACACCTTCGGAGATGCAAGGATTGTCAGTGTAACCTTAGAAGCTGCTAGAGAAAGAAGATAACAGACCAAATTTCCCGTTTTGGGTAACCCCAGTTCTGCTCGTCAAGAAGAAGGACGATGATTTTCAAATGAGAATCAACTACCAGGAGCCGAACGAGCTAACCAACAAGAGTCGATAACTCTTGCTGAGGATCAACGAATTTCTTACTTAGCTAACTGTGAGGATCCAACTAATATTACACGACTGATCGACGATCGAGTGTCATTAGCGGTGAATTCAGGAAGAAAGTATACCAGGGAAATTGTGGGACAATAACTTTTTTTAAACGTACACAAAAATGGTGTTTCCTACACGATGCACAGAACAATTTTACACCGAATACGAAACTTTGAGAATCTAGAAAACTTGTACTTAGGACCTTTGGAAGCCCAGGTCCAAAATCGTAAAAATTGTTACTTATGAACCACACCTGTTAACTCGATCAAACATCATTATCCTGACATACATGCTATTTCAGTTAACCAAACAAGAAAGTATCCAAATTTCTTTTGTTGAGATCTTCACTTTTGCTTCTAGCGAGTAGATGTTTCAATCTCTACTCCCCTTAATGGTAGTTGCATTGCGCTAATTTTCTTCGCTGAGAGCGAACACACATTTGCTTCGATACTTGGTCGTTTCTTCATTTTAGCAAATACTCATTGTTTCAGTACTCAAAAACTTTTATGACACACATGCACCATTTGCTACGCATGTGGTTTCGTTTCGAACAAACACTTCATTAAAATTCAAATATTATTTTGCTAAACCTAATTACTGATTTGTGATTTGAATGACCTACATTATTGTAATTATTGGCTCCTTTGTTATCAAGTCAACACACTTTTCGAAACTTCTTTTCTTTCAAGTTACATTCATCGTTCATCTTCGTAACCTTGCTGAGATTCCCTTGTTGATACATACGTTTATTGTCGGATTACGCTAGAACCAAGTTCAATTGCTTGACCTTATCTATTTCACATATTCAATTTAAAACGTCATATGATGTATTGGGGGCATCATATTCAAATATGTTTGAAAATGTTCCTTTTGTTTCGAGCCGTAGTAGACCTGATTGACCTACGGCTCCACTAAATCGTTTGTTGATTTCGATACCTTATGGTGATACTTTCACAGAATTGAAGCTTGCGCTAATTTGGTTACGCACCTCATACACGGATTTAATTGTCTATCTGTTAGTTCAAAATCCATTTTGATATTCACAATTAAAGCAGTCTCAACACAGTTATGTGTTAAGACAACGGTACATAGATTCATTTCATAGCACGGCGTAACCCCTAACGATTCTTTCGTTACAAATTGAAAACCTTGCAGTGTTTATTGCTTTCCATCTTCAATCAGAAACAGTAGTTCTTTGATGTTCCGTATTCAACTGAAAACTCTATGACATTGTGTAAATCAAATCTTCGGATTGTCTCAGTACGCTTTCATTTGATTTCAAACACGGTGAACTTGCTCAGTCATCACTATTATTGAATTATGTCATTATGACACCTTTCGGTGTCATTACAAACTTGTAGCTTGTGCTAATCATTGTCACACCCCGGCCGCGTCAAAACAACAAAACCGCGGCGGAAACGCCGGGGAGTGAGGTGACAGAATTATTGTTTCAAAAACCATGGCAATTTAAGTTATGTATTATTAAATAAAGAGTTTACATTGTCTTTAAGTTCAAACTAAAATAACATAATTAACTGTCTTTTAAGTCACTAAGGCCCGAGTCCGCCTAAGTGAAGCACAAACACCATCATGCATTAGCACCTGAAAACACATGTAAAAATAGATACGTCAGCATAAAAATGTCTGTGAGATACGTAGGTTTTGTTTATGCAGATTCATGACTTGTGGTTTGAAAAGTGTTTAATAAATTGTAGTCATGAACCTTGTAAAAATGTTTTCCTTTGTAAAACCGTGTGAAAATCGATATGAAAATCAAATGATAATGAAAGGAAAATGCATGGTTAAATGAATAACCAAGTGAAAATGAATTTGTGTAAAACGTGTAATTTGTAAAACGATGTCTTGTTCTTGTATCAAATGTTTCATGTCTTGCCCCAAGTGATTTAGATAATGCAACAATGTATGATACGATAAAAGCACTTATATATAGGAAGTACCAGCGGCGTATCCACCATGCTTTTATCATATAATACATAGCCCCGTTACATAAGTCACTTATCAATAACCAACCAAAATGTCATGTTAAATGTCAAAATGTTTATGTATAAACCATGTATAATGTCATGTGTATGACTGTATCATGTATAACTAATGAAATGCATAGTAAGTAGGAAATCATCTACTTAAACTATGTGATGCTGTCAATATGTAACAATGCCATGCATGGTGAATAACTAGAAGATACTCAACCCCATAGAAAATGTACAAAACAATGTTTTTGAATAAACCTAAGTTTAAATCAAATGTTATGTTTTGCAGAAAAACAATGCTTTATGATTACAAACATTTATGCAGTAATGTTAATCGCATACATTCAAGCCTTGCGACTGTGGCGACAAACCCTTAAACGAATTAAAGGTTTATCTAAATTATGTAGTCGGATTCTGTCATTCCCAACTTCTAAACAAACCTAGGAAGTCGGAAACGGGAGTTGTCAATTCCTATGGTACCATTACGTAAGTCCGAGCGGTGTAGCTAATGTTAATGAATGTATTATTGTCCCGATTTAACATACCAAATGTCATAACCAATGTAGCATGTGAAAACCATGTACTAGGAATGCTAAGTAAACATGTCTAGTAGAAATGTTCATGTAAAACAATGTGCTAGCATGCTGAGTAAACATATATAGCAGAAATGTCATGTAAAACAATGTGTTCCATATGATAAGTAAACATATGCAACAAATGTGTAACAAATAAATGTGCTAGCATGCTTGACATACATAGCAAAACACAATTGAAAGCATGTACTATAAGTGTACTAGGTGAAACTAGCATGTTTATGTCATAAAAGCATGAAATGCACGAAAGTAACACGTATGTACATGTGTATCACCCCAAAGTATTTGAAAACGGTAAAAGAGGGGAACTATGTACTCACTTGGGATTGCTAATTAGTCTTGAGAATAAGACCAATTTAAGCTCCAAGTATCACGGAATCAACCGGCACCTAGTATAGGTAACTATGTTAATAAATCGGCTCCTAAATCGGGAGATAGGATAGAATGAGGTTCTATAAATCAAATGAGTAATTGAACTCATATGGTATGATTTAATAGGCCCTACATTCTGATTGGAAAGTCTACCTATGTGCTTTTGACCCGTTTCGACCCATTATGGTAACATACGCCACTATAATGCGTCGTTAGCGTAAAACTATGTCCGGATGGTTATCTATGTGCTATGTCAAGTCTTACATGCCCAATTATCCCTAAACATGTTACTAAATCAGATTATATGTCAAAAATATGTTCACATAGTCAATATACGGATTTATGCTTCAAAAGGGCATTTTGTTCATTTCCTATGGGCATACAAGCTAACAAGCATATGACTAACCAATCCTATGTGATCATAAGGTATAACCTCTGAGGTTATTCCCTGTGCAACTATGATCACTAACTAAGCTTGGTCGGATCCTAAAGATCGACCAAACGGGTCGGGTTTGGAAGTGTAAGTGGTGGTTTAGACCGCTTACCTTACGACCCTAAACAAGCACTAAACTAATAGTGTCGAGTTAAACATGTCAAAACATGTTTAACCTACTGATTTGGTATCAAAACAAAGTGTTTTGATACCCTAAAGTAGTTCCGTTGCAAAATGCATGCTAAAATGCATTTTGACCGAAACTTTGACTCGACACTACACCTAGTTAACGTGGTAATCAGCGGCTATAATCACGGAGGATTATAACTATCGTGATTATAATCACGTTTCAAAGTTCAATTGAACTTTGACTTGACCAATTGATGGTCAAAACCGAAAGTCAAACTGTTGGCCAAACTATTTGACTTTCTGCACTAACATAAAGAAAAGCAATAAAAGTAATGAAAGAAGCTCACTAAGGGTCCTTGCTATCTTTTCAACAAAGAAGACAAAGTCCCAATCAGCTTAGGAGAGCTCCAAAGCAGGTTGTAGAGAAGAGAAATGAGAAATGAGCAAGGAATGAGTGAATTGGTCTTTCTATTTATACTTGTGGTGATGCACTAAGATCATTGCAAGTGGTTTGTTTGGTCATTAAGTAATAAATCCCAGCCATACACTTGTTACAAGCAGGTTAAAAGCCTTGGGGAAGAGATAAACTTGCTCAACATTCCAAAAGAATGCATAAACAGCCCCTGAAGTTGCAACAGATTGCTGAAACTCAATTTCTGGAACTGGGCACACTGACACGGCCCGCGTAAGATATGGGAGGGGGCTTACGCGGCCCGCCTGGCCCTCCCAGACCAGCAGAAGTTTGAAAAATGACAGCTTTGGTCCCTGCATGCAATAGAGTCCATTTCAGGCCCTTTTGACCCCCGTTAAGCCATTTTCAAGGCTCTACAAGGTCAATGAAGTTTAGAGGACTCAAAATATGCTCAGAGAAGTCTCGGATGTTGGCTCGTTTGGTCGTACGGTCGCGTTGATCGCTAAATTACGACGAAACTCAAACGGACGTGAAAACGAACCAAATTAAGCGACGAATGGTATTTTTGCATGCTGATCACTAAAATAAAAATATTTTAGTGTGTACAAAAATTTTGGATGTCCAGATGTGGCTAGAACGTAGGTTATGCGTGAAAATGCAAACTTACGCCGTTTTTGACACTTTTAGTCCCTGAAAGATCATATAAGCATGTTTTCGCACACCGAACCTGTCAAAGCTTATTTTTAAGCCATGTTTAGGTTATATATGGTATGTTTAACTTATGACCAAGTTCCGGACTGTACGGTTCCATACGAAACGGCAGACTTTTGCAAGTTGACACAAATAGTCCCTGAGAGCGAATAAACTTGTTTTTGCCATACCAAAGCCTTTAAAACTTATTTCTAAGTTATGTAAAGGTTATTTAAGGTATGTTAAGTTTATGATGATGTTCCAGAGTGTTTGTTGCATTACACTTATCGTATTTACGCATCAGTTTGCGTATAACTCCCCAGAAAGCGATATAGAGTTCAAAATCGATCAAAAATCAACATGTGCATAAAATCAAACATAAATGACAAATATTGGGATCAAAACACACTGTTTTATTAATATTGTATTGTTCAGAGTTTGCAGAATGATTACACAAGCACAGATGTCACAGTCTCCCCTTCTTCAGGAAATTTCGTCCCGAAATTTATTTAGAGGAAACTTGTGAGAATAAATGCGAATATTTCTCTTTCATCTGATCTTCACGTTCCCAAGTAAATTCTGGGCCACGTTTAGATTCCCAGCGAACTTTGACCAATTTAATCTGTTTGCCCTTCAACTGCTTAAATGTACGGTCCACTATCTCCACGGGTTTCTTAACAAAGTGCATCGTGTTATCAACACGAATTTCATCAAGTGGTATGTGGAGGTTCTCATCAGCTAAACACTTTCTGAGATTGGACACATGGAATGTTGGATGAACATTTCCAAGTTCAGGAGGTAGCTCTAATATGTAGGCTACTTTTCCGATTCTTTCAACGATCTTGAATGGTCCAACATAGCGTGGTGCAAGTTTTCCTTTCTTCCCAAATCTAATCACACCTTTCCAAGGGGATACCTTGAGTAGGACGTGATCACCGACTTGAAATTCCAAGGGCTTGCGTCGTCGATCCGCGTAACACTTCTGACGGCTTCTAGCTGTCTGAAGGTTTTCACGAATCTTCTTGACCTTATCTGTAGTCTCTAGAATGAGATCGGGTCCAGTAAGCTGAGCTTCACCTATCTCATTCCAGCAGACCGGTGAACGACATTTTCGACCGTATAAAGCTTCGAAAGGAGACATATTGATGCTAGAGTGATAACTATTGTTGTAGGAGAATTCGATCAATGGTAGATGCGAATCCCAACTACCACCAAAATCAATCACACAAGCTCTAAGCATATCCTCCAGTGTCTGGATTGTTCTCTCAGATTGACCATCTGTCTGCGGATGGTACGCTGAGCTCAAATGAAGTTGAGTACCCATGGCAGATTGCATGGTTCTCCAAAAGCGAGACAAGAATCGAGCATCTCTGTCAGATATAATGCTCAAAGGAGCACCATGTCGAGATACAATCTCATCAACATAGATTTTGGCAAGCTTGTCAGCAGATAGATCCTCACGGATCGGCAAGAAATGTGCTGACTTTGTTAGACGATCAACAACAACCCAAATGGCGTCATGACCTCTTTTAGTGCGCGGTAACTTGGTAATGAGATCCATAGAAATGTTTTCCCATTTCCAAACCGGAATCTCTGGTTGTTCCAATAATCCAGAGGGATGTTGGTGTTCTGCCTTAACCTTAAGACAAGTAAGGCATTTGGAAACATATAAGGCTATGTCTTTCTTCATACCCGGCCACCAATACTGGGTTCGAAGATCCTTATACATTTTGTCTGCACCAGGATGGATAGAATAACGAGACTTGTGAGCTTCATCCATAAGCAAGGTGCGAAGATCGTCAATACTTGGGACCCACAAACGGCCCATGTAATAGAATATCCCAAAGTCTCTCAGTTCAAGCTCAGGATTGGTATGACATGGTATCTCTTTACCCATCAAGTCTTGTGCAACACAAGTATGCTGAGCCTGAATTATGCGGGTTAGAATGTCAGATCGAACTTGAACACAGTGAAGCTTGACATGTTCCTTACGACTTAATGCGTCAGCCACGACATTCGCCTTACCAGGATGGTAGCGAATTTCGCAATCGTAGTCGTTTAGGAGTTCAACCCAACATCGTTGCCTCATGTTAAGTTCTTTCTGATTGAAGATATGCTGGAGACTCTTGTGGTCAGTTGTAGGATCGTGTTCGGACCCGAAATGAGTCAATCAGAGGCGTTCTACACAATATGAAAGGCGGAAACAGACATATTGTGTGTGATTCAGCTAGAAATTCACTTACAACTGTCTTGTTGATATTGGATGACAATTTACAGCACGTAAACACTTCGACAGAGCTTCGCCATCGGAAACAACCTTGCTAATTCCGTTCCAAATGAAACGGATCTATTACCTATTTATAGACTAGTAATTCCGCTTGAACATGTCTCGTGCGGAATTACTTTTCACATGAAATTACATTACAAACAATATTACATGGTTCAAACGGAATTAGACAGTTAATTCCGTGCGGAATTACCCTTGGTGATTCCGTGCGGAATTACCTCTAAGTCTAATTTCGTTTCTGCTTTCTCGTAAAACGTGCCTAGATCTGCCAATACTATTCCAAGACTCGAACGAAGATGAAGTCGACAGACAACTGCACCAACAGTTAGTAATCTAATTGAGCAAAACCATATCTTAACTAGTTTATGTAAAGAAAATTGGGATGTTGTTGATAATGCCATCAGGTATCAAAAACTGGTTGTCAAGTTAATTTATATTACTCACACCAGACCTGACATATCATACATTGTTCATTTTCTAAGTCAACATATTCATGCACCAATACAAGGACATTTAAAGATTGCCTTTAGACTAATAAGATACTCAAAACAGGCTCCTAGAAGAGGTGTTTTATTTAATAAAACATCTTATTTCAATTTAGTTGCATTTGCAGACTCTGACTGGGCCAAGGGTTCCTAAGCCAAGGAAGTTTGTCACTGGGTTTTTTGCTTTTTTTTTTTTGGAAGTTGTTTAATTTCTTTGAAAAGTAAAAGGCAAGCAACAATTTCCAGGTCCTCAGCTGAAGCTAAGTAGATGGCAATGTGTAGTGGTGCTTGCGAATTAAGTTGGTTAAAAACCATGTTATTTAAACTTGGTACTTCTTTTGGTTTACCTATTCTCTTATATTGTGATAATACAGCTGCTATTTCTATTACTGCAAATCCAATGTTCCATAATATAACAAAGCATTTTGAAATCAATTTGTTTTTTTTTCTCAGGGACTTAATTTATAAAGGTGTGATAAAAGCTTTAGGAATAGAATCTAAAAATCAGTTAGCTGACTTGATTACTAAGGGGTTGTTGGTACAACAATATAGTGAATTGTGTTCTAATATGTAACACCCCGAAAATATAGATTTTATATTATAAGTTAAAAGATGGAAATAGTCAAGATAAAATAATTAGGAATAAATAACCTAGTTAGTTAAAAGTCTTGAAATAATAGGAAAATTATGGTTAAAATACCCTTTATACAAACTTGGGTTAAGTAGAGGGGCTAAAGCTGACAAAATTGAAAATGATTTTTATTAAATAAAAACAACACACCAAAACACACACATTAAGTGTGTGTTCTGGTCGAGACTTCCACAGGAGCCAAGAGCTCTCCTACTAAAAACCCTAACAAGTATAAAATCAAGCAATTGGAAGGGCAAATCAAACTCAAATCGAAATCCAAGCACAAATTAGTGATCATCTCAGTGAAGTGATCACAAGGTATGTCAAAATTCACAATTTGGTTTTATCTCAAATTCTTGATAAACATGTGAAATCAAAATCTAAACTCGGTTGATTGATGTTTGGATGAAATTAGGAATGAAATCATGTCTAGGAGTAAACCCTAGTCAATAGCTTGTTGAATTGGTGTTCAAATTATTGATTTCATAAACATCTATTTATGTGTTAAATGGGTTTTGTAGAGATAAGATGAACAATAGAATTATGATTATCAAAATGGTGTTATTTGATTTCCATGAAATGAATCTAGGAGTTGTATGCATGTTAGATATAATGGATTTGAAAGTGATGATTATACTTGGCAAAAATAACAAGTTATGAACTTGATTGTAAATATGTAGAAATTATGCCCATTAGGTGTTCGTTAAAATGCCTAAATGAAAGATAAGTGTTGAAATTTCGAACAAAAACGCATACTTGAATGTTATGGCGGATTATGTGTTATATGATATAATTAGAGTTCTAAACAAGTTGATGGGTGAACTCTATAGGCAAGGAAACCGAGTCTTCAAGCGGACAAGCCGGAGTGGATACGCGCTTGAAAGGAAAGCTCTAAAGGTACGTAACTATGGTTTCGTTACATTATGCTTGATTATGGATTTTAGTTAGTAGACTTTGAATTAGCATAATATGTGAGTTTGGTATGTTGTTGAAGTGTCGAAGTTCACTAGATAAACAAAATGGGTCAAAATATTGGTTAGAATAAGTTTGGTATGTCATTGAAATGGTGGTTTCCATTAGACAACCAAACGGGTCAAAACATTGTTTAAATTGGTAATGTTGAAGTGACTTGAATGTCACTCGTTGAAATGTGAATTATTAAGGCGTAAACCATGGGATGGAAGTGAAACGCCAATGTTGACAAGCCCAAGGAATGGGTAATTATGTTTAGAAACCAATAGTGATGAATAATGCATGGTATGACATAGTAACTAGACGGGTCGAATAATAGAAAAGGGGATTATAGGCTATCAGCTTATAAACCAAATTTTTATGCAAATAATTATGGCAAATGGGTCCGTATTTAAATTAGAGACGTGTAGGTAAAAGAATTACGTAAAACGGACTTGTAGAACTAAAGTTATGGGGTTTTAAAGTTGGAATTTTGGTTAAAGATTGAGTTGGGCAAATACAGCTCAACAAAACAAACTTTCTGTCGAAAAGTGGCCGTCACGCCCCGTGACGGAGAACTCAAAGGCTGTGGCGCCCCGCCAAAGGCTGTGGCGCCTCGCGAAAGACTGAGGCCAAATCTGTCGCGGGCCACAACAGACTGCAGAACTGGCAATTTTTTTTTATTTCATTTATTTTACATTCTGGACTTGTTTAAACTTGTTATTTGACCATCAAAACTAACTTTTATGTTGGTTTTGAATTTAGGTGATCATAGTGACCTCCCGTGTGAAGATTAAGCAATTTTCAAGAACCAAACACAAGTCTTTTGAAGCTTCCGCAATGATATCATTTTGTTTAGTTAAATGTGTAACATGAAAACACTTGGTGCTATATTTTGAAT
Source organism: Helianthus annuus (assembly GCF_002127325.2). Taxonomy (NCBI): domain Eukaryota; kingdom Viridiplantae; phylum Streptophyta; class Magnoliopsida; order Asterales; family Asteraceae; genus Helianthus; species Helianthus annuus. The sequence continues at coordinate 165,749,064 of NC_035437.2, forward strand.
GTTTTAAACTAGTATGGATGTTAACTTTATAAAAATTTTTGTAATGTCGCATTCACACTTTAATGTGTACTTAATTGTAGGATCGTTTGCTGACCCGAACGATTGTCTCTTGCGTTTCAGATGCGGAATAATAAGAAATGCAAGTAGATATAGCTTGTTCTTCCTCCTAACTACTTGTTTTATTGATTTGAAACGTTTTACAGCTCAATCGTCACACCGGCAGAGCTTCGGCGTGGAATCCAACTACTACGTTATGAGGTCCGCTCAAACGACTCCTATATATAGGCAGTTGGGTCCGCTTATGTGTCATATGACCATAAGAGCGGACCAGGCAAGTACACATAAGCGGACCAACATGCCATATGAGCTAACCTAGAAAGCAAAGACCATATAAGCGGACCTAGCATATAAAACCTATACAGACTCCTGTTTTCTCGTATTACGTGCCCTAAGCTATACATTACGACATAAGACCTGATTCTAGACACCTAGACGCAATCAACAGATGTAGTGCACTAACAGACTCCCCCTCAGATGTTGATGGAGTCGCCAATACACCTTGACAGCGAAACTATGTTTTCATATCTTCAGTCTAGATCAGTCTCTGGGCTTTCTCCTTTTTTCAATCTTCAGACTCCCCCTCTCGATTTACTGGCATTCTTTTGTTCTTCAGTAACATCTTCAGGATCGTTGTCTGTCTTTAAAACACTCTAATTCTCTTGATCAGATCACTTGATTCCTTAAGTTCATCAACATCAACGATAGACGTGATCTTTAGGATCAGAATCTGACTCTACTCATTCTTTCAGGATTGATTTCCAGGATCGAACCTTGACTCTCTTCCATCAGAGATCTTCAGGAATCGAAACCTGGCTACCTGCACAATCTCAACCCCAAAATAAGTTTCTTTCACAAATATTTCAATTAACTCTGCACCAACATTTGACTCTCATATTCACTAAACAAACATATAATTGCAACAACTCAGGCTCTCTCTCAAATATCTATGATGAACCACTTGAAGAAGGTTAGATTTAACGAAAACAGTTAGATTTACACCAACACTCCCCCTCAAATGCTGCTCATCATGTTTAGCACTTGAAATTTTGAAAATTAGTTTTCCAACATCAGTTGTCGAAAATCTTTTTGACTTTTTCAAAATTTAGCTAAAAAACACTAAAATCTTTTTGGATTTTCCAATGTAAAGAAATAAAATGCAAAGAATGAAATATTTACAAACATATTTTTGTGAGTTCATGTAAGAGGATCATATCAGTTTATGAGACCTATCACCAACACCGTTAAGCTTGATTTCATACTAAGCTTTAAACAATTGACCTAGATTGTCAGTATGTTTGTCCACTTAAATTCTCACACAGATTTCAATCGATTCGAGATACGATATTAATGTTTTAGAGACTTAAACTTAATTGTGTATCACTCCACTTGAATATACTCCTGTATCCAGATCCCAAATATTCAGTCTTACAGGTGAGTATACCACAGCTGATATCTGTATAGGGGCAGATGCGAAACCGTGAGAGCTCAGGTCAGAACTTCCGTTCAGCAGAGAGATAACGGCTCGACTTTTGGTGGGTCCCCTTTAGAGGATCTTTTGAATTTCAACAGCAACGACTATCAATTTTATTGTTTCATCAGCATGCTGAGGGCTGCGCTTTTTCAAGCATATGCAGAAAGTATTATCCGGGGACTAGGTCAGAACTTCCATTCAGCAGAAGTCCTGGGATAATACCCCAGATATCACTGAGTATAAAGACCTAGTATCTCAGAATATGGGACCTTTCAATCAAGATTTCGGGGGATACCCATATATCCAAGAATAGTTACCCACGAATCAAGCAAGTTTGAATTTAGGTTTATATCTCGTTTCAACTTACTAAATGTGCGAAAATCTACTGACACATCCGCAGTAAGATTGTTTATCACATTTTAACTTTGCATTTCTTTAGCGTGCCGTGATAGTCCACTGATGTACTATCATTTCCTCTTTTTACAACGAAACCCATTTTTGAATTTTATCATGTTTTTGGCTTTTTCAAATTTTCAAATGTTTTTGGATTTTCTTAATTTCCCTACTCCCCCTAAAATGCAAACACATTCCAAAGGAATTTTGAAAATTTCTACACTCTTTACTCACTAGAAACATGAAAAGTAAAACAAACTGTACAGAAACTTGACAACTAACATCGAATTACTTCAAATCGCCATTCACTCGGCACAAACAATCAGAACTCCCCCTATCACAAACCATTTTCTCATTTTAGATCTCAAAACACTTAAGTTTGTTTTAATCAAAATGATTTTTCTGGAAAATGAATTTGTGTTGATAAAAACCACTTGTAGGTCTATCATTTTAAAAACGGGGATGTGGTTCATCATCTTGTCTATCTTTTACCCATATGTAGTAAATCAAGTACAACTTGATGTCCCTGATTTACCATTTGCAATCAAGCAACCTCTAAACCAATTTGTAAAAATAACCACTTGTAAAAACACACAATACCACTTGTAGGAATGTTACGTCTACATCACCATTTTACCAATCAGGATGCCGATTCCTGCTTCGCACTTACCAACCTGGAAGCTCCGGTGTAGTCCTCCATCCTGCAAACATTATTCAAAATCTTTCAAACAAACTTTTCAAACACTAGAAAGATGCCGATTCCTGATCCACGATATAAACTTGGGATCTCCGGCATAGTCCTTCGACTATCATGGGAAGCAGACTTCCATCCAAGTCTTTTCAGACTTGATGGCTTTCAACTCTTGCGCAGTGGGATTGTATGTCGCCTTTTTAGTTGCATAAAAATCTTTTACCCCCTTAGCTCTCCCACTCAACATTTTCCCAAAAATCTTTTTAACATTCCCGTTGAATGTTCTCTCGACATCAAAATCATTCTTTTCTTTGTAGAACTGATTCGAAATCTCAGTTTTTCCCACTTTCTTCTTAACTTCCTCAAACTTCAATGATGAAAACTCCTCATCATTTACTAAAATCTTCTTCTCAACCTGTGGCTCTTCTGGCTTTGTGGAACCAGATTCATCGCCGACATTCACTTCACCTTTCTTCGCAACCCACACCTGGTTGTCTTTTCCTTTCTTCTCATATTTGTTCTTTTTTGAACACTCACCAACCTCAAATTTTGAATTCTCAAAAATTTTAGGTCTATTGGTTGATGTGTCAACATCAACAACTTTCTCTTTCAACTTCTGAGAAACTCCCTGTTTTGATTTGTCACTATTCGAACAATTCCATGCAATGTGACCAGCTTCATTGCATCTATAACAGGTTCTAGTCTCTCTTTGATAACATACATCAGCTCCATTCTTCTTTCTCTCAGCAATAAACTCCTGGTTAGACTGTCTCCAGAACGGTTTCTGCTGTTCCTCCTCAGCACTTCCACCTGACACAAATTCAGATTTTGTTTTAGAATTTTTCATATTTTTATCATTTTTTGGTGGAACAAAACCAAGACCTTTCTTTTTGTAGCTACGATTCTGGTTAGGTTTCTTTTGAAAATCAGACCCAGGATTGTTGCCCTTTTTCTTATTTAAACGTTGCTGAACTCTAGAAGTGTATTTTTTTTTTATTTTTCAAAACTTTTCAAAACTTTTAATTCTGGAATATTAACTTCTATAAGTTTGAAAGTTTTGTTTATTAGTTCCGTTTTAATACTCATTATTGGGAACTCTTTATTGTAATATAATTTGTCCGAACCATTCAAAGTATACACAACTTCGAATGTTTCATCATTCAAATCTGCCTTTGACAATAAAAATTCTTTACTATAAGACCGTTTATCCGACGAATTTTGATTGTTGACTGACGACTTTGACTTTCCAGACCCAGATTTCGACTCAGACTCCTCATCAGTATCCAACACCTGATCAACCACCTCTTTGATTAGTACAGACTCATGATCAGTATCGGATGAGGTATACGTGACATCAATATTATCTGGTAAAACGTCAGTTGTGTCGGTTTTAAGCTTTATATTGACTGCTTTTTCCAATTGCTCCTCATTTGGTCTCCTAGGTGAATAACCATCCCAAATCGGAGGCGGACATTTGTTGTAACTAACAGTCGATTTCTTACCACAGTCTTTCTTGTCTTTTAGCTTCTCATCTTTGAAAGCTTTCATACCTGCAACAGTTGGGTAAATACGATCAATGAGATAATCAGAACTAGAATAACTTTGCAATAAGCGTCTAATTCTCTCATTCTCTATCTTTTTCGTCTCCAACTCTTGCTTCCACTTAGCACTCTCTTCGATGTATTAGTTTATTGCTTTTTGTTTTGTCATTAAAACTGCATTCAACATCGTCAGTGCTTGTTCTCTCTCTGAGTTAGTCTTTTAGAGACCAGTTACTGTTTTATTCAGAACATCATATGATTCTTTCACATAGTTGAGATTGAACAGTAACTGCTCCTTTTTCTTCTCGTACTCAGCTATGATGTCGTCTTTAGCTGCACAATTCTTGCAAGCTTCCAAGCACTTCTCACACGGCTTAACAACTTCAACAATCTTCTCAACTTCGATTGTTTTAACAACTTCAACTACCTTTTCTACTTCAATCATCTTTTCTTCTTCTTTCACAACCTCAGTAATCTTCTCAGCAACATTCTCAGTGTTTTGAATATCACCTTTAGATTCAGATTGTTGTTCTTTAGCAGCTCTGATACCACTTGTAGGATCGTTTGCTGACCCAAACGAGTCGTTCAGAGGTTGTCTCTTGCGTTTCAGATGCGGAATAATAAGAAATGCAAGTAGATATAGCTTGTTCTTCCTCCTAACTGCTTGTTTTATTGATTTGAAACGTTTTACAGCTCAATCGTCACACTGGCAGAGCTTCGGCGTGGAATCCAACTACTACGTTATGAGGTCCGCTCAAACGACTCCTATATATAGGCAGTTGGGTCCGCTTATGTGTCATATGACCATAAGAGCGGACCAGGCAAGTCCACATAAGCGGACCAACATGCCATATGAGCGAACCTAGAAAGCAAAGACCATATAAGCGGACCTAGCATATAAAACCTATACAGACTCCTGTTTTCTCGTATTACGTGCCCTAAGCTATACATTACGACATAAGACCTGATCCTAGACACCTAGACGCAATCAACAGATGTAGTGCACTAACATTAATATATTATAATTCTGTTTAAAACTGGACGGGTCTTACATAATATTAACAGGTTTGATCCATTTGGATTATTAAAGTGAGAAGGGATGTTAAAATATGTAAATCGTATTCCAGTTTAATATTCTCGTTTTATATTTTTTAAGTTTTTTTGTTCTAAACCTGTTTTAATGTTTTTATCTTTTGGTTTATATTTTGCTGAGTGTAAATGGATCTTGGGCTTGGATGAGATTGGATAGCTTGTAGCTGGGTACCGGGCTTGGATGTTGTTGGGCTTGGATGTTGTTGAGCTTGAAGGTTTATTAGGCTAAATGATGTTGCTTATTATAAGAGTTTAAGGTCGGGTTGTTCTAATAACTCAATAACCCGGATATGCTTGTTATCTAAGTTGCACTCGGGTTTATATATATATATATATATATATATATATATATATATATATATAAGTCTATTGCCCAGTGTTTAAGTCATTCAGAAGATATTTTGTGAATCATTTACTCTCGTTTCTCTCTCTTAGGGTTTGATGATATGTGTTCTCTGATTCATCTTGAATCAGTGATTTGGTATGTGAGATAATGTATTGAGTGTTGGATTATCGTGTTGATAATCCTTCTAGGAAGAGTTGAGAGTGTTAGTGGTTTTAAATCTTTCGTTTCTTGTAAAATTTGTAATCATTTGAACTTTGGGGTTTCTAATAAACTTTGAGTTGGTTTATGTTGATTACATCTCAGATACCTAAATCTTGACAGAGTTAAACATGTTGACCCGATAATCCATTTTAAGGTTCAGCCCAAAACTAGTTGGACACCTGCTTTAAATAAAACTCAAACTTACTAATTTTGTATTACGACCCCAAAGGCCGTAACTATAGTATAAACCTGCGTTAAATTCAAACAACCAGTTAATCTCACGGCCCCCGACCCCACCCTGGGCAGGAGCTGTGAACAATCAGCAGTGGTATCGGTGTTTATTAAATTCGCAGCGGAAAATTTCATCAAGATCGTAGTTAGGAAAATTTCAGAGTTTATAAAACACCGAAGCTTTATTATTAAATAGCTGGGATAAAACCCATATTCCACACAAAGGTTTTTATAGGAATAGATTCTATTTTGATAAAACATCATTTCCTTTCTTTAATCTGGTGACATAGCCACTTTACTTAAGTGTTCAGTGCTTCATATCATACTTCTTTTACTTTCATAGTAAGTCACCTGAAACGCGTTTAAAAACATTTGATCAACAGGAAATACTGGTGAGTTCATTCATTTGTATAAAGCATATTCTTATAATTACAGCATTTAGAGTTTCTACATTTGTTAATCTTACCAAACTACTATTGGTTAACTCATTGTCAAATAGTAAAGAAACTATTTTAAATAGTATTTGTCACTCGGTGGCAGTTCCTATGACTATGGTCATATCACTCAGTGGCTAACCCATTGTCCAATAGTGAATATTATCATGTAATGTATACAAAACCCCACATACTGATGGTAGTTTCCCAGTAAGAATACAAAGACTTAATCATTGTAATATAAGTAACAATTGGAAAACATTTAGGGTTTTGAAATCATTTGATAAAAAGAAAGAATGACTCACTTTGTAGATTTAGGGTTTTGATTATTATATCCTCCTGGTATTAAGCTTGGGTTCCTAATAATCACACAACGCAACACGTATTACTGTATCAACCCAATTCAAACTTTAACGATAAATCACGAGATCAAAACCCATAACGAATGACAAAGTATAGCCGTATACAGACAGCACTTAAACATCCGTTGGTTCGGTTTCAATCGATCGGACAAAGTACCGTACCAGTGATTCGAGTTACTCTGATAACGAGGCAGAGTTTCGGGGTTTAGGGGCTCCGGGTAAAGAAACAGTAGAACGAGAGAGTATGAGAATCGTTTTGCGAGCGAAAATGTGCATCTGAACTTCTCCCAGACCGGCCTTTATATAGCCAAAATTGGATTCTCCCGTGCGTCGCGGAAGAATCCCTGACCTCTTCCGCGTGTCGCCAGGAGGGTTGGCCTGGCATAGGTCTGCCACGTGTCTAGGTAGGTTGGACACGTGTCGGGCCGTAGTGACACATGTCCTCGGCCGCCTTTTTCGCTTAATCACGTGTTTTTTTCTCGATTTCCGTGCCGATACTTATCACGTATGCTCGGGTCTTGATCCTAATTGGTTCGGTTTTTAATTGTGAGTCTAATAAAGGTACTTTTTATGCGGGTTGGTTCACCAACCGTCAAGTTTCGTCGCGCACAATACTAGTTTTGTTTATGGGTCCTTTCAAGGGTTGTTACATCCCCCCCCCCCACTTCGTTTTAAATCTCGTCCTTGAGATTAGGCTATAATGTTATGTCACACGTTGGTTAATACTAACAGCATTAAGGTAAATGACACTGTAATTGACTCAAGACATGCTCAATTTTTTTAATACGAGTTTTACAATAAATAAAACTCAATGGTTCAGCTGAATTATTTCTAGAAATCGATGTCAAATGAACGAGGTGTAATAATATAATCACCAGGGTGACTAAGTTTACATGGGTCAAATCAAAAGAGAGATTTATGATCAATAGGTGTCTAAATTGAATGTTTACAATTTGTGAATGACTTTTAGAAACAATAGAATTCATTGTCAAAGGAAAACTTACTTTGGTCGTCAATTAAGGAAGACTTAGAATCAACAAGCTCAATTGAAGTAGATGCACGAAAATGGTGTGTCAACTATCGAACCATGACATGAGGAAAAATCAGTGTGTTGACACTATTGAATTGCAAAAAAATCCGACATACAACAGAGTTTAGTGTATCATTGTCTTAATACATAATTGCACTAAGACTACTTTTAATGATGAATCAAACGAAAGACATACGTATTTTGCATGATTTGTATAATTATGATTAGCCCAAGCCACAAGTTTATACCGACATCGCAAGGTGTCGTAATGATCGAAATAGTTCAACAATTACGGTGACTGAACAAGTTCACCGTGTTCGTAATCAATTGAAAGGTTTAATGAAGTAAATTCAAATATTTATTTCAAATAAATCTCATAGAATTTTCAATTGATGATGAAAGAACAAATGAAAATCATAGAATTTTCGATTAACGATGAAAGAATTATTAGAGGTACACCGGAATATAATATGAATTTGTGTACTCTTATCTTCACACATAATTGCATTAAGACTGTTTTTAAGAGAATGACCCAACATAAATTAATTAAATAAATAAATTCGTACATCATGTGTTCAAGGAGATTAGCTCAAGCTTCAAGTTAGTGAAAACGCCACCACAAGGTGTCGTAACAGAATAAATGATTTAATGAAGATAAAGATCAAACAAGTTTATTATAGTTCAGAACAGATGAAGTTTGACAGAAAGCATTATTTATAAACTTTGATTTGTACTAGGGTCAGATAATACTTTAACATAGATATTACATATCAGCGATCACGTCTGGAATCATTGTTGCTTCCTGCGTAGTAAGTACGAATGCTCGTGCGTTCTTCTTAGCTCCATCTGTCGTTTTTGTCTTGTTGTCGGGTGCCTTCGTCAGTTTTTGGCAATATGAACGGATATGGCCTGTTTCTCCACAGTTAAAATAGACTGGTTTTTTCCTCTTGCATTTTTCCTCCTGATGGCCAGGTGTTTTGTAGAAATTACAGTAATGTGTTTTCCTAAAATAGCATTTTCCTGAATGCTTCTTATTACAGTTTCTACAGGTAGGTTGCTCAAATGACTGTCCACTTCCTTTCTTCATATAGGAATTATTAGAGCGCAATTCATGGGTAATTTTCTGGGCTAACTCCTTCTTCTTGTTTTCTTCTCTTGTGCGGATCAATCCGTCAGTCAGAGTGTTAGCTAGTTCAACTGTCTCTTCAATAGTCTGAGGTCTAGCAGCCTTGACTATGTTGCGGATTTCACTAATTAATCCCCAAATATAGCGAGAAATCAGTACAGATTCTGTCGAAGCCAGAGTTGGTACCATTCTTGCATATTCAAAGAATTTTGTCGTATATTCATGACATTTCACATCGACTATTCTATGATTTAGGAACTTGTTTGCCATTTGTTCCTTCTCATAAGGGGGACAAAATTTCCTTTCTGTCATGTCCTTAAATTCTCCCCAACTCATGGCATATTTCATGTCGCTTCCTTTTGCGTGCAGAATAGTATTCCACCATTCTAAGGCTTCTTCCTTGAACATATTGGAAGCATACATTAGCTTGTCTTGATCAGCACATTTTGCTGATTATAAGGATAGCTTCCGTCTTTTTTAGCCATCACAGAGCAGCTGTAGCTCCTTCACTGCCTGTGAACTCAGTTGGTTTACAAGCTAGAAATTCCTTATAGGAACACCCGAGATTCATTTCCTTCATCTTCTTAGGAAATGGGGCTTTGATAATATCATCATTGCCTCCTTTGACGTTGTGGCTAAAGTCGTTACTACGAGTACACTTGTTGCTCATAGCTTTGGTGTGCTCTACGGGGTTTTTAACGGCTTCAATTATTAAAGGTATAGCATTAGCTATTCCTTGGGCGATTATGTTTTCTATGGCATTTTTATCCAAAGGATTTTCTTTAATAACATGAATTTCTTGATTATGTGATACTTCATTCGACATCTGAATTGCAAAAATTTTCAGTTATTAATATCACAGAATAATTTAAAACAAAACAATACTATCTAGAATCATATATATATATATATATATTTAAATTTACATTCACAAAAATAACACATAGGTTATTTTATAGTAACTTCCTAACTTTATTTTTTAAGTTTAGGCATTAAAATAACACCTAAATGGCTTAAACCAATGGCTCTGATACCACTTCTGTCACGGCCCCCGACCCCACCCTGGGTGGGAGCCGTGAACAGTCAGCAGTGGTACCGGTGTTTATTAAATTCACAACATAAAATTTTATCAAGATCGTAGTTAGGAAAATTTTAGAGTTTATAAAACACCGAAGTTTTATTATTAAACAACTGGGATAAAACCCATATTCAACAAAGGATTTTATAGAAATAGATTCTATTTTGACAATACATAATTTCCTTTCTTTAATCTGGTGACATAGCCACTTTATTTAAGCCTTCAATGCTTCATAGCATATGTAAGAACGGTACTAGTGAGTTCATTCATTTGTATAAAGTATATTCTTATAATTACAGCATTTAGAGTTTTTACATTTGCTTATCTTACCAAACTACTATTGACTAACTCATTGTCCAATAGTAAATAGTATTTGTCACTCGGTGGCAGTTCCTGTGACTGTGATTATATCACTCATTGGTCATTGTCCAATAGTGAAGATTATCAAGTAATGTATACAAAACCCCACATACTGATTGTAGTTTCCTAGTAAGAATACAAAGACTTAATCACTATAATATAAGTAACAATTGGAAAACATTTAGGGTTTTGAAAGCATTTGATAAAAAGAAAGAATGACTCACTTTGTAAATTTAGGGTTTTGATTATTATAGCCTCCTGGTGTCGCACCCCCAAAATCCACACGCGGAGTATCACCGCTTGGAGGCGTGACTGACCAGGATCAAGCCACCAATCACATTGAACATAGCATGTAATTAAATATAAAACCCAACACAATGTAATTGGTGTCCAAACAAAACGTAGTTTAAGTTGTAAGCGGAAGCATAATGTTTAAAACCATAGTATAAGTTCAAAAATATAATAAATGTTTAACATGGCATAAGACTATCCATGTCCTACAACGATCACGCCTCCTCGTGCAAGCTCCCAAAAGTACCTAACGACCTGCAAGGCATGTAACAACGAGTCAACAACAAAGTTGAGCAAGTTCACAGTTGGTTGTTTAGTTTTGCCCGTTTGTTTTGAAATCATAAATTGTTTCGTAAACCACAAGTTGACCAGTTTTTTTGTTTCCCAAACCATAACCATAATCAGTGAGGGCTTCCCATGTGAACCACTAGACCGTTACCATATCGACCACTGACGAACAATAGTTGTGCCCTGCGTCAATGTCTATCATCATTGACAGTTTGCCATGATCCATTAGTACACGCCCGTTCGAACGACACGGTGTGAGGTTTGTCAAACCTAATAGCGCTATTAACTAATGACCCGCTCGCCATCGGCCTCGGCGATTAAGTCGATATAAAGTGAGGGACTTATTGATAGAGTTTTGTCTAGTAAGTTTAAGGTTGTTGTCCTACCCAAGGAGGACGAACGTACGTAGTTCACCCAAGGAGAATACGCAGGATTTATAGTGGCATCCTACCCAAGGAGGATGGCCGTACATATCCTACCCAAGGAGAATATGTAGTTTCCGTTTTAGTTCTTTAACCCATTCCCAACCCTCGGGAATCCCATGCCTTGTAGAAAGTGTGAACTCACCTCGGTTTGCTCGGTAAGATTATTACTCGCTCACAAATAATTCAATCCAAGCCTAAAGTATTTATACATGCATAATCAGTTGATAATCACATAGTTAAAGTAACAATCATGATCATCACATATATTCGAGCAATAACTAACACATAGCATTTAACAGTTATACAAGCTCATGCAACCCATGCTTATCATTAACAACAACTAACTAACCCAGTTAACCCTTAACAAACCTAACCGAGTTACTGTGCATGTTTAACCCTTGACGAAACCCCCTGTTTCGTCATGACTCCCACTTGACGAAACCCTAAGGTTTCGTCGTGCATCCCTTCGGCGAAACCCACCCTTTTCGTCGTGATTACCCTCGGCGAAACCCCCTGGTTTCGTCAACATCGGCGTTTCGTCCATTAGGTCAGTTACGTCGTGTAACTGATGATTACCCAGAAACCCTAATCGCCGCTCATCATCATACGAAAATCATACAACAATCATTTCAATCACAACAGAACCATGCATTAATCCTAAACGATCTACCATATACGATGGCCATTACATGAGAACAAATTCGCGGATTCATCCATATCAACACCCTATCTCATCGACCAACATCCTATTCGGATCAACAATAACAAGAACCCTAATCAATCATTATAATCAAGTCATCGTGATCATAAACATTCAACACTATCTATCATCATTAAACCCTATTTCATATCGAACTATTAACAAGCAAGCATACGAGTCATGCATTCATGGATTATCGCGATATACATAATACATTCATAAGCAATTAGATATTAGCAAATAACTAACCGAAAGGTATAGGGATTAGAACGAAGGACTTGAAAGTTTCCAAGGATGATAGTGATGGTTGCCGTCGGTTAACAGAGAGGGAGAGAAAGCTAGGGTTTGCAGATCAGCCAAATACGTGTCCTTGTGCTACCCTATATTGTTATATAATCACGTATGTGAGTTGGGCCTTTACTGGGCTTCGCGGTGAATTGGGCCGACGAAACCCCATGTTTCGTCGTGAGGGTTATGACGAAACTCTCCTCTGTTTCATCGAAGTGGTTAATGGCGAAACCCTTGGGTTTCGTCGAACTCATTCAAGGTTTTAAATATTTTAAGTTTTTCAAACAGGCTACATGTTATTTCAACAAACATATAGATGCAACAATCACAAAACGTCTCAACATATATCAAACACGTATGGTTACAAGGCAAACAAGTCATGTAAACAAACAACTAAACAGTTAACGTACAATTAGCTTGAAGATGGAATCATGGAAACTCGAGTTGTCACATTATCCCCAACTTGAAAGAAATTTCGTCCCGAAATTTAGCATGCGGTTACTGAGGAATCTAGTTCAGTTTCGTGGTTTACTGGTTTTCCTGGGGTTTCACATTATCCCCCCGTTGATTTGGAATTTCGTCCCGAAATTCCGCAGTAGCTTCAGCCTCAGTTGTAGTTGCATTGTTCCCAAACAACCGGGGATACTTGAGTTTCATTTGGTCTTCTCGTTCCCAGGTGAACTCTGGGCCACGACGGGAGTTCCAACGAACTCGAACAAGAGGTATTCTGGTGTGCTTGAGAACTTTCACATCTCGGTCAGCAATCTCTACTGGTTCCTCGATGAATCGCAACTGGTCGTCTATAGTGAGCTCCTTAAAAGGAACTATGAGGGTCTCATCTGACAAACACTTCTTCAGATTTGACACGTGAAATACGTTGTGAACTCCACTAAGTTCTGTTGGTAGGTTTACTTTGTAGGCCACTTTGCCTATTTTCTCTATGATTTCGAAAGGTCCAACGTATCGTGGGTTAAGTTTGCCTCGTTTTCCAAAACGAACTACACCTTTCCAAGGTGAGACTTTGAGTAGCACTCGATCCCCAACCTGGAACTCGAGTGGTTTCCTGCGCTTATCAGCGTAGCTTTTCTGACGGTCACGAGCTGCCGCCATTCGCTGTCGTATCTGAGCAATCCTTTCCGTTGTGTCTACTACAAGTTCTGGACCCAGGCTGTCACCAACTTCTGCCCAGCAAAGAGGTGATCGGCATTTACGTCCGTACAATGCCTCAAACGGAGTGGCTTGGATGCTGGTGTGGTAACTGTTGTTATACGAAAACTCCACTAACGGGATATGTTTTTCCCAGCCGTTACCAAAATCAATCACACATGCCCTAAGCATGTCTTCAAGGGTTTGGATGGTGCGTTCAGATTGCCCGTCTGTTTGAGGATGGTAAGCAGTGCTCATGTCTAAACGTGAGCCAAAGGACTTGTGCATTGTCTACCATAGTTCAGATGTAAAACGTGCATCACAATCGGAAATAATGGAGGTTGGCACCCCGTGCCTCGAAACCACTTCCTTTAAATAGACGTCTGCTAAAGTAGAGAACTTATCTGTTTCCTTCATAGCCAAGAAGTGTGCAGACTTAGTCAATCGATCCACTATTACCCAAATTGTGTCATTTCCACATTGAGATCTAGGCAGGCCAGTAACGAAATCAATGGAAATTTGCTCCCATTTCCATTGCGGTATCTCTGGTTGTTGAAGTAGGCCAGATGGTTTCTGGTATTCAGTCTTGACTCTCGCACAAGTCAAACATTTGCCGACGTAGGTTGCTTTGTGGGCTTTCATGCTAGGCCACCAGTATGTAGTCTTTAGGTCATGGTACATCTTATCCGAACCAGGATGTACTGAGTAGCGAGACTTATGTGCTTCATCCATCACCAGCTCGCGTAAGTTTCCATAGTGTGGGACCCCGATGCGCCCTGTTACGTAGTAAGCGCCGTCTTCTTTCTGTTCTAATCGTTTCCTTGATCCACGTAGGGACTCCGCCCTGACATTCTCTGATTTCAATGCTCCAACCTGGGCATCCCGTATCTGAGTAGGAAGACTAGATTGGATGGTGAGTTGTAACGCACGCACGCGTTTAGGTGTAGTATCTTTTCGACTGAGGGCGTCAGCCACAACATTGGCCTTGCCCGGATGGTACTTGATCGTGCATTCGTAATCATTCAAGAGCTCGACCCATCGACGTTGTCGCATGTTCAACTCCTTTTGCTTGAAGATATGCTCGAGACTCCTGTGATCGGTGTAAATAGTGCACTTGGTACCGTACAGGTAATGTCTTCATATCTTGAGTGCGAAAATCACAGCTCCCAGCTCCAGATCGTGAGTAGTGTAATTCCTTTCGTGAACTTTAAGTTGGCGCGATGCATAAGCAATGACTTTATCCCGTTGCATCAACACACAACCAAGACCCTGAATTGACGCGTCACAATAAACCACGAAGTCGTCTGTGCCCTCTGGCAATAAGAGAATAGGCGCGCTACAAAGTCTATCCTTTAAGTGCTGAAATGCTGATTCCTATGCATTACCCCAACGGTAGGTAACACCTTTCTGGGTTAGTGAAGTGAGAGGTTGTGCAATCTTGGAGAAATCCTTGATGAACCTTCTCTAATAGCCCGCCAAACCCAAGAATTGGCGGATTTCCATTGGTGTACGAGGTGCAGGCCAGTTCTTGATCGAGTCTACCTTGGATGGATCAACATGAATCCCATCCTTGTTTACCACATGGCCTAGAAAGTGGACTTCACGAAGCCAAAAGTCGCATTTCGAAAACTTGGCGTACAGTTGTTCTGTTCTAAGGAGTTCTAAAATAAGTCGTAGATGATGCTCGTGTTCCTCCTGACTCTTAGAATAGATCAGGATGTCGTCGATGAATACAATAACAAACTTATCCAGGTAGGGCTTGCACACTCTGCTCATAAGATCCATGAAGACTGCAGGTGCGTTTGTCAATCCAAAAGGCATAACCAAGAACTCATAATGCCCATAACGAGTCCTGAACGTTGTGTAGGTCCCCTAATCCTTGCGGATCGTAACAGAATCGTCGATCTAACCTAGAGTGCGGAATCCCCTAGATCAGATTTCACAGAAAACGAGTAGAACAAGAATCAAGAACATGATACACTTTCAATCCGGTCTTCTATTGATTATCCAACACGAAGTTTACAATCAATTCAAGACCCACACGAAATCTCTCAGCCAATCTCTGTAGATTTCTCTAACTCTCTCTCAAACCCTCCAAGTGTGTAACCTAAACCCTAATGCCAAGCCTTGTTTATATAGGACAAGGTTTGCACACGGGCTTTGGTCTGGGCCAGGCCATTCTCCAAGCCCATAACACTAAATAACTCCCTAACCAATACTGCTAATCCCAATACAAAATATCCAAAGACTAAATAAACAAACTATTAAGCTGTTGTCACAAAACATGCACCAACAAACTCCCCCTTGACAATAGCTTCATAGTGTAACTTTGTCTTCAAACATCTTGCAGTCTTTTGGTCTTTGGATAGCGTCAGCTACACAGCTTCTGACATCAACAAACTCCCTCTTAGCTGATGCTTCCAATCTCCAAAACTTTCATTCGTTGTAGATCAGCGAACTAGCAATCTTTGGTTAAGCAAGTATCTTCAAATCTTCCATATCTCTTTCTCTTTCTCTTTCTGCAGTGTAGTAGAAGGATCCTACCATGCATCTTCACACATCTTCACTTCACTCTCAATCTGCACTTTACTTGTATTCTGCACTTCATTTTGATAATTGCATCAATCTGTTTAGAAACACAAGCAAGTATCTCGAAAAACCAATAGCCTTTTTCACATTTAAAGATAAACCAATATTTTATCTTAGATTGCAAAAACAACTACCTGTCAGTTAAAAATGGGAGATCTTTTAAAAAGAAATCTTTTTGGTATTTTTGATATTTTTCAACACAAACTAAACCAACTAAACTAAACTCAAAATATTTACAATACTTCTTTTTGTGAGTATCATGTGCAAGAAGATCATATCAACAAAATCAAACTGTTTCACACATTTATATAATTCTTTATGTAATTTTCGTGAAAAGCAGTTCAAGACGATTACCAGTATGTTTGTCCACTTAAACAAAATGCATGAACTTTTCAAGTACCATTACCGTATGATACGTTAAGGTAATTTTATTATACTGAAATATTAGTGTGTCCCGCTTCGGGATATACCCCCGCGATCAAGGTATGCACAAAGATTCATCGTAGTAGGTGAGTATACTGAATTCATCCATTTTATTTTTCAACGATAGATAATTGGTGAACAGGTCAGTACTTCCGTACAGCAAAGAGACCAAAATATCTTATCGAGGGCTAAGACAGATACCATTTTTGGTACGAATTATGCATTTTGCACTTATTGAATGACTCTCTATGAGAGCTTCTTCATTTTCAGGGTTTTGGCATTTTTAGCTCTTTTAAGATATCCTGGGTGTGTCTAGGTCAGCATGTATCTGGATGCAGCAGAAGGACACCCCTGATATCCCCGGATGAAATAACAGTATAAAGACCCAAAACTTCAGATTTTGGCAATCTATCAACGCAAGAATTAAGGTCATTAAACCATACACCACTGATGTGTTCCCCACTCATACTCAATGCATTTAGGTTTATATCACTTTGGTAAGTTGATTATTTCATGCTTTTGCCTACTGGTACATCATATGATGAAGCTGCTATCACACTTAAGCAATTTAATTCAGTTTCAGTGTGACAGTCTAACTTGCTGATGTACTATCATTTCTTCTTTTTCACACAGTGATAACTCATTTTTGATTTTCTATTTTTTATGTTTTTCATTTTTTAATATTTTACAACTTCCTCCCCCTAAACTCACAGACTATCTAAACTCTTTTTGGCTTAGAGGAATTTCTCCCCCTAAATTTTTGTTTTTATTGAGTAAGTTTTAAAAACACAAATTTTAAACACAAACAGACTCCCCACTTTAAATCTGACTCAAGTTTTTCCACGTTTAACACATCAAAACAATCACAAAAGTAAATAGTTCGTTACCCATGTTAACCAACTATTCACCTCAGATGCTATACAGGAATAACCACTGTCGAGCACATCATCAGTCCTTCTTGGTCATCCTGCATTCACTCAACAACTCAGTTAGTTTTGAGAACCCAAGCCCTGATGGTCTTGGGTTTTCCAAATTCATCCATTAAAGGAACATCCATCCAATATCCATCACTCCTCAATGGAGTCTTGGATTGCTTACCCATTGTTGAACAAGATCGATAATTTCCATTAGGTCTTTGATTGCGAGAGTTCTAATAACCTCTTGTATTTTCTAACCTTTGGAAATTATTATCTTGATACCTTCTTCTACCATTTTCATACCATGAATTCTGGAAAAATTTTGGATGTTGTTGAACATTTGAGTTGCTGAAACTCCTATGTCCGTTTCTTCTTTGAAAATTTCGATTTCCAGCAGTTTGGTATCGATTTTGATATCCAAAATTTCTATTTTGACTTTGAAAACGATTTGATTTACCACTATGTCGACTAAATTGTGGAGAAATACTTCTTGGTCTATCAAATCTTTTCGAAGTTGAAGGTTTTGATTGAAATTCAGGTTTCTTTGTCTGACAACTAGTTTTTACACTATTGCTTGACCCAACCTGATTCCCGTCTTTAACCTCATCAACCTTTTGTTTACCTTTCTTTAAAGGACAGCAACTCGCCACGTGCCCTTTGTTGTGACATCTAAAACAGGATCTTTTCTTATAAGTTTTCTTTTTGTTTGATCCCTTTTTAAATGTTTTAGCCTTTTTGTCTTCAGTATCCTCATCCACTTTATGAGGCGTACTGTTAGACCCAACAGACTCTTTCAAAGAAACTGGACTATTTGGCAAGTCCACAGCTATCGGATCCACTACTACTTGTGCAGTGGCAACAAAATCAGCTAGCTCATCTTCAGTTGGTAAAAATGAGTATTCTTGATTTCCAGAAGATGAAGCTTTTGTATACCCCACCCCTGTTTTATCATTACTCCTTTTTAAACCTTTTTGAATTCGAGTCCTGACTAACGAAGAATTCCCAAAATTGTCTAACTTCCCCTGAAGTTCTACAATTTTGGCTTGTGCATCAGCCAATTCTGTGCACTTTTCTGAAAGCTCGTTAGTCTTTTCTTTCACAGTTTCACGAGCCAAATCAATGACCTGTAACAGTTCATTGACTTTGCTTATTAGACTGCTAATTTCCTGTTCATTTGATTTGAGTTTATCTAAACAATTTGACTCTCTCTTAATCAAAAGAACATTTAACTCTTTTCTGATTTCTAAATCAGCTAACAGAATTTTGTTTTGCTCCGATAGTTTGTCAGCTTTACCCTGTAGTTCAGTGCAATTAAGACATGTATGACTTACAGATTCTGATGATACCTTCACCTCTGATGTAAGTCCATTCACATCCGTCAAGCCCTTTGAAACTTCTGCACCCTTCTTTTCAGCATTCTCCTCATCTGCTTCCTTCTTCTCTTCTTCCTCAGCAGCTTCCTCTCCAATCTTCACAGCTGCAAGCTCAGCTACCAATGTTTGATCACAAGTAGTTACTTTTGAAGAGATCTGATAACGTTTTTTCAAAAGCTTCCCACAGATCTTTAGAATTCCCATAGTTCTTGAAGGTATGCTTAATGCCTTCAGGTAAGGATTTCTTGATCACTGCTAAAGCTCTCTTCTCAGCATCAACCACCTGTCTCTCAGATTCATCCATCTTCTCATAAGAAGTCACCTTAACTCTTCCTTCAACACGATGTGTAGGAGCAACATATCCATCTATCATACAGCTCCACATTCTTGTATCTTCACTCTTCACAAATGCCTCAAACTGCTCTTTCCAGTCAGCATATTCTTTGACGTTTTTAAGCTTAGGCCAGTTTTTAACAACCTCACTTCCATTATTCATCTTAGCCATCACGCAGCGTAAAAGTTTAAATGGATTTTGGTAACCTGTGACAAAATCCAAATCTAACTCCTATACTGGTCCTTGTTGAGCTTTTACCGTAAGCGAACTGATAAAACCGTACAAAAATTTTTCCGAAAACTGTTTTTACCAAATTATACGGTTAGATTCGTCTCGAGATTACGATTTCAATGATATATAATGTCAAAAACCTATTTCGGGATTTTCCAGAGTCTTTTTTTGTCCTAAAAATCCAAGGATTCTAACGGTGCAAACGGTTTCCTGAGATGAGCTACGGATAATTTTCTAAACACGAAACAGTGAAATTTTTCTTACGCAAGCCAAGAAAAATTCCACCCTTTCCGAAATGAGCAGAAAAGGTCCGAAATGGTTCGAAATGGTTCTGCTTATCCGAAATGGTCAGTATTGATCCGAAATGACCACCTTCTAGTCCGAAATGCACTAGTCTGATCCGAAATGATACTCTCTGGTCCGAAATCAAACACCTTCTGATCCGAAATTGACTATATAATCCGAAATGCAACTCTAAGGATCCGAAATTCAAGTCAAACTGGTCCGAAATGCAAATTTTTGATCCGGAATGCATGCCTTCAAATCCGAAATGGTCCGAAATTGATTGTTTCTGGTCCGAAATTGATGCTGATAATCCGAAGTGACTGATTTTTGGTCCGAAATCCAAGCCTTCTGATCAGTAATGGTCCGAAATGCTTGAAGTTTATCCGAAATTGAAGCAGCTAATCTGAAATCAACAGCAGAAACCCTAAAATAGCCGTCAAACACGTCCAAACCTTCGGTTTTCTACAGAAAACGATTCTGAACCGAGCAAAACAAGAGCCGAATGCTCTGATACCAATTGTAGGTCCCCTAATCCTTGCGGATCGTAACAAAATCGTCGATCTAACCTAGAGTGTGAAATCCCCTAGATCAGATTTCACAGAAAACGAGTAGAACAAGAATCAAGAACACGATACACTTTCAATCCAGTCTTCTATTGATTATCCAACACGAAGTTTACAATCAATTCAAGACCCACACGAAATATCTCAGCCAATCTCTGTAGATTTCTCTAACTCTCTCTCAAACCCTCTAAGTGTGTAACCTAAACCCTAATGCCAAGCCGTGTTTATATAGGACAAGGTTTGCACATGGGCTTTGGTCTGGGCCAGGCCATTCTCCAAGCCCATAACACTAAATAACTCCCTAACCAATACTGCTAATCTCAATACAAAATATCCAAAGACTAAATAAACAAACTATTAAGCTGTTGTCACAAAACATGCACCAACACGCTGTCTTAGAGAAATCTTCATCTCGGACTCTCAGTTGATGGTAGCCTGACCTCAGGTCAATCTTCGAGTAGTAGCTCGACCCTTGCAGCAGATCGAACAAGTCATCAATGCGTGGAAGTGGATAGCGATTCTTTACAGTCACCTTGTTGAGTTTGCGGTAATCGATGCACATTCTGAATGTACCGTCTTTCTTCTTCACAAATAATACTGGAGCTCCCCAGGGCGAAGAGCTAGGACGAATAAAACCCTTATCCAAGAGATCTTGTAGTTGAGTGGACAGTTCTTCAAGTTCTGATGGAGCTAAACGATAAGGTGCACGAGCTATGGGTGCTGCTCCAGGAGCTAGCTCGATTTGAAACTCAACCTGACGATGAGGCGGTAGACCAGGTAATACCTCAGGGAATACCTCAGGATAGTCACGTACAATCGGGATATCTTCTATCTTCTTCTCTTTCTTCGAGATGTCAGTAACGAGGGCTAAAATAGCAGTGTGGCCCTTTCGCAAACACTTCTGGGCCTTAAGAAAAGAAATGATGCCCACAACGGCACCACTCTTGTCGCCATGAATCACTAAAGGTTCTCCATTTGGACGAGGAATGCAGACGACCTTCTCCTTGCACAGGATCTCTGCTCGATGTTGCGATAACCAAATCCACACCAATAACAATGTCGAAACTACCTAAAATGATAGGAATGAGGTCGATAGAAAAGGTTTGACCAGCTAAGATGAGATTACAACCCTTAACTACGTGTGTGGCCTCTAAACTTTTACCATTTGCTAGCTCTACCATGTGCTTGGTGTTCAAAAGTGTTGGGACACACTTTAACATTTGACAAACTTTTAGAGACACATAACTGGTATCGGCACCCGAATCAAATAAAACATTAACATAAAAGTCATCCAGTAGAAACTTACCCATCACGACGTTGGGGTCATTCCTTGCATCACCCTGACCAATCACAAACGCACGGCCCCGGGCGCCATTGTTTCCCCCATTGTTACCCCCATTGTTGTTTCCGTTTCCCTGATTGTTGTTGTTATTCTAATTCTGGTTCAACTGGGGGCAGTTTCTCTTGAAGTGACCTTCAGCACCACACTGAAAGCATCCCCTGTTACCCTGCTGTTGCTGCGGCTGATTTTGTGGAGCCTGCTGTTGCTGTTGACGATTCTGATTCACAGGTCGTGAGCCTCTGCAATCCTTTGCCTCATGACCAAACTTGTTACACCTCAAACAACGACCCTTGTTGCACTACCCACTATGATGCTTGTTGCATCAGTTGCACTTGGGGTGGTTTCCTCGGTATCCACCCTGCCCTTGACTACCAGAAGATTGCTGACCAGGATTCTGGTAATCATCAGTCTTTCGCTGCTGAGACTGAGACTGAGCTAATGTCGAACCCTTGCTTGAGACTCCATCCCATTTGCGCTTATTGTCGCTGGGGGCATCAGAAGTAGTAGTAACTGTAGCAGTTGCACCAATACGCTTGGGCAGCCTGTTCTGCTCGACTGCCTGATCAGTGAGACGATGAGCCAAACGAATAACTTGCTGGATAGTGCCAAGGTTAGCTGAGGTTACGTGACTCTGAATTTCTGGCACTAAACCTTTAAGGTACAACTCGATTCGCTTGATGGGAGGGTCCACCATAGTAGGACACAGAATAGCCAGTTCATTTGACCTTTTCGTGTATGCTTCGATTTCTGACCCCGTCATCTTTAAGTTGAAGAACTTGACTTCCAGCTTATGGATGTCATCACGGTTGCAGTATTCCTCTTTGATCAAGTCCTTGAAGTCATTCCATGGGGTGGCATTAGCAGCAACAATCCCCAGCATTTGAACCTGGGCGTTCCACCACGTGAGCGCTACACCCTCAAGAGTACCAGTAGCATATTTCACCCTACGAGCCTCAGGTCATTCACACATCTCGAAAACAGACTCGAGCTTCTCGAACCAGTGGAGGAGGCCTACAGCTCCTTCAATGCCGTTGAAAGTCGTAGGTCGGCAGCCCATAAAAGTTTTGAAGGTACATGCAGGAGGCTGAGCATGTTGACCTGTCGTGTGTGTAAGAAGAGACAAAGTTAAACACAAGTGTTGGTTTACGTGAGTAGGATCTAAAGATCCTAGAGTAAGTTGCAATGGCAGGTTATACCTCCTGCCTGAGCGGCTGCGAGTGCTGCAGTAACTTGTTCATTGATTAGAGCCGTTAGCTGGGCTTGAGTTAGGTTAACGCGTCCACTCATGATCTTCATACCAAAGGAAACATGAGTGAGAGATGTTCACGAAAGTGCGATGACAGAAGAGAGTAAGCACACATGTGTTTTCAAGCAACAGTTGTTACGTTTATCTAAGCATACCATGAGCAAAGTTCTATGTAACTAGCAAGTAGGCAATAAAACATAAACCATATCACCTATAGTGTTGAGTCTTGCACGTGGAGCGAAGCGTCGTTGTGGATCGTTGAGCACTGCACAGGTTATAGTCTGGTTTTACCAAAAAGCTTTTTCCCCTTTTTAAAACCAAGTTCACTATAACCAATGGCTCTGATACCAATCTGTCACACCCCCAAAATCCACACGCGGAATATCACCGCTTGGAGGCGTGACTGACCAGGATCAAGCCACCAATCACATTGAACATAGCATGTAATTAAATATAAAACCCAACACAATGTAATTGGTGTCCAAACAAAACGTAGTTTAAGTTGTAAGCGGAAGCATAATGTTTAAAACCATAGTATAAATTCAAAAATATAATAAATGTTTAACATGGCATAAGACTATCCATGTCCCACAACGTCCACGCCTCCTCGTGCAAGCTCCCAAAAGTACCTAACGACCTGCAAGGCATGTAACAACGAGTCAACAACAAAGTTGAGCAAGTTCACAGTTGGTTGTTTAGTTTTGCCCGTTTGTTTTGAAATTATAAATTGTTTCGTAAACCACAAGTTGACCAGTTCTTTTGTTTCCCAAACCATAACCATAATCAGTGGGGGCTTCCCATGTGAACCACTAGACCGTTACCATATCGACCACTGACGAACAATAGTTGTGCCCTACGTCAATGTCTATCATCATTGACAGTTTGCCATGATCCATTAGTACACGCCCGTTCGAACGACATGGTGTGAGGTTTGTCAAACCTAATAGCGCTATTAACTAATGACACGCTCGCCATCGGCCTCGGCGATTAAGTCGATATAAAGTGAAGGACTTATTGATAGAGTTTTGTCTAGTAAGTTTAAGGTTGTTGTCCTACCCAAGGAGGACGAACGTACGTAGTTCTACCCAAGGAGAATACACAGGATTTATAGTGGCATCCTACCCAAGGAGGATGGCCGTACATATCCTACCCAAGGAGAATATGTAGTTTCCGTTTTAGTTCTTTAACCCATTCCCAACCCTCGGGAATCCCATGCCTTGTAGAAAGTGTGAACTCACCTCGGTTTGCTCGGTAAGATTATTACTCGCTCACAAATAATTCAATCCAAGCCTAAAGTATTTATACATGCATAATCAGTTGATAATCACTTAGTTAAAGTAACAATCATGATCATCACATATATTCGAGCAATAACTAACACATAGCATTTAACAGTTATACAAGCTCATGCAACCCATGCTTATCATTAACAACAACTAACTAACCCAGTTAACCCTTAACAGACCTAACCGAGTTACTGTGCATGTTTAACCCTTGACGAAACCCCCTGTTTCGTCATGACTCCCACTTGACGAAACCCTAAGGTTTCGTCGTGCATCCCTTCGGCGAAACCCACCCGTTTCGTCGTGATTACCCTCGGCGAAACCCCCTGGTTTTGTCGACATCGGCGTTTCATCCATTAGGTCAGTTACGTCATGTAACTGATGATTACCCAGAAACCCTAACCGTCGCTCATCATCATACGGAAATCATACAACAATCATTCAATCACAACAGAACCATGCATTAATCCTAAACGATCTAACATATACGATGGCCATTACATGAGAACAAATTCACGGATTCATCCATATCAACACCCCATCTCATCGACCAACATCCTATTCGGATCAACAATAACAAGAACCCTAATCAATCATTATAATCAAATCGTCGTGATCACAAACATTCGTCACTATCTATCATCATTAAACCCTATTCCATATTGAACTGTTAACAAGCAAGCATACGAGTCATGCATTCATGGATTATCGCGATATACATAATAAATTCATAAGCAATTAGATATTAGCAAATAACTAACCGAAAGGTATAGGGATTAGAACGAAGGACTTGAAAGTTTCCAAGGATGACAGTGATGGTTTCCGTCGGTTAACAGAGAGGGAGAGAAAGCTAGGGTTTGCAGATCAGCCAAATACGTGTCCTTGTGCTACCTATATTGTTATATAATCGCGTATGTGAGCTGGGCCTTTACTGGGCTTCGCGGTGAATTGGGCCGATGAAACCCCATGTTTCGTCGTGAGGGTTATGACGAAACTCTCCTCAGTTTCGTCGAAGTGGTTAATGGCGAAACCCTTGGGTTTCGTCGAACTCATTCAAGGTTTTAAATAGTTTAAGTTTTTCAAACAGGCTACATGTTATTTCAACAAACATATAGATGCAACAATCACAAAACGTCTCAACATATATCAAACACGTATGGTTACAAGGCAAACAAGTCATGTAAACAAACAACTAAACAGTTAACGTACAATTAGCGTGAAGATGGAATCTTGGAAACTCGAGTTGTCACACCTGGTATTAAGCTTGGGTTCCTAATAATCACACAATGCAACACGTATGAGTGTATCAACCCAATTCAAACTTTAACGATAAATCACGAGATCAAAACCCACAACGAATGACAAAGTATAGCCGTATACAGGCAACACTTAAACATCCGTTGGATCGGTTTCAATCGATCGGACAAAGTACCGTACCAGTGATTCGAGTTATTACTCTGATAACGAGGCAGAGTTTCGGGGTTTAAGGGCTCCGGGTAAAGAAACAGTAGAACGAGAGAGTATGAGAATCGTCTTGCGAGCGAAAATGTGCATCTGAACTTCTCCCATACTAGCCTTTATATAGCCAAAATTGGATTCTCCCGCGTGTAGCGGAAGAATCCCTGACCTCTTCTGAGTGTCGCCAGGAGGGTTGACCTGGCATAGGTCTACCACGTGTCTAGGTAGGTTGGGCATGTGTCAGGCCGTGGTAACACGTGTCCTCGGCCGCCTTTTTCGCCCAATCACGTGTTTTTTCTCGATTTATGTGCCAATACTTATTGCGTATGCTCGGGTCTTGATCCCAATTGGTTCGGTTTTTAATTGTGAGTCTAATAAAGGTACTTTTTGTGCGGGTTGGTTCATCAACGTCATGTTTCGTCAGGCACACTACTAGTTTTGTTTATGGGTCTATTCGAGGGTTGTTACAGTTAATAGTGATGTTGCCACTGCTCTAGTTTGGGTAAGCAAAGGCTCATCTTATTTCCACACTCCTAAAATCTTATTCCCACACCCTTTCTCTCTTTCTCTCTCTCTCTCTCTCTCTCTCTCTCTCTCTCTCTCTCTCAAGAGAGAGATAGAGGGAAGGGGTATGTGAATATTAATACCCATAAGAATTTCACCCATAATAAATCAAGAAAAACAATTTCAATCTAAACAACAATTTCAATCCTATCCATGTTGATGTTGGGTCAAAACACATTGTATTTTGTAGTAGTTCGTGTTGATTTTTAGTGTTTTAACATGTTTAACCATATGGGTTTATATTTATCGTGTGTTTGGTGTTGTTGGCTTAATAGGTGCTAAAAAGGATAAACAAGAGAAATCAAGCTGGAAACGGGTTTAACGAGTACACAGGAGCTATAGCAGAAAAAGTCAACCCGGGCATCCCAGACGACACCCGACAAGACACCTATACTCTCCCGCGATGCGCGGGGGAGACCAGTTAATGGAAAATTATAAATTCGACCTAATTCGCATTTTAGGTGATCATTCACCTTCCAGCCGTCCCAAATGAACTCAAAGGCAATTTCCTGCACTTTTGACCGTAACCATCATCCGTTTAAGTTGTTTCTCATGTCTAATCCATCCCCGATCGAGATTGAAGCTGTGATGACAACCATGAGCGGCTAAACGCGTTGTGACTTCTGCTCGGATGAACAATTGCTTGTTTTTGACATGAATTCTTGTTTCTGATTCTTTTAAACTAGTAAATCTTGACTACTTGTGTTGATTTTGTGCAAGGGTTATTATATTTGAATTATTTGTCGTTTATTAAGCGTATTGGCGATATACTTGCATCGTTAGCGGGTTAATAAATTGGTGGGTAATTGATATAATTAAACGGGTTGTTAGGTTGTATAGTGAATCTTAAAAACTATACTTAACAATTAATCAAAATCATTAATCCAAGGCCATGTCTATGTGGTGTTTTGAATCAGTAAACAGATGTTTGTGTTAAAAACGGGTAATTAGGATTTCGGGTGGAGTTTACTTTTTCTCTTATTGATAATAACTTTCTTAACAATTTTCGTGTTCTTTCAAACAATCATTAAAACCCCCAATTTTAGAATAGATTAGATTATAGTTTAAACCGAACATTAACCACAAATTCCCCGTGGATACATACCCTACTTACGCTATCTACATAGTTTATTTAGGTTTTTTATTGACCCTTACGATAGTCATCACCTGTAGAAAGCAGTTTGGTATAGGACAAATTACCTAACCAAGTTAATAGAATTTGTCTATGTGATGCATTTATAAAATTTGGTATAGGGCAAATTACCTAACCAAGTTAATAGAATTTGTCTATGTGAGGCATTTATTTATTTTATTTTAATATAAGACAACGAGCTTTAGGTTATCTTTGTTGTTTGTTTCTTTAACTATAACCGAATATGAAGATATAAATGAGGAGATTTCTTATCTATATGTGTTCGTTAGAATGTGAAGTTGGTCACGTACCCGTTTTCATTCATTATGAAAACTTTGTTGTCCATGTTCGTTTGTTTAAAAGAAAATAAATAAGCATAAACGAATATACATATACATATACGAGCATAAATAGAAGTTCATGAACGAGACATGTGTTTGTTTTTGTTCATATATTTTAACTAAATACATAAAAAATTATAGTTAAATGCCATTTCAGTCCGTGTGGGTTGGGTCGTTTTGCCAGTTTAGTCCAAATGTTTCATTTTTTACCTGTGGGTCCAAACAGGTTTCACTGTTGCCATTTCAGTCCACTGGGTTAATTTTATCCATTTTTTCTGCTAACGAGAAGGTCAATTCGGTCATTTTCTAGTTAACAGAATTACATATAAAATGACCGAATTGACCTTCTTGTTAACAGAAAAAAATAGATGAAGTTAACTTAGTGGACTAAAATGGCAACGGTGAAATCTTTTTGCACCCACATGTGAAAAATGAAACATTTAAACTAAACTAGCAAAATGATCCAAACCAAACATTTAACTAAAAAAAATATTTATGTTCATTTATCAAATCCGGTCAAACATTTCAGACACACTAGTTACTAACATGGAAATGTTAAAAGCGGGTTATTAAAACTACAAATATTAATATGCCGTTAAAAAAAGTTTAAATATAAAAAGTTGTATTTTTGGTAAAAAAAAAATTAAAAAAGAGTTTATTTTTAAATTGAGGAAAAAGATGACCTACAGGAAATATAGTTATTCAAAGTTTCTCTAAGTTAATTTTAGATACTATTGGGTTTGGTGGTCCATAAAAAGATCATGGATAATCATGAATAATTAGAAGAAGACCATAAACTTCAATATAATCACCCAACTTACTAATTTTGTTTGGTGACTTTGGTGTTTAGGCATATATTGTTCCAAAATGGCATCAAATTAATTGGGTCAAAAGAAATAGAAAAAAAAAAAGGGAATTTAGTTTGGGCCAAAATATTGGGCTTATTTTCTTAAGTGGACTTCGATACGATTTGGTCTGATTGTCATCAAATCTTTTCATTTTCTTACATCATACGGACTCGACTTAAGAGTAGTCGGGTATAAATTTAATGTGTTTTCTATGTATGAGTATATAATACGTTATGATTGTACGGTATAAATTTAATTTACTTTACATTACATTTTGATCCAACTGCAATGCTTACATAGGTTACATAGAATTAAATTGAATATGTTGAAATGCACGTTATCATATGGTTAATGCATCAGATAACACTTGAACTAATCCATTCGATGTTTGTAAGGACCCGCGAAACATCTCCTGCGGGTCGTATTATCGTATTACTAGTATAACATATAATTTGCAAAGTTGGTTGAATAATATATTATATGTTTTTTCTAAGTTTCATTTTTAACCTTTAATCCTTAAATAATATACATCTTTAACCTATTTTATCTTTTAATTTAACTTTTTTTTAATAACTTTTTTTCGTAAACTTTAAAAAATACGGAGTTGTATTTATTTTTTTCTCTCAATATTTCGATATAAATTTAAACAAAAACATAGTTGTAATCAAAATAATATTTTTTTTGTATTGTAAGCTATATTGTGTCTCGGTATAGTACCGTGTTTTCGTAAACTATTAAAAATATTGTATCATTAACAAACTGACCGAACAACATCAATACCAGTAATGGTATTATCAAAACTTGTATCGGTATTTGTTTTATGGTTTTTGATCCATGTAAAAACTGTTTTACTATCTTTTTTATATTTATTTTTTCGGTTACATGAGATCACTTTTGTGTAACTAAACTATTGTAAATAAACTTTTTTATTTGAGTAAGCTGCAATTTGCGTCCCTATGGTGTGAGCCAAAATGCTCCCTAGGTCCTTATACTTAAAAATTGCTCGTTGAGTCCCTAATCATCAAAAATTGCTCGTTGAGTCCCTAATCATCACATATGGTATCCATCTGAGTCCCCGGTCCTATTGAAAGCCATTTTTCTGATATCAAGGCAGTGAAATGACCATTATTCCCCTAAGTTTATATTGCAATATGCATCCCTACTCCCTTAAATTTCTTTCCCTCAAATTCAAATTATCAAAACTAATATCAATACCTAATGCAGATGATGAAAGTTGTTACAACTCTCAATTTTAAAATGATTTCACCCTTTTAGAATGATTTCCTCCAAATTATGAAACCAATATCAAAACCAAGTAAATAAGTGCAATGCTGCAAAACCAATATCAATACCAAGTAAATATGTGTAATGTTGTATATCCAATATCAAAACAATACCAAAGCCAATAAAACGTATTGGAGTTGTTGAATGATGCAACCTCTCATTGTTGTTGAATGTTGGAGTTGCTAAAACATAATCCAAAACCTATTGTATTTACCTATCATTGCTACTGAATGTTGCAGTTTCTAAAACATCCAAACCCTCATTGTTAATATATTTGCTAAAACATGATCCTAACCTCTCATTGCAATGTAATGTAACCTACCATTACAATGCAATGCCCTAACATGTCATGGCAATGTAACGCACTAACCTGCACTAACCTAGCATTGTGTAATTGTAATGCTCTAATATTTCACAGCATATTATCAACATCATAGCAGATTTTCAACATCAATGCACTATAAATTGACCATTACATGTGAAGGGGTAAAATTGATCAAAAAACCATGTTCAACAAAAAACATTGATCATAAAAATAAAAAAAATAAAAAATAAAAAACTACATCAATTGTTAGAACTATCCCTAATCAACTATTTAAACATAATTAGGCATCAATAATGTACAAAATCATTACAATATCATCAAAAACCCCCACTCCATACTATCCATGCCCCCATTAAAACTTGAAATTAAAGTTCAGGTTGTACCATAACTTCAACACCACCTTCATACACAATACAAGGTGGGTAAGGCCAACATTGACCCTACATCC
Source organism: Helianthus annuus (assembly GCF_002127325.2). Lineage (NCBI taxonomy): Eukaryota > Viridiplantae > Streptophyta > Magnoliopsida > Asterales > Asteraceae > Helianthus > Helianthus annuus. The sequence goes on from NC_035437.2 coordinate 165,779,604, forward strand.
GACTACCACTGTTCCATTTCAATTTATATCAGGTTCAATTTCGACATTTTCAAGTTATATCAAGAAATATAAACATGCATTACCTCTTAACCATGTTGTATCCATGTTAGCCTCTAATGAAATCGTAGTTACCATTGTGGGGAATAAACTTAGGGATGATTTTGGTCTCTAGAGGTTAGATTGCACTTACCGGAGGTTGAGATATTGCTACTTGGGGGGTAAGATTAGAGACGCTTTCAGTTGTGAATTACAAAATGGGGGATGTTAACTAAAATTAGGGTGGGTTTTGGGATGAAAAGGCATCTATTTATGTTCCCCGCCCCAAAATTAGAGGTATGTTAGGTGACAGAATATACCAACACCATTAGAGCCAAGGGCTAAGATCGATATCCAATATGATGGTAGAGACTGAACGTGCACTTTTTAGGTTTTAAGGACCCGGGCTACTGAACATTGTAAAGATTTTTGGCATTGTAGGATCGTTTTCGGACCCGAACGAGTCGATCAGAAGAGTTTATCTCAACACGAAAGGCGGAAACAGACGTGTAGAGGTCAATTCAGCTAGATTTACACATTAAACTGTTGTATGATTGATTTTATAACAATTTACAACCTGACAACACTTCGGCAGCACTTCGTTGCACAAGCCGGAAAGTTGCAAATGTAATAGACAAGTGAGGTATTTATAGGAAGGACCCTTCCGTTTGAAGGTGGCATGACACCCTTCAAACGGACAGGCATGCTTCAAACTGAACCCTCTTCAAACCGAACGGTCTTCAAACTTTCATGACACTCCTCAAACTTTCATGGCACTCCTCAAACTTTATGCCTTCAAACTTTTGTCTTCAAGTGTAGTAAACCGAGACTCGATATAAGACGAAGACAACAGATGTATGCACCAACAGACTCCCCCTCAGATGTTGACGAGTCTTAAGTGTCGAGTCTTCAACGTCTTCAGTCTTTATCAGTCTGAACGCTCTCTGAAATATCTCACAGTGTAAGCATCCTCAAATCTTTCTCTTCTCTTTTCATCATCATCAACAGACTCCCCACGAACAATCTCTATTCGGATGTCTTCAGACTCCCCCTTTCGATATGCTGGGATCGCAGTCTGGCATGTTGAAATTACAAAGTCTTCAGGTATCGGAACCTGGCTTTCTATCTCTTAGAAACCTGCACATCCTCTACCTCACAATAAATTTCCTGATGATAACTTGTAAAAACAATCTCACCATCTAATGAATCACTTGCAGAAATTATACAATCAAAAATAATTTTACAATGTTAATCTTTGATGAACCACTTGAAGATATATCATTTTTATTTTCAAAACAACACACTCTCCCAAACCATCTGTTCATCATGTTTAGCACTCGAAATTTTGAAAATTAACTCTCCAACACCAGTTGTCGAAAATCTTTTTGAATTTTTCAAAAAATTATGCTAAAACACACTAAAATCTTTTTTGGATTTTTCAATGTAAAGAAATGAAATGCAGAGAAGAAATATTTACATACAATATTTTTTTGTGAGTTTGTGTAAGAGGACCATATCAGTTTATGAGACAAATCACCAACACCGTTAAGCTTGATTTCATTTTAAGTTCTAAACAATTTACCTAGATTGTCAGTATACTGGTCCACTTAAATTTTCACACAAAGTTCAACTGATCCGAGATACGATATTAATTTCTTAAGCACTTAAACTTATCCGTGTGTCCCACTACTTGAATATACTCCCGTATTCATATCCCAATATTCAGTCTTACAGGTGAGTATACCACAGATGATATCTGTAAGGGGTTAACTACGAGGGCCGTGAGAGCTCAGGTCGATACTTTCGTATACGCAGAGAGATGACGGCTTCGACTATTGGTGGGTCCCCTTTAGAGGATCTTTTGTTACAACAGCAGTGACTATCAATTTTATTGTTTCATCAACTTGCTGAGGGCTGCGCTTATATTTCAAAGCTTTTGCAGAAAGTATTATACGGGGACTAGGTCAGTATTTCCATACAGCAGAAGTCCCGGGATAACACCCTAGATATCACTAAGCATAAAGACCTAGTATCTCAGAAAGAGGGATCTTTCAAACAAGATTTCAGGGGTTACCTATATATCCAAGAAGTTATTACCCACAAGATAAGCAAGTTTGAATTTTTACGGTTTAGATCTCTTCACAATTTACTAAATGTGTAAAAATCTACTGCCACATCCGCAGTAAGATTGTTTATCACTTTTAAACTTTCCAATTCTTTAGCATGTTGTGATAGTCCACTGATGTACTATCATTTCCTCTTTTTCACAACAAACTCATTTTTGGTTTTTATCATGTTTTTGTCTTTTTCAAATTTTCTAATGTTTTTGGATTTTCTGATGAAAATTTCTACTCCCCCTAAAATGCAAACACATTAAAGAAAATTTAAAACAAACTGTACAGAAACATGACAACCGATATCAAATCGCATCACTTCGCCATTCACTTGGCATAAACAATCAGAACTCCCCCTATCAACAAACTATTTTCTCATTTAGATTTCAAAACACTTAAGTTTGTTTTAATCAAAAATGATTTTTCCGGAAAATAAGTTTGGTTGATTTTACCACTTGTAAGTATACCATTAGTAAATTCGGGGATGTGGTTCATCATATTGTCTCTTAATCAATTGTAGGAAAATGCAAGTACAAATTAATGTCCTTGATTTACCATATGCAAGCATGCACAAACATAAACAAACCTTTTTACCGTTTGTACGACTACATTACCGAATAAATTCCTCAAGAAAGATGCCGATACCTGCTCCTCGCTTACCAACCTGGGAGCTCCGGCAAGTCCGGTGTTTTACTCAAACATAATGTCCACCCAAGCCTCACCAGCCTTGGGTGACTTTGGAACACATCTGTCCCACCAACATTTTGATTTATAAAACTCTTTAGCACCCTTTACCTTCCTGTCTACCATCTTCCCAAACATATGTTTGACTTTCCCGTTGAAAGCCTTCTCAACATCAAATTCTCCTTTATCAGCGAAGAATTGATTTGAGATCTCAACCTTTCCAACTTTCTTCATCAAATTTTCCTTTGACAATGACGGAAAATTCTCATCGTTCACCACTGGAACGGAATTCACAATCTTTTTATCAACCAATGACTCCTCTAATTTTATGGAATCAGATTCATTGTCAGAATTACCCTCAGATTTAACCACCCATTTTTGCTTGTTCATATCACCTTTTCTTTTATAAAACCTTTTTGAACTTTCTCCTTCCTCAGAAGTAGAATTTTCAAACTTGTTAACCTTTTTTACAGATTGTTCTTTCTAATCAACACAAGTCTTTCTCAAAACAGAGTTAGAAGAAACTCCCTGTTTTTGGTAGTTGGTCTTGGGGCAATTCCATGCTATGTATCCAAGTTCCTGGCATTTGAAACAGGTTCTTCTGTCAACTCTTTGAGCAAACTTTCTCACATTCTTCTTTACTTCAGCAAGAAATTCTTGATTCGACTGCTTCCAGAATTGTTTCTTCTGTTCATCCTCTGAACTTCCACCTGAAACAAATTTTGTTTTTGGTTTATAAGTTTTCTGATTTTTATAATTTTCTGACGAATTAAAACCAAAACCTTTCTTTTTGAGATTACCATTATGGTCTGGTTTCTTTTGGAAACTAGAACCGCAACCATAACCCATTTTCTTGTTTACTCTTTGTTGAAACCTTGAAGTGTAAGGTTTAAGTTTTGCAGAAAGATTTAAATCTTTTATTTCAGAAATATTAACTTCTGTTAATTTGAAAACCTTTTTGATCATTTCAGTTTTAACACTCCTTATTGGGAATTCCTCATCAGAATATAATTTGTCTGAATCATTCAACGTATATGCTACTTTGACTGATCCGTCATTCAAATTAGATTTTGATAACAGAAATTCTTTATTGTAAACCCTCCTAACCTGTAATACCCCGAAAATACAAAATTTTATATTTAAAAATTTAATGTTAGTAATAAACAAAATAAACTAACTAGGAATAAGTAACCTAGTTAGTTAGTTGTATTGTAGTAATAAAGAAAATTGGTTAATATAACACCCTATGTGACTTGGAATAAAGTATAGGGGTCAATTGTAGCAAACTTGAAACAAGTTTGCTTTAATTAAAACACTAGACACCAAAACACACACTTTAAGTGTGTGTTCTGGTCGAACTCTCCAGAGAAGCCAGGGGCTCCCCACATCAAACCCTAACTAGCTCAAAAATTGACAAATTGAAGGGCCAAATCAGTCCCAAATCGATATCCAAGCATAAATTAGTGATCACCTAAGTGTAGTGATCATAAGGTATGTCAAAATTTACTATTTGGTTTCATCTCAAATTCTTGATGATTTGTGAAAATCGAAATCTGGGCTTGATTATTTGATGTTTAGATGAGATTAGCAATAAAAACATGTCTAGGAGTAAACCCTAGTCAATAACATGTCGAATTAGTGTTTAATTTATGAAATTCATGATAATCCATTGATAAGTTAAATGGGTTTTGTAAAAATAAGATGAACACAAGAATCACGACTATCAAAAGTGGTGTTACTTGATTTCTATGAAATGATTCTGAGATTAGTATGCATGCTTGACATAATGGAATTGAATTGTGTGTTTATACTGGGCAAAATTAACAAGTTATGAACTTGTTTTTAAATATGTAAAATTATGCCCGTTAGGTGTTCGTTAAAATGCCTAAATGAAAGATAATTGTTGAAAATCGGACAAAAACGCATGTTTGATGGATATGGAAAATTATGCGTTAAGACTTATAAAAAGGGTTCGAAACGGTTTGTGGATTGAACTCTTTAGGCATGGAAACCGGGTCTTCAAGCGGACAAGCCGGAGCGGACACACGCTTGAAGGGAACGCTTTAAAGGTACGCGACTTGTCGTCTCTTTACATTTATGTAGACAAGCGTAGTCGTAAATATGTTTAATGTTGATATAGCGAAAATGGTTGCGTTTGGTAAATCAATGAAGTGATGGAATTCACTCGATAACCAAACAGGTCAAAACGAATGGTTAAAGTGTATTTGGAATGTCAATGAAGTGATGGAATTCACTCGACAAACCAAACGGGTCAAAATAAATGTTTGGTTAGGTATGTTTATTGATAATGTTGTTTAAATTAGTCATGTTTAGAATGTACATTAAGTGATGAAATTTCACTAGATAATGAACGAGTTAAAATAATGGTCGAAATGGTAGTGTTTGAAGTGACTTGAACGTCACTCGTTAAATTTGAGTTATAAGAACGTAAACCATGGAATGGAGATGATACTCTAAGATGGACAAGCCCGAGAGTGGGTAATTATGGTTGGAAAATCAATGACGTTAAATTATGCAGGTATGTAACCTTGTTCCGTTACATTATGTTAATTAGAATTACGGTCATTTGAAATTGTGTTTTTAAGACAAGATATTCGTTAATAAAAGTGACGAAGATCACTATTAGATAAATGAGTCAAAAACTTGATTAGAAAATGTTTGGTAGTCATTGGAAATGAAGGATTCCATAAATGAGCCAAACGGGTCGATTAATTGTTTAGTAGATAGTAAGAATGTGTTTTAAATAGTTTATGGCGATGGTGGATCACAAAGCGTAAAACAATGGACTTGGTATTGATACCCTAGTGATCGTAAGCCCCGGATGATGGGCAAAGAAGATTAGAATGCCAAAGAATAAGTTGGCGAACAATTTGCACACATAGCTAATGGGTCGAATAATCGAAACTAGGATTTTGTGGGCCATTCGTTCATAATCCGGGTTTCACTAAATGAAATTTATACGGTTAGATCCGTAATTTTAATACGGACATATAGGAAAAAGAATCGGCTAAAACGGATATGTAAATAAAAAGTTATGAGAAATTAAGCGAAAAAAATATATATAAGAAGGCTGAGCTGGGCGAACCGTGGGTCATGGTCCTGAACCGTGACTCACAGTCTGGCAGTTCTGTTTGGAGCTGGGCGAACCGTGGGTCACAGTCTCGAACCGTGACTCACAGTCTAGCATTTTTGTTTTGAGCTGGGCGAACCGTAGGCCACGGTTCTGAACCGTGGCTCACAGTTTGGCAGTAATTTGTTTGTTTTTCATTATTTAAGCAATAGAACTAATTTTTACTTAATGTTAAGATGTCAAAACTAACGATTAATGTGGTTTTGACCATAGGTGATGCTCGTTTGTTGTGGATGTTGATCAAGCAATGGAGTCAAGAACCGAACACAAGTTTTGAATGCTTCCGTGCTAATCTAATCTAGTTTAAAACATGTTGTTTTGTAAACTCATTTGAATATTGAACATTTAATCTAGTTAGTCGACTATGCTTAAATACTATAATGACGTACATCTTAGTTATTAACTAAGTTTTGTTGGTCATATATTTTTTAGTTAAATAGTCCGTATTTTATGGTTATAAAATGAAACTATAAAACGAGTGTTACAAGTTGGTAATCAGAGCTCAAGGTTGTTGACAAAGTGTGTTCGGTTCAAGCTTGATCAAACATCCGGTAAGAATTAGTCATTTAGTAAATTTTTATTTGCATATTAGAAAAAGGAAGTTGATTTGATGTGCACGGGAAGAGCGTGTTAACACACACAAACCCGGAAAGTGCATTAAACATGAATGGTTTATGTATGTGGTAAACTTGGCTAAACCAAAGCGAATGATGCATATGTTATAAAACGAAATTTTTATAGTGACATAAACATTACAGATTCGAAATGTCTAGTGTTGATAAAAGATGATTAGGTAGTATAAACCCTAACCATAGATTCATTATAAAATAAGTACATATGAAATAAGTATATTTGGATGCCTCGTATGATAATACGAGCAACATCGAATAGCAAGATTAATAATAAATGTTCGAATGATATGATAACCGCATCTGAAGATGACGGGAGATAAATAATCTAGATGGAGGAAGGTTCGGAAGCATGACAAAGAACATGCTAACAAAGAACCTAAATCAAGTGATGACTTGAGACAACGGAGTACATCAGGGCGAGTATCAATCAGGTACACGTTATAAATTACGATAAGACAAGTAGAATGTGATAATTCACATAATGAACGATAGTTGCCTATGGGCATATATGATTAGTGAAATGAATAAATTATGTAAAAGAAATATTTATATATATATATAGAGAGTAAGGTTAACATACAAAAAGCCTTATCATACATCACGTAGGAGACAATGGTAACCGTTGGATCAGGGGTATAATCACGCATGGGACCACATAATCACACATAGGACCACATAATCACGCATGGGACCACATAATCACGCATAGGACTATAATCACGCACGTTCTATGATAATAACGCACGTTATATTTTTTGTCATGTATGTTAATGTAGGTTAAGCCCTGATGTACATAAAAATAAATAAATATTGACGAGTATGTGAAACCGAGGTAAAAGTAATCTCGATAGATATTGCAATGGAAAGGAGTGCGCGTGCACTCGAACCCGGAATTTGCAATAATAATACATGGCGAAGACAAGGTTATAGACTTGGCCAAACCAAACAAAACATGTAGAAACATCGTCTACATTGATAAACGATGTGGGTAAATTCTATACAACAACATGGAATAATAAAATAAAATGAATTGGTTATGTTATTGTTACAATGGATTAAGGTTAAAAATGAGAAATTAAGGCTCGAACAGAATTATCCCCGAGAAAGAAGCTAAAGAGATAATACGTATTATTCACTGCTGTGAATAATGAAGTATCAATAAATGTGGATTTAGAAACTTGGGTATGGGTAACTATCCAAGTAACATATTATTCATCAAATCCTTGCGAGGAAGAACGATAATCACATTGATGGGTGTGATTGTATAAAAGATTGGTAAAAGGAACCTTTTAAAAGTGTTGGAATGAAAGCGAGTAACCACAAAAGCCGTATAACAATAGCAGTGGTTTTACCAAATAAGGCTTAAGAAATGAACCGTCAGGACATTGATAAAAGAGACGGATCTAAGGGTTATTAAAAAAAAGAGAAAGAGAGTGTTCGAATCAAATAAGTAAAATGTTTAATAATAAAGGAAAAACGCAAGTTGGGTAATGGAAACATATTAAATTAAAATAATGAGCCCGAGGGAAGGGACAAGAACTAAAGTAAATGAAAATACAAACCGACTAATAAGAATGCGAAGGCGTGGGGATAAAGTTTGACTGTCATAAGTGATGAAATTCACACGGACAAGTCAAACGGGTTGAATAAAGAACAAAGGACTTGGTCGAATAAAAGCGAAGGAATTCGCTAAGACGACCAAACGAATTAAAACAATGTCTAAATGCAATGGTTTCTTTGGTGATGACTTCGGTAAAATACCCGATAGATGGGTGGGAATTTTGAGTATATGCGTAAACCAAGAGACGGGAACGCGGATTATAAAGTCAAAAGACTCGGATTTATGAGTTATGACTAAAAGAATAATAAAATTTTGCAAACAGAATTTCGATAGGGATGTTCAACTATTTCGAGGTTGGACAAGTTAAATAAAGAATGAAGTTTGATTGTCATAAGTGATGGATTCACACAAATATGTCAAACTGGTCAAATAAAGTATAAATACTTGATAGTCCAATAAGCGTAAACCGAATAATGGAAGCACGAAATATTAATGAACCTATGGGATAGGTCATAAAAGAGTATAGAAATGAAAACACAGACTAGTGAAACCAAAGAGTTACAAACATTAAGATAAAGAACCCGTGGAACGGGTTGAAAGGAAATAGAGGCGTAAGCCAAATAACGGTAAGCGGAAAACAAACCAACGTGCAAATGATGTAAGAAGTCATAGAGTTGGAAGATTAGTTTAAAAAAAAAAGAAAACGAATGTAGCTTTAAACAACGGTCAAGGTCCATAGAATTCAAGAATGAAAATGAACGATTTCTAAACTTAAAAAGGTAAAATATCTAATAAAATAGCCTACGAGGCTAAGTGTAGGAACCTACAGGTCGATAATGTAAAGCGTGGGAACTAGTGATGATTCCCCGCCTAATAATACTAATGGAAAGGAATAAACCTTTAGTCGTCAATTCCCCAATGAGAGTAATCGACATAGTTAAAGAGAAAAATGTTAAACTAAAATTCATTTTTAGTCAAAAGCGACGATTTAACAAAACATAAGAAGTATTAGATCAGGAATTCACATAAGGCCGAGGATGGCAATGTGGTACACCCAAATGACGGGGTATGAAGTAACGACGACTAATCCATCTAGCCGGTAAAACCATTCGAAGTCAAAGAAAGGTTATGAACTATGTAAAACGCTCGTCAATATAAGATTAGCGTGAAGTAAACATGTTGACAGGCTTAGTGACCGGGTGATCAAATAACAACTCGGTCAAATAGACGAAAAAAGATAAGAAATACATGATAAAAGTACGACCCAGGAGGCATTGCACATGGAAGACGTACACGTCAATACAAATGATAACTATAGACCGAAAGAAGGAATGCCTTAAAAATGAAACTAAGTTTGTTTGGTTTAAACCAATAAACTACGTAAGGAAGCTTTCGGGGACGAAACCTCTTTAAGGGGGGTAGACTTGTAACACCCCGAAAATACAAAATTTTATATTTAAAAATTTAATGTTAGTAATAAACAAAATAAACTAACTAGGAATAAGTAACCTAGTTAGTTAGTTGTTTTGTAGTAATAAAGAAAATTGGTTAATATAACACACTATGTGACTTGGAATAAAGTATAGGGGTCAATTGTAGCAAACTTGAAACAAGTTTGCTTTAATTAAAACACTAGACACCAAAACACACACTTTAAGTGTGTGTTCTGGTCGAACTCTCCAGAGAAGCCAGGGGCTCCCCACATCAAACCCTAACTAGCTCAAAAATTGACAAATTGAAGGGCCAAATCAGTCCCAAATCGATATCCAAGCATAAATTAGTGATCACCTAAGTGTAGTGATCATAAGGTATGTCAAAATTTACTATTTGGTTTCATCTCAAATTCTTGATGATTTGTGAAAATCAAAATCTGGGCTTGATTATTTGATGTTTAGATGAGATTAGCAATAAAAACATGTCTAGGAGTAAACCCTAGTCAATAACATGTCGAATTAGTGTTTAATTTATGAAATTCATGATAATCCATTGATAAGTTAAATGGGTTTTGTAAAAATAAGATGAACACAAGAATCACGACTATCAAAAGTGGTGTTACTTGATTTCTATGAAATGATTCTGAGATTAGTATGCATGCTTGACATAATGGAATTGAATTGTGTGTTTATACTGGGCAAAATTAACAAGTTATGAACTTGTTTTTAAATATGTAAAATTATGCCCGTTAGGTGTTCGTTAAAATGCCTAAATGAAAGATAATTGTTGAAAATCGGACAAAAACGCATGTTTGATGGATATGGCAAATTATGCGTTTGGTAAATCAATGAAGTGATGGAATTCACTCGATAACCAAACAGGTCAAAACGAATGGTTAAAGTGTATTTGGAATGTCAATGAAGTGATGGAATTCACTCGACAAACCAAACGGGTCAAAATAAATGTTTGGTTAGGTATGTTTATTGATAATGTTGTTTAAATTAGTCATGTTTAGAATGTACATTAAGTGATGAAATTTCACTAGATAATGAACGAGTTAAAATAATGGTCGAAATGGTAGTGTTTGAAGTGACTTGAACGTCACTCGTTAAATTTGAGTTATAAGAACGTAAACCATGGAATGGAGATGATACTCTAAGATGGACAAGCCCGGGAGTGGGTAATTATGGTTGGAAAATCAATGACGTTAAATTATGCAGGTATGTAACCTTGTTCCGTTACATTATTGTTAATTAGAATTACGGTCATTTGAAATTGTGTTTTTAAGACAAGATATTCGTTAATAAAAGTGACAAAGATCACTATTAGATAAATGAGTCAAAAACTTGATTAGAAAATGTTTGGTAGTCATTGGAAATGGAGGATTCCATAAATGAGCCAAACGGGTCGATTAATTGTGTAGTAGATAGTAAGAATGTGTTTTAAATAGTTTATGGCGATGGTGGATCACAGAGCGTAAAACAATGGACTTGGTATTGATACGCTAGTGATCGTAAGCCCCGGATGATGGGTAAAGAAGATTAGAATGCCAAAGAATAAGTTGGCGAACAATTTGCACACATAGCTAATGGGTCGAATAATCGAAACTAGGATTTTGTGGACCATTCGTTCATAATCCGGGTTTCGCTAAATGAGATTTATACGGTTAGATCCGTAATTTTAATACGGACATATAGGAAAAAGAATCGGCTAAAACGGATATGTAAATAAAAAGTTATGAGGAATTAAGCAAAAAAAAAATATATAAGAAGGCTGAGTTGGGCGAACCGTGGGTCACGGTCCTGAACCGTGACTCACAGTCTGGCAATTCTGTTTGGAGCTGGGCGAACCGTGGGTCACGGTCCTGAACCGTGACTCACAGTCTAACAGTTTTGTTTTGAGCTGGGCGAACCGTAGGCCACGGTTCTGAACCGTGGCTCACAGTTTGGCAGTAATTTGTTTGTTTTTCATTATTTAAGCAATAGAACTCATTTTTACTTAATATTAAGATGTCAAAACTAACGATTAATGTGGTTTTGACCATAGGTGATGCTCGTTTGTTGTGGATGTTGATCAAGCAATGGGATCAAGAACCGAACACAAGTTTTGAATGCTTCCGTGCTAATCTAATCTAGTTTAAAACATGTTGTTTTGTAAACTCATTTGAATATTGAACATTTTAATCTAGTTAGTCAACTATGTTTAAATACTATAATGACGTACATCTTAGTTATTAACTAAGTTTTGTTGGTCATATATTTTTTAGTTAAATAGTCCGTATTTTATGGTTATAAAATGAAACTATAAGACGAGTGTTACATAACCGGCGAACTCGGACTCTTCCCAGATGAACTCGAACTATCTGACTTAGACTCCGATTTTGACTCTTCATCCATGTCTAACACCTGATCGACAACTCTCTTAACTAACTCAGACTCATGATCAGTGTCAGACGCTGTGAATGTGACATCAATATTGTCTGGTAATTCATCAGTAATTTCAGACTTTAATTTGATGTTTAGAGCCTTGTCTACCCTTTCCTCGTTTGGATTTCTGGGAGAATAAGTTTCAAAGATTGGGGGCGGACACTTGTTATACTTTACACTTTGTGTCTTACCAGCATCCTCTTCTTTTTCTTTCTTCTTGAACGCTTCAAGACCTGCAACAATAGGATAAACACGATCAATCAGATAATCACAAGTAGTATAACTCAAAAGTAATCGGTTAATCCTTTCACTCTCAATTCTCTCAAGTTCCAACTCCTTCTTCAAATTAGCACAATCTTCAATGTAATCATTTATAACACTCTGCTTTGTCATCAAAGTTGCACTAATTTTGTCATTTACTTTTTCGATTTCTGCATTTGTCCTTTTCAGACCATCAACTGTCCCGTTTAGAACATCATAGGACTCTTTAACATACTTCATTTTCTCTAACTCAGCAATCTTTTTGTCTTTCTCATCACAATCTTTGCAAGATTCTGAACATTTCTCACAAGGCTTAGTAACTTCAACCACCTTTTCAACTATCTTTTCGACTTCGACAGTCTTTTCAACTTCAACAAGTTTCTCGACCTCAACAATCTTTTCTATTTCAACAATCTTCTTAACTTCTACAAGTTTTTCAACTTCGACAATTTTCTCGACCACTTTCTCTAATTCAACAATCTTTTCTGGTGCATTCTCATTCACTGCTTCATCTTTTGTTTTTCCAGCTTCCGTCTTCGCCTTTTCATTAGCGAGTAACTTTGCTGCTTCTAGCTCTCTCTGCAAACGAGCAATCTTCTTTTGATTCAGCACCTCAACTTTATCTGCATAGAAAAAATTAAAACTATCAGGATCAATGCTTTTTCTACATTTGTTAAGATACTCTTCCTCATCATCTGTATCAACATCACTTCCAAGATCTGGAAATATTGGAATTCTTTTCTGACTCTCTTCATTTTCACCCAAAATTCTGGTAACAAGAGCCACACCAGGTATAGTCCCACTAGGTACGTAATTGTCCCAGCTAAATCCCTCTGCAACAAACTCATCACCTTGGTTTATTATTCCAAAATAAGCCTTTTTATTTGCTTCTTCAATCATTTTCCCATGAGCAATTTTCTGTTCCTTCTGTTGAGGTTGTTGATCGATCTGATGAAAAATTGATTTCTGATAATAATTGCTCTTATCTTGACTTTCAGTTGACTCTTGGTTCTTACACTCCCGTTTAAAATGACCTTTTCCTTTACATCGGAAACAGGTAACCTTTGACTTGTCAAAACCAAGTGGAGAGGTAGCCATTCCTCGGAACTCATCTCTGCCAGTAATTTGTTGAAACTTTTCAGCTCTCCTGCATGCACTAGATAAACACCACTTTACATCCATCAGTTCAAGCTCTTCTGCATCGATTTGGTCGTAATCTTCTTTCGTGAGCATCGGATTACCAATTCTTCCTGCAATCAAGCTTTCATATGACTCTAACATGGCTATAAGAGATGCCATGTGTTGTTTAGCCACTTCAGGAGATAAATTTTGACCATTCTGGATGTTCAAAGTCACATTGCACTGCAGATTTGTAGAATTTTGCTTCTGAGGACTAGGTGTGTTGCTGTTTGGATCAAAACTGGAGAATGATGAAGTGTATCCACCACTTTGAGTTGTAGTGCTAGCATTTGGACTTGCATAACCATCAGCACTGAATGCAGTACTAGGCTTTGGACTCTGGCTAGGGGTAGCCTCAAACTTGTTCCCTCGGTAGTACAAACTGACATCCTGTTTCGCATTTGGATTTGTCATGATAGCTGTCTTTTGAATATCCAGCTCCTGCTCTTCGATTTTCTGAATAAACTGAGCCAAATTCATGCTCTCAGACTTTCTCATAAGTTTCACAACCATCAAATATGTTCCCCACTTATGTTGTGGTAACGCCTCAGCTAGTTTGTCGACCCACTCATCGTCCTCTTTCTTGATGTCCAACCTACCCATTTCCAATACCAGATGACAATACCTATCAATAGTTTCTTTTATAGTTTCATGATCGAAAGCTGTAAACATATCGAATGATTTCTTCAATAATGCCTTCTTGTTTTTGATCATATCAGCACTCCCTCTGAATTTCTGAATCAAAGCCTCCTAAATTGATCTCGTTGTCCCATTATGTTGAAGCAAGATAAAGATATCTTCTTTAATTGCTTGTTGAAGAATACTTATCATCATTTTCTCACTTGTAAACTGCAATTTGTCACTCTCAGTATAATCACTAAAAGCCTTTTCAATACCCCGTTCATTCTTTGGTTTCTCATAATATTTCAACAACGAACACCATGCATCAAATTTGTATGCTTGAACCCTGATGTCTGTCGTTAGTGACATGCAAAAACCAACTAAACTATGTAGATAGAGTAAGTCGGATATCGAACCAGAGGAGGATTGTGGAAAGTGTTATTATGCTAAGTATTTAATTAACTAATGCTAAGAAATAAAAATCAATTGATAGTTTGACTGTTTAAGAGAATTATCTAAATTAACAAACAAAATTTGGGATTTGAGTCAATAGGAGAGAAGATGGTTCCTCCAGATTCCAGGTTTTACAGTTAGTATCCACTATGTGTTTAATCGTAACCTACATAGACATAGGTGTCAATTTTAGTTCATCAATTGTGATAACCAACGACTAAGTACTCCGGTCAATACATAACGGGAGGTTATCGAATGATTATCAATTACAATTTACAAACCCTAACCCCATGTCAAATATATCCCAACTACTAGAACTCTCGGGAACTGAATGCTTAGAAATTAAGGTTTAAATAAATGCAATCGTTTACAACCAATAAATCAAATCAAGGTGAAAAGCATCGGCTTAGATCACCGAGTCAAAACGATTAAAGCAAACACATAGTATTATCTAACTTACAAAACCCTCCATCCGAAGGAAACCACTAAGAAACTAGCCGCTCATGTCGGTCGGTTGATCTTCGAATGCTTGGTATGCGGCTGAAACCATACTTCTGATCTGTTCGATGTGGTGATGATGATGTGTTCTCTTCTCTGACTTCTCAATAATCGGCCCAATAAAAAAAACTCTAATAGTCCAAGATGTTAACAACCGCCAAAAGAGTCCACGTGACTCTTATCATATCGGCCAACCTGTGATGATCCAAACCCAATATGTCGGCCCATCAAGAAGTGATTTATATCATAAAAACGCCGCCCATTATGATGTTGTTATATATAACCTTGGTCCGCGTGAAAGAAGGCTGCGTGAATGATGATCATATATTTGTGTTAATTAATTGCACTTGTCTCTCAATTCCTTCCTCAAAGTCTGTGTTCACATGTCAATCATATATGAACCCTTGTGTTGTTGACGTGTATCTCCTTTTCTTTTAGAAGTCACCAAAATCAATGATGATGTTGAATTAATATATCATCCTCCATTAATGTTGTTGCCTTTTTCTTTTTATGTATGCGTGTGATGATATATGGATCATGTTTTATTCTTTTTTCCTTACATGAGCCAACCGTAGCCTATGGTTTAATACCGTAGGTTACGGTTTAAACATTCTGGTTCTTTTCTATTCTGGCCGACCGTAGGCTACACATATAACCCGTAGGTTACGTCTTGAATCTCCTGTAAACAATTGGCTGACTTATCTCAACTTGACACTCTAGGCCCTCGGACTTTAATCTCTCGCATTCATTACACTTTCACGTTGTTTTAAGATCCAAAATGAGCACTGAATAAGCGACTAACGTCACCGGTTATTCCACTTCGTCTCTAAACATCTTAACTCCATCGATTTAGACGATTGCCCTGTAAAACCACAAATACTCGTAGTTATCGCATTCAAAACATATCACCGCATAAACCGCATTAAAACACGCAAGATAACACACTTAACACTCGTGTTTTGCACCCTCCATCACATCCCCACACTTGACATTGATTGTCCTCAAGCAACCATTACAAACAATACTCACCTTATTAACAAATCACCATTAAATTCCTTACCGAATTAGCAATTTAAGGTCCCATGTCATACCCGTCCCATAGACTGACACAATCGAGATTGACAATCTGACAAATAAGTGATACGCATTTAAAACAACTTAAGACTTGCCTAACTAAAACTAACATGCTTATGATACTACACACATGCCACACGCCCCTCACAATGATCACTCCTCTCGGTTTAATCAAGACTAGCGTGTAATGTGCTAGTATACAATTCACTCAAAACCAAATATGCTACTTGGAAATCATAAGCTTGTATAGCAATCACACCTCCACTGTATCAAGTAACGTAGCACATATCAAAAGGACTTTTCGGGTTTTGGGTTAAGGGTAAAGGTAAGGATATATTTTTGGGTTTTTATGTTTATTTGGCGAACACAAATGAAGATACCAAACCATGACAACTTATTCACAATATCTACTAACACTTTGGGTAATTTCCAACCCACTTATTTAACACCAACATAACGATGATTTTTGTTTTTTTTTTTCTTTCTTTCTTTTTCTTTCTTTTTTTTTCAAATTTTTTTTCTTTTCAATTTTTTTTTCTTTTCAATTTTTTTTTAACAAACATCTAGCACGTACTTGTCATTCATGGTTGGTAAGCAAACGGGTCAAACAAGGTGTAGCAAACGAAGGGTAAAAGGCTCAACATGGTTGACTAAGGTGGGTGGATAAACAATCAACATATAACACAATAACGGGATCCTAATGCCTTTAGCATATATGTGCACACGCTAAAGCACAGTCTCGGCACGTATCAAACCACACAAGTTCTAACACAAAGAAACATATGGCCTACTCTCAGCAAATGAACATTTATAGCAATTTAAACTAACAACTAGTAGGCTCAAATATCTCACCGAATAAAAGGAATATGGGTTGCCGACACGTAGCATGTGTAATTCCTAAAGCATGTTACCCCTAGTTAGGCATCTCTTATAAACTATTTTCTAAAACTTATCAGAAATACTCTCATGAAACTTAAAGGGACAACCATGACTAGGGATCTAAGTTAGTTTAATATCAGTAGGAACCTTTAGCGATTGAAAATGTCGGTTTTCATGTAGTTCAAGCATACTCGAGACAAAAAAAATTTTCAAATTTTTCAATTTTTACCAACTTTCAACCAATTCAAGCATTTAAGATCATCAATCCTACCAACCCTCTCTCGAGTTCCCGCATCCCCACACTTGGGATACATTGTCCCCAATGTATGGTGCAATTTATAATCTAAACTCGAGAGATACCACCAGCAAACCATGAACGGCTAATAACTAGACGACTCACAATTGACACCATTCCCAACACAAAGATTCACACCACCAAGTACACAAAAACAAATAAAAACACAAGATAGATAAACACATGCACCTGATTAGAAAACAAGTGAAGTGTTTGTAGTGGTGTAGCTGCTGGCGATCTAACCGGAACATACGCCCCTCATAGATTCTTTGAGATCTCATCGGGGATGTTGCCAAACATCCCCACACTTGATTCATTGCATCCGTGAAGATAAAATCGTAGGAACCTGTCAAAACACAAACACACCAAACGAAACCAAAACAAAGTACAAACTCTACATCCTCGGGCTGCCTCCCGAGAGCGCTAAGTTTAAAGGTCTTCAGCCAGACCGTACCTGATATGTGCTACGGTGGTCTCAGTGCACATTTACCCCTTGTATTTCCCATGAATGCACGGTACCTGACATCACTGATCCAGCGGAGTCTAATTTTTATCAAGATGTCCACTGAAGTACTGCAGTCCGGCCTCAGTCCACACTTTCCTATCGAGTTCCCAACATACACTCGATAGTTAACTCTCCACAAGCGTTTCTTTTTACTCAATATCAGCATATAAGTTGGATTAGTGCACAACCACTTTATGATGATCCGTCCGATATCCTTCACTGTCACCTTCCTCATCTCTATATGTGCATCCCCACACTTATTTTGTGGAATGTCTTCTTTCACCTCATCACCTTCTACAATTTTCTCCACATCTGACTGTTCAACAATTGGGGGAATCACCGGTGTGGTATTAACCTCCACAACCTCATCCCTTACTTGAGAAAGAGACATCTGTAGAGACACCCATCTATCCCTGGCTTGGCGTTTTTCCATTGGAGTCATTCTTGGCCCATCATCCTTCACTTCAGCCATCAAAAGGTTATACTTAGTAATCCGCATCTCCAACTGGTCCTCTATTGACAGGTTAGGTTTCGCCAATTCCTTTTCAATGTATGCCAGTTCACTTTGTCTCCTATATTCCATAAGACTTCTAAATTGGGGTGATTGATAGTAACTAGGTGACTGGGGTGCACATTCAGACTCACCCTGATCAACCGTATACCGGGTATGATAGGCATCCTGATAGTGTACCTGATAATCTTCATAAGAAAAGTGAGAGTATTCATCATAACAGTCGCCATACTCCTCTTGGTAACTCATGCTTTGTACCATCCCCGGATCATAGCTACTCTCATACCATGTCTGCTCATCATAATAATAATTCGTATCCGATTGGTAATCATATGCAACTCGCTGCGAATCAGAATAAGAATAGTATGGGTGGACATCATCATCAGAATAAAAATCCAACTCATCTGCTCTCCTCTGTTCGTCCTCACACATTTTCCGGAACACAGGACAATCGTCACGCGTGTGACATGGACTACCACAACCTCGGCATGACCAGTAAGCACTTTCCATAATAAGATCTGCAATAAATCTGCACAGACAAAACTAGTATACCCAAGGTAAAAGCAAACAGTGGAATATATGACGAATAAAATACTATTTTTGGATTTTTTTTATTTTTTTTTTTTTTTGAATTTTTTTTTTTGAAATTTTTTTTTATCTTTTTTACTAAAAACTTAACACTAAACACTTTGCGCACGCCTCCCCGGCAACGGCGCCATTTTGATGTATGTCGTTAGTGACATGCAAAAACCAACTAAACTATGTAGATAGAGTAAGTCGGATATCGAACCAGAGGAGGATTGTGGAAAGTGTTATTATGCTAAGTATTTAATTAACTAATGCTAAGAAATAAAAATCAATTGATAGTTTGACTGTTTAAGAGAATTATCTAAATTAACAAACAAAATTTGGGATTTGAGTCAATAGGAGAGAAGATGGTTCCTCCAGATTTCAGGTTTTACACTTAGTATCCACTATGTGTTTAATCGTAACCTACATAGACATAGGTGTCAATTTTAATTCATCAATTGTGATAACCAACGACTAAGTACTCCGGTCAATACATAACGGGAGGTTATCGAATGATTATCAATTACAATTTACAAACCCTAACCCCATGTCAAATATATCCCAATTACTAGAACTCTCGGGAACTGAATGCTTAGAAATTAAGGTTTAAATAAATGCAATCGTTTACAACCAATAAATCAAATCAAGGTGAAAAGCATCGGCTTAGATCACCGAGTCAAAACGATTAAAGCAAACACATAGTATTATCTAACTTACAAAACCCTCCATCCGAAGGAAACCACTAAGAAACTAGCCGCTCATGTCGGTCGGTTGATCTTCGAATGCTTGGTATGCGGCTGAAACCATACTTCTGATCTGTTCGATGTGGTGATGATGATGTGTTCTCTTCTCTGACTTCTCAATAATCGGCCCAATAAAAAAAACTCTAATAGTCCAAGATGTTAACAACCGCCAAAAGAGTCCACGTGACTCTTATCATATCGGCCAACCTGTGATGATCCAAACCCAATATGTCGGCCCATCAAGAAGTGATTTATATCATAAAAATGCCGCCCATTATGATGTTTTTATATATAACCTTGGTCCGCGTGAAAGAAGGCTGCGTGAATGATGATCATATATTTGTGTTAATTAATTGCACTTGTCTCTCAATTCCTTCCTCAAAGTCTGTGTTCACATGTCAATCATATATGAACCCTTGTGTTGTTGACGTGTATCTCCTTTTTCTTTTAGAAGTCACCAAAATCAATGATGATGTTGAATTAATATATCATCCTCCATTAATGTTGTTGCCTTTTTCTTTTTATTTATGCGTGTGATGATATATGGATCATGTTTTATTCTTTTTTCCTTACATGAGCCAACCGTAGCCTACGGTTTAATACCGTAGGTTACGGTTTAAACATTCTGGTTCTTTTCTATTCTGGCCGACCGTAGGCTACACATATAACCCGTAGGTTACGTCTTGAATCTCCTGTAAACAATTGGCTGACTTATCTCAACTTGACACTCTAGGCCCTCGGACTTTAATCTCTCGCATTCATTACACTTTCACGTTGTTTTAAGATCCAAAATGAGCACTGAATAAGCGACTAACGTCACCGGTTATTCCACTTCGTCTCTAAACATCTTAACTCCATCGATTTAGAAGATTGCCCTGTAAAACCACAAATACTCGTAGTTATCGCATTCAAAACATATCACCGCATAAACCGCATTAAAACACGCAAGATAACACACTTAACACTCGTGTTTTGCACCCTCCATCAAACCCAATTCTCGAAACGATTTTTCCAACCCTGAAAATCTTCAATGTACATGAGTTTCGGTGGTTTCTGATGAGTTCCCATCTCATTCTCACTATACAATGTTTCAGCAGCAGTCACAGGTGCAACGGGCGTTGCGAATGCATTGTAGAATTCTTCAGCCATGATTCGATAACGAAGGATTTCCCTCACACTCCTTCAAACGAACTAGTTCACCTAGTGAAATACCTGACAAACCAAACAGACAAAAAACACAATTAGTTTAGCCACTTATCAATTAACTGAAACAAACGGGTACTCGAACTGGTGATTATTCTGTGCGGACTGAAGGTTGACACACTGTGCGGACTGCTATGACCCGGAAGATGTTCAATGACTTTTTCAAATGACCTGATCTGATACGATCCTTCAATTGAACTTTTGATGCAAACTAACCACTTGATTGCAATCACTTTACGAAAAAAATCATGATTTCCAACAACAGCACAAGGGCCGACAACTCACTTAAAATTACTTATAAACCACATGTTCAAACAAAACACTTTCCAATAGTTCCGAGTATGAAGTGAGCTGCACTAAACAGTGAATGGGCCGATGTTAAACACATGAACGGGCTGCTGATACTATTAGACCGAGTGATTAATTTGCAAAACAATATTAATGCGGCTGACAATCAATAATCACAAATCAATCCTATTGGGCAGCTCATAACAATCACATGCAAAAATCGACAATTTTAAGTATCCATTAAATCTGATTGGACCGAGAATGTGTGGTGGGCTGACAACAATTTCCAATTCAAATCAAATTTAATTGGACCTCAAATAACACTCAAGCCGACAACATCAATTTTTATGTGAATATGATTGGGCCTCAAAGATTCATTCACATGCAGACTTATCAAACAAGTTGCCGACAACTCTCTCATACAACTTGTTTCGATTTTTAAACTTGGCCGATGATCACATGCACATATTATACCATTACCAAGTTTCAAGACTTATTGATTGGACCTCAAAGTCCACTAAACCGACAACAATTTTCAACAAATCACATGCAAACGATTTTAATTCAAAGGAAATGATGACAATTGATCAGATCAAGACACGTATCACATGACCTACTGAACCACTTTCAAACAGGAAACGTGTTTCAAACGGTATAGCTAACTTCAAACGACATCCTCAAACGGTATGACAATTTCAAACGAGATGGTTGCTTCAAACGATAGGTTCAAACGGAATAGTCATTTTCAAACGGAATCCATAGCATTTTCAAACGATAGGGTCAAATTTCAAACGGAAATACTAAGCCTCGTTCAAACGGAAGCCAAGTTTCAGTCCATTTTTACCACTTTTACTTCGAATTTTGAACTGATATTCTCAAGGGTTTGTTAAAACACAATTACGCACACATTGTGAAAGTTTTAGCCAATTTTATCCGTGAAAACTTGTTCAATTTTGAAAGAAGGTGTAGAAAATCAGAATTAGTGGCTGAATTGGTATGAACTCTTCCTCCTGAGCTCTGATACCACTTGTAGGATCGTTTTCGGACCCGAACGAGTCGATCAGAAGAGTTTATCTCAACACGAAAGGCGGAAACAGACGTGTAGAGGTCAATTCAGCTAGATTTACACATTAAACTGTTGTATGATTGATTTTATAACAATTTACAACCTGACAACACTTCGGCAGCCCTTCGTTGCACAAGCCGGAAAGTTGCAAATGTAATAGACAAGTGAGGTATTTATAGGAAGGACCCTTCCGTTTGAAGGTGGCATGACACCCTTCAAACGGACAGGCATGCTTCAAACTGAACCCTCTTCAAACGGAACGGTCTTCAAACTTTCATGACACTCCTCAAACTTTCATGGCACTCCTCAAACTTTATGCCTTCAAACTTTTGTCTCCAAGTGTAGTAAACCAAGACTCGATATAAGACGAAGACAACAGATGTATGCACCAACAGGCATGGGGATAGCTACTCCACCCATTTCATCGAGATAAACAAGACGTATTCTATCATAGCTCGTTCCCGCCAAGAAAAAAAGTGCAGTACCAATAAATCCATGAGAGATTATTTGTAAAATAGCTCCATCGAGTCCCGTATCGGTTATCGAAGCAATTCCTATAAGTATGAAACCCATATGAGATACAGAGGAACAGGCTATTGTTTTTTCTTAAATTATATTGGCCAGTAGATGTTGAAGCTGCATAGAGTATTTTTATTACGTCTACTACCATCAACCAAGGAGAAAATATAGAATGACCATGTGGTAATAATTCTAAATTGGATTGTAAGCTGATAACTGATTTGATTATCCACTATTCAGGTCATTGCTCCCTCGTGTGTTTTTATGTAAAGATTGATGCCCTGGTTTCATCTATTACACTTGGGCGGTTCATGTAGGATCGTGCGCGGACCCGAAACGAGTCGATCAGAGGCGTTCTACTCAAAATGAAAGGCGGAAACAGACATGATGAGTTGAATTCAGCTAGATATACACTTTAACTGTCGTTTATATTGGTCTGGAACAGTTTTACAACAAGACAACACTTCGACAGAGCTTCGCCGTCGGAAAACAGTCTCCTAATTTCGTACCAAATGACACGGATCTAACCCTATTTATAGACTTACTAATTCTTCACGAAACACACTTCACACGGAATCAGATACACACAAAATTACATACTCAGACGGAATTATATGTTAATTCCGTGCGGAAGTACAACTTGACATCTTCAAGCGGAATTAGCTAGTTCATGAATTAGCTTTTGACCTTGATATCTTGAACTCCGTGCCCTGAGCAATGCAAGACTCGATACAAGACGAAGTCGACAGACGTATGCACCAACAGACTCCCCCTTGGATGTTAACGAGTCTACTGTGTCAAGTCTTCGCATCTTCAGTCTTTATCAGTCTGACTGCTCTCTTTTTCTCTTTCCTTCAGCATCAACAGACTCTTCTACCAGGATCTGAACTTGGCTCTATCTTCTCTCCAATTCTCTTGATCAGATCTCTTGATTCCTTAAGTTCATCAGTTCCAGAATCATAATCTGGTTCACCATCTACTCAGGTATCTTCAGACTCTCCCTTTCGATATGCTAGAAGCTTTCACAGGATCAGGATCGTGACCTGGCTCTATACTCAAACCCAGAATCCAGGCTATCCTGCACATCCTCTTCCTCACAATAAATTTCACAATTTTAACATTTGACAAATTTATAATTACAGACCCCCCTCAAATTTAACCAGAATAATTTTTTCAAAGATAATTTCTAATAACCACATGCAAGAAAATATTTAAACATTTTCAGTTTAAACAGACTCCCTCTCAAATTGATCATCATGTTTAGCATTTGGAACTTTGAAAATCAGCTCTTCAACACCAGTTGTCGAAAATCTTTTTGATTTTTTTCAAAATTTTATGCTAAAACACACTCAAATCTTTTTGGAATTTTATATGAAATGCAGTAAAGAAATATTTACAGACAATATTTTTGCGAGTTTGAGTAAGAGGATCATATCAGTTTTTGAGACAAATCACCTACACCGTTATGCTTTAAACATTTTAAGTTCTAAACAATTCACCTAGATTGTCAGTATATTGATCCACTTAAATTTTCACACAAAGTTCAACTGTTTCGAGATACGAGATTAATGTTTTAAGTACTTAAACTTATTCGTGTGTCCCACCACTTGAATATACTCCCGTATCCAGATCCCAATATTCAGTCTTACAGGTGAGTATACCTAGATGATATCTGTAAGGGGTTAAATGCGAAACCGTGAGAGCTCAGGTCAGAACTTCCGTTCAGCAGAGAGATGACGGCTCGACTTTTGGTGTGTCCCCTTTAGAGGATCTTTTCTTCAACAGCACATGATTAGCATTTTTCAATGTTTCATCATTTTTTGTACTAAGGGCTGAGCTATATTTCAAGCATTTTGCAAAGTATTATACGGGGACTAGGCCATTGCTTCCGCAAAATCAGAAGTCCGGGATAATACCCCAGATATCACTAAGCATAAAGACCTAGTATCTCAGAAAGATGGACCTTTCAAACAAGATTTCGGGGGTTACCCATATATCCAAGAAATGTTCCTCACAAGATAAGCAAGTTTAAATATTTAGGTTTATATCTCGTCACAATCTAC
This sequence comes from Helianthus annuus, assembly GCF_002127325.2. Classification (NCBI taxonomy): domain Eukaryota; kingdom Viridiplantae; phylum Streptophyta; class Magnoliopsida; order Asterales; family Asteraceae; genus Helianthus; species Helianthus annuus. The sequence continues at coordinate 165,804,370 of NC_035437.2, forward strand.
TAAATTTGCAAAAACCTACTGGCATATCCGCAGTGAGATTGTTTATCACATTTTGACTTTCCATTTCTTTAGCATGTTGTGATAGTCCACTGATGTACTATCATTTCCTCTTTTTCACAACAAATCTCATTTTTGATTTTATCATGTCTTTGGCTTTTTCAAATTTTCTAATGTTTTTGGATTTTCTGAAATTTTTACTCCCCCTAAAATTCAAACACATTTAAAGAAATTTGAAAACAAACTGTACAAGTAGATTGACAACTTGATGTGAATTGCTTCAATTCTCCATCCACTTTGCATAAACAATCAGAACTCCACCTTACAACAAACTATTTTCCCATTTAGATTTCAAAACACTTAAGTTTGTTTTAATCAAAATGGTTTTTCTGGAAAATAAGTTTTGTTATAACCACTTGTAGGCTAGGGGTAAACTCATCACATTGTTTTTCAAGAATACCACATGTATAAAAATTACATCAAGTTCAACTTAATGACCTTGACGAATCACTTGTAAGAACAAACCTCTGTACCACCTGTAAGACAAAATCACTTTTCATGAATATCTCAAGAAAAAAAAATGCCGATTCCTACTCCACACTTACCAACCTGGGAGTTCCGGCAAGTCCTTAACCTGTAAAAATTTGACAATTTTAAGATTCATTTATAAAATCAATTATTAAGAAAGATGCCGATTCATGCTCCACGATTACAAACTTGGAAGCTCCGGCAAGTCAGGTTTTTCAAGTAAAGAAAATGTCCACCCAAGCCTGACCAGCCTTGAGTGATCTTAACTCTTATTCAGTAGGGTTATAGGTTGCTTTCTTTGTCGCATAAAAATCTTTAACCCCTTGAACTTTACTCTCAACCATTTTTCCAAAAATCTTTTTCACATTTCCATTAAATGCTTTCTCGACATCAAATTCTTTCTTCTCCGAATAGAATTGATTCGAGATCTCAACTTTTCCAACTTTTGATTTAAAATTCTCAGCCCTCAATGGTGGAAATTTTGCATCATATTTTGGAGGCACTGAGTTTTCCTCTTTTACCTCAACCCGTGGCTCCTCTGATTTTGTGGAATCAGGTTCATCGCCGAATTTCTCAGAAAACTTCTTAACAACCCACATTTGGTTGTCTTTGGCTCTCTTTTTGTAAAAAAATTTCTTTGAACACTCACCAACTTCATAAGTTGAATTTTCAAAAATTTTGAATTTTTCAGTTGGTGGTTCATTTTTCTCAACAACTTTTCCTTTAAGTTTTTCAGAAACTCCAGTTTTGTCTTTGTATCCAACGGACAATTCCATGCAATGTGACCAACTTCATTGCACTTAAAACAGGTTCTAGTCTTCTTTCTATGAAAAACTCCAGTCCCCATTCTCTCTTGCTTCTGGATAATAAATTCTCTGTTTGATTGTTTCCAGAATGAGCTTTTTGATTCCTCTTCGCAGCTTGTCCCTGAAACAAATTTTCTATTTGTTTTAGAAATTTTCTCATTTTTATAATTTTCAGGTGGAATAAAACCTAGACCTTTCTTTTTGAAATTACCATTATGGTTTGGGTTCTTTTGAAAACCAGAACCAGAATTGTAACCTTTTTTCTTGTTTAACCGTTGTTGAACTCTTGAAGTGTACTTTTTAGGTTTTTCTTTAAGATTTAAATCTTTTATTTCAGAAATATTAATTTCTGTCATTTTGAAAACCTTTTTGATCATTTCAAATTTAACACTTCTTATTGGAAATTCCTCATCAGAATATAATTTGTCTGAATCATTCAATGTATAAGCAACTTTGAATAATTCATCATTCAAATTAGATTTTGATAACAGGAATTCTTTACTATAAACTCGTTTAACCGACGTCCTTGAATTGTTGACCGACGAACTCGAATTTTCAGACTCAGACTTTGACTCTGACTCCTCATCTGTATCCAACACTTGATCGACCACCTTTTTTATTAACTCGGACTCATGATCAGTGTCAGACGATGTGAATGTAACGTCAATGTTTTCTGGTAATTCATCAGTTGTTTCGGATTTTAACTTTATATTGACTGCCTTTTCGACTTGCTCCTCATTTGGTTTTCTTGGAGAATAACCTTCCCAAATTGGAGGCGGACACTTGTTATAGCTAACACTCTGTTTCTTACCAGTGTCCTTCTTCTTCGGCTTTTCATCTTTAAATGCTTCAAGACCTGCAATAGTTGGATAAATTCTATCAATTAGATAATCAGAACTAGAATAACTTTGTAATAATCGTCTGATTCGTTCATTCTCTATCTTTTCAGTTTCCAACTCTTGCTTCCACTTTACACTTTCTTCAATATAGAAATTTATAGCTTTCTGCTTCGACATCATCATAGCATTCCGCATTGTCAGTGCATCTTCTCTTTCAGAATTAGTCTTTTGCAGACCAGTTACCGTTCTGTTCAATACGTCATAAGATTCTTTCACGTAATTGAGATCAAACAGTAACTTTTCTATCATCTTGTCTTTCTCACTCAGTTTCTCATCCTTTTCTGCACACTGTTTGCAAGATTCTAAACACTTTAAGCAAGGCTTGATGACTTCCACAATCTTTTCAACTTCGATAACCTTCTCAACTTCAACAACTTTCTCAACTTCAACCACCTTTTCTTCTTTAACTACTTTCTCAGCAACTTTAACTTCTTCAACTTTCTCCTTTTTCAACTCCTTTGCTGCTCGTTTCTTCTTCAACTTCTCCAAGCGATCTGCAAAATAAAATTGAAAACTTTCAGGAGATAGTTGAATTTTTGCAACATTAATATGCTATTCTTCTTCATCATCACTACTGTCATCAGTTGGAGATTGATCAAAATCAATTTTCTTTTCAGAACTATCATCTGAAGAACCAGAATCAGATGGTGTTTGATCTAAAACCGTTGTTCTTTCTGAATTTTCATCGGATGAAACAGACTCTTCTTCTTGACTCGAATCATTACTATCAAATATTTTCATCCACTCTGTAAACAAATCAGGCTTTTGAACTATTTCTGCAATCAAAGCTACAACTTTTGAATCTGGTGGAATATATTTATCCCAGCTGAAGCCTTCTGCCACTTTTTCATCATCTTGATCAATGATACCATAAAAAGCTTTCTTATTTTCATATTCAATCATTCTGGCATGAGCAGTTTGTGGTTCCTTTTGTTGATGTGGTTGATGAGCAACCTGTTGATATATGGCTTTTCGATAGTAATCATCTTTTCCAAAAGGATTCTTTGCTCCACTAGCTTCCTGATTTTTGCATTCTCTCTTAAAATAACCTTTCTCCCTGCATCGAAAACAAGAAACTTTAGATTTATCAAAACCCAAAGTAGACACATGAGCATCCAAAAAATCATTTCTTCCTGTAATCATTTTGAATTTTTCAGCTCTTCTCAAGACACTAGCTAGACACCATTTGATGTCCATGAGTTCCATCTCTTCAGCGTCTATCTGATCGTAATCCTCTTTTGTCAGCATAGGATTTCCGATCCTTCCTGCAACCAATCCCTCATAGCTCTCCAAAACTGTAGCAAGTAATGTCATGTGATCTTTTGCAACTTCTTCAGACAAACTCTGACCATTTGGAAGATTCAATGCAATGTTGCACTGTATCACACAACCATTTCCACTTTTTGAGCTTTGAGAATGAAAGCTTGAAGTTGAACTTTTTGGATTAACACTTGGATATGAAGAAACTCCACTACTGTTGTTTGAACATTGATCAACATTTCCAGATGAGTTCCCAGCACTAAAAGCAGTTTGGATTTTCGGACTCATTTCAGCCTCTTGAACACTTCCTTTGTAATCATTTTCACATCTTGTTGATTACTCGGATTATTCATCCTCGCAATCTTTTGTTGTTCAAGATCTTGACCTTCAATCTTTTCGATGAACTGAGAAATTGTAAGGCCATCATATTCTCCGGTGTTCTTTAAAATCATCAAAAATGTACCCCACTCTTTCTGAGGTAAAGCGTCAGCTAACTTGTCGACCCATTCATCTTGAGGTTTTTCAATTCCTAGCAAAGACATAGATCGTACTAAGTGACAGTATCTTTCAATCAACTTCTTTGATGATTCTCCTGCTAAACTTGAAAACATATCAAATTCTTTCTTTAGCAACGCTTTCTTGCTCCTGGTCATCTTTTCACTACCTTCAAATTTAGTTTTAAGCGCATCCCAGATCGATCGTGCAGTACCATCATGTTGAAGTAATATAAAGATATCTTCTTTTATCGCTTGCTGAAGTAGAGTAATCATCATCTTTTCAGCTTTGTATATATCTCTTTCTTTGTCATTCAATTCAGAAATTGTTTTGATGACTTGCAAATCAGTACGTGGTTTCACATACTTCTTCTCAATGCATTCCCAAGATCTTAGATGATTGGCTTGTACCCAGTTTTCGAAACGATCTTTCCACCCATAATATTCTTCAATACCCATGAGTTTTGGGGGTTTTTGTAAAGTTCCGGTTTCGTTCTCCATGTTTATGTTTTGAACCATAGCAGCCGGAGTAGTCGGGGATGAAGCAAACGCGTTGTAGAACTCTTCTTCCATGATTCGGTAAAAAGTTTCACAAACAAACCCTTTTCAAATGAGATTAGGTCCTTCAAACGAAATTACATGCAACAAACAACTTCAAACTAAATTAACCTGCACACAACTTTCAAACGGAATTAAACTTTTCAAACGAGATTAAAATTTTCAAACGGTATAAACTAATTTCGTTTGAACTGAACAAACGAGATCTAATTTCGCGTGGAATTAGACACCAGTTTCAAGCGGAATTACGTTTTGAAACGAAATTATAATTTCGTTTGAACGGATTCAAACGGAAATACTAATCTCAAGCGGAATTAGCAGCAAATTCAAACGGAATTAACCAAATGACGTAATTCCGTGCGGAATTATGGTGCAGTTTCAAGCGAAACTAGGATGATGTCAGCATATACGATTTGAAGTTCAAGCGAAATTATCAATTTTAGCATATTTAAGTCGAATTAAGATCCAATTCTCTTAAGGATTCGTTAAAATACTATTTCGCTTAGGATATGTGAAATTCAGATCATTTTGACCAAGTTTTAACGGTCAATTTTGAAAAAAGGTGTAGAAGTAAGAAAATGAGATGAAATCAAGCTGAAATCGGTTGAACTCCTCCTCCTGAGCTCTGATACCACATCTAGGATCATGCGCGGACCCGAAACGAGTCGATCAGAGGCGTTCTACTCAAAATGAAAGGCGGAAACAGACATGATGAGTTGAATTCAGCTAGATATACACTTTAACTGTCGTTTATATTGATCTGGAACAGTTTTACAACAAGACGACACTTCGACAGAGCTTCGCCGTCGGAAAACAATCTCCTAATTTTGTACCAAACGTCACGGATCTAACCCTATTTATAGATTCACTAATTCCGCACGAAACACACTTCACACGGAATCAGATACACACGAAATTACATACTCACACGGAATTATATGTTAATTCCGTGCGGAATTACAACTTGACATCTTCAAGCGGAATTAGCTAGTTCATGCGGAATTAGCTTTTGAACTTGACATCTTGAACTCCGTGCCCTGAGCAATGCAAGACTCGATACAAGACGAAGTCGACAGACGTATGCACCAACAGTTCACCCATACGGTATGGGGTCGCATGAAAAAAGAAGTTATATCTGATATATAGAATGGAAACCCGAACAACACCCTATTTTTTTAAATAACAAATGAATTATTGGAGAATAAGATTGAAGGGTATGGGTTATAGGCTATCAATGCCACATAGGACCATTAAAGGATTGCTACACTATCCTCTTGCCTCATCCACCATGGTTGGCATGGATTAAACCATAGCAACCATGGACCTCTTTTTCTTTTTCAATATTTCCTTTTCCTTTTCACAAAAATAAATTAAAACAAGAGAATAGTGGTTTGGGTCATGACCACACCCTTAGAGTAGTGGTTTTAGATGATGGATTAGAAGTGGGTGACATGACGTTGGTGTGGAGGGTCATGTGACCATAAGGATCATGACTACACCCTATAGCCAAATATCAATGAATGGTGTCTATTTTGTCCTTTATAACCTTTTTTGTGTTTTTGCTTTTTTCTTTTTTTTGAGTTTTGTTATGTTTACCTTAACTTTTAACATTGACACTTATAGTCCCTCAACTTTTCAAAAACTTTGCAAAATGTCATTTTTACTCCCTTGATTTTTATGTGCTTTCTTTTTTGTACACATCGGTATAAAAACAAAATTGTATACGTTTCGACGTAGTTATGTTGGGTCAAACATAATATGTTTTCATCCTTATTTTTATGTATGTTTTTAGTTAATCACTTGGTGTTATAAATTCGTGTATTTATTTTACGTTTTTCCCTGGTTTTAGTTGTCGTTCGGTTAGCACAGTTTTACACCCCCCTCAATCCCATATTGGTAGCACGGTTTTATGCCCTCCTCCCGCAACGCGGGGGCTTAAGACTAGTTGGAAATTAAAATAACATATATACTCACACCTGTTGGGCATGTGATAACGATTACAATAAACATGGTTAGTGATAAAGGACATTTCTTACAAGAAAAGGTAAGCGTAAAGGATGTATTCGATGACTTTTAAACATAAAGGATGCATCGTGCAATTTTTGGCAAACGTAAAGGACGTTTCTTTTTTACTCTCAAACGAATCATCTTGATTTCACTTGCCCCAATAAGGACTACTTTTTAAGGTCATACTTGATCAACAAAACCATTATGTAGGCCGAATCCATTTTTCAGTCAAGTCAGCTAAGTTTGAAGAAGCTAAACTGACATCAAATGAATCATCTTGATTTGAATTGCCACAAGAAGAGCCATCTTTCAACGTCAAAATTCATCAGCAAAATTATGATGTAGTTGGAAGCCATTTTTCAGTCAAGTCAACTAAGTTTAAAGATGTCAAACATCGACCCTGAAACTTTTGAACCTATTCTTTTTCTTTTCTTGCACATGCTACCACCTAAATTTGGATTTCCAAAACCCTTTGAAATCAACATTATCATAATTTTTATTTATTTGCTTACAAATTATATCTCCAACATGACAATTGAATAAAGAAAAATAAAAAGAAGTTCAAAGATTAAAAATGTTTTGATAGATTCATTCTTCTAAGTTCTAACCGAGCTTTTAACAATAATTTCTAGATTTTCTAGAATACATACATCAATATCAGCACCTATTAAAATTTAAACTCCAAAATTTTTTAGTGTGAAACACACTGCTTAACCATCAAAATGTGCCGTTGATGACAGATGTTTTAAACAAATTAAACGATCCTTAACCAATGCTCACCCCTAATCCAAATCAAACCGTACACTACACATCTCAAACCAGCTAAACCGCCCGGCTTAGGGGTTGTTTGATAGCCTCTTAATGACCATTCAGATACTACATCTTAATGGTTTAAAACCTCTGAATGAATAAGAGGTAACCTCAAGTCTGAATGGTTAAGAGGTAACCTCTGAATGATAAATCATCACATGTCACATTCTTCTACCTTCTTAGGAAAATTCTTAATGATTCCATTAAAAGGTAGTCTCTTAATGACCATTTAGAGGCTACCAAACAGCCATTGCTTAGATTAAAGGATTTTAAATGATTCAATTCAATTCAATTCAATCAGTTTTAATTTGCAACCACAAATGAAACGAAGGAGAAAATGTGAAACATGTTACAAAAACCAAGGATCACATTTGCCATCATATATTTCTTCACCGCCTAATTCAAACGTCATACACCCACAAACACATTACGATTTTCTGACAAGTATCCGCTTATACCGCTCCTTGGTGACGATCGCAAGCTCCGTAATCGCAGCAGAACTGTAAGCCCTTTCCCCAAGTTTTTCTCTTTCTCTCTCTTCTCTCTTTCATTATCTTCAATCAATTCATCGCCTTTACGCCATTTCGATTCATAATCGACAACAAATTTCACGTATTTGCGTTCAATTTTCTTAATTTCTTGCTCTATGTCGATTTCTACGATCAGGGTTTCTGTTAATTTTTAAAGATTCAGGTGTTGTTTTCAAGATCATAAATTGTGGGTGGGTTTGAATTTTTGGGTTTAATTGTTATGTTTTTTTTTTTTTTTTTTTTTTTTTTGAATTTTGGTTGTGTTTGTTTGTAGTATGGGGAGGGTGAAGCTGAAAATCAAGAGATTGGAGAATATTAGTAATCGGCAAGTGACATTTTCTAAACGAAGGAATGGAATATTGAAGAAAGCTAAAGAATTGTCGGTGTTGTGTGATATCGATATCATTCTTCTTTTGTTTTCGCCTACCGGAAAGCCTACATTGTTCACCGGACAACGCAGGTACTTTCGAGTTTCGACCCGTTTGACATTTTTATGGTGGATAGTTGTTTTATTTGTTTTGCTTGTTTGATTGTTTAGAATTAAAACACAACTTGAATTAACCTGTTTGTATGTAACTGGGTTGGATACTCGTCTGTAATCGTGATGTGGGTTGTTTGAATTGTCTTTTTTCAGCAACATTGATGAGGTGATTGCGAAGTTTGCTCGATTAACGCCACAAGAAAGAGCAAAAAGGTGCCTATATTGTTTCTTGATCGTGTTGATGTGATCCCAACTTTTGTTTTAATTTAGACTTTGCATTTTGAATAATGTTATGGCTGATTGTTTCTTATTTACTTTGAACAGGAAATTAGAGAGCCTTGAAGTAAGACGGGTTTCGAATTCCATGTCAAGCTATATTTTTATTATAGCATTGTTTGTTGATCGTTTGAGCGTATACAGGCTTTGAAGAAAGCGTTTAAGAAGCTAGACCATGATGTAAACATACAAGACTTCGCGGGTGCAAGGTTGTTGATAATTCTTGTCAAATTTGTTACATATTTTTTCCGTTGAAATGCAATATCTGATCTTGGTTTCATTTGGTTTGGTTCGGTTCTGTTTGCAGCAGTCAATCAGCTGAGGTCACAAGATACTTATCCCAAACTTATTTAAATCTTGTAATTACATTAGACATGGTACTATAAGAATATATTTTAACAGTTGATAATTTTTTAGGATTTAACCAACCATGCAATGATGTTGCGGTCACAACTTGACGACATGCATAAGCGACTAAGGTACCTTTGAAACCTTTGGTCATATAGTCGTTGGATTTCAATCTAAGATCTTGGTTTCATGTGTCAATTATTCAATGTACATAACACCTTCAAAAGATTTTATGTATGTTTTTTTAATGTCAATATGGTTCTTATTTCCCTACACTTTTTTCTTGCATCCTTCGAATAGTTATTGGAGTAATCCAGACAAGATCGATAATATTGAACATCTTAAGCAAATGGAAGATTCGTTAAGGGAATCACTAGACCGCATTCGTATACACAAGGTAAGATATGTAGTTATGTACTATGGTAGAACAATTTGGCATCATTAATAGAGTATAGATATATTTAGTTTATATCAAATGATCCTCTTATGCATATGAAGTGCCAAAAGTCGTATAATTCGTTTGACACTCGACTGATAATTAGTAACAAATGGCTCTTGGCAGGACAATTTTGGACAGCAAAAGCTTATGCCGATAGATTGCACGAGCCAGGTAATGTAATTTCGTGAAACTTTTTGTGGAGCAATACATAATAATTTTAGAAGATTTTATTTACAAAAATATTGTATTACAGTTTCAGAACGGGTTGCATTTACCTCTTATGATGGCCAGTACCCAAGAGGATCAGACTTTATCATGGCTTCCAGATAATGAAAATCAAAATTTAATGTTACCCGAGAAACAAGGTTACATACCTCAACGGTCGGTGGACTCCTTACCTAAATCTCTTGCTATATTTTTTGTTAATTTATTTAGTTTATTAATTAAAATAATAATTCTTTTGTTCTAATTGCAGAGATGGGGAGTGTTCCGGTGTATCCATTCCAAACTACTGTTTATTTGGTACTGGCAAACAGCTAGAGATGGAAGTCTCGGGAAAAGTTGACCGGTCAACACAGGACGGTGGTTTGACCGAACTATGTAGCACATCAAACTTGAGACCACAATTTAGTGACCAATTCCTCTTCCAACCTTACACTAATCTCAATTTTGCACAACCAAAAGAATTGAAGCCCGAAACATCAACAAGTTTGCAAGGTTTTCTAGATTACTCCAACATGAACTGCGCCTTTGAGATGCCGAGGCCCGTCTTTAGCGATAACATGTGTCATAGCTGGAACCCTGAACCCGGCTCGTGCCCTCTTTCCATGATCGATACAAACTCATATTCTCAACCCCAGGTAACATCTTCAAAATTACCCATGTTCATTAAATTTACCCTTTATTTTTAAATAAACATTAGAGAAAAATGCCTTTTTCGTCTCTGAGGTTTGGCTAGTTTTACGACTTTCGTCCAAAGGTTTGTTTTTCCGTATTTGGATCCAAATTGTTTGAAATTTTGCCATTTTCATCCGGCCCGTTAACTCCATCCATTTTTCTTCGTTAAGGAAGGGGTGTTTTCGTTTTTGTTTTTGGTTAAATTAAGGGTATTTGTCTTTTTTTAATACTTGTACATTATGCTAAATGTTTGTACATAAAGTGAAAAGGACCGAATTGCCCTTTAAGTTTTCGTTTTTTTTTTTTTGTTAAATTAAGGGTATTTGTCTTTTTTTAATACTTGTACATTATGCTAAATGCTTGTACACAAAGTGAAAATGACCGAATTGCCCTTTAAGTTAACAAAAAAACGAAAATTCGTTTTTTTTTTTTTCTGTTAAATTAAGGGTATTTGTCTTTTTTAATAGTTGTACATTATGCTAAATGCTTGTACACAAAGTGAAAAGGACCAAATTGCCCTTTAAGTTAACAAAAAAAATACCCCTACATTAATGAAGAAAAATGGATGGAGTTAACGAGGCGGATGAAAATGACAAGATTTCAAACCTTTTGGATCCAGATGCAGAAAACAAACATTTGGACAAAAGTCGCAAACTGGCCATACCTCATGAACAAAATGGCATTGTACTCTTTAACATTAAAATGTTTTATAGTTCTAACTTTTAAGGTTATGACTTTTTGCAGCCACCGGATCATCTGATGACAAACAACCAAAGTTGAGCAATGTATACCGACGACGAAAAGATCACACAGTTTTCTCAAGTTTGTTTAAGATATAGTTGAGCAAAGTTTTTCAGTTGTATAGTATGAATCAAGACATTTATAATGACAGGTGGCAATAAGTTGAAATAAATCATGAATTAACATCTCATATTCCACTGTACATTAACAAAACAAAGCTTAGATCATGGTCTCTGGGTCACACAGCCCATGGTTCACAACATAATCTTTCTTTCTCTTCTATTTTCAAGATTTCTTAGTTCCCTGACATAGTTTGGACTATGGTGTTGTGCCATGGGTCTGACAGGTGTTGCAATAGGTTGTCGAATGGCCCTTTTCCGGTCACATTGTGCTGAACGATGAACCCCAAGAACGCCAACATAGCCAGTCTCCCTGAAATTATAATAAAAATTATTAATAATTTAAGTTAGGTAACAATTTTATAAATAAATAAATAAACTATCTAATAAATAACATGATGGTGAAATATAAATTTTACCGTTGGCAAGCTCCTTCTCTTTGGCCTCAGCTGTGGGTGCAAAGTTAAGTGGGTTGAATATGCCACCCGGGTACCCGACTTCATTTGGAGGCAAACTGTAGTTTTTAAATATCGGATCTTGGTTAACACTTCCCGGGTTCTTGATGTCTTGCCATCTTCTGATCTCGACATAGTGGAACAGGATGAACTCGATCACGAACAGGGTTGACGACGATGCGAAATATTCGGATTTTCCAGCGTCATACCACTTGGGGACATTCAGTATCCCCATGCTTGTGAAAACCTCAGGCAGCAACATTCCGGCGACACCCAACATGGCCCACCGCCCGTTTACTAGCTCGGCTTGGACGAACCACTTTAGGTTCTCTGGGTCTTCCGCTAGTCCCAATGGGTCAAACCCGTTGTCACCTGGAAGACTGAAAAGACACAAGTGGTTCATGGACCATGGTTAGTTAATGCATTAACCAAAGGACTTGTAGTCTAGCAGTATTAAACTATGTGCTAAAGGTGTTCCGTTCAGAGTGGTGGTTTGAGGTTTGAGTGTTATGGTTCTATTAAGGGGGTGAACGAGCCAAGCTCGACTAGGCTCGTTTAACTTACAAGTGCGAAAGCTCGACTCGTTTTGAGCTCTATTTCTAAAGCTCGAGTTCTCCTTGTGACTAGTTTTTCTAGCTCGAATGGATCGTTTATTATTTATTAGATAATTTATATACATTTATAACTATTTGCTATAACTATTTTCATTAAACTTTTATATATACTTTATAGTTATAAAATGATATATTTTATCACAACTTTATATAATAATAATTATTATTTAAATATAAATTTAACATATTAAATAAGACCTATATAAATAGGGAACATGTTAGTTTAGGCTCGTCAGCTAGCTCGAGCTTAAACAAGCTTATTTTAGACTCGAGTCTTTAACGAGCGGATTTGAGTGGCTAACAAGCGGCTTGACTCGTTTACACTCGCAGTTTTATAGTGGACACCAGACATTTAATTAGTAAGTGTGTGAGTTAGCCGTTACTGCTATCAATGCATGCATACATACCTTCCGTCAAGGTAACCGGGTGAGGCTAACCCGGGTAGCCACTCTCCCTTTTTCGCTTCAACCTTGAACGAACCAGATGAATAGGTGTTGGCCGGTTTGACTGAAAATTCTCTGTTCAACTTCCCTGATGATCCAGTCAAGAATCTGGTCCGGGAGGCACATGGCCGGAAAACTGCAACGGAAGCTTGTGTGACGGCGGCCATACTTTCCGGTGGTAGTAAAAGGTGGAGGTGAAGGGGGGTTTGGAGGGATGAGTTGTAAATGTGTAACTTCATCCTTTTGTAATATTGGTTTGAGTGGTGATCTTGTGGTTATGATTTAGTGTTTGATAAGTTGTTAGATATTCAGGGGATTGATTGGAAACTGACCAATGAGGAGCAATATGTTCTTATCCTTATATCCTAATGTCATATCCACAAAATCTTTTACATTGTTCTTGTTGTTAACAAGTGTCTTGGATGACCCCACTTGTTGCCACATTGGAATCTTTGTTAGCCAATCACCAAATGACACGTGTGTGTTTGTTAAAACAAAAATCATGAAATTAGCTATCTAGATGCACCTATATAACCATTTCACAAGAAAAGTTACCTTGTCATGGTGTAAACGGAACATTGTGTGATATGTCTCTTGGAACAAGTTGTCGAAACCAACGATCATCCAACATATCACATTCGCTTGTGTACTATATAACCTAACCATCTATACGCTGTGTGAAATAGTAAACAAACACATTTACAAACATTGTTGTTGTTATTGACATCATAGCTTGCGGTGGTGATCCTCGTCGTTCTCCTTAGGGTGGAGGGTATGGATCAATCACTCTAGGGTGTTTGAGTTATTCTCTACCCAATAATAGCATGCCATATCAAGTCCTCATTCCACTCCTCATTTTGCACTCAATCAGAGGGTATGATTCAAACACCTAGAGAGTGGTAAAGAATTTAAAAAAAAATTGTGATTGGTTGAAAGGGGTTGGGACCCACCATTAAACCCCTCTCCCTCCTCCTTCCCTCCTCTTCCCGCATCGGTAACTATACACCGAAAACATTCAAACAATCGGTGACTCAAACAAGTGGGGGTGGTTCCCCGATCGGTGAAAGGAGTCACCGAAGCCACTCCCCCAAACCATACCGTGTACCCTTATATCTAAACGTAGAGTCACATAATATATCTTACAATGTTTTGACGTTAACTGATCATTTATTTTTGTTTCAACAATAGGGAGGATGTGGAGCAATAAAAGCAACAAGATCTTAAATATGAACTTATACGTGAATATGTATGTTATAAGTTGATGTTGTGACTTGTGTATTGAAGTGATGCATTGCATTGTAAAAGGGCATGTATGTTTATGTAACATTTACTTATGTATTAACTGGAATAAAATTGATACGCGAGCAAAATCAGTTACATGCCAATTATGGTAGAGGTGCACAAAAAACTCGAACCCAAAAAAAACATGGACCCGGCTATTATAAAAACCGGGTATTGACAGCTCGAACCCGACCCTACCCTATGGGAATGGACCAGGTACGGTATTCCAGCTAAGAACCCGAACCCAAATCAGAGTTATTTTAGACCCGCTTTATACCTGGGTTTTTTCAATACCTGTAACCGGGTTTAATAATACACGTACCCAGGTTTTAGGAATACACGCACCGGGTTTTAGGAATACCCGATACCAGGTTTTAGGAATGTATGCACTTTGATTATTCTAGTTTTAAGAATACCCGTCCGGGTTCTTTTGATACCCACCCAGTTTTTTTTCATACCCCAACCATACCCGAACCCGTAGATAGGATATTCAAATACTCGGTATAGAAAACCCAAACCCGAACCCGAACCTGACCCGGGTATTGGCAATACATGAAAATTCAAAATCCGGTCATACCCATGCCTAAGTATGTACCTGAACCCGGGTATTAAAAAAACCCGGATTTTTGCACCTATAATTTATAGTGTCTAAAGCCCAAAATGTATTTGGTGCATATAAACCAAACTAAGTGACCTGTTAATGTAGTTGGGCTATCAAGTTTCATATTTGGGCTTTTTACCACTCTTTGGTGAAGGTCCACAGTAACCACAATAGCCCGAAAACACCCTAGAACATATTCAAATAATGTCACGTAACAACGTCTGAAATTTTATTTTTTTAAAATATTATACCTAAACTAAATATTTATTAGCAAAAATTACTAAGTTTTGTCCTTTATCTATATACTTTTTTTTTCAGGCGGTTGTCCTTTTCAACGAATTTTGCCAGGTTTTGCCCTTTTTATAGAGAATTTTGTTGCATGTCTTGTCCTTTGGCCCTAACCCAGTTAGATTTTTTGTTAAATCTGATCATGTGCATGGCACATGAGGACATTCTTGTAATTTCACCTTTCTAGGGTATATTATATAAATAACTTATATTCAAGGACTATTTTGTAAAAGAATAAAAAAATATATAAATAAAATACACCTACTCTCTCCTCTCTCTCCCTCTCACTCTATTCTCTCTCTCTATCAAACAATATGAAGATTCTCTGTGTTTCTTCACTCTAAATTGACTATCGGCATGTAGGTTTTTCTTACTCTTTTAAGTGACTTTTCCGGTGATTGCCTTCTTGTGTTTATGCCCAAATGATGTTGTGTCACTCGGATCAATTTCTTGGTATGGGGGACTTACATTATATTCGATTTACATTATATTGTGTTTATGCCTTCTTGTATTATACACGATTTACATTATATTGTGTCACTCGGATCAATTTCTTGGTATGGGGGACTTCTTATTTCTATATTCTTTGACTTGGTGTGTTGGTTTGTTGTTCGTTTTCGAGCCAAGGGTCTCTCTGAAAGCACCCTCTCTATCCCTATGGATAGAGGCAAGGTCTGTCTACATCCCACCCTCCCAAGACCCTATAAATAGCTTTGCTATTTGTGTGATTTACTGGGTATGGTTGTTGTTGTTGTTGTTGTTGTTGTCGTTGTCTGTCTTTCTTCACTCTCTCTATAAAATAAAGCCACCACCAACTGCATCCACTACAAAAAATGTGACAACTCGTATTTAAGAACCTATTTTTGTGTTTGCTGTAACTTGCTTGAACGTTTATACATTGTTTTATGTGGAATATTATATGTGAAATTGGTTGGTAAAGAGTACGTGTTTAATATCATGTAGGTCCGCGAAACCCTTAGTCGCACACTTCATCTCGGATCACACAAAAACTTTCGGACCGCACACTTCGTTTGTAGCCATACACAACTATCTAGATAGTTAATGGGCTCTCGGCCCAATCCCTCCGCAACACTAAACTGGTCGCAGCCCAAGATTTTCCCGAATGAATGTTGGGCTTGGTATGTTCCTTTAAGCGTATACGTGCACACGTTTGTGTGTGACTTATCACATATTGCACACACACACACATAAGAACTCCAAAACCCTAATCCACTTCCTCCTTCTCTGATCGGTGACGGCAGCCTCCTCCTTCATCTCCGAGGCTTTCAGTTCGCACCCTTCTTATCCCGGTAAGTATGACAACCCTGTAATTAAAATTCTGGGATGGTTGCTGTGTGTATTCTTTTATGCAAAAGTGGATTACATGTTTGTTTTTTTTATCATATTGGCAAACTGATGAACTAGGGTTCGTATAACAAAGCTGGTAACCTAGTATGATTAGATTTAGTAGTTATTGGATTTAAATAGAATGGTAACTGGTTGATTCATTATGAATATTTGTGACATACATTGTATGAATAAACTTGCAGTCCACTATTTTAATCGGTCCAATAAATAGCATGGAAGCAATAGCATATGTCGGCCATTGTTGGGGTGTTTTGATAAGGTTAATAATTCTGACAACTATTGGATTTATTGGACATTTATTGGCGGCATTACACAAAACAACGAACTTGCCTGCATGAGTTAATGATTGTAATCGGTTTATGGGGACTACAAATGTTAGGGTTTGGGGTTCTGGTAACTGATGACTCGACGAACATAGCATCATGCCCATATCTTAACCCGACGAAACATAACCCGACGAAACAAAGCTTGTGTCGATGAAAGTGGAGTGTTTCGTCGCCTCTCATGTGTTTCTTCGTAAGTAACCACCATGACACATAGGTGTTTCGCCGTGAATGATACAAATATAACTGTTTGAAACAGTGGACTTGCTTGCACGGTATAGAGTATGTGATCCTTGATGTTTCCTATATAAACAGGTTAGGTAGATTGTGTGTGTGTGTGTATGCATAATTCTAAAGTGGCCTTGATGTTCTAGCTAGGACTGCAACTGTTATGCGAATTGTATGAGTGGCGAAACAGTTTAATTATGTGGTATAATTGATCCAATTCATTAATCTTATGTTAAATATTAACTAGTTGGGTTTAGGGTGTTGGTTGCGCCAAACATGTTGCTGGGCCTCAAACAGAAAGGGAACCGGGTAGCGTGTGCGGGTTGCACACTAGTTGTGAACCACACACCTTATGACACTTGGGCTTGAACAGTTGGGTTGTACATCGGACTATTATATGGACTGCTCATTTAATTGCACACTCTCACTTTGGGTTTTGGGTTGTATGGGTCATGAAAGGTGAGACAATGATTTTAAACGTGAGTCTATGTTACATGCTAACATGTGTACTAAATGCTTGATGTGTATTATGTAATGAAGTGGTAGTAGACAATACGTTACTGTGTGTATTGGGTGTATGCGGAAACTAATCGACTATGATAATCGTACTAGGACTTGATTGATCAATGTGAAACAAAGTAATTTATCATACCGGGCAATCTCAGGTGAGTTCACACTCTTTCCAAGGCATGGGATTCCCAAGGGTTGGGAATGGGTAAATGAACTAAACGGTAATTACAACCATCCTCCGTGGGTAGGATGCCAAGATTACTGATACGCGCAAAATGCAACATATAAATTATATCAATTGTGGCATAAAACTAACCCTTTTTAGTACTAATGTTGGAAAAAGTGTGTTTTTGTCTTCCTTTTGTATTTTCAGGATTAAATGAGCTCAAATTAACAAAAGAAGCAAAAAGACAGCAAAATCTAACATAAATACAAGAAAAGGGACAAAAGTGGATTGCCCGACCCCTCGACAGCATCCTCCCAAGCAAAACAGAGAAGGCAGAAGACTGAACACGCCCCGTGCCCAGCGAGCACGGGGCCGTGCCCAAGAAGCAACAGAAAAGACAAACTAATAGAAGCTTCTATTACCCACCACGGGGCCGTGCCCAGCGGACACGGGGGCGTGGTCAGAGTACTGCAGGCGCATTTATTGTAATTGCGAATTACAATTAATGAAGAGAGAGAGTGTCAGACGGACACGGGGCCGTGCCCAGGCTTCTGTTCAGCCTATAAATAGGAGTGCTTGGAGCCATTTCAACTCATCCCTTGGCACACCACCTCTCTCACACTTCACCCACCACCCACCACCACCATAACACCATCATCCACCACCATCATCCATTGTCCATCATAGAGTGTGTGAGTCGTCTCGGGATCCAAGATTGATCGTAAAAGTTCTTGACAATCAAAGGCCATGTTTGCCTAGGTCTCTTACATCACTTGGTGAAGACATGTGTCTAGTGTAATACTTTTTATTTTTAATCTTTTGCACTTTTTATTTGGTTTTGTATTAATGACTTTAATAACTAATTTCTTATGTTGAAGGTGATTCTTCCTTATCGTTTGTCCGTGGTGTCTTGACATTATTTTATTGTATATATAAAATAAAAGATTTTCACCATTCATATCTCCACAGTCTATATGGAGGTATGTTGGCTACCTGGTCGGGGGTTAAGGGAACGGTTTGGTAAGAGTCTTGCCCATGTTCAGCGTTTAGAGGTCCTACAAGGGACCTGGGTTAAATTTAGTAGGATCTCCTTCAATACCCAAAGGTATTGGATGGCGGGGATCCAAACTCTTTGACCCCCTCATAAGTTAAACTACTATTAATACTATAACCCGGCTATTTAGGACTGTATCCCTGCTGACTCAGACTACTTAGTCGAGGGTAACGTCACCTTCAAAAGAGGGGCCTACCATAATTTGCATTAATAACTTAATTAATTATCTTTCAATAATCCGACCCTTTAGGATTGTATCCTTGCTGACTCAAACTACTGGGTTGAGGGTAACGTCACCTTCAAAAGAGGGGCCTACTACAATAACTAAGATAATCTCTTAAACAAGTGCAAAAGTGCGAAAATAATCAAAGGTTATACTATACACGAGTCGGATCCAAGTGATTCATATTGTCTATCTATTTTATTTTTATTTTTATTTTCCAGCATTTAGTTAGTTTTATTTTCTTAGTTTTAAAATCTTTTCTAACATTTTGATTTGATTAGACGTTGAGGATAAACCGGTACTAAAAGCTCTTGTGTCCTTGGACGACCTCGGTATCTTACCAACACTATACTACGTCCACGATGGGTGCACTTGCCCATATGTGTGTGTAGTGTTAGTAAATATCGTGTTTATAAATTTAAAACTTGGCTAAAAAGTGTAAAAAGGGCTTAAAATATATACGTAAAACATATACACACTAGCACGCATCAAGTTTTTGGCGCTGTTGCCGAGGACACAAGGATTTTAAGAAAGCTTAAAATCGACGGCCTAATCAGTTTTTCAAAACCTTTTTAAAACGCGCGCACCTTTTTCTGCATTTTAGTTTAAGTTTGCATTTACAGTAGCCTGAACACGGGGCCGTGTTCACTGAACACGGGGCCGTGCTGCACATTTTTAATTAGATACCCAGATACAGAGTCTGAACACGGGGTCGTGCTCACCGAACACGCCCCCGTGCTCAACGAGACCAGTAACTTTAATTAAAACGCCCAGATACAGACCCTGAACACGGGACCGTGTCCAGCCTCTGTTTCCGTCTTTGTTTCTGTTTTCTGGTCCCGAGACTCAGTTGTGGTCTGCTGAGTGATTCTTATGGATCAATACTCAGGAGGCTACAACTACACCTATGAGGAGGATGATTACATGAGAGACTATTGCACTAATTGTGGTAACCCGCACTCGGTACAATATTGTAACTTATTTCAACCGTCCACTTCATACAACTATTATGAGGAACCCAGGTACGAGCCATCGACTTCATACACATCCTATGAAGACCAAAGGTATGAACCTTCTCCCTCATACTCATACTTTGATGAACCAAGGTATGAGCCTTCATACTCATACTTTGAGGAGTCAAGATATGAGCCACTACCTTCATACACTTATTATGAGGAACCATGGCGTGAACAACCCACCTCATATGAGTACTATGAAGAACAAAATTACGACCCTTATCCATCATATACTTACAATGAAGAACAATGGTATGAACCATCTACTTCATATGAGTACTATGAGGAACCAAGGATCAAAGAACCGGATTCAAGCTTTGAGGATCCCGATCCTTACTCTATCACTGACATAACCGATAGGATAATAGAAAAACTTAAAACTATCGAACGATACATAAAAGAATCTCGCGCAAGGGAAGAGGAGTCCCGCGCAAGAGAAGAATTAAATCAAAAAACGATAGTTGAAGAGTTAAAAATGGAAGAACAAATAAGTGAAAAACCGACACATGAGTTAAACAACGAAAAAGGTGATGACAATAGCGTTAAAATTCAAGAAGAGTCTAATTTTGAAGAAATTAATCTCTTGTCACCTTCTTTTGAAAATCATTGTTTAGTACCCACTCATGCTAAGTTTTTAAAAGAGTTAAACACTAACACTAAAATTGAAGAAATGGTAAGTGTTAAGTGAACTAATGATCAAACTTCGCTAATAAAAGAAGACCCTTTTGAAATTAACATTACACCGGTTCCATGTTTCTTTCAAAATTCCTTTATTAGTAATATCACCATTGATAAAGATCTTTGTGTTAACATAATGCCTAACTACATTTTCGAAAAATTAAGTATTAGTGATTTTTCTCCACTTCAAATACCCATTTTTCTATCCGATTGGAAAGTAATAAAATCAATCGGTGTAGTGGAGGATGTCTTGGTTCAAACAAATCAAATGGTAATCCCAACCGACTTTGTCATCCTCGATGACGCTCCTCTAGTGTTGGGACAACCTTTTGTAAAAACTCATGAAGCTTTGAAAAACCGGAAGTTCAACAATCTACCTCTTCAATTAGGGGCATTCAAAAGGAGCATAGATCTTGAGCGCTCAATGAAATATCCTTTTGGCAATAATGACCCCCTAATTAAAGATGAGCCAGAACCACCCGATAAGGAGGGTCTAGCCAAGGACCCTTATAAACGTGGCGTACCACGGAGGCATTCCGCGGAACTATCCTTAGTTTTAGATTAGTTTAACTTTTATGCTTTCTAGTTTAGTTTTAATTTGCAGGAATAAAACACACTCGGGATTGTGAAGGATACTAAGGGAAGCTTGAACCAACACCCCATGCACAAAAACAGAGCCTCTCGACAATTTTTCTTCATTACAGCAAGTTCAGCACGGGGTCGTGCTCAACCCAACACGCCCCCGTGCCCAAAAATCTGCAGAAATGCCCAGTTCAGGTACCTGGACACGGGGCCGTGCTCATTGAACATGCCCCCATGCCCAGCCTTCTGTTTACTTTTGGTACTGGCAGTCTGGACACAGGGCCATGCTCAGCCAACACCACCCCGTGTTCAGCTACCCAGTAACATAAAATCTTGTTTTTAACCCACTTTTACACATTTTAATCAACCGAAAAACTTATTTTTGTAACACATTGAGGACAATGTGTAATTTAAGTGTGGGGGGATGCTAAAACCTTGAATTTTGCAAGTCCTAATTACAAGCCTTACACAAAACTCTATTGGAACCGCTAATCACCCCAAATTTTTGCAAAAACTTTTCATTTTTTTTCACTTGTCTTGGTGTAATTTGGGAATTTCAAAATTCTAAAAAGGTTATATTTTTACAAATTTACAACCGATAACATCGTGATAAAAAGAACCAACATAAGAAAATTATGAAATGGCATGACAAACTTAGTTAAAATTTGATTATATATACTTGATCACGTAAAAACTCATTCCCACAAAAGTGAGTTTTGAGCCTTTAAAGAGCATACAAATACATATCTTTACACTAAATGCTCATTTTTCGTTTCTTGTGTGAATAGCCGCTTGGTTCTTACGACTCTAGAACTTGCCACGATAATTCATTCCCGGTCCTTACCAACTTAAACCCAAGTAAGTAAATGATGGAGGCATTAGGACTAACCCTTTTTCTTTCAACACCATTATTTTCATTTTTCTTTTTACCTACCCAAAAATTCCCCCTAGTTAACCCCTTTGAGTCTAAACCTTTTCATTTCTTAACCCAAAACCCTTTTTACCCACCAAAATACCTTTTTCATTTTTTTACCCCTTATTTTAGTAACAAAGCTTGGTTTTCATGTGACTCTTGAAAAAAAATGAATGATGATGAAGTTGAAAATAAACAAACAAAGCTCCTCAAACAAAAGCTTGTTTGAATAAATACTTCATTAAAAATAAAAAGTCACAAAAACAAAATGTTTTACGAAAACCAACGTTTTTTACGCCTTTCGCCCTTTTCAACTAACCACTAACCCAACCACCCACCGTTAACCCAAGCCTAACCCTTCACCCAAAAAGTCCTCTTGATATTTACAAAGGTATAAAGTTAAAAAGGAGGAGGATTGATTGCTTGGCAAGCTTATGGTAGAAATAAGTTCCACGCCGCTCTCGAGTGATTCACTAAAAATACACCTTCGGCCGAGTGTGAGTGATTTCCCCCGTGAGGTATGTGAACTTGTATATAAATGGAATTTTAAAAAAGGTATGTTATGCCTTAATAAATAATTTATCTTATGAAATGTTTTTAATAAATCATGACGAATAGGATTGT
Source organism: Helianthus annuus (assembly GCF_002127325.2). Taxonomy (NCBI): domain Eukaryota; kingdom Viridiplantae; phylum Streptophyta; class Magnoliopsida; order Asterales; family Asteraceae; genus Helianthus; species Helianthus annuus. The sequence continues at coordinate 165,826,927 of NC_035437.2, forward strand.
AAATAAATAAAAATAAAACCTAAACGTTCTTGGAAAATCCCGACACTCTATGACAAGCCCAAAAACCTTCTCTTCTACCCATTCGATTTGGGAGTGAATAAAGCCACATTATAAAGAGTTTCGCTTGAGGACAAGCAAAGATTCGAGTGTGGGGGTATTTGATACGCGCAAAATGCAACATATAAATTATATCGATTGTGGCATAAAACTAACCCTTTTTTAGTATTAATGTTGGAAAAAGTGTGTTTTTGTCTTCCTTTTGTATTTTCAGGATTAAATGAGCTCAAATTAACAAAAGAAGCAAAAAGACAGCAAAATCTAACATAAATACAAAAAAAAGGGACAAAAGTCGATTGCCCGACCCCTCGACAGCATCCTCCCAAGCAAAATAGAAAAGGCAGAAGACTGAACATGCCCCGTGCCCAGCGAGCACGGGGCCGTGCCCAAGAAGCAGCAGAAAAGACAAACTAATAGAAGCTTCTATTGCCCACCACGGGGCCATGCCCAGCGGACACGGGGGCGTGGTCAGAGTACTGCAGGCGCATTTATTGTAATTGCGAATTACAATTAATGAAGAGAGAGAGTGTCAGACGGACACGGGGCCGTGCCCAGCGGGCACGGGGCCGTGCCCAGGCTTCTGTTCAGCCTATAAATAGGAGTGCTTGGAGCCATTTCAACTCATCCCTTGGCACACCACCTCTCTCACACTTCACCCACCACCCACCACCACCATAACACCATCATCCACCACCATCATCCATTGTCCATCATAGAGTGTGTGAGTCGTCTCGGGATCCAAGATTGATCGTAAGAGTTCTTGACAATCAAAGGCCATGTTTGCCTAAGTCTCTTACATCACTTGGTGAAGACAAGTGTCTACTGTAATACTTTTTATTTTTAATCTTTTGCACTTTTTATTTGGTTTTGTATTAATGACTTTAATAACTAGTTTCTTATGTTGAAGGTGATTCTTCCTTATCGTTTGTCCGTGGTGTCTTGACATTATTTTACTGTCTATATAAAATAAAAGATTTTCACTATTCATATCTCCACGGTCTATATGGAGGTATGTTGGCTACCTGGTCGGGGGTTAAGGGAACGGTTTGGTAAGAGTCTTGCCCTTGTTCAGCGTTTAGAGGTCCTGCAAGGGACCTGGGTCAAATTTAGTAGGATCTTCTTCAATACCCAAAGGTATTGGATGGCGGGGATCCAAACTCTTTGACCCCCTCATAAGTTAAACTACTATTAATACTATAACCCGGCTATTTAGGACTGTATCCCTGCTGACTCAGACTACTTAGTCGAGGGTAACGTCACCTTCAAAAGAGGGGCCTACCATAATTTGCATTAATAACTTAACTAATTATCTTTCAATAATCCGACCCTTTAGGATTGTATCCTTGCTGACTCAAACTACTGGGTTGAGGGTAACGTCACCTTCAAAAGAGGGGCCTACTACAATAACCATGGTTGCAAAAATCGCGACTAGCCGGCGATTAATCGCCGACTAGTCGCTAGTCGCCCATCAACTGAGTAATTTTCAGCTAATCAGTAAAAAAATCGCTAGTCGGCCTAGTCGGCCCTATTCGGCCCTAATCGCGACTAGTCGGTCGGGAAAAATCGGAAAAAATCAGGAAAAAACAAAAAAAAGGGAAAAAATCGGAAAAAATCAGAAAAATCGGAAAAAAACGCATATTCCGGCCAAAACCTCCCAGATTCCGGTCAAAACTTGTCCACTTAAAAAAATTACGTATAAAAATATATGTATATATGTATAAAAACTTAAAATTATACATAAAAAGTCCGATCCTATTTATCCCGATTAATCCCGAGTAGTCGCTAGTCCCTACCTCACCGACCCGCTAGCGACTAGCGAGTTCTCCAACCTTGACAATAACTAAGATAATCTCTTAAACAAGTGCAAAAGTGCGAAAATAATCAAAGGTTATACTATACACGAGTCGGATCCAAGTGATTCATCTTGTCTATCTGTTTTATTTTTATTTTTATTTTCCAGCATTTAGTTAGATTTATTTTCTTAGTTTTAAAATCTTTTCTAACATTTTGATTTGATTAGACGTTGAGGATAAACCGGTACTAAAAGCTCTTGTGTCCTTGGACGACCTCGGTATCTTACCAACACTATACTACGTCCACGGTGGGTGCACTTGCCCATATGTGTGTGTAGTGTTAGTAAATATCGTGTTTTATAAATTTAAAACTTGGCTAAAAAGTGTAAAAAGGGCTTAAAATATATACCTAAAACATATACACACTAGCACGCATCAATTACACACTGGACCAAATCTCTATCATTGAAGTCCCTCATTATATCGACTTAATCGCCGAGGCCTATGGCGAGCGGGTCATTAGTTAATAGCGCAATTAGGTTTAACAAACCTCACACCGTGTCGTTCGAACGGGCGTGTACTAATGGACTATGGGCAAAGGGTCAATGCTGATAGACATTGACTTAGGGCACCTCTTACATTTTCGTAGCAGTCGATACACCCGGTCTAGTAACACATGGGAAGCCCCCACTAATCTTCGCAAACATGTCTGGGAGACCGCGATACGAATTAGTACAAAACATGGTATACGAAATAAACATATGATTTACGAACACTATAACTAAACAACTAACTGTGAACTCGCTCAACTTTGTTGTTGACTCGTTGTTACATGCCTTGCAGGCCTTTAGGTGCATATCAAAGGAACTTGCTGTCTGAGAAGCTGGAGTGGTCATGGGTCAAGCTACATGGAAACGCAACACAAGACTAAGAGCTTATACATGTGGTTTATAAACACTTAACGAGTTAAATATGCTTCCGCTGTAAAATGTGAACTATCGTAACATTGTAACACAATTTTTAATAAATGAAAGTTTTATGTAAACATACTTATAAGTTCAATGTGATTGGTGGCTAAGATCCTGGTCAGTCACGCCTCCAAGCGGTGGTACCCCGCATGTGGATTTTGGGGGTGTGACAGATTGGTATCAGAGCCATTGGTTATAGTGAACTTGGTTTTATTCAAAAGGGGAAAAACATTTTTGGTAAAACCAGACTATAACCGGACCGTTCTAAAGACGTGAATACGACCATGACACTCAGCTCCAGACTGCAAGGTTCGTCTCTATTTTACTCATTGTACTACATAACTAGTAAACACCTACATACGATACTGCATGCGACTGCACATGTAGCACAACAAAATGAATTCATGTACACTTGCACGAGTTATGTAACTGATAAGGTGGTAAATCCCTAAACCTTCATGACATACACTTCGTGATACCCTTTGCTTGCTACTCGAGTTGAGGAACCATTTGACATGAGTTAAGAGGAGCTGAGATGAGCATGCAAATCACAATATTATTGTGGGTGCACACATAATAATAATGTGGGGTGCATGTGAATCCCAGTGAGGCTTAACAAGTGGAAAAGGGGTTCCATCTCGCTATTTGACCAATGTAAAACAAACGAACCTATAAGGGCCATAGCAATAATTTACCTCTACTCAAACTCAAACGTGAACTTCTCATTTATCGTTGGATTCTTTCGAAACTCGATGCTGTCGAGTGTTGCCTGAACACCCATCTGAACATCTAGCGAACCGTGTAGAATGTTAGGTGCTTATACGAACGTCCCTGAGCTGGATGTCCTAACATCGAATGATTGATCGATACCTTTCTTACTCCTCCTCGTTTGCTGAAACTCATGTATTGACGTCTCCGATCCCGAATTGTGATCACTTCTGCAACACTCTCGTAACAGACCGTGAATTACTCGAACCACTTGCAACGACGACGGACAGGAGGATGAGCGTAGCACATTACCGACCTCAGTACTTTGACGACCCTGATTACCGGCAACAAGCACAGTAAATTGGCTTCAATCGAATCCTTAACCCCCGCTAGCGGCTCATGAGAGTCAACACCTACGAACCAATCGAGGCATAAGTGGTAATCATTGACCTTAGTGTGGTATGCGTAACTGCCAGCACAGTGAGTAACGCTTTAGAACACGGTTCGGGATGTGAAAATATGGACTATGATGGTGAAGAATCGTAGGGCTTGTTTCGAGCAACGACATTGGAGTCCGCAGTCACAACGACAACAAGGAGCTCGTAACCCTAGCTTTCAGTAAGGAAATTTAGGAACTTACATCATGGGTTGGCTGTAGTTACGTTAAGAGGTCAACGATCAAGGGAACAACGGTAGTACTTGGAATTTTGTGATGAAAACAGCAACACCATAAGTGATGCTCTTGGAAAGGCATTTAGAGTTGGCATGAGTGACGCCAAGATTGTAACAACATGGGGGCCTACACATTCTTAGTAACATATCGTTTCATCCCTGTTTTGTTCAACCCTGATACTTCTTGAAACTGAACCTGCTGTGGAATCGGCAAGTGTCAAGCTCACTGAAACCTCATATGATCATTGGGATGCAAGCACGACCTTGTGGGACAAGTGTTCGACATCGACCTTTCTTCTAATATTCCTGATAGATGTACCCCGTGAGAAGACAAATCTACATACCCCCTCCTTCGTGAAAGATTGTTATCTGTTCTAACACGCCAGAGTGGCACGACGGTTGGCGTCATTTCAGCAAGGAAAGCCAGGATTGTCGACGGAAAGGTTACCCCGCAATGATAAGCGCTCGATACTGGTGTCAAGGCTAAGGAAAAGAGGATCGAGGGACCCACCGATTGTTCGTGATTTCTACCTAAGTGTTACCAGAAGAACTGTCAGGTTTACCTTCACATCGTCGGGTAGAAGATCAGATCCGTATCATGCCAGAAGTAGCCCTTGTTACTAGTATATCTTATTGTCCTACACCAGGAAGGTTGCAGGAACTGCCTAACCAACTACAGGGATTATTAGACTTAAATTTCATCGGATCTAATTATTTTTCTATGGGGAGCCTCAGTTATACCAGAAAAGATAAGCCTTTTCGTATACGTACTGATTAACGAGAACTCAACAAGGTGACAGCTAAGAGTTGTTTTCCTCGATCACGTATTGACAACTCGCCGATCAATTGCGAGGAACAAGTTTCCATTCGAAGATTCGCTAGCAAACGAATTTTTGCCAGGAGGAAGCCCAAGAGGAGAATGCTCCTAGAACAGCACGTAAAACACAAGGCAGCCATTTCCACTTTGTACATCGTAATCATTGAGTGGCTCAACACACTAGCAGCTTTGAGGATCACATGAGTCGACCGTATTTATTGGTGACATTTTGGGTTATTTCCTGGAGGAAGGGACTGCATGGACGACACCTTTTACATCTTAGCACTCCAGGGGGAGGAGTCATTACACGAGAAGTCTTGTTAAATGCAACACTTAGATACGAGAAAAACATTTTGATCATGTAACCTGATGTGTGGTAAAATATACATATTTGTCCCGTGTAAATTGTATAATTATTGTATAGGTTTTATTTATTTTTATTTAGTTTTAGTGCTTTATTATATTATTTTGTGTTTGGCCAGGTCCTGGTGCAAATGGAGCGAAAAAGAATAATAAAGAAATAACCAGCCAGTTGAGCAGAGTAGGATGCCAGAGACCGAGGTGATATTGCAGCTAGTTTCTGTGATTGGGCCAAGACCACTATATCTCTGTATTATTAAAAATTGAGCCATGGATACATTAATTTAGGTTTAGTAGGCTCCTAAAAAAAATCAGATAATATATGGAATATACATGAGTATGGAGCAATTTCAAGTAGGCCATTATATATATTGACGTACAGGAAGTGATTGGGCCAATGGTCTTTCGACAACATCATCCATCAGTGGGCTATTATTATGTGAAGGATCCTATTCAACCTAAAATATTTTTGGCAGCAACATTTAGACGGCAGAAGGTGACGGCTGAACAGTTCTACGAACAAGAAAGGGCGATCAAGACAAGAGAAAAGAAAAGGATTGGTTCGGGTTCAAGCCGCGATCAAGATTAAGTCCGGGTTTGATATTTATTAGTATTCAATTTTGTTAAGACTTTGTGTTTTCAGATTTGATACTATGTTTTATTTATTATTTGAGACTTGTTTCTTTTTCATGACTATGATTCTCGGCTAAACTTTTCATACTACTTAGGTTAAGATGAACTAGTTGATTGTTGCGTTGTGTTGACATGATTATGGTTATTTGATGTGATTTACATAACTTTGCCTTGTGATTGATCTTGATATTGCATGTTGGTGTGTTTTGATTGATTATTGGTTGATGAATTCAGCGGTTTAGGCACATAGAAATATCCCCTAGACTTAGAGTTTAATTTGAATCGTTGAACTTAGGGTTTTCGGTTTGAATATTGAGTTGAGAAATTGACCAATTCGATTAATAATTGAAATCAATAGACTAAAACTTGCATCCTCATCTTGTGACTCGAAAGACGATTAAGGTGAGCTAGGTTATTAACTAATCATTGGTGGGTAGATTGGGTGACCGATAGCTCGGGCTCGTTTATTACACCGTGGTTAAGGTTTCCTAGGATTTCAATCTTCATGGTTTGGTTTGCTTTGCGTTTTTTGGATCTTCTCTTAACATAATTGTCTCTGAGGTCAAAAGGATTCTATTTTCGTAGGATTTGGTATCGATAGGTCGAGCCGGTTCGTTCTAGCACTTCGCATTTCGTCCTTATCTTTCGTTTGATACATCTCTAGCGGGGGGTTAATCGAGAGATTAGGATATTTAGCCATTACCATAGTCAAGATAGCGTTGCATGATTCTAGGGATTCCAAGCCTGGGTAGTTCTTTCTCTTTATTGTTTGCCTTCACTATCTTGCTTGCTTTCTCTGTTATCTTATTTACTCGCTTTCGTAGAATTAGTTAAAACCTCAAAATCCAAACAAACCAATTAAGTATTAGTTGAGTCAGAGTCTAGTTTAGCGTCGCTAGTGTCTCGTGGGTTCGATACTCGGACTTCATTAGGCTTTACTACGTACGATAGGTACACTTGCCTGTCAGTGGTCTAACATTTAGAGAGTCTTAGTTTATAAATTTAAAACTAGGGTGTCTAGATTAGGTTAGTAGGTTTTATAGACCATAATTTGCACATCATAACCAACAAAGTGGGAATACGCGTGGATCGTTCTAGGATCCATCTTGTTAGAAACTGATCGTCACCAAAAAGTCCTTCATGAGTACAGCAACTTCTTAGACTTATTTGATGCTATCACAGATAGATCACAGGATTCGCAAAGGTCGCGCAACTTAAAATCTCTCTAGCACAGCAGGGTGCTGTGTTCGTGGAAGACAGTACACGGGGACGTCCTTTCAGCTTTCGAATCCCGACACTGAAATGCTCTAAGCATCGTTTTACCCGAGAGTACGGGTGATATATTGGTATACCATGATGGTCCGAATCAGAGTCCCAGTTACACACCAACACAACACGAGAGAATGATGACTTCCGTGATGGAGCTACAAAGAGTAACTGCACGACACACAACCGGCGGTGAAAACCGCGGCCTTGAGATTTTAGATGGAGGCATTACTTGGACGGTACCAGATGCATCATTTAGACCGATCACAAGGGCCTCCCAAGTACCGATGTTCGAAAAAGCTAAAGCATACAATGTCCCCGCTGGATGGAACTTCTAGGTGAACACGACTGCGAAACCTGAACGTACACGAGCCCTGCAGTTCACTATCGACTCTAACTTACCAGTATCAGACTCGCACTGTTCAGACTGGAGAGCTGGGGGAAAAGGAATTTGTCAAGTTGAACCCATGCGGGGCATGGAGAAGCAACCTTTGACCAGTCAGACGATACACGCTACTTCCTGAAACGAATGTGGGTCTCAGTACACAGCAACTGTAGGAAACTCGCGTTGAGCAAGCGCACCAGCTTCGACATTCTAGCCGCCTGGGTTTTTGATGGAAGGCATTAGGATTGATAAACCCTGTACTGCTAATCGGACATGAAGTCTCATCTAGTTAAGTATGAGAATGATAGATCGACTTGTGGAAAGTCAAGGGGTAGCGTCTGTAACCAGCAACACTCACATGGAAATAAAAAGAGACTGCCATGGATTTGGTCAATAGTCTACTTATAACACGAAACGGAAACAGCACTTGGATACTCATTGATTGTCTTGCTCAACCAGCACACTTTCTAACCATCAAAGAAATGGATAAGTTCTCTACAGTTGCAGTCATCTACCTAAAGGAAGCGGTTGCTAGGCACAGGGTGCCAACCTTCATTACCTCTAATCGCAACCCACGATCTGCATCTGGTTGGTGGCAAGCAGTGCACAAATCCTTTGGCTCGCATCTAGACTTGAGCACAGTAAATCATCCACCGACGGATGGGCAAACTGAACGCACCATTTCGACTCTTGAAGACATGCTTCGGGTACGCGAGATCGAATTTGGCAACGGTCGGAGAAAACACCTCCCTTTAGTGGAGTTTTCGTATCCCAACAGTTACCACACCAGCATCCAAGCTGTTTCGCTTGAGGCATTGTACAGACGTAAATGCCGATCACCTCTCTGTTGGGAAGAGGTTGGTGACGGCCCAATCACTAGCCCAGAACTTGTAGTTGTTACAACCGAGAAGATTGCTCAGGTAAGACAACGAATGGCGGCGGTTCGTGACCATCAGAAAGACTGCGCTGTTAAGCGCAAGAAACCACTCGAGTCCCAAGTTGGGGATCGACTACTACCTAAAGCCTTACCTTGGGAAGGCGTACTTCGTTCTGGTATACGAGACGAAACTCAAACAGCAATATGTTAAACCGTTCGTAATCATTGAAAAGATAGGCAAAGTGGCCTACAAGCTAAACTTACCCGCATAACTGAGTGGAGATTCACAATGTTCTCCATGTGTCGAATCTGAAGTAGTGTCTGTCTGATGAGACCCTCACAGTTCCTTTTAAGGAGCTCACCATCGATGGTCAGTTGCGATTTATCGAAGGATCAGTGGAAATTTTGGACCGGGAGGTCAAGATTCCCAAACGCACCAGGTTACCTATTATTCGAGTTCGTGGGAACTCCCGTCGCGATCCAGAGGTTACCTGGGAACGAGAAAACCAAATAAAACTCACACATCCCCATTGTTTGAGAACAGTGCAATCCCCACTGAGACTGAAGCTACTACAGAATTTCGGGACGAAATTCCAAACCAACAGGGGGATGATGTGACGCCCCAGGAAAAACCAGGAAACCACGCAAACCTAACTAGCTTCCTCAGTAACTGCATGCTAAATTTCGGGACGAAATTTCTTTCAAGTTGGGGATGATGTGACAACTCGTATTTAAGAACCTATTTTTGTGTTTGTTGTAACTTGCTTGAACGTTTATACATTGTTTTATGTGGAATATTATATGTGAAATTGGTTGGTAAAGAGTACGTGTTTAATATCATGTAGGTCCGCGAAACCCTTAGTCGCACACTTCATCTCGGATCACACAAAAACTTTCGGACCGCACACTTCGTTTGTAACCATACACAACTATCTAGATAGTTAATGGGCTCTCGGCCCAATCCCTCCGCAACACTAAACTGGTCGCAGCCCAAGATTTTCCCGAATGAATGTTGGGCTTGGTCTGTTCAATTATGCGTATACGTGCACACGTTTGTGTGTGACTTATCACATATTGCACACACACACAAGAACTCCAAAACCCTAATTCACTCCCTCCTTCTCTGATCGGTGACGGCAGCCTCCTCCTTCATCTCCGAGGCTTTCAGTTCGCACCCTTCTTATCCCGGTAAGTATGACAACCCTGTAATTAAAATTCTTGGATGGTTGCTGTGTGTATTCTTTTATGCAAAAGTGGATTACATGTTTGTTTTTTTTTATCATATTCGCAAACTGATGAACTAGGGTTCTTATGGCAAAGCTGGTAACCTGGTATGATTAGGTTTAGTAGTTATTGGATTTAAATAGAATGGTAACTGGTTGATTCATTATGAATATTTGTGACATACATTGTATGAATAAACTTGCAGTCCACTATTTTAATCGGTCCAATAAATAGCATGGAAGCAATAGCATATGTCGGCCATTGTTGGGGTGTTTTGATAAGGTTAATAATTCTGACAACTATTGGATTTATTGGACATTAATTGGCGGCATTACACAAAACAACGAACTTGTCTGCATGAGTTAATGATTGTAATCGGTTTATGGGGACTACAAATATTAGGGTTTGGGGTTCTGGTAATTGATGACTCGGCGAACATAGCATCATGCCCATATCTTAACCCGACGAAACATAACCCGACGAAACAAAGCTTGTGTCGACGAAAGTGGGGTGTTTCGTCGCCTCTCATGTGTTTCGTCGTAAGTAACCACCATGACACATAGGTGTTTCGCCGTGAATGATACAAATATAACTGTTTGAAACAGTGGACTTGCTTGCATGGTATAGAGTATGTGATCCTTGATGTTTCCTATATAAACAGGTTAGGTAGATTGTGTGTGTGTGTATGCATAATTCTAAAGTGGCCTTGATGTTCTAGCTAGGACTGCAACTGTTATGCGAATTGTATGAGTGGCGAAACAGTTTAATTATGTGGTATAATTGATCCAATTCATTAATCTTATGTTAAATATTAACTAGTTGGGTTTAGGGTGTTGGTTGGGCCAAACATGTTGTTGGGCCTCAAACAGAAAGGGAACCGGGTAGCGTGTGCGGGTTGCACACTAGTTGTGAACCACACACCTGATGACACTTGGGCATGAACAGTTGGGTTGTACATCGAACTATTATATGGACTGCTCATTTAATTGCACACTCTCACTTTGGGTTTTGGGTTGTATGGGTCATGAAAGGTGAGATAATGATTTTAAACGTGAGTCTATGTTACATGCTAACATGTGTACTAAATGCTTGATGTGTATTATGTAATGAAGTGGTAGTAGACAATACGTTACTGTGTGTATTGGGTGTATGTGGAAACTAATCGACTATGATAATCGTACTAGGACTTGATTGATCAATGTGAAACAAAGTAATTTATCAGACCGAGCAATCTCAGGTGAGTTCACACTCTTTCCAAGGCATGGGATTCCCAAGGGTTGGGAATGGGTAAATGAACTAAACGGTAATTACAACCATCCTCCGTGGGTAGGATGCCAAGATTACACACTGGACCAAATCTCTATCATTGAAGTCCCTCATTATATCGACTTAATCGCTGAGGCCTATGACGAGCGGGTCATTAGTTAATAGCGCTATTAGGTTTAACAAACCCCACACCGTGTCGTTCGAACGGGCGTGTACTAATGGACTATGGGCAAAGGGTCAATGCTTATAGACATTGACTTAGGGCACCTCTTACATTTTCGTAGCAGTCGATACACCCGGTCTAGTAACACATGGGAAGCCCCCACTAATCTTCGCAAACATGTCTAGGAGACCGCGATACGAATTAGTACAAAACATGGTATACGAAATAAACATACGATTTACGAACACTATAACTAAACAACCAACTGTGAACTCGCTCAACTTTGTTGTTGACTCGTTGTTACATGCCTTGCAGGCCTTTAGGTGCATATCAAAGGAACTTGTTGTCTGAGAAGCTGGAGTGGTCCTGGGTCGAGCTACATGGAAACGCAATACAAGACTAAGAGCTTATACATGTGGTTTATAAACACTTAACGAGTTAAATATGCTTCCGCTGTAAAATGTGAACTATCGTAACATTGTAACACAATTTTTAATAAGTGAAAGTTTTATGTAAACATACTCATAAGTTCAATGTGACTGGTGGCTAAGATCCTGGTCAGTCACGCCTCCAAGCGGTGGTACCCCGCATGTGGATTTTGGGGGTGTGACAAAAAATCCTTAGGCACTTGTTGAGGTATATCTTATTCTTCCAGTAGCAATCGATCTTAAAAAGGGGATGGTGTTGCAGGTCCGAGAGGGTGGTGTTGCAGGTCCGACGGGGGTTCCGGTTGGTTGGTCGTTGAGAGTGACCACCGGGTTTTTTTTCATTGAGGGTGAACTCCGATAAGTACGAAAAGATCAAAGCGACGGAGGAATGGCAGTGCAAACCGGTAGGTACACCGGTAATCGTAACTTCGGCGGATCCAGATAACGATGGTGATTGAATCTTCATGTTCTGATTGAATCTTCGTTTTCTGAATTTTCTGAATTTGTAATTTGTTCGTCCATTTTTTCTGGCCAGATTCACTTTTGTTCCGGCGAATATAAATGATCCGTACGTTTAACCAATCAAAAACATTTGAATGGAAATAGTTTGGTAGAGGCGGAGATGATTTGGTTGGGTGTGGGGCGGCGATCAAGGTGGAGAACATTTGAATGGGTGTTTAATTGGGGTGGGGCGGCGATGGTTCAACGTTTTTACGTCTGCTTTTCGATCAGTGTTATTTTTCTTTTTATTTATTTTATTTATACGAGCTTTTCTAATGTTGGTGGTCGTTGGCAGTGGTGTGACATTGGTGCTAGTTGGCACGGTTTTACGAACGTTTTTAACATATTAATTTTTATACTAATAATTTGTTTCGAGTTTACTCTTACTTCCTTTACTTAAAAAAATAAATTGTTTACGTGAATATTTTTATGTACATGCCCATATAAATTTGATTTCCTCTAAGTTTTGACGTAAACATTTTCTGGAAACGAGTTAACTCAAATATAATACATTTTCTTTTAAAAAAATTTTTTTATGTACCTTTTGGTATAAATTAGAATTGGTCAACGATTCGACCTAAACTTTTTTAGGAAACGAGTCAGGTCATATATAATATATTTTTATGCCTATTTTATGAATGTTACGAAATTTTGTTTCGAACCGAGTGGAGTTAAGTTGTGGTTTTTTGATTCAAAAGCTCTAATTAATCGCTTTTGATTACACGTGGCAGTTTTTCCTTTTATACCCGTTACATTTTCTATGTACGAGTTGGGTCACATATAATACGTTATGATTGTACGTTATAAACTCGATTTACTTTACATTTTGATACAATCGCAATGCTTATATAGGTTGCATTGAGTTCAATTGAATACGTCGAAATACGTGTTTTCATATGGTTAACGCATCGCATAACGATTGAACTAATCGATTCGATGTTTATGATGTACCCGCGCCGCAACACGCACGGGTCTAGTCAATCACAAATTACAATCTTCAATAATAAACTGAACAAACATCAAACAAGTAGGGCTTGTCCATCAACTAAAAATATAGCAAGCCCACTTAAATGCCCACCGACCCGACCCATTAGGGTTCGGATAGATTAATCTAAAACCTAAACAAGTAAATTCTTGCAAAGACACTGTTTTCAAACTAGCATCTAAAACCTATGCAAGAAGCAAATTCTTGCTGGATGGGTTCATTTTCTTAGGATCCAAATCAACCTCAGTTGACTTTAATGGCAAATTATAAGAAATTTGACCAATTGAAGCTAAAGTCAACAGCTCAGACTCTTCTAATCCTTTAGCTGGACCAAGATTACATCCATCTGGCTTGTACTTTGATAATGCATCCTTGAATTTCTTGATCTGCCATTAACCAATTATTCTTGTTAACTTTTGTCATCATTCTTTTTGGATAACAGAAATTAGAGGTATCATTAACATATTAAAACAAAAAAGGTTTGGATAAATAGGGTGTTCGGGTATGGGACCAGTCGATGGATAAGCCCGACAGGATTACCAATCTGACAAGATTACCAATACCCGGCCCATTAACCTCCTCAGTTAACATGGGATGAATCAACCCACGCATGGGCGTAGCATAGTAGGGGTGGGAGGGGGACCGACCCCCCGAACTTTTCTCTCAGTGGTGAAAAATATATAGTTTTCGTATAGAAATTTTTAGGTATACAAGTTTTTGACCCCCCGGTTTTATAGAAATTTGTGTGTATATACGTTTTCGACCACCGGTCGGAAATCTCAAGCTTCGCCACTGAACCCACAACTTTTTAACTGTCTTAAATTATATAAAAAATTATAAATTATAAATATATCCAATATGACAATAAAAAAATCTATTATTGTACTTATAATCTTATTCTTTTCAATTAACAAATTCAAAAGCTTGTATACATTACAAGTTTACAACTAATGTTTGCCCAATTGATCCATTCAACCTTGAAAATCTTTTTTTTTTTTTTTTGACATTTAATTTAATATAGCTCAAGTCTAAGCATTTCAACATTGCATTCAAAATTAAAATGAAAAAAAAAAAAAAAAAAAACTTACAGTTGCAACAGTGCAGCTAAAGCTGCAAATCTTGCCCTCATGACCTTTGTAGAATCTAAAAAATGGCAGAACATGAATATGGAGAGATTGACACATGGGTTTGAGTTCTTCATAGTTCACTTGGAGGAAAATTGCTTTAGGGTTTGACTCAGCTAATTGACAGATCTGATTATAAACCCAAAAATAAATCAATTAAAAAAATAATCACTAAAATCTTGAGAAAAAAAAAAAGATAGGATTTTAAATAGTTCATACCTTGGGATATAGAGCTTTACAACCACCACAACCAGGTGAATAAAAGTCCACAATGACCAATCTATCCCCTGAATTTGATAGTGTATCCACAAACTCTTGGGCTGAATTGATCTCAATCATGTTGGGCTTTAATGTCTTTTCCCACCATCTCATTGATTTGCTAACACATATTGAAGCATGTGCCTGTATAGTCATGAAAATAGAAAATTTCTATCAGAAATCAAAATAATGTTTAAAACTTTAAACACAAACCCCATTTCACAAAAGAAAAAAAATGATAATATTTAACATACAAGAACAGGGGTTTTGGCATTCCAAGAACTTGAAGTTAAACCCTTGTGATCTGAAAAAAGCTGTGATCTTTGGGTCAAATCAGTGGGGAAAACTGAAGAAGAAAGAGACCCATTTGGGTTTATTAAAGTTTCTTTAAAAGAAGTCAAATAACCAGGCAAAATAATGGAGTTTAATGAAGAAGCCATTGGAGAGATGTTAAAGATAAAAGATTGAAGAATGCACCAAGAAGGCAAGAACCCTTTTTTTGTTAGTATGATGTGAAGCAAGACAAAAGACCAATTGAGGTTTTATGTAATCCAGTTAACAAGAATCCAAATAACATAACTTGGTGCAAGAAGACCAAAAAACCAACAAAAGATGTGTTCCTTTGATGAGAGAGAAGTGTGGATGAAGGTTTTGGGAAAAGGAAAAGTAACAGGTTTGGTGGGATCTTTTTTTGGTTTTATGTAGGGTTTTCAGTTTCATTAAATTCAACTTTATCCACTCACAAAATAGTTGTGAACCTGAATTTATTTCTTTGTAAAAATAAAGGTAAAAAAACTAATAAAATAATTACAGAAAAAAAATCAAATACAAATACGATTATCATATACAAATGTGGTTTCCATATGTTATGATGTGACAGTGGGATTGTCTATCGTGTCACTTAATAGCCAATATATTTATTTCACATTTATATGATCATATGTCTGCTACGGATGTTCTTAGGGTGAGGGGCACCCTCGGTGACCCCATGCGGGACCAAATCCATCAAAGAGGGGCGGTGCCGCAATTCAATCGGGGACTAAAATCGGGGGAAAAGCACCGAAGAGTGGAGAAGAGAGAAGGTGGGCCCCCATTCAATCAACCAATGAATTTTTTTTTTAATAAAAAAACAAGTCACCTAAGAGGGGAGTGTCGCCATCAAATTGGGGTGTGAGGGGAGTTTAAGAGGGGAGTTGACGTGGCATAACCTGATTGGGTGTGCGTAAGAGAGGGGACTCCCCTCTTAGGGGAGTGCCCCGCTCACCCTTATAACCAACTCGTCTACACGCTAAAGAATTTGACTTCCACTAAGATGTCAGCCTTGTCGATTGTAACCAAGCCTTTGGCTGTCTGTTATACATTTTATTTGCATATTAAATACAAATATAGGCAAATTTAGATCACTGACGGACACATCTGGAGTGTCATCGTGTCACCAGCGGAATCACCAGATCATATTCATCTTCATTAGGCATAATGCCTATACACCAATTTAGGAGGAAACCCAGTAAATATAGGAAAACCCCCTTGTGGGAATCGATCGCAGGAACTATTAGTCCCAAAGCCTTATCCCACCCCTAAGATGTCACTAGTCTATAAAGCTATGTTCACATCTTAACTATAATGCCATGAGATACACAAAGTATTGTAAATTTGAAGTTTTTCATGAAAATATTTACACTTGAAAAATGAAACTCTAACTTCTAAAATATCCCCGATATACAAGTATATAAGTAGGTATATTGACATTCAAATTTAATTAAATAAAATGATGCACTTTAACAGTTAGTTAGAAACTTAGAACTCACATGAAAAAGTTATGTTTCATATAAAAAGTAGCATGCTCGTTATGAAAAAAAATACCCTATATCTTTATTTCGTCACAATGAAAAAAATATTTTTATATTTTTAGGAAATGTGCATTTTTATTTTATTTTACTGAAATGCAGCACCACCTAAAAGATTTGAATGTATAAAGAGTTAAAAAACCACACTTTTTTATAATCTCGCAATTATAAAGCCATCCACGGTTATACACTACAAAGCTAACAAACGCATCATTTCGGATTTTCAGATGTTATGCCATATTTTTACTCATATTTTATAAAACTCTTGTTTCCTTTATAATATACTCTTACATTTTCACATTATTAATACTTTTGACACTTAGTTTACATCACCATTTTTAATCAAATTATATAAACAAATAATCAACTTATGATGATTAATAAATACCTTTTAGTAAACTATTTGTATAAATTAAATTGTTGTGTAAGAGGGATATAATTATTATAAAAAGTGTATAAGTTAACTTTTTTAAAATAAAACTTTATATATCTTCAGTATTCTACCTAAATAATACATTTAAAATGATTGATATTTTAAAATAAATATGATATACAAGTCACAGTCACTAATGCACTTAATACAAGTTATAAACTCACTTCACATCAATGCACTTAATACAAGTTATAAACTCACTTCACATCAAAATTAAAAAAAAAAAAAAAAAAACACACATGATTTGCCATACTTTAGTATTTGATTGGACGATTCCTAATTGGATTAGGTTGATTAATTTTTTTTTTAACGACAAATTTCTTGTATTAGGCTACCGCACTCCCTAAATTGGAGAGCCTCATTGCACCATCCGGTCAGACTATGTTGTCTTAACCGGGCTCACACTGGCTTCAGAGTTTGGCTTGGCCGTTCCCTCGGGAAACCATACCGTCGGCTGCCACTTGACAGTCGTTATGCCACCACAATAGCAGAACTTTTTGGCGTAACACACGGTGGGACGAAAACCCAGATGGACTCAGGATAGAGTGTGACACCTCTGCAAGGAGGCTATAATCTATCTATCATTGCCTTATCCACCAAAGTGACACAAATAAGGATTAAACTTGAGTCTCCATTAAAGAATCCAAATCACCCTACCACCAGGCCACAAGTGAGGGATTAGGAATAAACAATACTCAACAAATGAAAAATTACTTTTGTCTATCACAATAAAATAAACACATATAATAGAAACAAATTAATAATCTGGTTAATAATCACTACTATTTTAACCCATTAATATTAATATTAATACTTTATATGAATTATATCCATATGAATAATTATTGGCTTAAAAAAATGGGAACGGATGAGTTTGCTGAGTCGATCTAACGTGTCCTCTATTATTAAAATTACTGACACGGTCGCTATCAAATTATTACTCTTTTATATATCATGCACATATATTTTCAGGCACACAAATATTATATTTTTAAGACCACCCCTAATGCAATATAAGAGCATTCACATCCTAACCATCAAATTATGTGAGGAGGGGTTTTTATATTATAAAGGCTATAAAAAGTGGTTGTGAGTAGAGGAGAGAGAAAATGTTACTGTTCATCTGTATATTTGGGGGGACAATGTTCACCCGTTATAATTTTTTAATATATTTTGAAAGTGGTTGTGAGTGGAAGTTAGAGAAAAATGTAATGATAATATTATTTAATTGAAAGGAGAGGGAAAAAGTATTTGTTTTTAGTGGAAATATATTGATATAGAAGTTGTTTTTTAGTGGAATGTATGTATAATTTGATGGATTGGATGTGAATGCTCTAAGTCCACTTATTCTTGTATTCAATCTGTCACAACGTATACTTTTATGAATTCATAAGGATAAAAATGGGAAAAAAGAAAAAAAAAATGTAAAATGACATATTTTCCCCTTTTTTAACATGAAAAAATGGATAGGGCTAAGTAATTAGATGAAAATGACAAGAATCAGAAACTACAGGGACGACCAAGGGGAAAAAGTATTTTTGAATGAAAAATGCCAAAACTAGGCAAACCACATGGGAAAAAATGATAGTTTACTCTTAAACTAAATTAAAATAGTCTAGTTATAGAGAAATCTGGGATGAAATCATGTATTCCGGGAAAAACATAAGATAATTGACCAATTGAAGAAATGGGTAAAATTCTAATGTGACGTTTTACACGAAAAAACTTAGGAAATTGGAACAACCCCTTCACGGAGTTGTAAAACCTTTTTGTGAATATTTATTTAAATGTTTCATTAATTTCACTATATATGTAGGATGAACCGCCCCTAGTTTTGGATATCAAGTGACAGGGCCAGTTTTGGGCCTGTGCGGAAGGTGCCACCGCACAGGGCCCAAAACATCTAGAGGCCCAGAATTGTTTATGATATATAAATATATATATACAACAGTGTAGAAAATTATGCACGAAATCTCATTGTGCTTCAGTGATATGATAACTGCTTGCGGAATTGGCCATGTAGGGTTCGAATCCCTTACTTTTCATTTTTCTACTTAATTCTTTGGCCTCATTTTTCTACTTTGCAATTTTGTAGTTTTTGTTTATCTTATTAGGTCTCAATAAATTTGTAAGCTCTTTCATTTTTTTTATTCTCGTTTAATCATTTACACAATAAACTTTACATGTTTTCATGTTTAATTTGTAGGTTTTTTATTTCTTATTTAACCATCTACAAGATAAACTTAGAAGAACTCAATATCTAGCTCGGTTTATTTTATTTGTATGAAAAGGTTTGTATTGCCAAATTAGTGTTAGTTATTTTTGTTTGTATGGAGAGTATTGAAACTAATGTTAGGTATATTAATTTATTTGTAACATAAAACTAGGATTTATTGTTTTTAATCAATGCTAGCATTCACTCTATAACACGGATAATTATGATACATTAAAATATAGTGAATAATCGGCATGGATTATAAATACTTGATCAAGAGCTTTACTTTCAAAAATGCTAAAAAAAGCCTCATGGTTCACTTAAGTAAGTAATTTTGTTCATTTTACTACACTACTTTTGTTTTGTTTAGTTTACAACAATTATCGTCGTACTGTGGCCTTTTATATATGATTGATGAGTGTATATGATAGGAATGGGGCCCAAATATTTTGTCTCGCACGGGGCCCAAAAGTTTTTTTATCATTCTCGGAGACGGCCCTGTCAAGTGATTTAGTTCAATCCAGTGGCTCAACTGCCCATCGTTTGGGAAACTTGAAGAGCGTAGAAGTGTTATCAATCCAGTGGCTCAACTGCCCATCGTTTGGGAAACTTGTGTGTGGGAATTCCATTCCAGACTTTAGTTTGCCCTTTTTTAACAGAAAAACCAGCTTCAAACGCATAAAGTTCATACATGGAAAGAACAGCCTCAAATGTTGGATAAGATTTCCCACATACTTGTATGAACTTATCAGCGACGGTAGGAATCCAGTAACGGGTTCCCTGAGGGGTATCAAAAACGAAGTATGGATGCGCTGGCCCTGCATCAGAAAACAAAACTGGTTAGGAATCTGGTATATGGCAGGACAAAAGGTTAGAAATCTGTTATATGAGAATAAAGTGTGCTCCCATGTAATATAAACAACCGTCTAAAGGGCCGCGAGATGATTCAGCAAACACAGAAGGGCCATGAGATGATCCAGAACCAGCACCCGGAATGTTAGCGTAGCCAGAATCTTGGGATGCTACATGTGAACATTATGCAATATGTTTGAACTATGCCATATCTGGGAAAGAAAAGTCAAAACCAGTGTATAGAAAAACAAACCTTGTTCATTATCCATAACCTCGTCATCATGAAAAGCGTTGTTCATGAACTTGTTGGAGATCAGAACATCCGGTGATCTAACAGGGACTTCAGATGATCGAGAACCATCAACAGGCACGTAAGTATATACAGAAGCTTCGAAGAGAACAGGTGAACATTGCCATGCAGTATATTTGGATTATTCGATTAAAAAGTTGTAAAAGACAAAAAAAACATATATTCGAGAGAGTTAAGTTACATAAAGAGACAAACCTTAAGCATTTAATTCCTCATAATTATGGAAGTCGCTGCTAAAGAACCTGTTAGGGAAACTATGGACCGGCGACATTAACTCGGAGGTTGGTGGATTTGTCTCCATGGACATTAATGGAGAAATGATAATTTGGAGTATAATATGACTATGGTTTTTCTGTTGAATGTTGAAGAAGATATAAAAGGAAATATTGTAAAAGAAATATGGGGGTGGGTGAATGGTACATACGATTTGATGGGCATTAAATGAACATGTCAATTCATGGGAAAATATCTTGGGTGTTAACATAAATTACTAATATAACCTTGGAAGCAAAAAGTAAAAGTAAGGAACTATTGGCAACGTGGCTAAATGTAGGCCACAAGTAGAGTTTGTTAAGTTTTTTAAAAAAATGGGGTTTCTTGTAGAGAATTATCCTATATATATATATAGAGGCCGGTTATCATACAAATACTCTAATCGTACATTATGTACGCTACAACAACAACCGTACGATCATCTCATTAAAAGCGCGTGTTTAAACAATTAAACTATTCAAATTAAAATTAATAAAAGAAACCGCCAAGGTTAGAATCGTCCATAGCGAGAACAAAACCCCTGATAATCAGCACACAATAACTCAAAATCATACCGTAAACCCAAAATCAAAATATTGCATTCTCCTTCTCCAAAATATTCCCTGCTACTCTCCATTGCGATTTCAACTAAGATTCCATGAATATTGAGAAAAGAAGCAAAGCAAACAACGACAGACCACAAGCGAAGAAGATGAATCCAGGTATCTATTTACATTTGCGATTTAAAGTGTAATATACAGGAACTTTAAAATCAAATGCGATTTTGTTTGTTTATTAACGTTTTAACTGAAACATATAGTTTTATAACATTACATATTGATAACAACTTCAATTTTGCTAGGGTTTATTACTGGTATATTTATTTATTAGGTTTTGCATTTTTTATGCAGTTGTCTTAATGATACTGATAGATGTGCGATATCATATAGGGTTTTGTTTATGACATTTGCGATTTCATATGATAAAAAGCTAGTATGTCGAAGGTTTTTTGTTTTAGGTTAGATTAAACTTGCGAATTGATATAAATGCAAATGCGATTTTATATCATAAGTTAGTTGTATTGTTTATGATTTATAATGATTGATAGTTTAGGTAATGCTTATGTAACAAATGCAAAATCATAACTCATATATGCGAATTGATAAAATAACACATGCGAATTGATATCTAACACATGCGAATTGATGACTTGTTGTACATGATTAACTGATAAATGCGATTTTGTAAGTGTTTTTAACTATAGCATGCGATTTTGTAGAAATAGAATCTGATGATGACTTTGAAGGACCAATATCAACTCTGATAAAAATTAACAAGAATAGAAAGAGATTGGTGATTCAAGAAAGTTCAGAAGATGATGACTTTGTTAAGCCACCCCCAAAAAAGAAAAAACATGAGAAGAAAGAAGATAAGAGGAAATCAAAGATACACATAAAAAAACATTCAAAAAAGGGGCAACAACCTAAAACAGAACATAGAGAGTTTTTCAAATACAGCAATGAAGCAATACTGCTGAGATGCCAACCTAACTCATATATGGATACCGTTAGAAGATTTTTAAAAAAACAGATTGATGATGTTAGGGATATGGGGTTTGGAGCTATTCTGGATATCAACATCAACCATATTTCGACAAGATTGGCATATTGGCTAGTGAGAAACTTTGATGAGAAGTTCGATAAGCTAAACGTAGGAAAACACCAAATAAAAATAACATCGGACACAGTTTATGAGGTATTTGGAATACCAAAAGGTCCAAAGAAGGTTGAAATAATAGCCGATAAGAGAAAATTCAAAAAGCAAGAGAAAATTGAAAAAAGTCAAGAACTGGGAAATGCAGTCCGGGATACATTCATCCGCCAGTGGGGACAAAACGCGAGAATTACCCATGGCTTAATTGCAAATACAATGGAAAATCAAAGAGACGGAGGGAGTCTGTTTAAATTAAATTTCCTTGTATACTGGATGACGTTCTTTGCAGAAATTACAAAGGCAACACTTGCAAATGATAGATGTTTGCTCGGTGTAGAAGATGTTGAGGAAATAAAAAATCTAGATTGGTGCTCATATCTACTCGAAACCTTGCGCCGGACACGAGCGGGCTGGAAGAACTATAAGATACAGGTCGTAGGACCTGTTGCCTTTCTTACGGTATACATTACTACATTTAATAACATATTTAAAATACTAGTTTGTTCTTTTATATAATTAAATGATCTTGCGATTTATACAGCTTCTATACACGCATGAGTACAACAAAAAGCTTAACCTGTTTGAGAAAGCCGTGGAGATGCCGGTTATTCGTTATATAACATCTTCAGAGATTGATAAAGTCGAAGATCATATTTCGGATAACGGACCTCTATGGATATCAAGTGAGAGTGAAGAAGAAGAAGAAAGTGAAGAAGAAAATAAAGAAGAAAATGAAGAAAAAAATGAAGAAAAAGAGGGTCCTCCGGAGGATGATATACACTACGACCACCGGTTGACACGACGATAAGCTACAAAAGAAGGACTGCGTGCGCAGTACAAAACGAAGAAACCAGGGCAGAGCCAAAAGATGACGAGATCATTGATGATTTCATGGATTTCAGTTTTGAAATCCATGAAATGTCTCAGATGAACATTGACTTTGAAGTTGGAACGCAGACACAGAAAATGATGGATTATTGCAACACTTCTGCTCAACTTTTACCATCGGTATTCTGCGACACAGCCCACGAACAACAACTAGAGGCTTCGAGAGCAAACAAAAAGGTAAGTGTAAAAAAATATTAATTTAACTTATTTAACTTAATCAATTATATTTAACTTCTATATTGATATTACAGAATCTGTTGAAAAAGATGAAAGCAAATGTCAAAAAATACCTTAAAATGGTTCGAGA
The DNA here is from genome assembly GCF_002127325.2 of Helianthus annuus. Taxonomy (NCBI): domain Eukaryota; kingdom Viridiplantae; phylum Streptophyta; class Magnoliopsida; order Asterales; family Asteraceae; genus Helianthus; species Helianthus annuus. The sequence goes on from NC_035437.2 coordinate 165,850,229, forward strand.
TGTTCAAGAGATGAACAACTTAGTGTCAGAAGCAAAAACTAAGTGTTTTTGGGATCCGGAGGTTATGAAGGCTTGTAAAGAGTGGGATCAGACGCTTCAGAATAATCCCATTTGTCTGCCACCTGATCCGGTTCAAGAGCATGAAACTGCAGCCTCTCCTGTTCATCAAGAACCTGAAAACCCAGCTTCTGAGGTTCATCATGAAGTTACTACAACCGAAGAAGGTAGAGAGGATGAAGAAGCACAAAAAGTAATATCCAATGTTTTGGTACAATTGGCATCAGAAGGTAACACATGCGAACTCAATATTAACACATGCGATATAATATAAAAATTCACTAAAAATTATGCATTTGCGAAACCTATGAAAAACACATGCGATACTATCAAAAACACTTCAGATTTGATTTCGCACACGATGTCATGTATACCCCTGCGATTTTGATTCTGCTGTATTAAATAAAATAATTTGAATCTATAGGTACACTGCAACCAGATGATGGAGGAGTCACAGACACCCTTATTGCAAACATTCAAACAGTGGAACCGGGTGTATATGCTTACCAAACAACTGCCAATGGTAATAAAACCCTTTACTTTATGAGAAAAGTTAAACATCATAAATTATTGTATATCTTAAATTACTCTGGCATGCAGAAACTGGTAAAAATGAAACTGTTGTCGAAGAGACAGTGAACTTGCCAGAATCTACACAAAAAGTCCAGGAAGAAGTGCCAGAAAAAGACCCTCAACAACTCGATACGGACGTTGATGTTGAAAAGGAAATGGAACCTGAATGCCCTCAGGTAACTGCTGAAGAATTGCATTCAGTTGAGTTGATTTTGAGCATAGCACCAACATTGGAAGAAGATAAAGGAAAAAACAAACTAAGGGGAGAAAAACCACAAAGCCAAAGCAAGTTCCAAAACAAGTTATACCAAAAGGGTTAAACGAACTGCTTTATAAGACAATAGAACAAGCAAAAATAAGAGGTGATAAAAGATGTGCAGAGCTTGGAGACAAATTTTGTTCCCCTTACTACAATAGAGTGGTGAACATGCATGAAGCACTCTTGACCCAAGAATTGAGTGTGATCCGCTTCACATTTGCTACCTTTGCAGGCTTGCAGTAAGTAGAAAAACATATATCAACAAACAAACATCTAATAAAAATATACACAAAACAAAAACTAATTATTTATTTTATGACTGGCAGAGAAGAGTTTTACCGATCAAAAACTGAGGTTGCAACATTCAAAGCTGTGTTTGAAAGCTTCTACAGGGAACAATACGTAGCATCGAACGGAATAGATGCATTTGTAGATATTCTAAACCTTGAAGAGAAGAAAAGGGATAGAAAATCATCACCACACAGATTCTTCTTGTATTCCACAATGATGGTATGTTTTCATATACATTTTGTCATTTGAAATTCTAAAAAGTAAATGCATATTAAATGATTTCGCAAACTAGTTATATCTAAATCGCATGTATTATGGCAGAATTTTTGCTTTTGAAACATTTTCATACTGTTGTAATTTCGCATGTGTTGTATATACTATTCGCATGTGAAAAAAATCAAATGTTTGCCTTTCTCCTACTGTTGTAATTTCGCATTTGGTACATACACTATTCGCATGTGAAAAAAAAAACCATTGTTTGCATGGATTTGACTCTGGTTACATAACATACAGCCGAATATCTGTTACAACGAGGAGAAATACACAGACAACCAACGACTCAAAATATTTGCCTCGAATTTTTAAGACATGTTAAATAGATATGAGGTAAAAAAACTTGAATCGGTTGACCTGGTGTTTATTCCGGTACTTCAAGGTGACCACTTCTATGTCTTGTGCTTCAACTTAAAAACCGGCAAAATTGAGCTGATTGACAATTCAGTTGCAAAACAAGAGTTTAAGGAAAGATACAAGGGGCTTCCAGACACACTGGTAATACAAAAACCTATACATATACATGTTATATTTTATGTAAAAGCTACTAACACAATGTTACAATATTACAAAGAAGGGTATTGGTTTTATACCTACAAAATGCTTTAAAACCAACACCGGCTATAGAAGAACTTGTAACCTCAATGATAGAAGGAAAAGAGATGGATTGGAGGACGAAGAATAACGGCGTAGACTGTGGAGTGTTTACGATGCGTCACATGGAAACGTACAAAGGAGACCAAAAACCATGGGTGACAGGATTTGTGAATGAAGATGAAGTAAACAACAGACAGAAAGCACAACTTCATCTCCTAAGGACAAGATATCTCAGCAAAATCATTCTATCAGAACACAACATGCATCGTCAAAAAATAATTAAAATGGCCAATGCTTTCGACAAAAGGCCAGACAAAGAGAGGTATATGAAAGATCTAGATAAGATAATCCCAGAAAGGATGAGTACATATTTTGACAGGGAAAACTAAACTTCATTTGATGATGTATTTATGTTACATATTTCAACTGTTTCAACTGCTTTAGTTCTCTTATTAATTTCGCATATATTGGTGTTTCTTAATTGGCAATTGTGTTTTTATTTCGCATGTGTTTTGTTTGAAAATCACATGTTTCACATTGAATTCTTAAAATTTGCGAAATACAAGTCCATTACATAACAAAACATGCAAATTTATTGGAACATACACAAAAAAAAAAAAAAAAACAAAACAAAACAGTTCATTCAAAAGATGAAAGAAACTCTATTTTCATCTTCATTGAGCATCTTAATACAGTTATTGCACCGGCCAACTCTTTCAAGTGTTTCTCATCCCTCTCACCCAAATCCACCATAAACATAACTGCAATTTCTTTAAGACTACTCACTTGCATCTGGGATAACAAGTTCAGAATTTCTTGTCTTCTCTTCATGTTTTCTGTTACACGAGAAATGTTGGCCTCCAACATCTCTTGACAAGTTTGATCCTCTTGAATCTGTTGTTGAATCCTTTTCCTCAAAACCTGCTTGATACTTGGTTCAGAAGAAGAAGAAGAGGATGTTGGTAGATCTGCCATTTTTTAATTGGATGTTTGCAATAGTGATGAAAACATAGAATATATAATAAAAAAAAATTATTGATATGAATTATTGAAATCAATTATTGAACTGAATTATTTGATTTCAATAATTGAAACACACTGTGCAAAAATAAAAATAATTACTCATAAAGATTGCGAAATCAAAAGCTACAATTGATAAAAATCTTTAAGGTTTGCGAAATCTCGAATTAAACTTGCGAAATTATATATCAAACTTCATTGTGTGCGAAATGACTATATTTAACATGCGAAATTATGCAACAAATCCATTCCTTTACTAGTTGGATTATTTTAACACATCACATGCGATATACAAAAAGACACATGCGATATAGTAACACAACAATTAATTCCAATAAACACTTATCTTCTACCATGATTACAAATCTAATATTAAAAAAAAACTTCAAATAAAAAAAAACCCAAAACTCAAATAAATGACGAATCAAGCATTTTCTGAAATGGCCGTTCTGTGTGGAATCAATCAAAAACCCTACAATCGAATTGAAAACGAAGAATACTTAAATGGAACGGTTAGGAAACGAACTCCATAATTGACGGGATTCAATGATTAGCAGTCGTAAATGTTAGAATAGAATGTCTGATATACCCTAATTTATTAAAATTGAATCAGGACACGTGTATGGCTGCTGTTGTAGCGTACATAATGTACGATAGTGAGATTTGTACCATACTCTTTACTTATATATATATATATATATATATATATATATATTCACAATATTGCATTTTAAGTAAAATAATAAAATTGTATTTTAATTATTGCATCAACATCCATTGATTTTTTTTGTCTCTTCAAATGATGTGTTTTCATCAATTTATAAAAATAATAATAAATATTATATAATTTTTAGAGTTAATTTCGTCTTTGGATACTAACTTTTTTTTTAACAGGTTAAGGTTTCATGGTTTCAATTTTGTAATATCTTTGGGTACTAACACCAAACTTACTAAATTTTAATGTTAAATTTCAGTAAAATAACTAAATACCCTTCTATTTTAAAAGGACCATTTATGTTATTACTTTATTTTTAAATCCAATTGTGTCATTACTCTATTAATCCACATGATCCATCTGTGTAATTAACTTTAATTTTTATTCTAAAAATTGATGCCATTTTACTAAAAAGGGCGAAAAAAATGCATGAGAATTCGTTTGAAATAAAGTTATATGTTTATCATAAAAAAAAAATAACAAAAGAAAAAATCTTCCAAATATTGAAATACGTAGACGTGAGTTTTGAATTGCTGCCGTCTTGGAAGACAATGGCCATGTGAATTTGGGCTTGCATAAACAATCGAGTCATAACTGATTTTTGGAAGACATTGGGCCGTATGAATGTGGGCTTGCAGACCATCACTTTATTCTTAAATCATATTACTTCACTAGAAATTAGAACAAAAGAAAGAAAACATTTAAACAAGAACACAAATTGTACATTATGAAGCACCATTCACCAATATGTTACATACGAAGGGGAATCATATTGGATAAATGAATTATTATATATTATTAATCAAATACATTTTTGTTTAATTATGCATATTGGTAGTATTGAAGAGAAAAAACTAATATTTTTATGCATCGACTCATGTTAGTTTCTGATATGAAATGAAATACAACATGAAAATAATTTGATTTTAGTTTGGCTAATATACTCAACTTGTTAAACGGGCCGATCTGCATGCCACTTGCTTATTAAGCGGTTGACGACCTGTTCTAATATTTGCATGAACAAATGCTATATGATCTTTTTCGTGATTAAACGTTATTGTGTTTACTTAAGTGATCTATACAACCCTTATTTTGACTATACCATCCAAAGATAATGTCTTCTACTAGTTTAACCTTAATAATGACTTGGAAAAAAACCATTAATTAATTAGTGAGATTGGTGACACTGAACCAACCAAAAAAACTAAATGTAGTTTTATCCAAAGTTGTATACTAAAGAAACCTAATCTTTGTCTATTTTTCTATACCTTTGGATCAATAAAATATTAATTATTTTATTAATCACGTCCCTTGTTAGGTTTATCTTTTCTTTAAAAAAATGAACATGTTCTAAAAAGAAAACTAAATATGTTTTAATTATTACATTTTTAGTTCAACATCATTGTAATATATTGACAAAAGATCAAATACAAATAACTTTAACGTATAAAACATATGAACTGAAAGTTTTGCTGAAAAAACGCGGTGACATTTTCATAATTACTCTACAAGTGTATCTTGTAGGGTGATTTTGATTTTGTAGAGTAATTTTGTAAAATATTCTTGTAGAGTAATTTTTATCTTGTAGCGTAATTATCAAAATTACTCTACAAGTTTATCTTGTAGAGTAATTTTGATCCTGTATGGTAGTTATCAAAATTATTACTCTACAAGTGTATCAAAATTACTCTGCAAATTTATCAAACAACATAAAATTCAAAATTACTCTACAAAATCATTCGTAGACTAATTATGATACTCTATTAAATTACCTTACAAGATCAAAATTACCATACAAGATCATTTGTAGAGTAATTATGATACTATACAAAATTACTCTACAAGATCAAAATTACGATACAAGAACATTTTACAAAATTACTCTACAAGATCAAAATTACCCTACAAGATCATTTGTAGAGTAATTATCACGAGTAAATAATTACGAAAATGTCACCGCGTTTTTTTTTTTTTTTGGTTTTTTCATGCTTTTCGCACGTTTTGTACGATAAGACACTTTGTACGTGAACTTAACTCATAAATTATTTAATGTAAACAACCGCCCAATATATCACTCAAGAAGAATATATATTTTCCAAATAATCCAAAAGATTACCATCGATCTAGAACTGTTTTGATTGTTGGGCTTGGATCTACATACCTTAAGGATGTGTATATATTATGTGACTTATGCAAGAACATATATATGATTTATGAACATTGTTTAGTCGTTAAATATATATATCATCAATACTTATGCGAGTATGTAGGTCCGTTTTTCCACATGAAACTATATAGACATGACTAATTTTCATATTTCATGCTTAGCGAGTGAATTAGTATATAAGTATGAACAACATTCCACTCTAAAACATTTCATTTTCATCACTTGACAAGCTCCTCCTCTTTCGCTTCTTCCAACTCGCGTAGCCCCCCAACCTTCTGCTCAATCTCCTCAATCAACTCTTCACGCCACAATGCCGCTCTTGCCTTTTCTTCTATATCCTCTTGCTATGACATATAACATATCGTCGTAAACACATCCAACATAAATTCGTATAAGTCCCTTCAATGAGACCGGCCTCTTCAAAAAGCATTTGTTATATGAAATTCTCTATAAAGTTGAAGCTAATTAAGTCACATACCTTTTCATACACCCAATGCCCGGTTCCATCTCCTCCGTCTTTCCTATAATGTTCTGAATCATAATACGGATCCTAGCACGTTACATGGTCCTATAGTTAGTATCAGTAGCGAAACCAGAAACTTTACAAAGGTGGACAATATAAACAAAAGTATTATAGCTATTTAACCTATTATGGTACATAAACATTGCTAAAGTAACTTCTACAAGCATTTTTTACTTGCTAACCTTAGTTGAACCGAAGAAACAACAACCCCAAACCGTAAACATTATGTACAAAGTATCTGCAACAAGTACAAAACATAGAATTAACATCAAAACGAATCAAACTGATCGCGAAAAGCGAAAAGGTACCGTCTAGAAACTAAAGCAAGACTCACATATGTTCTTGATGGTTTGATCGTTAAGATGCCATATCGATTTGTGGGTGATGAGGTCTCTTTGGCCTTCCATGTGCTCAACTAAAACTGCCATTAGTGTCAAATCTGGTAGAGCATTCAATCTACTCCTTTTGCTGTTTTCACCAACAGATTGCTGCATGGGTTCATATGAACTTACTACATCATTCTATTAAAGTAGGAACTTTATTTTAAATTTTAAAGTTAAACAAGACTTTTTTTCTAGTTATATCATATCTTCATTTATAAGGTTGACATCATTCAAAATTATATATATTTACAACCCTATTACCAGATGGAAGTCATTGGTGAATCTTGAGCCTGAAAACTGCCTGAGCTGAAAAGTGAAAATCAAGAAACTAACATGAATAAGTTTACTGGAAATAAAACTAAAATAAAACTGGGAATAATTACTGGTTTTGATTCCAATCTTGATGTATGGAAAGAAGGCTTATGGTGGATGTGAGGGTTGATAACTTTAAAGCTCATAATAGCTTCTGCCATGGTGATGAAGAGAAGATAAAGATTGAGCTTCTGACTCCTGCTGAATTTTTATTTTTCTCATTTTTTGTATTGTTTTGTTGGGTAGGGAAACAGGATAAGGAGCCCATTTGGAGCCACCCTTTTATTTTATCTTATAACCTGAAACTTTTTTAGAAGTATGGTATTTTCTAAAACTAATTACAATTAAAAATAATTATAAGTTCTTCCAGAAAATATGATACTTGTAAAACAACTACTCCTAACTTAAAAAAAGAGAATAGAGGAATCATTGTGCAACAAAAATTATATCCTTTCAGTCACTATACAAAAAAAGTGTTGTATAATATTTTATCAACTAGATACAATTTTTGGGTCCAGCTAAATACTCTTACTAAACTGCATCAAATTATATTCGTATTTTCTTTTAACAAGCAAATTATATTCTTATTTCTTTTGATAATTATTTGGATTGTAATGACGAATAATAAAACGTTGGGTCGTGTTACGTATTAATTGTTGTAATTCAATAAATGAGGGACTAAAATGTCAATTAGTAAGAACTATAGTTTGGGTCAGTTTTGTAAATGTATGAAAGTTAGAGGATCAATAGGTAGAATAGTTGGTTAGCAGTTATAGTTGTTATATGTTAGTTGTAACTGTGGATTTGAGTATCGATAATGAATTGACTGATTTCCTCTTCTACGATTCTTCTCAAATTCTTATCGTAACATTGGGATCAGAGCTAACGATCCTTATCGGAGGCTCAGATTCCGTTCAAAAATCATCATTCCGACCACAATTTCAGTTCATAAATCATTCGAAGTTGTTCAATTTTTGCTTAATATTGTTCAAACTATCATCAATTCCGTTCAATTCGATTCAGTAATTGATCTTTGTTCGATCAATACCTTCAATTTGATTACGCTGATTCGATTCTTGAAACTGTTCTTTCCGGTTTCAGTTATGACCTAATTCGTGTATATGCTTACTCGTCAGCAAGAAATGGACAAATTAGAGAAATTAGCTCATACAAACGTAACAATAATTGAGAATCAGCAGGCAATTCTAGACCAAAACTCGGAAGCCATCAGGTTACTGCAAGTCAGTGTAACCTCGTTAGTCAATCAAATGGCTGAAATCAATAACAAATTGGGCAATGAAAGAATCGTTAACCATCAAGAGCAGAGATTGGTTCGTACAGGTAGATTGGACTTTCCAAAATTCAATGGGGATGAAGTTGAAGGGTGGATTATCAGGTACAACCACTTCTTCGCAGTTGATAAAACCCCTGAAAATGCAAAAGTTCATTATGCTGTCATCAATTTAGAAGGTGCGGCTCTGGAGTGGCATCAAGGATTTGTAGATAGCCAAGATAGGGAGATAGAGGATATTCCATGGGAGGAGTATTCCAGGTCTGCTGTTATAAGATTTTCTCAAAGGTTGACTGAAGATGCTATGGAAGAACTCAAAAATCTTAATCAAACAGGTTCTTTATCTGAATACACTAAAGAATTTGATTCTTTGCTTAATAGAGTCAAATTGAATGATGAGTATGCTGCTAGTTTGTATGTTGGGGGGTTAAAACCTGAAATTAGATGTCTAGTCAAGATTTTTAAACCAAGAACCATGAGGGATGCTATTGCTATGGCCAAACAACAAACTGTGGTTTACACAACCTTATTTGGAGAAAAAGATGTGAAGAAATCCAATTTGAATCAAGTTGTGAACCATACAAGTGGTAAGGGTAGTTTTAATACTAACACCAAGAATTTTGGCACCACTAATAACAATTTAGCCCTATTACCTACACCTCCAAACAATAAGATGCTCAAAAATGTTAAGAAAGTTCCTGCTAAGATAGCTGAGGAAAAGAGAGCAAAGGGAGAGTGTTTTTTGTGTAATGAGAAGTACTCACCCACTCATAATTGCAACTTTAAACATCTGTACATATTAGAAATACATGGTGATGATGTGTAACACCCCGAAAATATAAAACTTTATATTAGAATTATAAAGTATAAATAAATGAGAATTTACCAACTAGAAATTTTAACCTAGTTGGTTACAAGTTTAGAAATAACCTATAGTAGGGTTAAAAGCAACTAAATTAAATGTTGATCAAAATGGAGGGACTTAAGTTGTAAAAATTGAAACTTAATTTTAATTAATCAAATAAAACACACCAAACACCCCACAAGGAGGTGTCTGGTCGTACAAGCAGAGCAGGGGGGCGATCCCCACACATCAAAACCCTAAATCTTCACTAAACTTGCAAATTGAAGGCTCAATCCAAGTTTAAATCGAAATTAAAGCATAGATTACTGATCCTCATCACAAGAGGATTACAAGGTATGTAAAATTTCATAAAAACGCTCAATTTGAATTTCTCATGTAATTGGGAAAATATGAAATTATAGTTGCATGTATGCCTTATGATGATTTAGGAACAACTAGGGTGTTTAGGGACAAACCCTAGACAAATGGAAATTGAAATCATATGAAATTTTGGTGAATCCAAGAACACCATTGTAGGTGATTAATGGGTTATGTGTATTAGGATGAACACTAAGAAATAGATTGTTAATCTAGTGTAATTTGGCAATTTTGAAGTGATTTCAGAAATTAGAAGTTAACAACCATGCAAAATGGTTGATTTATGTGAAATTAGGGCTAAATGATAAACTAAAGATGTGATGTTTAATCATGTAAAAATCTGCTCATGAAGTGTTTGTTGAAATGCCTCTATGAAAGCTTAAAACTGAAATTTCAAGTTTAAACGCATAATCACGATGTTTGGTGTATTATGCGAATTATGATTTGAAGAGAGAGTTCTAAACATATGATAAATGAACTCTATAGGAACGGGCGCAGGAGCGTCAAGCGGACAAGCGGGTGGCGAACCACGTTTAAAAGGCCTACTTTGAAGGTATGTAACTTGACCCGTTACATTAAGTAGATTTTGATGATTATTAAATGCGTAATTGGATTTTAGAATAAGGGTTGTTTTGAATTAAAGTGGTGATGTCGCTATATTGAATAATAGATCAAATGGGTTGGAACTCGTTGGTAGTCGTCACAATGGAGGATTCCTTAGACGAGCCAAACGGGTCGAATAATCAAGTAAGGCATGGTTAATGCTCCGGATTATGATGGATTGATCTTTGATAATGGATAATATATAACATATTAGAAATGCAAGATTTTAATGTATTGGTATCCTAGAAACTGAAATCCGAGAGTTGGGTTTTAGTGTAATGATCAAACCAAACAAAAACATGGATTTCCAGGAACTACCGTAAGTTACGGTAGTACCGTAACTTACGGTAGAGGTCAGGAACTTACGGTGGTTCACCCCTGTTTTACGGTGGACCAAAAGCTTTCCAGGACTCACCGTAACTTACGGTGACACCGTAAGTTACGGTGGAACCAGAAAAACTTTTACTTTTTTTATTTAAAATTTGATGTTGGATTTCATGTTTATGTATTATATAACAATGTCAAAACTAATGTTTTAATGGTTTTGACCCTAGGTGACGAGGTGGATCTTACGGATGACGGTCAAGCAACGTAGAAGAACCGAACACGACTTTTGAAGCTTCCGCAATGTTTTAATCTTACTTAGACTTTGTTCATGGGTTGTAAACAATTTCTTAAACAACTTTTGAACGTTCCAACTTAGTCATTGGTTGACTAAGGTTGACGTCCTTATGAACTCCGTTAATGAATGTTAGCTTACTTAACTAATATTTTAGTAGAAATGGTGTATTTTATTATTAAAATCAAGTGAAAAAAATTTAAGGGTGTTACATGATGAAATGGGGGGTAATAGTGAAGAGGAAGTGGTGGAAGAGAGTTCGGAATCGAATTGATTCCGGGCGCAAAACCCGTAGCTAAAGCTCCGTACCGACTCGCATCGTCGGAATTACAAGAGTTGATGTCCCAAATGCAAGACCTGCTTGCAAGTTAAAGCAGAGCACCAGAAGCCATATGGTAAGCTGCAACCGTTGGACATTCCAGTTTGGAAATGGGAACAAATCACCATGGATTTGTTGACCAAATTGCCCAAAACCAACCGTGGGTTCGATGCTATATGGGTAGTCGTAGACAGATTAACGAAAAGTGCTCACTTTATTCCGATACGTGAGACTTATACATCCGAGAAGATGTCGGAAGTGTATACCAATGAAATCATAGCACGGCATGGGGTACCGATATCCATTGTGTCAGACAGGGATACTCGGTTTACTTCAAAATTTTGGCGTGAATTCCAAGAACAAATGGGAACTAAATTGTTCATTAGCACTGCTTACCATCCACAAACGGATGGGCAGAGTGAAAGAACAATACAAACGTTAGGAGATATGTTGCGGGCTTGCATTATTGACTTCGGAGGTAGTTGGGATGTCCATCTACCCTTGGTCGAATTTGCATACAACAATAGCTATCACGCGAGCATTAAGATGGCCCCGTATGAACTGTTATATGGCAGAAAATGTCGAACTCCTGTATGTTGGGGAGAAGTGGGCCCACGAGGGCTAGCACCTACCGATATAATCCGAACTACGAATGAGAAGATCGACATAGTTCGGGCATACTTGAAAGCGGCCCAAGACAGGCAAAAGGCGTATGCGGATAAAAGGAATAGGCCAATTGAATTTCAGGTTGGCGACATGGTTATGCTAAAAGTTTCCCCATGGAAGGGCATTATTAGATTCAGAAAAAGGGGAAAACTAAGCCCAAGATTTATTGGGCCATTCAAAATCACTGAACGGGTTGGTAAAGTAGCCTGTCGTCTTGAATTACCCGAAGAGTTGGGTGGGATTCATAGCACATTCCACGTGTCACATCTCTAAAAATGTTTGGCCGACGAAACTGCTCATATCCACTACGATGATATCGAGGTGGATAACAGCCTCAACTATGCAGTAAAACCAATTGCGATTTTAGATCGTAAAGAGAAAAGTTTGAGGAACAAGGTGATTAATCAAGTCAAGGTCAAATGGGAGCACAGAAAAGGTTCGGACACTACGTGGGAATCCGAAGAGGAGATGCGATGTCTCCACCCTACATTATTTGGTACGTACTTCGGTTTCGGGGACGAAACCCTTTTTAAGGGGGGTGGACTTGTAACACCCCGAAAATATAAAACTTTATATTAGAATTATAAAGTATAAATAAATGAGAATTTACCAACTAGAAATTTTAACCTAGTTGGTTACAAGTTTAGAAATAACCTATAGTAGGGTTAAAAGCAACTAAATTAAATGTTGATCAAAATGGAGGGACTTAAGTTGTAAAAATTGAAACTTAATTTTAATTAATCAAATAAAACACACCAAACACCCCACAAGGAGGTGTCTGGTCGTACAAGCAGAGCAGGGGGGGGGCGATCCCCACACATCAAAACCCTAAATCTTCACTAAACTTGCAAATTGAAGGCTCAATTCAAGTTTAAATCGAAATTAAAGCATAGATTACTGATCCTCATCACAAGAGGATTACAAGGTATGTAAAATTTCATAAAAACTCTCAATTTGAATTTCTCACGTAATTGGGAAAATCTGAAATTATAGTTGCATGTATGCCTTATGATGATTTAGGAACAACTAGGGTGTTTAGGGACAAACCCTAGACAAATAGAAGTTGAAATCATATGAAATTTTGGTGAATCCAAGAACACCATTGTAGGTGATTAATGGGTTATGTGTATTAGGATGAACACTAAGAAATAGATTGTTAATCTAGTGTAATTTGGCAATTTTGAAGTGATTTCAGAAATTAGAAGTTAACAACCATGTAAAATGGTTGATTTATGTGAAATTAGGGCTAAATAATAAAGTAAAGATGTGATGTTTAATCATGTAAAAATCTGCTCATGAAGTGTTTGTTGAAATGCCTCTATGAAAGCTTAAAACTGAAATTTCAAGTTTAAACGCATAATCACGATGTTTGGTGTATTATGCGAATTATGATTTGAAGAGAGAGTTCTAAACATATGATAAATGAACTCTATAGGAACGGGCGCAGGAGCGTCAAGCGGACAAGCGGGTGGCGAACCACGTTTAAAAGGCCTACTTTGAAGGTATGTAACTTGACCCGTTACATTAAGTAGATTTTGATGATTATTAAATGCGTAATTGGATTTTAGAATAAGGGTTGTTTTAAATTAAAGCGGTGATATCGCTATATTGAATAATAGATCAAATGGGTTGGAACTCGTTGGTAGTCGTCACAATGGAGGATTCCTTAGACGAGCCAAACGGGTCGAATAATCAAGTAAGGCATGGTTAATGCTCCGGATTATGATGGATTGATCTTTGATAATGGATAATATATAACATATTAGAAATGCGAGATTTTAATGTATTGGTATCCTAGAAACTGAAATCCGAGAGTTGGGTTTTAGTGTAATGATCAAACCAAACAAAAACATGGATTTCCAGGAACTACCATAAGTTACGGTAGTACCGTAACTTACGGTAGAGGTCAGGAACTTACGGTGGTTCACCCCTGTTTTACGGTGGACCAAAAGCTTTCCAGGACTCACCGTAACTTACGGTGACACCGTAAGTTACGGTGGAACCAGAAAAACTTTTACTTTTTTTATTTAAAATTTGATGTTGGATTTCATGTTTATGTATTATATAACAATGTCAAAACTAATGTTTTAATGGTTTTGACCCTAGGTGACGAGGTGGATCTTACGGATGACGGTCAAGCAACGTAGAAGAACCGAACACGACTTTTGAAGCTTCCGCAATGTTTTAATCTTACTTAGACTTTGTTCATGGGTTGTAAACAATTTCTTAAACAACTTTTGAACGTTCCAACTTAGTCATTGGTTGACTAAGGTTGACGTACTTATGAACTCCGTTAATGAATGTTAGGTTACTTAACTAATATTTTAGTAGAAATGGTGTATTTTATTATTAAAATCAAGTGAAAAAAATTTAAGGGTGTTACATGATGAAATGGGGGGTAATAGTGAAGAGGAAGTGGTGGAAGATCTGGAAAATGCAGCTCAGTTGTCTGTGTATGCTATGACTGGTGTGAGTTCATATTCAACTATAAGAGTGGTTGGCACTATAGGTACTAGACAGATTCAGATTCTGATTGACTCTGGTTCTACTCATAATTTTGTCAATTCTAAATTGGCATTAAGAATGAACTGTTTTACTAAAGAAGTACCTGTGATGAAAGTACTGGTAGCCAATGGGAAGGAACTGGATTGTAATCAATTATGTCAAGATTTCCAGTGGCTCATGCAGGGAGTGTGGTTCAAGACAGATGTCCTACTTTTACCCCTGGAAAATTATGACATGGTGTTGGGAATACAATGGTTGCAGTCACTTAATGACATTGTTTGGAATTTCAAAAACCTCACTATGCAGTTCATGGTTGGTAACAAGGTAGTGGAATTGAAGGGAGTTAGTAAGAATAATATTTCTCTATGTTATTTAGAGAAATTTTCTCATATGTGTCACAAGGATGAGTCTATGGTTCAAGTGCAACTGTTCAGTTTACAAGAAGGGATAAAAGGGTCATTTCAACACCATGCCACTGTTGTTAGTAATGCACCAAATGAAGAAATAGATGTTCTATTGCATAAATATGAAGATGTGTTTAAAGTTCCGGATTCATTACCTCCTGTCAGAAATTGTGATCATAGGATTCAGTTAATTGATGAAGGGTTTACAATTAATCAAAGGGCTTATAGGTATCCAAGAGGACAAAAGGATATCATTGAGAAAATGGTACAGGAAATGTTGGATATTGGGATTGTAAGGCATAGTGTAAGTTCTTTTGCTTCACCTGTGGTCCTTGTTAAGAAAAAAGATGGCACTTGGAGGTTATGTGTAGACTATAGGAAATTGAAAGACCAAACAATCAAAAACAGGTTTCCAATTCCACTGATTGAAGAGTTATTAGAAGAACTGGGTGGTGCTGTGGTTTTTTCTAAATTGGATCTGAGGTCTGGTTACCATCAGATTAGGATGCATGAGAAGGATGTGCACAAAACAGCTTTCAGAACTCACCAGGGTCTATTTGAGTTCTTGGTACTTCCTTTTGGGTTGAGTAATGCTCCTGCAACATTTCAAGGGTTGATGAATTCAGTTTTTCAAAAATTGTTGAGGAAATCTGTATTAATTTTTTTTGATGATGTGCTGGTGTATAGTAAAAGCATCCAGCAACACATTAAAGATTTGGAGGTAGTGTTACAGCTGTTCAGAGACAACCAGTTATATGCAAAAAAATCTAAGTGCAGTTTTGCTGGGTCAACTATTGAATATTTGGGCCATGTTATTTCCAAAGATGGGGTATCAACTGACCCTTCAAAGATTGAGGCAGTAAAACAGTGGCCAATTCCAACTGCTGTGAAGCAATTGAGAGGATTCTTAGGGCTTACTGGTTACTATAGGAGATTTGTATCTTCCTATGGATCAATTGCAAAGCCATTAACAAATCTTCTTCAAAAAGATGCTTTTAAGTGGTCTGCTGAAGCACAAAAAGCTTTTGACACCTTGAAGTTAGCAATGGTTCAAGCTCCTGTTTTGGCATTGCCTGATTGGTCACAGGAGTTTATTGTGGAAACAGATGCAAGTTCTAAAGGGTTGGGGGCAGTGTTGATGCAAGGAAAACATCCTATTGCATATGTAAGTAAGGCTCTTTCTGCAAAGCAATGCACTTTATCAGTGTATGAAAAAGAATTGTTGGCAATTTTGTTAGCTGTGAAGCATTGGCATCAATATCTTATTCTTAAACACTTTACAATAAGAACTGATCAGAAGAGTTTGAAGCATTTATTGGAACAGAAGATTACTACACCTCTTCAGCACACCTGGTTGAGCAAGTTAATGGGTTATGATTATCATATTGTGTACAAAAAAAGGGTAGAAAACTCAGCTGCTGATGCACTGTCTAGGGTGCATAGTAATTTTGTCTTTCTTATGGTTGTGTCTTCTTATGAACCACTGTTATTAGCAAGAATAAAAGATCATTGGGAACATGATATGCAAGCTCAAGGTTTGATTGAAAGATTATCACAGGGGGAAGTCATTAAACACATGAATTGGAACGGGGAATTACTAACAAGAAAGTTAAAACTTTAGATTGGGAAAGATAATGCATTAAGAAAAGAGATTCTATTGATGTGCCATTCATCAGCAGTGGGAGGTCATTCGGGTATTCAGCCTACTTTGCAGAGGTTTCGAAATCTTTTTTATTGGAAAAGAGCAGACAAAGACATTAAACAGTGGGTAAAAGCTTGTGAGGTCTGTCTTAAAGCTAAGTATGAAACCATTGCAACACCAGGATTATTGTCCCCTTTACCCATTCCACAATCAGTATTCACTGACATTTCCATGGATTTTATTACTGGTCTTCCAAAATCTAAGGGCAAAGATGTCATTCTGGTGGTTATTGACAGATTGACAAAATATGGGCATTTCATTTCTTTACATCATCCTTTCTCTGTTGTTCAAGTAGCTCAAGTGATGTTAGACAGCGTTTTCAAGTTACATGGGTGTCCAATGACTATTGTTTCAGACAGGGATCCTATCTTTATGAGTCTTTTTTGGAAAGAGTTCTTAAAGTTGCAAGGTATTGATCAAGCTTTATCCACTGCTTACCATCCTCAATCAGATGGTCAAACAGAGGTCCTTAATCGCTGCCTTGAAACTTATTTGAGGTGTATGGCTATGGCTGAACCTCATACTTGGGCATAGTGGTTAGCCTTGGCTCAGTGGTGGTACAATACTACTTGGCATTCTGCCATTAAAATGTCTCCTTTCAAGGCTTTATATGGCATGGATCCTCCTATTCATCTTCCATATATTCCTAATTCCACTATAGTGGATACATTGGATAATTGGTTGAATTCAAGGGACAACATGATTGCCACTTTAAAACAGTCCTTGGAACGAGCAAGAAACAGAATGAAGCAATTTGCTGATTTAAAGAGAAGTGAAAGGAGCTTTGAGGTTGGGGATTGGGTTTTCCTTAAACTGCAGCCCTATGTTCAGACCTCTTTAAGGTTGCACAAGTATTCAAAGATTTCTCAAAAGTACTTTGGACCCTTCAAGGTGGTTAAAAAAATTGGTGAGGCTGCTTATACATTGGACCTTCCTTCTAGCTCACAATTACATCCAACATTCCATGTGTCTCTTCTTAAAAAAGCTGCTGGTCCACCTGAACAACAAGCTTCTTTGCTTACTTCTTCTGTCCAATCATTGCAGCCTATGGCTATCATTGACAGGAAGTTGGCTAAGAGTGGAAATAGAGCAATTGTGAAGTTTTTGGTTCAATGGAAGGATTTACCTCTGCATGATGCTACTTGGGTTAAAGCTGATGATTTTGTACGTCAGTATCCTGAGTTCTCAACAGATTCTTGAGGACAAGAATGCTTAAAGGGGGGAGTTTTGTTATGTATTAATTGTTGTAATTCAATAAATGAGGGACTAAAATGCCAATTAGTAAGAACTATAGTTTGGGTCAGTTTAGTAAATGTATGAAAATTAGAGGATCAATAGGTAGAATAGTTGGTTAGCAGTTATAGTTGTTATATGTTAGTTGTAACTGTGGATTTGAGTATCGATAATGAATTGACTGATTTCCTCTTCTACGATTCTTCTCAAATTCTTATCGTAACAGGTCGGGTTAGCCGTTCAAAGTTTCCCCTAGAGTGTATACACGTAGATTTAGTTGAGTTATGAGTCAAAATTTAACCTAATCACTACAAGAAATTTACCTTATGGTGACAGCATTTTTTAGGCCTTTAGGGACGACATGTCTTCTCTATAGGTTTTTTTCACTTATAGAGAAGACATGCCGTCTCTATAAAGTTTGCCTCTACAGCCCCGTCCCTATAGGTCACAAAAGTCATCTCTGTAAGTGTCATTGCTATAAAAGTATTTGTAGAGACGACATGTCCTCTCTACAAATATGTGCTAAAAAATAATTCAAAAATAAAATTAATATTTTACTAAATAAAGAAAACATTTATTAAAATATTTTTCAGCCCTACAGGGACGGCATATCGTCTCTATAGGTTTCCATTTAAAAAAAAATAAAAAAGACATTTTCACCTATAGAGATGACATGACGCCTCTATAGGTTTTTCATTTTAAAAAAAAAATATTTTTTTAACTATAGAGACGATATGTCGTTTCTATAGATTTTTCTTTTAAAAATACTTTTACCTATAAAGTGGACATGTTGTCATTGTAAGTTTTTCTTTAAAAAAATCTTTTCACCTATAGGGACAATAGTCTCTATAGGTCCTAAAAAATATATATTTACCATGTTTTTAAACCCAAAATTCCCAACAATCAAAGAGATTTAAACCTGTTTAAACATGTCAAACGAAACTACAAACCCAAATATCATAATTTAAAACATGCATTACAAACCTAAGTAATCCGAATTAAACAAAGTATAAACCAATAAAAAATAAACAAAGTAGCTGTGAATCCACAATGAATTTTCTACGGCGCAAAAGTATCCACTATAATGAAGGACTTCTCATACATAAATATGTTAATTAAGCTACTAAGCTTTGAAAAATTTCTAACCTTAACACAAGATTCACCATTTCTCCAACTAGAAGCATTCAAGTAATATGTATCACATAATTTTCCATCTTTAAAAGCAGAACTGCAGCCAATTCAACATAAATAAGTGTTCTTGATATTATAAGATAAAACAATTCAAAAGGAAAACAACAAGAAACAAGGCAGATATGAAAGCACCCAAGTCAAGCTTAGCAACCGAATGTTGGTGGTATTGGCCTATCTTCAAGTGGTTGTGCCGCTTCACCAAACCTTCAAGAAGAACCAACTCCCATATCATCGGCTTCAAAAGACTACTCTTACCAGCTCTCTATTGGGTCCTACCCAAGCCACATGAGAATCCATGTCTGTACCAAAGTCAATGGATTTGTTAACAAAGAAACATACAAAAACTATAACATCATAAT
The DNA here is from genome assembly GCF_002127325.2 of Helianthus annuus. NCBI lineage: Eukaryota > Viridiplantae > Streptophyta > Magnoliopsida > Asterales > Asteraceae > Helianthus > Helianthus annuus. Next base: position 165,869,513 of record NC_035437.2, read on the forward strand.
AAAATGGTGCGAAGTGCAAACCTCCCATAGTTAAGCTCCAGTTCAATGTCAAGAAGTTCGTGTCGTGGAAACTTAAAGACAGAGTCTTGATCTGCAATCACAATATGAAAGCAGGTTTACAAATTAGTCAAAAGTGATATTGATTATTGAACATTTATTACGGGTTTACTTAGTTCTGTAAAATGATACCTAACATTGAGAAATCTTTAAGAAAAATAAGGTAAAAGTGATAGCAAGAATTGAGATTTCTTTAGATAATTAGCCTAGATTTACAGATGATACCAAACATTTAGCTATGTTTAGTAAGATTCCACAATATGGATAATGGAACACACATTTTTAAGGCTACAATTATCATTGGATTGACTCACAACATAGTCTAAGGTCTCCGTTATGAGTTGTACTTTGATCTTAAACAACTATTATTTTTGTTTGCGAAACAAAGAAAGACTGTTTTGACATTATGACATTAAAATAACAGTCCAATTCACTAGACGATTATAAAACTAGTGATAAGAGTATAGATCTAGTGATATATGATATGACAAAGTCCTATATATTTTAAACAAAGTTTTATAAAAGTAATATAGTTTGATTATAAAAAAATATTACATTTAAATGTATATAACCAAAAAGTTTACAAGCTATACTTAAAACCTTAAGTGTTTTTCTAAAACCAAAATACGTACAAAAAACTTATGAATTTGAATATTTTTATTAAACAAATAATGAAGTTTAAGTTTGACAGAGTAGGGATGTTCGTGAACCATAGGAAGATGTTTACGTATGGCTGTGATATACAATAGGAATGTATATTAGGGGGTAGGGTTGGTTATCACTCATCACTCACTCATAACTTTCAAACAAGTTCCGTCATGTCATCAAACATTATTTCATCACTAGAGATGGATTTTAGTGGAAATGCACATCACTCACCACCACACACAACAATTTCCCTCACCACCCAACACTTCTTGACGTGTGATATATTCAACGCGTTTTCATTTTGACGCATTATAACATTGAGTGGCGGTGGTGTTTGGGATTATATAACTCGTTATATACACTCATCACGGGGTAAAAGTTTTCCAACCCGGGTCCCTTGAATACTGTTGAACTATCCTCCATGTTAATAGTAAGGCTTGGGGTGTTGTTTTTTTGCAAAGATTGGTTTGGCTGTTAAAAAAAGTAGAAAATATAACTTCAACTAATATAATAAAAAATAGGTAAAAAAAAAAAAGAAATATTAAGAGCATTCACATCCATTCCATCATTTTTTTACCCTAAATTACACTAAAAAACACTACATTTTCTCTCCCCTTTTCAATTAAATAATGGCTCTCAGTATCCACACATCCCCCATTTTTATTTGCACATCCCTAACCCTACAAGAAGCATATTGGGCTATATGGTTCCTCTGAGGCCAAGCGTATTGATCTATACGCTTCAGATTGGACAACTTTTCAGTCACTTTTCAGATGCTTTTCAGCTAATGATTAGAGACCAGAGGAAGTGTATTGCCCTATACGACCCTAGAAGAATTTTCCTTTTCACGCATCACATGCTCTTACCAAACTTTAATTTTTTTTTTAATTTGAGTTAGTTTTTTTTGTTATAAAATAATGATGGTTTTTTGTTAAAAATTTTTGTAAACAACATAGTTAAATTAAGCAATCCAAACAAACTAAACATATACATACATTATAACTTACCGAAACAAACATATCCTAATTAAACAGAAAATTAAATCGTTCATACATCAAAACATTAAAACTAAATTGTTCGTACAATATTGCATCATATAAAAACATCACAAACCACTATCTTCATCAATCCTCGTCAGACTCCTCATCAGACTCCTCGTTAGACTCCCCAAGCTCCTCCTCCGTAAATATCGGGCCACGCCTAATAGAGAGCGACGGATTGTGCCGCATACAGGACGTGCCCGGAGCCTATAAAAAATTTAAATAAAATAATCATTACATAATATTAAAACTGTTCATAAAAAATTGAAATAAAAACAAAATAACATACATGCAGTTCTGAACTACCTGCAGCATGTCAGAGCATATTTGTTCATCGTATCAATATGAAGCGTATTGCCCTTTACGCTTCCTATTGATTTAGTTGGTCCACCAACCAAAACCCTATGGGAAGCGTATTGCTGAATACACTTCCTGGTAACTGTAAAGGAATCGTATTGACCAATACGCCTCCTGTTGAACTCAGTTTTCAAAAGTTGTCAGTACTTTTCAGGTCTGAACTCTATGCACTTCCTGCATGGCAGAGAGCAGCAGGTTTCAGCAAGCGAATAGGAAGCGTATTGGCCTATACGGTTCCTATTGGTTTAGCATTTATTGCTTTTAAACCTATAGGAAGCGTATTGTGCTATACACTTTGTATTGGGGGATGTACACTAATTTTTGGGGGGTGTCTAGATACCATGACCCTATTCTTTTATACCTTTATAATTACCTTTTTTCTCTCCTCCACTCACAACCACTTTCAAAATATATTAAAAAATTATAGGGGGTGAACAGTGTCCCCTCAAATATACAGATGAATAGTAACATTTTCTCTCTCCTCCACTCACAACCACTTTTTATACGCTTCATATTATAAAAACTATACTCACATATTTTAGTGGGTTGGATGTGAATGCTCTAAAGAATGCTGCAAAATTCTAGATTACACTGTTATAACCTAAAATATTTAGGTATCTTAAACCATCATTAGTGCTTTAGTGGTGGTCACAGGTATTTAAGTTTTATCTATGGTGGGTCCGGATGAGTTTTCCCCTTCAGGTCTCAAGTTCGAGTTGGGTGATAGGGGTTTTTCATTGAGGGGTTTAAATTGGGGATCTATTGTGCAAGGGGGCTCTCTAACACGGACCCGGTTAAAACAATGTATGCTAGACCTTTCGACATTCGCGAATAATTCACCCCTTTCAAAAAAAAAAAAAAAAAAGGTCTCTTGTTTCATTTTTGTTGCAGCTAATTATACTATCAGGCTCCAGATGTAAAGCATATATCGAATCCATTAGTTGTTAAAACAAGAATTTTATATAGGAAAAGATTTTAAAATTAGGTTTTTGAAACTCGAAACCACTTGAAAGACCGAGCCATCAAAATCTGTGGGCTGTACTAGTCAATAAACTTAAAAAGAATTATACTATAAAAAATTCCTTTATAAAATTGTGTGGTTGATATCCAATCCCTGATCACATGTGAACCACACTGAGCAACTGGACAATAAACAACATATGAATTGCTTTTTCATTTTCTTCACTTTCTTTCTTTGCTTTTGAAACACGCAGTTCTTGAATTCGATCAGTGGCAAATTTGAAATAGTAACCATGGGTGAGGCGGCTATTTCGACCCTTGTAGCGGATGTGTTGGGGAAACTAACTTCTGAACTTATCAAAGAGTTTGATCTACTTTGGGGGTTTAAGAATGATGCATCGAGTCTCAAGGATGATTTCGACCAGATCCAAGCTGTTCTTCAAGATGCAGAATAGAAACACAACAAAGAAGAGGCTGTAAAGCTATGGCTTCAGCGCCTCAGATCTGCATCTATGGAGGTAGAAAATGTGTTGGACGAGATCTGGACTGAAGCTTTGCTACAACGTCTACACAAACAAAGAGGCATCAAATACAGGGTAAGAGCCTTCTTTTCCTTCGATCGTAATCAATTTGTGTTCCGTGCTAGGATTGCTCACAAAGTTAAAGCAGTGAGAAGAAAACTGGATGCAATTGCATCCAAGAGATTTGAGTTGAAGTTGACCCCTTCAAGTGACATAAGTCATGTGGATGCGGACGTTGTAGGTGAGATGCCAAGTAGGGAAACCAGCTCGCTTATACATGATTCTTCAACCATCTTCGGAAGAGATAAAGAGATCGAAAAGGTAATTGAAACGATATGTGGCAAAGATATAGGGAAACCTGAAAATGGTGAGATTCGGGTGTATGGTATATGGGGTATGGGAGGTGTGGGGAAGATTACTCTAGCTCAATTAGTCTATAACCAGAGAAGGGTGATTCAATATTTTCTTGACTTAAAATGTTGGGTGTATGTCTCTGAAAAGTTTCAAGTTCAAGAGATAATAAAAGGAATAATTGAATCCATAAATGAATGTGAGTACACGTCTAGATGTGTTGCAAAAGTCCCTTCAAAACAAGTTAAGGGAAAAGAAAATTTTAGTTGTCCTAGATGATGTTTGGATTGAAGACGATGAAATGGCAAAGTGGGATGAATTAAGTAATACATTAAGTTGTGGGGCAGAAGATAGTATTGTTGCGACGACAACACGGTCCCAGACAACTAGCCGAATGATGGCTAAGGTTCTTACATTACAACAGAAGTTGGATGTTTATCAGAAGGGGACTCGTGGTTATTATTCAAGAAGCTTGCATTTTCACAAGGAAGAATGGTGGATGATATAAGTCAGCTAGAGCCTATTGGAAGGGAGATGGTAAATAAATGTAAAGGACTGCCTTTGGCAGTAAAGACTTTAGGTACCTTAATGTGGTAAAAAAAATGCAAGCGATTGGCAACTTATGAAAGACAACAACACATGGGAGTTGGAAAAGGCTAAAGTTTTGCCTACTATTTTGAAGTTTAGCTATGATAACTTGCTTCCACATCTAAAGAGATTTTTTGCTTATTGTTGTATGTTTCCCAAAGTCTATAAACTGACAAAGGGCAGACTAATACGGTTGTTGGTGTCAAATGGTTTTATTCCACCCAAAGGAGAGATAAGCTTGTATGTGCTTGGGGAAGAAGTTTTTAGTTGTTTGGTTTGGAGGTCCTTCTTCATTGTTAAGGAAGACGAGTTCCAGGAAGATTTATATGTAATACATGATCTAATGCATGACATGGCACAACATGTGACGGGAGATGATTGTTTAGTTATAAAGTCTAGTAAGGAGGTTATCGTCCCAAATGAGGTGCTTCATTTGACCTCATCGTGTCCAGGTTTTCTCTTTTGGCCTCATGATTTAAAAAATTTAACATCATTAAGGTCAATATTTTTGTATGGAAAGATAAATGAAGGTAGCATTAAACAAATCTTCAACCACGTTTATGTGAGGGTATTATACTTGGCTGGTATTCAGGTAAAGACATTGCCTGAATCAAGTTGCAAACTCAAACACCTGAAATATTTGAATTTGTAACGCTCAAGTATACAAGTTCTACATGAGTCAATTATTTATCTTCAAAACTTGCAAGTCTTGCTTTTGTATCATTGTAAGTTCCTGTATAAGTTGCCTAAAGGCTTAAGATACATGAGTAATCATAGGATTTTTAATTTCTACCAATATTGTATTTTTTTAAGTTATGTAATGTTTGTTTTTTTAATAATAATGATTTTATTTTATAACTTATTAAATGTTTAAAAAACATGTTGAATTTAAAAAAAATAAATAAATAAAGGGAGGAAGGTTCATCCTCCATTTCCCTTGGTCCATCCTTGGATGGGTATCCTTCTTGGATGTTGACGTGGCGATGACGTGGAGGTGCATACTCCAAGGACTTGCCTCCTCCACACCGAGTAGTCTAATGTGGACCAAAGATTAGCGTTTTGCAAACCATCACAATGTTACGTTGAAAGGACACAATGAAATGAAATCGATTGTCAATTTGGCAGTCAAAATAGTTAATGGCTAACGCTAGTAATTGATTTATTTAGGCTAGAGGGTGTGGCTTAAAGCCCTAGGGGCTTTATTACGCTACGTAAGCGCCACGTAGGCGACACATAAGCAAAGGTATATATCGCTAACTTATACAGTGTGGAATAACGCCCTTTATAAAGCCACTTTTAACTATACTAAAAAAAGATAAATACAAAAATCTGATTGGTTGATGAAGGTGGGGCCCCTTGATATCTTCCTCTTGTGCGCGCTATTCCTTTGGCAGAAGCCAAGGATAGCGGCCCCTTTAACGGAGGCGGGGTGGTTTAGAGCGTTAAAGGGCGCTAAACTTCATGAGATGGCGGGGGGCACGAAGCCACACCCCTGGCTGATGATTTGTTTTTATTGGTGGTAACTTGGTGTTTGCTGATGTCAGCGTTAACCTAGTGTTATTGTTGCGAACTATTTGGTTATCGACTTATTGTTGCATTTTAGATATATTTAATTGCATATTAATTAATCATTAAATTTATTGTTGCAAAAAAAAAAAGACATTTTCACCTATAGAGATGACATGTCGTCTCTATAGGTTTTTCTTTTTAAAAAAAAATAATTTTTTTTAACTATAGAGACGATTTTTCTTTTAAAAAAATATTTTTACCTATAAAGTGGACACGTCTATGTAAGTTTTTCTTTTAAAAAATCTTTTCACCTATAGCTATGACATGTTGTCTCTATAGATCCTAAAAAATAAAAAAATAATTTACCATGTTGTTAAACCCAAAATTCCCAACAATTAAAGAGATTTAAACCTATTTAAACATGTCAGACGAAACTACAAACCCAAATATCATAATTTAAACATGCATTACAAACCTAAGTAATCCGAATTAAACAAAATATAAACCAATAAAAAATAAACAAAGTAGCTATGAATCCACAATGAATTTTCTACAGCGCAAAAGTATCCACTATAATGAAGGACTTCTCAATTCTCATACATAAATATATTAATTAAGCTAATTAGCTTTGAAAAATTTCTAACCTTTACAAAAGATTCACCATATCTCTAGCTAGAAGCATTCAAATAATATGTATCACATAATTTTCCATCTTTAAAAGCAGAACTACAGCCAATTGAACATAAATTAGTGATCTTGATATTATAAGATAAAACAATTTGAAAGGAAAACAACAAGAAACAAGGCAGATATGGAAGCACCAAGTCAAGCTTATCAGCCGAATGTTGGTAGTATTGGCCTTCTTCAAGTGGTTGTGCCGCTTCACGATGCCTTCAAGAGGAACCAACCCCCCTATCATCAACTTCAAAAGACTACTCTTACCAGCTCTATTGGGTCCCACCCAAGCCACATGAGAATCCATGTCTGTACCAAAGTCAATGGATTTGTTAACCAAGAAACATACAAAAACTATAACATCATAATAAAATGGTACGAAGTGCAAACCTCCCATAGTTGAGCTCCAGCTCAATGTCAAGAAGTTCGTGTCGTGGAAACTTAAAGACAGAGTCTTGATCTGCAATCACAATATAAAAGCATGTTTACAAATTAGTCAAAAGTGATATTGATTATTGAACATTTATTACGAGTTTACTTAGTTCTGTAAAATGATACCAAACATTGAGAAATCTTTAAGAAAAATAAGGTAAAAGTGATAGGAAGAATTGAGATTTCTTTAGATAATTAGCCTAGATTTACAGATGATACCAAACATTTAGCTATGTTTAGTAAGATTCCACAATATGGATAATGGAACACACATTTTTAAGGCTACAATTATCATTGGATTGACTCACAACATAGTCTAAGGTCTCCGTTATGAGTTGTACTTTGATCTTAAACAACTATTAGTTTTGTTTGCGAAACAAAGAAAGACTGTTTTGACATTATGACATTAAAATAATAGTCCAATTCACTAGACGATTATAAAACTAGTAATAAGAGTATAGATCTAGTGATATATGATATGACAAAGTCCTATATATTTTAAACAAAGTTTTATAAAAGTAATATAGTTTGATTATAAAAAATTATTACATTTAAATGTATATAACCAAAAAGTTTACAAGCTATACTTAAAACCTTAAGTGTTTTTCTAAAACCAAAATACGTACGAAAAACTTATGAATTTGAATATTTTTATTAAACAAATAATGAAGTTCAAGTTTGACAGTGTAGGGATGTTCGTGAACCATAGGAAGATGTTTACGTATGGTTGTGATATACAATAGGAATGTATATTAGAGGGTAGGGTTGGTTATCACTCATCACTCACTCATAACTTTCAAACAACTTCCGTTATGTCATCAAACATTATTCCATCACTAGAGATGGATTTTAGTGGAAATGCACATCACTCACCACCACACACAACAATTTCCCTCACCACCCAACACTTCTTGACGCGTGATATATTCAACGCGTTTTCGTTTTGACGCATTATAACATTGAGTGGCGGTGGTATTTGGGATTGTATAACTCGTTATATACACTCATTACGGGGTAAAAGTTTTCCAACCCGGGTCCCCTAAATACTGTTGAACTATCCTCCATGTTAATAGCAAGGCTTGGGGTGTTGTTTTTTTGCAAAGATTGGTTTGGCTGTTAAAAAAAAGTAGAAAATATAACTTCAACTAATATAATAAAAAATAGGTAAAAAAAAAAAGAAATATTAAAGAAAGCAGCAAAATTCTAGATTACACTGCTATAACCTAAAATATTTAGGTGTTTTAAACCATCATTAGTGCTTTAGTGGTGGTCACAGGTATTTAAGTTCTATCTATGGTGGGTCCGGATGAGTTTTCCCCTCCAGGTCTCAAGTTCGACTTGGGTGATAGGGGTTTTTCATTGAGGGGTTTAAATTGAGGATCTATTGTGCAAGGGGGCTCTCTAGCACGGACCTGGTTAAAACAATGTATGCTAGACCTTTCGACATTCGCGAATAATTCACCCCTTTTAAAAAAAAAAAGGTCTCTTGAGCATTCACATCCAATCCATCAAATTATACATAAATTCCACTAAAAAAACAACTCCTATATCAATATATTTTCACTAAAAACAAATATTTTTTTTCTCTCTTTTTCAATTAAATAATATTATTATTACATTTTTCTCTCTCCTTCACTCACAACCATTTTCAAAATATATTAAAAAAATTATAGTGGGTGAACAGTGTACCCTTAAATATACAGATGAACAGTAACATTTTCTCTATTCTCCACTCACAACCACTTTTTATACCCTTTTATAATATAAAACCTCCACACATATTTTGATGGATAGAATGTGAATGCTCTTACTTCATTTTTGTTGCAGCTAATTATACTATCAGGCTCCAGATGTAAAGCATGTATCGAATCCATTAGTTGTTAAAACAAGAATTTTATATAGGAAAAGATTTTAAAATTAGGTTTTTGAAACTCGAAACCACTTGAAAGACCGAGCCATCATGTGGGCTGTACTAGTCAATAAACTTAAAAAGAATTATACTATAAAAAATTCCTTTATAAAATTGTGTGGTTGATATCCAATCCCTTTTAATAATATAGATCACATGTGAACCACACTGAGCAACTGGACAATAAACAACATATGAATTGCCTTTTCTTTTTCTTCACTTTCTTTCTTTGCTTTTGAAACACACAGTTCTTGAATTCGATCAGTGGCAAATTTGAAATAGTAACCATGGGTGAGGCGGCTATTTCGACCCTTGTGGCGGATGTGTTGGGGAAACTAACTTCTGAACTTATCAAAGAGTTTGATCTACTTTGGGGGTTTAAGAATGATGCATCGAGTCTCAAGGATGATTTCGACCAGATCCAAGCTGTTCTTCAAGATGCAGAAGAGAAACACAACAAAGAAGAGGCTGTAAAGCTATGGCTTCAGCGCCTCAGATCTGCATCTTTGGAGGTAGAAAACGTGTTGGACGAGATCTCGACTGAAGCTTTGCTACAACGTCTACACAAACAAAGAGGCATCAAATACAGGGTAAGAGCCTTCTTTTCCTCCGATCATAATCAATTTGTGTTCCGTGCTAGGATTGTTCAAAAAGATAGAGCAATGAGAAGTAAACTAGATGCAATTGCATCCAAGAGATTTGAGTTGAAGTTGACCCCTTCAAGTGACATAAGTCATGTGGATGCGGACGTTGTAGGTGAGATGCCAGGTAGGGAAACCAGCTCGCTTATACATGATTCTTCGACCATCTTCGGAAGAGATAAAGAGATCGAAAAGGTAATTGAAATGATATGTGACAAAGATATAGGGAAACCCGAAAATGGTGAGATTCGGGTGTATGGTATATGGGGAATGGGAGGTGTGGGGAAGAGTACTCTTGCTCAGTTAGTCTATAACCATAGAAGGGTGATTCAATATTTTCTTGACTTAAAATGTTGGGTGTATGTATTTGAAAAGTTTCAAGTTCAAGAGATAATAAAAGGAATAATTGAATCCATAGATGAATATGAGTGTAAATTTGCACGTCTAGATATGTTGCAAAAGTCCCTTCTAAACAAGTTAAGGGGGAAGAAATTTTTAGTTGCCCTAGATGATGTCTGGATTAAAGAGGATGAAAAAGTAAAGTGGGATGAGTTAAGTAAGACATTAAGTTGTGGGGCAGAAGAAAGTATTGTTGTGACGACAACACGGTCCCAGGCAACTAGCCGAATGATGGCTAAGGTTCTTACATTACAACATGAAGTTGGATGTTTATCAGAAGGGGACCGTGGTTATTATTCAAGAAGCTTGCATTTGCACAAGGAAGAATGGGGGATGATATAAGTGAGCTAGAGCCTATTGGAAGGGAGATGGTAAATAAATGTAAAGGACTGCCTTTGGCAGTAAAGACTTTAGGTACCTTAATGTGGTAAAAAAAAAAGTGCAAGTGATTGGCAACTTATGAAAGACAACAACATATGGGAGTTGAAAAAAGCTAAAGTTTTTCATGCTATTTTGAAGTTTAGCTATGATAACTTGCTTCCACATCTAAAAAGATGTTTTGCTTATTGTTGTATGTTTTCCAAAGGCTATAAACTGACAAAGGGCAGACTAATATGGTTGTGGGTGTCAAATGGTTTTATTCCACCCAAAGGAAAAATAAGTTTGTATGTGCTTGGGGAAGAGGTTTTTAGTTGTTTGGTTTGGAGGTCCTTCTTCATTGTTAAGGAAGACGAGTTCCAGAAAGATTTATATGTAATACATGATCTAATGCATGACATGGCACAACATGTGATGGGAGATGATTGTTTAGTTATAAAGTCTGGTAAGGAGGTTATCGTCCCAAATGAGGTGCTTCATTTGACCTCATTGTGTCCAGGTTTTCTCTTTTGGCCTCATGATTTAAAAAAGTTAACATCATTAAGGTCAATATTCTTGTATGGAAAGATAAATGAAGGTAGCATTAAACAAATCTTCAACTACGTTTATGTGAGGGTATTATACTTGGCTGGTATTCAGTTAAAGACATTGTCTGAATCAAGTTCCAAACTCAAACACCTGAAATATTTGAATTTGTCACGCTCAAGTATACAAGTTCTACATGAGTCAATTACTTATCTCCAAAACTTGCAAGTCTTGCTTTTGTATCATTGTAAGTTCCTGTGTAAGTTGCCTAAAGGCTTAAGATACATGAGTAATCTTAGGATTTTTAATTTTTACCAATATAGTATTTTTTTAAGTTATGTTTTTTTTAAGTTATGTAATGTTTGTTATTTTAATAATAATGATTTTATTTTATAACTTACTAAATGTTAAAAAAACATGTTGAATTTAATAAAAATAAATAAATGGGGGAAGGTCCATCCTCCATTTCCCTTGGTCCATCTTTGGATGGGCATCCTTTTTGGATGTTGACGTGGCGATGACGTGGAGGTGCATACTCCAAGGACTTGCCTCCTCCACACTGAGTAGTCTAATGTGGACCAAAGATTAGCGTTTTGCAAACCATCACAATGTTACGTTGGAAGGACACAATGAAATGAAATCGATTGTCAATTTGGCGGTCAAAATAGTTAATGGCTAATGCTAGTAATTGATTTATTTAGGCTAGAGGGTGTGGCTTAAAGCCCTAGGGGCTTTATTACGCCACGTAAGCGACACATAAGCAAGGGATTTATCGCTAACTTATACGGTGTGGAATAACGCCCCTTATAAAGCCACTTTTAACTATATTAAAAAAAAAGATAAATACAAAAATCTGATTCGTTGATGAAGGTGGGGCCCCTTGATATCTTCCTCTCGTGCGCGCTATTCCTTTGGCGGAATCCAAGGATAGCGGCCCCTTTAACGGAGGCAGGGTGGTTTAGGGCGCCAAAGGGCGCTAAACTTCATGAGGTGGCTGGGGGCGCGAAGCCACACCCCTTGCTGATGATTTGTTTTAATTGGTGGTAACTTGGTGTTTGCTGATGTCAGCATTAACCTAGTGTTATTGTTGCGAACTATTTGGTTATCGACTTAGGGGTTGTTTGGTAGCCCCTTAATGACCATTCAGATGCTACCTCTTAATGGTTTAAAACCTCTGAATGAATAAGAGGTAATCTCAAGTCTGAATGGTTAAGAGGTAACCTCTGAATGGTAAATCATCACATGTCACATTTTTCTACTTTCTTATTAGTAAAATTCTTAATAGTTCCATTAAGAGGTAGCCTCTTAATAACCATTCAGAGGCTACCAAACAGCCTCTTATTGTTACATTTTAGATATATTTAATTGCATATTAATTAATCATTAAATTTATTTATCAACTTATTGTTGCATTTTAGATATATTTAATAGCATATTGATTAATTATTGTATTTTAGATGTATTTAATTGCATATCGAATAATTTAGATGTATTTAATTGCATACCGATTAATTATTAAATGCATCAAATGAAATACACCACTTTGATTGGTTTATTACTTTTGCGTAACTTATCATACTAAGTTTTGTAAATGTAAGAAGACTCCAAAGACACAATGCATTGTAAAGTATAACACAATGACTAAAAATATAACACAATATGGAAGAAAAACAACACCATGACGAAAATAATAAAAAAAAAACACAATGCTAAATAGAAAAACACAGTGATCTAAACAAAAGTTCTAAAAATCAAAAAGTAAAAACCTAAAATCCAAGATCGTAGAGTTCGACGAGATAGTTTCAATGCCACTATAATGAGTTCAATTTGAGTTCGTTTGATACCATTTCTAAGGGGTAAGGTCAAATAAAAAGTTTATTTTGCCTAAGTAGGATGAGAAGGAATCTTAACCATTCATTTTTCAAATCAATGGTTAAGATCAAAGTGTAGGAGAAAGAAGGAATGCAAGGGGTATCTTAGGAAAATCCTATTTATGGACTTTCTCTCTCCACATGCAAGGCACATGCATATTCCAACCTTATTTTTTAAACGTTCATAACTTTTTTATACGACATTATTTTTCATAAAATTTCACCATAAAATCGAGCATCTTTTTATCTTTAATTTGAGTACCATATTGCTATATAAAATATGAAGATTAAAAAAACCCACTAAAATGTGTTGTATTTCTATGTTGTATAACATTTTTTGTGCTGAATTTTTGTACTATATTTTTGTGCTGAATTTTTGTCTTAATTTTTTTTCTCAATTTTTTGTGCTGGATTTTTTTGTACTACATTTTTTTGCTGAATTTTTTCGTGCCATATTTTTTGTACTAGATTTTTTTGTGCTATATTTTTTTGTACTACATTTTTTTAGCTATATTTTTTTGTGCTAGATCTTTTTGTACTAAATTTTTTTTGTTGTATTTTTAAAAAACAAAATGGGTGTCACATGTCATTTTCACTCCTATTTATAAGGACCAAAATGCACTTCATTCCTATTTATAAGGAGTGTCACATGTCATCTTCACAATCCTTCTTAAGCTACTTAGGCAAAATCCACTTTTTAGTGGATCCTTCCCCCCATTTCTACAGCTTCCTATTTTAGGCCATGGGGTATGGGGCTTGGGTTGGGGCGTGGGTTGGGGGAAAACGCCCAAGGCACCACCCCGGGTGGGCTTGGGTTGGGGCGTGGCCCTTGGGGCTTGGGTTTCAAGCCGGGCGTGGGGCGGGGGAAGCGAGCTGACATGGCGGGCTATGTATGGCCAAAAGAAAAGAGTCGTTGGGCTAGCCGTTGGCCAACGGCTATATTAAAAAAAAAAAATTAATTTTTCACTATAAAACTCATATTTTTCTACCATTTTTTACCACATTCAACCACATCTTCTATACATCTTCAATTCTCCTTCTACAAAACGAAAAAATGCATCCTTACCGTGCTTATGACCCAAACAACCCGTATGCACTCCAAGAAAGTAATCCTAGCCCACCACCCAATCGTCCAATTCCTCGTCCATTTTTCATACACTCTTCTATACCTAACATGGCGAGTTATGCATCGTATATCGGGAATCGTGTGTTTACTAACTTCCCACACACCGACGATTCGATACCTACCCCGTTTTCACAATCGCCCATCGACCTTTCACCAACCTCCATCGACCTTTCACAAAACGAATCCGTTCCCGAAACTCAACCACCCAATCATGGTCCTTCCGCATCGAAACTCATCAAAAAGAGAAGTCATAAGAAAAAAACCGAGGCGGATAAAGTAGTTGAAACCGCCAAACGAAAACAACAAAAATGGGTCGTTGCTGAAAAAGTTGCATTGGCGAGGGCTTGGTGTCAACAATCTCAACATTCAACTTTAGGTATTATTAACCTTTGTTTTTATTAATGGTTATTTTTTATATAACTTTGTAATATATTAAAATTTTTTTTATTAAAATAGGAAATTCGCAACATCGAACCGCCATGTGAGAATCGGTTAGTAGAGTATTCCATGAAGAAATGGGAAGGGAGGCTTATCGTGAAAACGATAGCTTATCCTCAAAGTGGAGCGAGATAAGCACCCAACTTACAAAATTTAGTGGTTTTTTAAATAAAGTAAAGCAAAACCCTAAAAGTGGTGAAACCGAAGCCGTCATTTTGACAAATGCAGTGGTCACATTCAAATCAAATGTGGGGACCGACTTCCGTTTCATGCATTGTTGGGAGATTTGTAAGTTCCATCCAAAGTGGGCGACTATCTCCGTTGGTAGCGAAACTAATTCGTCTTCCAAAAGGTCAAGGGCCTCGTCCCAAGCCCAATCTGATGCACGAGATCAAGAGTTTGAGGACCTTTTGGATGATTCGCCAAGCCCAAACCGGCCTGAGTATGGAAGAAGTGCCTGAAGAAGGCGTGCTCAAAAATCAAGATCTGGTACGGTATCGCCTTCAGCTGGGAGTTCTGGCTCGCGTAGGGGAATATACAGCGAGCAGTTGGATGACATTTCATGCAAGTTGGATACATTCATCGTATTCCAACAACAAAGGGCCGAAATACGAAGGAGTAAAGAAGCTAGAGATGCCGCTAGAAATGCCCAGAAACAAAAACGGGATGATTTGAAATTTCTATCCCAGCCCATTGATCACCTACAGGGTGACGAGTTACAACTAGTTTTGGCGTTGAGAGAAGAGATAAAAAAACAAATATAAAAGTTAGGATTTTTTTTTGTAATTTTCTTTATTTAAAAATATTGAAAAAATTAAATTTGTTGTTTTAAATAATATTCAAATAGCCCAGCGGGTCAACCCAGCGAAGCCCACCAAACCCACGCCCCAAACCCACGCCTCACCATACCGTGTTGAATGTGGGTTTAGCCCATGTCTGCCACCCAAGCCACGTGTCAACTAATGCCCCAACCCAAGCCCAACCCCCGCCCCACCATACCCCATGGTCTTAGATTGAAGGTACACGCTGCGGATCGAATCGATTGAATTTGATATGATAAACAACAAATTTGGTAATTCACATTAATGAACAAGCCAAAACAGATTGTATTCATACCATAAGAGTTTACATCATAATTAAGGAGATCACATGTCGTGATCTTTAGGGATGGTCAAAAAAACCCAAGCCCAACGGGTATACCCGAAACATATGAGACGGGTATACCAAAGCCCGACGGATATGAGTCGGGTATGGGATTAGTTTTAAAAACTTCCACGGGTATACTCGGCTCCATTACCTGAAAGTTTTTTATTTTTATTTTCTCTCAATCCTATTTGTTAATGACTTATTTTAGTAGGTTTATTATGTGAAAAAAAATAAAATTCTTTTAAAATATGTATTTGATAATATTATTTTTATTTATGTGTTGTAAAGTATATAAATAAAACTACATAAAAATTATAAAGTTACTATTTATTTATGATAAAATTTATATGTATGTAATATATATTTTAATTTATAATAGTTGTTATCTAAATAAAAATTATAAAATAATTATAATTGCAAAGAAAATGTATTTGGTAATTTTAATTACTATCTTTTAACAAATTAATAGGTATACTTGATACCGCGAGTATGTCGATGCCCGACTGATAATTACCTGATAAATAACCGACGAGTATTGGGTTGAGTATGGAACATTGATTTACAATCGGTATGTGTATGAGATTAACAATACTTGGCCTGAACCTGGCCCATTACCATCAATGATCTCCTCTCCGCCTACACACACTCTAGAAACATCTGACAATCAAAGGTTTGAAACTAAAGTTAATAAAAAATGCAAATAATTAGACTATTTATACGGGTGCCTAAACATTATGACTAACCAAATGATAAAGGAAGTATATGGTATTAAAAAGGGAAAAAAATAAAAATATGTTATTAAAAAATTCATCTTCCTTCGTTAACTATATACATATAATGGCTAACCACTTTAAACATTAAGCTTGTTTGTTTACATTGTAAACAATTAATCTAATCATTTCACACGATTACAAACTAGCCTATTTGAACAACGACGGACATCCCAAAATACACTAACAAGAAGACTATATATTTGAACCTTATCTCTATTATTATGCAGGTTTTAAGATGAGATGAGCTTAAATGATATTTGTTATACCAATGGGGTGTTAAAGCATATAAAAAATTATTTAATCTGGGTTAAATCTCAATCAAGTTAACCTGGGTTAAATTGAGATGAAGAATGGTAAGAAGTTTTTAAGATTGGGAACTGATTCCGGGTATAAAAAAACCCTATTTGCCCATCTCTAGTACCAAGTGTTCTGATGAAATACTGGTTAACACTAGGGCTAACCAGCTGGGTCGTCTCGTACGTGGGGTTCAATCTCCTTCTCTACTCGCCAATGACTGGGAATCCTGCAAAACAGAACACCGGTGACTCGCCACAAGGAGGAGAATAGGGGGGTTCTCCTTGTGACCACCCTCCGGCGTGAGAATAAGTACTGTTCTGAGGAGAAAATAGTGTGTGTTGTAGCTGAAATGTAAGGAGAGCAGAATGTTTAACCTGAATGATGAAGGGTCCTATTTATAGCCGAAGGGTGAAGAAAGGAGGAGAGACCTTGCCAGCTGCTACCAGGTGCCAGCTGTCCGACCAAGGGGAATATCCTCTTGGTCTCCTCTGCTGTGATCAGGATAGTGGTACACGTGGCGCGCCGTTATTTGCCCATGCAGGAGAATTAGTACTGCAGCTGCCGGTCTGCCCCAGATTGTGTCGCATGTCCACATGGCGTCCGATTAATGGTGACACGTGTTGTCCTTTTTGTCTGGAGGAGCATCTTCGGTGCCACCTTGACGTCTTCCAGAAGCTTCTGGATTCGCTTGCTGATATAAGCGTCATGTCGGATGAGGAAGATGGTGTGATACCTACCATGTGTATATGGAATTAGGACCATACCTCTTTATGTTCTATGTTGAAGCCGAGAAGATAAAGATTGAGCTTCTGACTCCTGCTGAATTTTTATTTCTCATTTTTGTATTGTTTTGTTGGGTAGGGAAAGAGGATAAGGAGCCCATTTGGAGCCACCCTTTTATTTTATCTTATAACCTGAATTTTTTTAGAAGTATTGTATTTTCTAAAACTAATTACAATTAAAAATAATTATAAGTTCTTCCAAAAAATATGATATTTGTAAAACAAATACTCCTAACTTAAAAAAAAGACGAATCCATTCTCAACATATACAAAAACAAGTTGCTTACGTCATCAAGTAATAGTAGTGTTAAGTGGTTGGTCCTTTTGGGCGGCCACTTTGATTTTTTGTTTTTTTTTTCTTTTTTCATATAATAGTTATCTATAGGTGATGCCAAATTACAATTTTATCCAGGTATAAAATTACGATTTCGTCCTCGATTCAAAATAAAATTTTGCTTTTGCCCCTTGCTTAAATTTACGATTTTGCCCTAATTAAAAAATACAATTTTGCCCCCAGTTCAATATAAAAATATGCTTTTGCCCTCAGCTAGAGTCCTGCCAAGTTACGATTTGGTTCCTAGTTTAAAATTAGGATTTTGCCCCCAGCTAAAAATTACGATTTCGCCCGCAGCAAAAATATTACGATTTTGCCCCCATTTCAAAATAAAAAAAATGGTTTTGCCCTCAGTTAAAAATATTATTTTACCTCCATTTTAAAATTACGATTTTACCTCCGCTAAAAATTGTAAGCTTGCCATCAGTTTTTTTCCTTTGGCAAAACCATGGGTTGTGTTTTATTTTTCTTTGTTGACTTAATTTTGTTTTTATTCATGCCAAACAGCTGCCTAGCACTCGCTAATTGGTCCTGACAAATTATTGTTTTGCCCCCAACTCTAAGTTACACGCTTGTCATCATTTTAGTTAATTTTTTTATTATAACTATGGTACTGTTTTCTTTAATTGGTTAACTTGATGTGTCTTTTTTATATCGTGTTATAGGTAGCATGTACAACTAACTAACATAAAGGCGTACATGTTATTAACCTAAGAAATACTCGGTTTAGTGCCCCGCAACGCGGGCGGCGCATAACTCTAGCTGCCTAACACTGGCTCATTAGTCCTGAAAAATTACAGTTTTGCCCTGAGCCAAAAACTACGGTCTTATCATCGGTTTTTTTTTTCATAGTAAAATTATAATAGTCTTTTTTTAATTGATTGAGAATTATTCGGCCATTGTCCCGCAACGCGGGCGAAGCATCTACTAGTTCTGCAACAAAAATTATATCCTTTCGGTCACTATACAAAAAAAAGTGTTATATAATATTTTATCAACTAGATACAATTTTTGGTTCCAACTGAAATACTCTTACTAAACTGCATCAAATTATATTCGTATTTTCTTTTGACAAGCAAATTATATTCTTATTTTGTTTTGATAATTATTTGGATTATAATGACGAATAATAAAACGTTGGGTCGGGTTAGCGGTTCAAAGTTTCCCCTAGAGTGTATACACATGGATTTAATTGAGTTATGAGTCAAAATTGAACCTAATCACGACAAGAAATTTACCCTATAGTGACAACATTTTTTAGGCCTTTAGGAACGACTTTTCCTCTCTATAGGTCTTTTTCACTTATAGAGAAGATATGTCGTCTCTATAAAGTTTGCCTCTACAGCCCCATCCCTATAGGTCACAAAAGTCGTCTCTATAAGTGTCCTTGCTATAAAAGTATTTGTAGAGACGACATGTCCTCTCTACAAGTATGTGCTAAAAAATAAATCAAAAATAAAATTAATATTTTACTAAATAAAGAAAACATTTATTAAAATATTTTAAGCCCTACAGAGACAACATATCATCTCTGTAGTTTTGCATTTAAAAAAAAATAAAAAAAACATTTTCACCTATAGAGACGATTCGTCTCTATAGATTTTTCTTTTAAAAATATTTTTACCTATAAAGTGGACATGTTGTCTCTGTAAGTTTTTCTTTTAAAAAAAATCTTTTCACCTATAGGGACGACATGTATGTCCTAAAAAATAAAAAAAAAATTATTTACCATGTTGTTAAACCCAAAATTCCCAACAATCAAAGAGATTTAAACCTGTTTAAACAAGTCAAACGAAACTACAAACCCAAATATCATAATTTAAAACATGCATTACAAACCTAAGTAATCCGAATTAAACAAAGTATAAACCAATAAAAAAATAAACAAAGTAGCTATGAATCCACAATGAATTTTCAACAGCGCAAAAGTATCCACTATAATGAAAGACTTCTCATATATAAATATGTTAATTAAGCTACTTAGCTTTGAAAAATTTATAACCTTTACACAAGATTCATCATATCTCCAGCTAGAAGCATTCAAGTAACATGTATCACATAATTTTTCATCTTTAAAAGCAGAACTACTGCCAATTGAACATAAATAAGTGATCTTGATATTATATGATAAAATAATTCAAAAGGAAAACAACAAGAAACAAGGTAGATATGGAAGCACCCAAGTCAAGCTTATCAGACGAATGTTGGTGGTATTGGCCTATCTTCAAGTGGTTGTGCCGCTTCACCATGCCTTCAAGAGAAACCAATTCCCCTATCATCAGCTTTAAAAGACAACTCTTACCAGCTCTATTGGGTCCCACCCAAGCTACATGAGAATCCATGTCCGTACCAAAGTCAATGAATTTGTTAAAAGCAGGTTTGCAAATTAGTCAAAAGTGATATTGATTATTGAACATTTATGGCGGACCGGCTGATTGGTGGGCTGGCGGCGAGCAGTTTTTTCCCCAGGTACGTTTGGGCCTGGGCGAGGCCTGTCTCGACTGAGGTAGAGGTTAATGAGTTGGCTGATTTACCAGTTGCTTCATGTGTCCCTATCTGATTGTGAGGATGTCTGGGAGTGGATAGGGGCGGCCGATAAGGAATATAGTGTGAAAGCGGTGAAAAAACTTCTGAATAATGAAGGTCAGCATCCCCATCAATCTCTTGAGCTGATAGAAGAGTGTAGGTGGATTCCCGACAAGTGTAATATCTTCATTTGGAGAGCGGCCATGAACAAAATTGCGACGGTGGAAGCTCTAAATCGTAGAAATATTAATGTCCAGGATGAGACGTGTGCCTTATGCAGGGATGGCGAGGACTCGGTCTCTCATATTTTTTCGGCTTGCTACACGGCGTCGGTCGTCTGGAATCACATTAGTAGGTGGGCTAAGGTGCAGAATTTGTTTTTCTTTGGCTTCAAAGACATTGTGGAGAGTCACGAGCATGTTGGCCTTTCTGGAGAGAAAAAGGAAGCTTTTAAAGGTATTGTCAGGATTGCTGTTTGGCTTATTTGGAAAGCTAGGAACAAAGCGAGGTTCGAGAATAAGGAGGTAAGAGCGGATGTCATTATTAGTGAGTTAAAGGCTTCCGGCTTTTTGTGGTTTAAAAGTAGGTCGAGGTTCAAAAATTTGTCGTGGCAAAATTGTGTAAATTTGTAATTATGTAATTTTGGTTGTTTTCTTTTTGGGGGGCCCCTCGGTTTGAGGTGGTTCGGTTGGTTTTTAATGAAGTTTACCTTTCAAAAAAAAAAAAACATTAATTTTTTTTTAATAAAAATAAGGTAAAAGTGATAGCTAGAATTGAGATTTTTTTAGATAATTAGCCTAGATTTACAGAAGATACCAAACATTTAGCTATGTTTAGTAAGATTCCACAACATGGATAATGGAACACACATTTTTAAGGCTACAAACTATATCATTGGATTGACTCACAACATAGTCTAAGGTCTCCGCCATGAGTTGTACTTTGATCTTAAACAACTATTATTTTTGTTTGCGAAGCATAGAAACATTGTTATGACATTATGACATTAAAATAAGAGTCCAACTTACTGGACGGTTATAAAACTAGTGATAGAGTATAGAACTAGTGATATATGATATGACAAAGTCCTATATATTTTAAACAAAGTTTATAAAAGTAATTTTGTTTATAAAAAATTATTACATTTAAATGTATAGAACCAAAAAGTTTACAAGCTATATCTCCCTTCTTACATTTCCTCTATGTAGTTACAGAATTCACTCCTCTCTCTTCGTCACTATGTAGTTACGGATTTCACTCCTCTCTCTTCATCACGGATTTCACACCTCTCTCCTCGCCATGTTCTTTGTATCCGTCTTCCGTCCTCTCCCTGTTCCGAAATTCTCGCATCGGACATGCCATTGATTTTGTTATTCATTACAGTGATGACTCATCGTCATGACTAAGAAATTTAACGTCCGATAGAAGTAAATGATTTTTCGAATATACAAAAAACAATAAATGGTAATTGACGACGGGCCAATGGGAAAGCCCATTTTACCCGCTTTGGGCTATCTCTGTAGGCCCAACAGGAAATAAGCCCATCGGTGGCTTACCTTGCCCACTAAGGCTCTCCCTTTACAAAACGAGCGGGAAACTAGAACCAGAGAGGACAGGCCACATTTAATGCTCGATTGGAAAAGGATCTTTGGCTGGAAGTCGTACTTCCCAGCCGGAAACAATTAATGAAGCTGTCATCTTACCGTTGGGGGTCAGGCACGTGTCTGAGCCCCCCGAAGACTCCTAAGATCCGTTGGATTACCTTAAACAAAATATCTCACATGCAGGATAGGGTCATATGCTTATATAAGAAGAATAAAACGGTAATGAAGGGCATCGGAGGTATCACATTAAAGGCTATCTCATTTATTTCTCCTTCATTTATTCCGACAAATATTCTGTTACATTAAACACACACATATATTTATTGGATTCACACCTTAGAGGAAACATTCCGGTGATCACACTCATCGGAATAGGCTCCTCTCACTCTCCGGCAAGTTTACTTATTCTCACGCCTGAGCTTGGTCACGGATCCCCCTCCGGGGCCCTCCGTGACGAGGCTAACGGTTTGTTCTTTTGTAGCAACGAAGATAGGGATATCTTGACGTCAGCGAAGATCTATTGAACGTCAGCCGGGATTTGGGTATTCGACATTGGCGCCATCCGTGGGACATCAGCCTGACCGGTGTCTCCACACTAAACTCCGACGTTAAAAGTAGCCCGTTTCGCGAACAGCAGCATGACAACTCCACCCAACTCACGTACCATTCAGACGGTACAGAATGACCATGATAAGGTCACGGTGGAAGATATAACTCACGAGGAAGAGAACGAGAATCAAGTGGAAATTCTGGAAAGAGAGGAACCTATCACCCCAGATTTCGTAGCCATGCACAGGGAAAAGTTAAAAAAGTGTCTCGAGGATTTAGAGAGGCAAGAAAAGCTTAACAGTCTTAGGGCCAGACTGTCCTTCGACACACCTTCCAACCAGGAAGGGACAGACCTTCAAAACAAGGGCAGTGGTGGTGACCCACTAGAAATGTTCATGACAGCCCTTAGACAGATGTCCTCGGAAGAAAGGGAGGATCTCATTACGGGAAAGAAACCGAAAAGAAAAAGAAAAAGAAAACCAAAGCGATGATGGCCTGGATCAACCCTACCTCCCACGGGACTTAGCTGAAGTCTCAAAATTTACACGGAGGATTGCAGAAGCACCAATGCCCCCTAAGACAAAGCTACCCCCAAACTTTGACCGGTACGATGGGACGAGGGACCCTGAAGATCATCTTCATGCCTTCAGGGGCGCGAGACAACTGGGGCGGTGGCCCATGCTAGTTTGGTGCCATATGTTTGTACAAACCTTGACGGAGGGAGCCCGGCTCTGGTTTGACAGCCTCCCTCCAGGAGGGATTGACAGCTATGAAGAGCTAAGTGAAAAGTTCCTGAGAAATTTTGGTCAGCAGAGAAAAGTGGTCAAAAATCCAAACGAAATTCTGCACATAAGGCAGAGGGACAATGAGCGGATAGACCAATACATGGAGAGGTTTGTCAAGGAAAGCATGAACATCAAGGATGTCCCGGAGGTCATGAAGATCAGCAGTTTCATAAACGGATTAAAGCATGCACAACTATGCGAGAAACTGGGAGAAGAGTTCCCACACTCGTTTGACATTCTCATGGACAGGGTCAGAGCCTTTGTCAGGGGCAAAGACACAGTCAGCAAAGCCAAGGAGACGGACGCCCCACCCCGAAGGGTCACCCCGGCTGCAAAACCTCTCGACAAAGGTACACCTTATTCCAGAAAACCTGCTTTTGATAGAATGTTGCATGATAGAGCAAGGCCCTCGTACTCCCCATATAGGCCTCGGGGGAGAGGCCCATCCCCCTACTCTGACAGTTTCACCCCTCCCATCAAAACCCCAAGTGAAATATTGGCCAATGAGAGGATGAAGGGCTCCTTCCCAAGGCCACCACCCATAAAACCTGGGCCAAAGGCGCAACCAAATGAATATTGTGACTTTCACAAAGGGTTTGGCCATAAAACCGATGACTGCATGTATCTAAAGAGAGAAATAGAGGCTGCAGTGAAAACTGGAAGACTGGCCCATTTGGTTAAGGAAATTAAGGAAGGGGGAGGGGATCACAAAGGGATAGATGCAAGGGAGCCTGGGAGGGCAGATGTAGACATGATTAGAAGGAGGAACGAATTTGATACCACCAGGAGTGTAAAGGCCAGAATCCTGGGCTCCCCGGACTGCATGAGAGCTCCCATCCTTATGCCACACTTGGAGGAAAACGAAGTGCAACGACTCCCCCTCAACATTTCAGCCATAATAGCTGGTCACAAGGTATCCCGAATACATGTTGACGGGGTATCCGGAGTTGAGGTAATATATGAACATTGTTTCCTCAGATTTGACAGAGATGTAGGAGATCGGCTCGAGGAGGACTCTATCCCCTTAGTAGGGTTCAACAACAGTGTGTCACATTCCTTGGGGAAAATCAGGCCCCCATTCACAGTTGGGGTAGGGGATCGCGTTCGAACTATAAACCTAACTTTCACGGTGGTCCGAGCACCCTTAAAATACAACGCAATCCTGGAAAGACCTGTAATTGGGGATTTGCAAGCACAAGCATCCACCCCACACGGAGCCTTAGTGTTCCAGACGCCAAAGGGCTTGGCTTGGGTAAAATCTGCATACGAAGTAATCTCTTCCGTGTCTGAGGGGGAGACATCCGGGAAGCTCCAGAAGGAGGGGATCGAGGAGTGGGTCCTCTGTGACAAATTCCCGGAACAGACGGTTAAAGTAGGAAGTCACCTGAGTGATAAATGCAAGAGTGCTCTCAAAGAGCTACTACTCTTCAACATAGATGTATTTGCATTTCAACATGGAGATATGACAGGAATCCCAAGAAGCTTAACTAAACACCGACTCAATACATACACCTGGGCAAAGCCAATCAAGCAGAAGAATCGGAGCATGGGCCCCAGCAAAAGGAGGGCCGCCTGTGAGGAAACCAGGAAACTGCTCAGAGCCGGAATAGTCAGGGAAGTGAAGTACCCATCCTGGGTCGCAAACCCGGTTATGGTTCAAAAGAAAGACGGGGGATGGAGGATGTGTATCGACTTTCAAGATCTAAACAAAGCATGTCCCAAGGACTGCTACCCCCTTCCAGAGATAGACGTACAGGTGGACTCTTTGTCTCAATACCCCCTTAAGTGCTTTTTGGATGCCTACAAAGGCTATCATCAGATACAGATGTCGATAGAAGATGAGGAGAAAACCGCCTTCATCACAGACGATGGGACATTTTGTTATACCAAGATGCCCTTCGGCCTCAAGAACGCTGGGGCCACCTATCAAAGGTTCATGAATACCCTCTTCAGAGAACAACGAGGACGAAATCTGGAGGTATACGTCGATGACATTGTCATCAAGAGCCTGACCGAAACAGCCATGATACATGACATAGCTGAAACCATCCGTACCATGCAAGATGTTAATATGAAGCTAAACCCTGGGAAGTGCTGTTTTGGGGTAGAGGAAGGGAAATTTCTGGGGGTGGTGGTCACTAAGGGGGGGGGAATCAAAGCAAACCCGGAAAAAACTTAAGTCGTGGCTGAGATGCGGTCCCCAGGTCTTTAAAAGACATCCAGCAACTGAACGGAAGGCTAATCGCCTTAAACCGCTTTTTGTCAAAAGTGGCAGACAGGACCCTTCCCTTCATGAAGGTGCTGAAGGACTGCCTTCAAACGAACAAGTTCAAATGGACCCCTAAGGCAGAAGCCGCTTTTCAGAAAATGAAGGCTTACATCTGCAAACTCCCAGCCCTGGCCACCCCAGTACCCGGGGAACATCTACTCTTGTATCTATCGGCCTAAAAAACAACCATAAGTGCGGTTATGATGGTGGAACGGGAGGGAAAGCAGATTCCAATATACTTCATCAGCAGAACCCTCAAAGGTCCCGAGGAACGCTACATGCCCCTAGAGAAGCTGGCTCTAGCTCTCGTATTTGCATCCCGAAGGCTCAGACGGTACTTCCAAGGGCATAAAATCACTTTGATGACAGAACAACCCCTCCAGAAAGTGCTAAGGAGGCCGGAATTGTCGGGGCGGTTGGCTAAATGGGCCGTAGAGCTGGGGGAACACTCCTTGGAGTTCAAGCCCAGAATAGCCATGAAAGGACAGATACTGGCCGATTTCTTAGCAGAAGTTCCTGAGGATGAGGAGAAAGAACTTCTAAAATGGGAGGCCTTGGAAAGGGAAGAAAAAGATAAGGAAGAAGAGGCTGTGTGGAAGCTACTCACATACGGAGCCTCTAGCGAAGAAGAGAGTGGAGCGGGCATCACGTTAACAAGCCCCAAGGGAGTTGAGCTAACCTATGCCATCAGGTTAGATTTTGAAAAACCAACAACACTGCAGAATATGAAGCCCTCTTGGCAGGAATGAGGTTGGCCAAGAAAATGAAAGCAAAGCATGTAGAAGCCAGTACCGACTCGCAGTTAGTGGTCAAACAATACCAGGGGGAGTACGAGGCAAAATACAACATCATGGCTCAGTATGTGGCAAAGGTAAAATAGACTGCTAAAGCTTTCAAAACCTTCAAGTTAGAATACATCCCCCGCGGGAGAAACAGAAAGTCTGATGCCCTCAGCAAACTGGCCTCTGTGGCATTTGACCATTTAGCCATAGAAGTCAAAGTGGAAGTGTTGGCTTCCCCCTCTCTCAGTACAGAAGAGGTGGCTACAGTCGAAGACGCACAAGAAACATGGATGTCACCGATTATAAAATTCCTCAGAGAGGGGATGCTACCCGAGGGAGATTGGGCAGCCAGGAAAGTAAGAGTCAAGGCCTTACAATATGAGCTGGTTGATGGAGAACTTTACCGAAGGTCATACCTAGGTCCATCCTTGAAATGCATCGACAAGGAAGAAGCTAAGTATGTGATCAGGGAAATACACGAGGGATCTGTGGAATGCATTCGGGGCCAAGGGCAGTAGTAGCGAAGGCAATGAATGCGGAATTCTATTGGCCTCGAATGTATGAAACAGCATCCGAAGAGATCAAGAGATGTGACAATTGCCAGATCCACGCACCAATGACTCATCGCCATAAACACCCCATGATATCCGTCTCAACATCTTGGCCCTTCCAAAAGTGGGTCATAGACATAATCGGGCCATTCCCAGAAGGTCCAGGAGGGGTCAAATATGTGGTTGTTGCTATCGATTGTTTTACTAAGTGGATAGAAGCGAGACCCTTGGCGAAAATAACCGAGGAACAAATGAGACGGTTTGTGTTAGACAACATTATCTGCAGGTATGGGGTCCCGAAGGAAATTGTGAGTGACAATGGCGTACAATTTGCTGGAAAACCCTTCAAACCATGGTGCGAGCAAATGCACATACAACAAGTGTTCACCTCCGTCACCCATGCCCAGAGCAACGGGTTGGTAGAGAGAGCAAATTAAAGCGTTATCAAAGGAATGAAAGGGAGACTCGGGAGAAAGCAAAAAGGATGGTTGGAGGAACTACCATTTGTATTATGGGCATATAGGACCACTCCTAAAGACTGCAACGGGGAGACTCCTTTCAGCTTAACTTACAGGACGGAGGCTATTATCCCGGTTGAGATAGGATCCCCAACTGCCCGAATGAAGCTCAGGGAAGCCGAAAACGAGCAGGACCTCCGGATGAACCTGAATCTGCTCGAAGAAAGAAGGGAAGTGGCAGCGGTCAAGGAGGCTAAGTACAAAAAGCAGCTCGAAAGCTACTACAATGTAAGAATGAAAAAGCTTAACCTCGTCCCAGGGGATTTGGTCCTAAGATCGAACGAAGCCAGCTTACAAGAAAACACTAGCAAGCTAGGGCCCAACTGGGAAGGGCCTTACCGGGTTACATGGGCAAACGGCAAAGGAAGCTGCAAGCTGGAAACACTCCAAGGCAAGGAGGTCCCCAGGACATGGAACCTCATGCAACTCAGAAAGTATCACATGTGAGGGGTTCACCCCCCAGGAAAAACGGCCAGGGAGCCACTTTTGTAATAACTAACTATTAATTTGGGGCATACCCCAAAAAAGTGTAACACCCCAAAAACCCGAATTTTTATATTCGTTAAATGTTATAATATGGCACATCAAGAAATAAATAACTAGGTTATTTAACCTAGTTAAAAGTATGGTAGAAGCAATTAAAGGATGAGTGTTGTGCCAATTATGAATAAGAGAGAACATGAGGGACTAAGATTGCCAAACTTGAATCTGAGTTTAATTAAAACAAAAAAAAATCTCAGACACACTAGGTGTGTGCGTGAGATCGATCAGGAGGAGGAGGAAATGGGTGTAAACCCTAGTTCACAAGCAAGCTTCAAATTGACAAGGAGATTAGGCTCAAATCCGATGCATGAACTCGTTTTCTTGACAATCTATCCCTCGCAAGCATGTGGTAAGTTGTAATTTGTGATTTAATAATCTTGCTATGAAGTGGGTTATGATCAATCCACGAAATTGTATGAGATTGAGCATGAATATGTGTTAGAATCATCATATGGAACATGTGTTGTGTATGATTTTGATTAATTTCATGTTTAGAAGTAAAACCCATTTGGGATGATGAAGGGAGTGAATCACCATGTCCAATAATTGTGTAAATTGTGATTTAGTATGTTGTATGTGATGAATTATTTTAGATAAGTTGATTAGGACATGAATTAAATGGATGTGTAGTTGAATTTGATGAATGAAGAATACAACATGGAGGATCATGCATGAATGGGTTGTACATTGTACTAAGATAGTGGTACGCACAGCAAGTGTTTGATGAAATGCCTAGGTGAGCTTAATAGAGGAAATTGTATGTAAGTAAAAGATGAATATATGTGGGATGTGAAAATGATGTATTTGATAGTAAACTAACATGAGAAGTGTGTTTGGATATTGTTCGTGTGGATATTATGTTGAAATGATGTTGGGTTAGCTTAGTATGGGTTAAAGCGTTAGTTGTGAAAATATGAGAATGCTAGCGTGGGTGGAATGGATTATGTATGTATATGTGTATATGTATACAAGTAAGTGATCATGTAGTTGTAGATGTCATACAATATGAGGTTATGTCGTAAGTTATATGTTAAACCGTTGACTTCTGGAAGTCAATTATGCGTCTACATATAAGAAGCATGACTTGAATTGTTGTCGTACAGGTAGGTTCATAGGAAGTCGTATGGTACGTGTTATGTTAATACGCATTATTTGAGATGACATGATGAATTACGTTAGTTTGAAAGGATATGAAATTGATTATATGTCTCATGCTTGTTAGTTGTGACTAAAGGAAGTCAAATGTGAAATATGCGGTTGATATGATCATTAACATGTACAATGATGTATGCTAATGAAAATGTAATTTGGTGACATGAAAGTATAGGAGTCATGTCAAGACGGACTCAAGCATGAAAGGCTAACGGGTCAAGAGGAGGCAAGGAATCGGATACGAACCCGGATGCACAAGGTAAGTGATTTCCGTAATCACTTCGTAGTACAAGTAAGTAATAAAGTGTTGTAATGAATTAAATATGATGTTTGAGGTCAAATATGTGTTAAAGTCTTTCGTCGTAAATGATGGGTTTAAGGTTGACCAAAATGCCCATGATGGGTATTTTGGGGTAAACGAACTTAAAAGTGGTTTAGAAGCAAGTTATTCGATTAGAGTAATGTTTTGGACAAGTATGGAAGTGGGGATGATGGTTTGGTCAGTCATAGACCAATTAATGCGCGAATACCCTTAACGGGTCAAATAGTTAGAAAATAGTTAAGTCGAATGTATGTAAGTTAAGGATTTCCGTAATCCGGAGGTAAGATTTTAAGTTCATATGATAGAATGTGAATTTACAAGCATGTAGGAAGAAACGGGAGGTCAAACGGGTAAACGGTTCAAAAGTTACGTGCGTTTTAGTGCGTACGGACGACGAAACGAACCTGCAGAAAACTGCAAAAACTAGAGGGCGTCGCCGACGGGTAGGGGGCCTAAATGTGGGATCCTAAAGAATATGTAGTAATATGGTACCCAAGGGTGGGATCCTAAAGAATATGTAGTAATATGGTACCCAAGGGTGGGATCCTAAAGAATATGTAGTAATATGGTACCCAAAGGTGGGATCCTAAAGAATATGTAGTAATATGGTACCCAAAGGTGGGATCCTAAAGAATATGTAGTAATATGGTACCCAAAGGTGGGATCCTAAAGAATATGTAGTAATATGGTACCCAAAGGTGGGATCCTAAAGAATATGTAGTAATATGGTACCCAAAGGTGGGATCCTAAAGAATATGTAGTAATATGGTACCCAAAGGTGGGATCCTAAAGAATATGTAGTAATATGGTACCCAAAGGTGGGATCCTAAAGAATATGTAGTAATATGGTACCCAAAGGTGGGATCCTAAAGAATATGTAGTAATATGGTACCCAAAGGTGGGATCCTAAAGAATATGTAGTAATATGGTACCCAAGGGTGGGATCCTAAAGAATATGTAGTAATATGGTACCCAAGGGTGGGATCCTAAAGAATATGTAGTAATATGGTACCCAAGGGTGGGATCCTAAAGAATATGTAGTAATATGGTACCCAAAGGTGGGATCCTAAAGAATATGTAGTAATATGGTACCCAAAGGTGGGATCCTAAAGAATATGTAGTAATATGGTACCCAAAGGTGGGATCCTAAAGAATATGTAGTAATATGGTACCCAAGGGTGGGATCCTAAAGAATATGTAGTAATATGGTACCTAAATGTGGGATTCTAAGTTAAGAATTTCCTTAAGTAGATACATATGAAGGTATGTATGTATGTATGTATGTGTGAATATAAGTGGTATGTATGAATGAATGTATGTATGTATGTATGTAGGTATGCACGTATGTAGGAACGTACGTATGAATGTAGGTACGTAGGTTTGTAAGTAGTTATGTGTGAACGGATGCACATATGTAAGTATGTATGAAAGTATATACGCATGTATTCAATGAAATTGAGTATTGACGATAATAATAGTGTGCCTTGTGAACGAAGTGTAACGCAGGTACAATGAGAAAGTCTCACCACGGAATGTACGATCAGATGGAAAGCTGGGATGTAAAGAATTAACGGAACAAGAAGTAAACGTGAATAAATCTTGTATGTTTATAATGCGTACTAATGTTATGAATTTAATGTGGTGAGCGCAGGTAGTACGAGTCATGAGGATCATCAAGGAACAGAGATCGAGGATCGAGTCACTAGTGAGATTGTACGGGAATGTTGATGTATATAATGTAGTAAACATAAGCTATGTTTTTACTTAGTAAATAAGTCGATTGATGGATTTATGTGAAAGAGTTATGTTAAAGTTAATTTTTAAATAAGTTAAGGTGTTTATAATGAAAGAAAGTTTATGGCTTGAACTTCCGCTGCGACTTTTAGTCAAATACGTATTAGGGTCTTACAAGTTGGTATCAGAGCCCTGGTTTGAGGGAATCAAGTACGAGAAGGTAGGTACTTGAACTCAAACCTATGTGCTCTTGTGATAAGGAACCTGTACAATCCATGACTCGATCAAGATCCAAAGGTAGAAATGGAATGAAAACGTGTATGTATGTATTCATATGAAGAAGCTAACGGTTTGCTATGTGCAAGGTAAGCTTAAAAGTTTGGAGAGGATGATCCGTGAATGCAGTCTAAGGTGGATGCTAAGGCAGGCAAGGATGCGAATGGACAGACGGACCCCAGGTACACAATGTTGACATGTATGGGTACCGTTGTTAAAAGAAAAAGGAAGAAGTCTCCTTGGGAGGGTAAGTACTAAACGGAAGACAACAATATTGTCTTGGTAAAATTGTAAAAATGTAGCACGAACTGAGACCCACTAATGCGGACATAAGGCGATGATTACCTGAAGGCACGGAATTAGTATGTGAATTGCGCACCTGGCCAGTACGCAAGAAGCATATGACGTTCGTGAGACCGTGGTAATTATCGCAGGTATATCTGTAGAATTGGGTAGCAGGTGGGCGTGCGGGTGAAGTGGGTAGTAAGGCTCTCGGGAAATTGAGAGTACTATGTAGGAATGAAATGCAGAAAATGATATGTTTGAATCTGTGAGACGGATTCAGCACATGTAATGAATGAAAGATGTGAATGGGTAATGTAAATGAAATGTTTGAATCCGCGAAAAGGATTCAAAGCACGAAAGGAAGAAAATGTATGAATAGTATGTGTGGAACCGCTAGACGGATTCGAAACATGAAAGCAATGAAAGGCATGAATGTGACGTTTGAGTTCGCGGGACGGATTTAAAATATAAAAAGGGATGAAATTAATCCACATCACAATGTGTCGACAGTTTGACCATGGTTGTGTCAAACGAGTCATACGGGTAAATGTAAAGTAATAAACAAAAGAATGATCGTAATGGGCATGCAAACCTAAATTTTAAAGCGAAAGAAAGAAGTTCGAACAAGTTATGTGTTAAATATGTTAGTAATGGACTCTTAGGAGTCATAATGAATGACGGGCTACGACCTGGACAATGATTTAAATACGAACAGGTAAGTTTTGTTAAGAATACCGAAATGATGTAATGAATGTCTATGCAAGTAAGCATGAATGGAAAGAAGTACGAAGAGTACCTCAATACATCTATGGTAAGTAAGAAATGACAGCCTGACCTGGAAAGGGTCAAACTGCAAAGGTTGATGAAATGAGGAACCAGAATAAAAGAATTGCATGTAAGGAATGAAATGCGGAATGTGTTAAAGTTTGTACGTAGGACGTTGAAAAAGGAAATATAGGTGAGTAATCACCTAGTATAATGAATGCTTGAATGAAATGTGCTAACCGCAAAAATTGTAGATTATAATGTTAGGAACTCTTGATGTGATGAAACCAAACGAATTGGTGGAAGGATGTGCACGGGCGAAAGCGCATTACGCGGATGAATGGAATCTAGCCTGGTATGACTAGTACTCGTGAAGAATGCGGATCGATCTGGGTTGCAGATCGTCGATGGATGATATGAGATGAGGTCAGTAAAAAGTTTAACTTATGTTAGATAAGTATGAATTGGTTAATTGGGTACGACCTACGAAATGAATGATTGAATGGGTATGGTATAATATGGGAAGTTTGATTTTTTTTATTTTATTTTAGCTGACTATAGAAGAGTAGAATGAGCTAACTATGGAGTTAAGCATGTAGGTGTAACTATGAAGTAGTAGTTTTGTTGAGATAACAAAACAAGGACTGAATGCTATATGATGTATATGAATAGAATGTAAATCTTAAAAGATGAGATGGAGACATTAAGTCTTTTATAATCGGGTCAATGAAATGAGGATGGTAGGTGAAAGTATGGTATGAAAAGTATAGACTTGTTAGAAAGAAGTCGGTAAGGTGAATAATATATGAGTAAAGAATGGATAGTTTACCTATTATTATGATGTACCTATCAAATTAAGCATAGAAGAGGTATGTGTAAATGATGAATTTAGATCGCATAGTCAACAAGATGATATGAAATTTGAAATAAACAGGAAGGAATGTTATTATTAGGATGTTAGAATTGTTTCAAGCGAACAAAATATATGGCACATGATATACGAATATTATAATGATGAATGAACCTTTAGTTAAGAAGTATGTTAGAAGCTAGCATTTTTAGTGAAAGCGACACTAATAATAGCTCTGGGGCGGGTTCTTGAAGATATAAGATTGTCAATGAGATGGGCTGGTGGTCGTGTCGATGAACTGAAAGACAAGGTGATTAGTATCAAACGAAAGTGAGGAAGGTAACTAGTGTTCGATGGAAAATGAGAAAGGTTTCGGGGACGAAACCTCATTTAAGGGGGGTAGACTTGTAACACCCCAAAAACCCGAATTTTTATATTCGTTAAATGTTATAATATGGCACATCAAGAAATAAATAACTAGGTTATTTAACCTAGTTAAAAGTATGGTAGAAGCAATTAAAGGATGAGTGTTGTGCCAATTATGAATAAGAGAGAACATGAGGGACTAAGATTGCCAAACTTGAATCTGAGTTTAATTAAAACAAAAAAAAATCTCAGACACACTAGGTGTGTGCGTGAGATCGATCAGGAGGAGGAGGAAATGGGTGTAAACCCTAGTTCACAAGCAAGCTTCAAATTGACAAGGAGATTAGGCTCAAATCCGATGCATGAACTCGTTTTCTTGACAATCTATCCCTCGCAAGCATGTGGTAAGTTGTAATTTGTGATTTAATAATCTTGCTATGAAGTGGGTTATGATCAATCCACGAAATTGTATGAGATTGAGCATGAATATGTGTTAGAATCATCATATGGAACATGTGTTGTGTATGATTTTGATTAATTTCATGTTTAGAAGTAAAACCCATTTGGGATGATGAAGGGAGTGAATCACCATGTCCAATAATTGTGTAAATTGTGATTTAGTATGTTGTATGTGATGAATTATTTTAGATAAGTTGATTAGGACATGAATTAAATGGATGTGTAGTTGAATTTGATGAATGAAGAATACAACATGGAGGATCATGCATGAATGGGTTGTACATTGTACTAAGATAGTGGTACGCACACCAAGTGTTTGATGAAATGCCTAGGTGAGCTTAATAGAGGAAATTGTATGTAAGTAAAAGATGAATATATGTGGGATGTGAAAATGATGTATTTGATAGTAAACTAACATGAGAAGTGTGTTTGGATATTGTTCGTGTGGATATTATGTTGAAATGATGTTGGGTTAGCTTAGTATGGGTTAAAGCGTTAGTTGTGAAAATATGAGAATGCTAGCGTGGGTGGAATGGATTATGTATGTATATGTGTATATGTATACAAGTAAGTGATCATGTAGTTGTAGATGTCATACAATATGAGGTTATGTCGTAAGTTATATGTTAAACCGTTGACTTCTGGAAGTCAATTATGCGTCTACATATAAGAAGCATGACTTGAATTGTTGTCGTACAGGTAGGTTCATAGGAAGTCGTATGGTACGTGTTATGTTAATACGCATTATTTGAGATGACATGATGAATTACGTTAGTTTGAAAGGATATGAAATTGATTATATGTCTCATGCTTGTTAGTTGTGACTAAAGGAAGTCAAATGTGAAATATGCGGTTGATATGATCATTAACATGTACAATGATGTATGCTAATGAAAATGTAATTTGGTGACATGAAAGTATAGGAGTCATGTCAAGACGGACTCAAGCATGAAAGGCTAACGGGTCAAGAGGAGGCAAGGAATCGGATACGAACCCGGATGCACAAGGTAAGTGATTTCCGTAATCACTTCGTAGTACAAGTAAGTAATAAAGTGTTGTAATGAATTAAATATGATGTTTGAGGTCAAATATGTGTTAAAGTCTTTCGTCGTAAATGATGGGTTTAAGGTTGACCAAAATGCCCATGATGGGTATTTTGGGGTAAACGAACTTAAAAGTGGTTTAGAAGCAAGTTATTCGATTAGAGTAATGTTTTGGACAAGTATGGAAGTGGGGATGATGGTTTGGTCAGTCATAGACCAATTAATGCGCGAATACCCTTAACGGGTCAAATAGTTAGAAAATAGTTAAGTCGAATGTATGTAAGTTAAGGATTTCCGTAATCCGGAGGTAAGATTTTAAGTTCATATGATAGAATGTGAATTTACAAGCATGTAGGAAGAAACGGGAGGTCAAACGGGTAAACGGTTCAAAAGTTACGTGCGTTTTAGTGCGTACGGACGACGAAACGAACCTGCAGAAAACTGCAAAAACTAGAGGGCGTCGCCGACGGGTAGGGGGCCTAAATGTGGGATCCTAAAGAATATGTAGTAATATGGTACCCAAGGGTGGGATCCTAAAGAATATGTAGTAATATGGTACCCAAGGGTGGGATCCTAAAGAATATGTAGTAATATGGTACCCAAAGGTGGGATCCTAAAGAATATGTAGTAATATGGTACCCAAAGGTGGGATCCTAAAGAATATGTAGTAATATGGTACCCAAAGGTGGGATCCTAAAGAATATGTAGTAATATGGTACCCAAAGGTGGGATCCTAAAGAATATGTAGTAATATGGTACCCAAAGGTGGGATCCTAAAGAATATGTAGTAATATGGTACCCAAAGGTGGGATCCTAAAGAATATGTAGTAATATGGTACCCAAAGGTGGGATCCTAAAGAATATGTAGTAATATGGTACCCAAAGGTGGGATCCTAAAGAATATGTAGTAATATGGTACCCAAGGGTGGGATCCTAAAGAATATGTAGTAATATGGTACCCAAGGGTGGGATCCTAAAGAATATGTAGTAATATGGTACCCAAAGGTGGGATCCTAAAGAATATGTAGTAATATGGTACCCAAAGGTGGGATCCTAAAGAATATGTAGTAATATGGTACCCAAAGGTGGGATCCTAAAGAATATGTAGTAATATGGTACCCAAAGGTGGGATCCTAAAGAATATGTAGTAATATGGTACCCAAGGGTGGGATCCTAAAGAATATGTAGTAATATGGTACCTAAATGTGGGATTCTAAGTTAAGAATTTCCTTAAGTAGATACATATGAAGGTATGTATGTATGTATGTATGTGTGAATATAAGTGGTATGTATGAATGAATGTATGTATGTATGTATGTAGGTATGCACGTATGTAGGAACGTACGTATGAATGTAGGTACGTAGGTTTGTAAGTAGTTATGTGTGAACGGATGCACATATGTAAGTATGTATGAAAGTATATACGCATGTATTCAATGAAATTGAGTATTGACGATAATAATAGTGTGCCTTGTGAACGAAGTGTAACGCAGGTACAATGAGAAAGTCTCACCACGGAATGTACGATCAGATGGAAAGCTGGGATGTAAAGAATTAACGGAACAAGAAGTAAACGTGAATAAATCTTGTATGTTTATAATGCGTACTAATGTTATGAATTTAATGTGGTGAGCGCAGGTAGTACGAGTCATGAGGATCATCAAGGAACAGAGATCGAGGATCGAGTCACTAGTGAGATTGTACGGGAACGTTGATGTATATAATGTAGTAAACATAAGCTATGTTTTTACTTAGTAAATAAGTCGATTGATGGATTTATGTGAAAGAGTTATGTTAAAGTTAATTTTTAAATAAGTTAAGGTGTTTATAATGAAAGAAAGTTTATGGCTTGAACTTCCGCTGCGACTTTTAGTCAAATACGTATTAGGGTCTTACAAAAAGAATCTTTTGTAAGAATTTGTACTGGGAAGTTTAGTCCCAAAGAAATGAATGACAAACGGACAAATAACTTGTCCCCTTTTGACAAAGATGGCAGGCATTATATCTAGGCAAACGTACCTAGAAATATCATAAGCCTAAACAACAAACAAACATACGTGTACAAGGTATATCAAACATACCAAAAGCCCGGCCGTGGGGCAAAATAGGGTCTAGCTAACCCAAAAGAAACGGACAAATAAGCCAAAAACATAATCTCACATTATAAGCTTGTCCAGCGATTGGCCTCGAACAGACAATCCTGGTTTGACGAACAAACCATAAGTACGATACACTTCTGTAAACAAATTACAAAAAAAAAGTTCCTCTTTATTTATTTACTTGCAAAATATGTACACAAAGGGAAGCCTTACTGACTTTGGCAAAGACCACTAACATACAAGGCAACAAACATAACAAACTTAACAAAAAAAAAAAAAGACCAAAGCATAGCTTCCTGCAAAACAGCCCAAAGATCCTCAGGGAAGCACCAACTTGATCCTCGGCCAAGGTCCTTGCAGCACGGAAAGACACAACAAGGAAACAAGCAAAAGACAAGATAGCAGCATACAGCCATAGGTTATACGATTAAATATCTAGAAGAACCCCAACACAAAGGTTCTTCTTCCAAAATACCAAGAGTCTAAAGTATCCCAGAGTAAGCAAGATTATCCAGATTACAACCATATCGAAAGATGCTAATGTTCAGAAACTACTGGGGATCACCCTCAGACAAAGATGGTGGACACGAAGGACCGGCGGAGGAAAACAGGGCTTTCAATTCATTAATTGATATCATGGGATGCTCCAGGATCTTCTTAAGAATGGCCGGGGTCTCACTCCCAAACTCCTTGTCCAGCTTGGATAGTCTCTTCTTTGCTTTGGAGTTGTAAAGCGGAGTCTCTTTTCTGCCCAGACCCTGAGCAGAGTAAATATAGCCATCCTTCAGCCCAGCCTGATAGCCAACATCCCGGTACGCCCTATACACTTCCTCCAAACCACTTTTAAATTCCTCTGACTGAGAAACGGCAATAAGGAAGGCCCCGAAACCTTCAGTAATTAACCAGTGTTTCTCCTTAGCCAACTGCTGGTTATCATCAGAGGTTATCCCATAGTTGGCATACATAGTATTCAATTGCTCCTGGGAAACGGAGCCAACTTCCTTCAGATGTTTTAACTCAGTAACCAACTCTTTTTTCTCCTCCACCAACGCCGCCATCTCCTTTTCCCAAGCTTGTTCCTTTCGCTCCAATAAGGCTCCAGCCCCCTGGGAAAGAAACATCATAAAAGCCCAAAAAACAGTTGGAAAATAAAACAAAAAAAAAAGAGAGGGGGGGGGGGGGGAGAAGCTATGTACCTTCTCCTTCCGCAACTTTCTC
Source organism: Helianthus annuus (assembly GCF_002127325.2). Classification (NCBI taxonomy): domain Eukaryota; kingdom Viridiplantae; phylum Streptophyta; class Magnoliopsida; order Asterales; family Asteraceae; genus Helianthus; species Helianthus annuus. Next base: position 165,907,966 of record NC_035437.2, read on the forward strand.
TTAGCCTCGACCACTCGGCATCTAAGTTCGACAGCAACCAACTGGGAGGTCTTGAGCTCGCCCTTGAGTCTTTCATTCGCCCTCCTTAAATCGTCAATCCGCTGCAGCATGCCAGCACCCCTGAAAAAGCTCTCACAAAGAGACATGCTATACTGATCCTCAAAAAGATCATCCCTCAAAGCAGAATTCACGAACTTATGGGAGGGAGGAACATCATGACTAAGAAAGTCCCTAGCAGCCTCAGGAGATCCTATCACCTAAGAATGAGTTACTTTCCATTTAGGGACGTAGGTGAAAGGGATAGCATCAGCAAACAGAGGAGCCAAAGGGGACCGATAAGCAGGACCCTCAGGTTGAGTGGGTTTACTGGTCCCCGTAGCATGAAGAGGTGAGAGTTCAAAGGCTGAGGAAAAACGAGCCATGTCTACTTCTGGAGTCTTATCCCGAACACGGAAAGAGGAGGGACCAATGGGGATCTCTATGGGATCATGAGAACTCCCCTGCACAAAAAGAAAAAGAACATAAAAAACAAAACGAAGGTAGGGCAAATAGGTAAGAGGAAAAAGGAACTCACCAACAAAGGTGCACTCACAAGACTTAAAGACCTCAGGTGTTTGGACAAAGAACCCTTGACCCCAACAAGGGGAAGATCGGAAGCAGCCTTCGATGAAGGAGGGGGTTTCTGTCCACTGGCGCTCCGGAGCCTTTGCCGGATATCACGAGGGATAGGGGCTGGCTCGGGACTTACAGCTTTCCTCTTACGAACTAAACGAACCTCCAGAGCTCCATCATCACTTTGATCAGAATGCTTAACAGGGGCGGGATCAGGGGAACTCTCCTCCCTATCAGAGGAGGTTCCCTCACCCCCCTCCATAGCAACGGAGCCCCCCGCCTGGGCAGACCCCCCGGTAACCTGCATCCCTACACTCCGGTTTAAACCCGGATCAACCTCATCACCAACCACAAACTTGACGTCCTTAGAATCTCCCTGAAGCAATCTCCACAAAGTCAACTCTGCATAAGGAAAACGCTAAAGATGACTACACGAATGCCAAGGCACAAAGGTAAATAACAGCAAATCCGGAATAAAAAGATACCTTTTTTTTGCCGAAAAAGGCCTGAGACGAACTGGGTAGGAAGGGCTCAATCCCCCCATGGCCAAGATCCCCTCGGAAAAAGTAAAAGCCCTCGTTGGGTTTTCATACATGCGTTTCCACTGAATGGTCTCGGTAGCAGACAAGGTGGGAACAACATCTTCAATAACGGCCTCAGCATCTCTTGGCAATGGAGACTCTGACATCATGGCAGCAGAGACAAAAATGAACCTACTCTTCCAATCCTTCGGGTAAGTGGAGGTTGGCATAAAGGAGTAACAGGGTTTCGACACACTATTCTGTCGCTTGGGAAAAGTAAACCAATCTTCGTCAAAGATTAGTTTATAGAACATGCAGAACAAAGGGACAGAGGGCTCGCCAGAAACGGCTGCACAAGACAACTCAAAGTGTACCACTCTCATAAACCCCGAGGGATGCAATTGAGAGAAATGAACCCCGAAGTGGTGAAGCAAAGCAACTTTGAAAGATGAAATAGGATACCGGACTCCGCAAAAGGAAAACGCCAATGTATAGAGAGGAATTCTGTCCGGCGTACACTCAGCCGGTTCGTTGGGGCCCGGTAAGGTGGGAGAAAACCGCTCGGGAATGTTGTATGTCTCGATAAAAGACTTTAAGTCCTTCGCTGTCAAAACCGATCTAATTGCAGAACGACCGGAACGACTCATATTTAGAAAAGAAGCGGTGCTCGGAGAAGTGTGGGGGAAAGAAAGAAAAAAGCAGAGGAAATGGGGAAGAAATTTTGAAAGAAATGGGGATATTTAAAAAGAAGTAACTGAAAAAGTGAGTAACCGTCACATCACACGTCCTTTCGAAATTCAAAAAGGGAACACGTGTATTTAAGAGGTTAAACCCCCGCCACTAGTTTCCGGCGGAATGATGGGTTTCATGAAAAGAAGGGATAATTAATGGTTGGCCAGAAACGGGCCTACACTCGTAACTCAAGTTAATTAAACTCCCTCTTGAACAGTTACGATTCAGCCCCGGATCATGAGCCTTGGGTCTCAGAACCAGTGACTAAAGATGACTTGACGACGGGCCAATGGGAAAGCCCATTTTACCCGCTTTGGGCTATCTCTGTAGGCCCAACAGGAAATAAGCCCATCGGTGGCTTACCTTGCCCACTAAGGCTCTCCCTTTACAAAACGAGCGGGAAACTAGAACCAGAGAGGACAGGCCACATTTAATGCTCGATTGGAAAAGGATCTTTGGCTAGAAGTCGTACTTCCCAACCGGAAACAATTAATGAAGCTGTCATCTTACCGTTGGGGGTCAGACACGTGTCTGAGCCCCCTGAAGACTCCTAAGATCTGTTGGATTACCTTAAACAAAATATCTCACATGCAGGATAGGGTCATATGCTTATATAAGAAGAAGAAAACGGTAATGAGGGGCATCTGAGGTATCACATTAAAGGCTATCTCATTTATTCCGACAAATATTCTATTACATTAAACACACACATATATTTATTGGATTCACACCTTAGAGGAAACATTCTGGTGATCACACTCATCGGAATAGGCTCCTCTCACTCTTCGGCAAGTTTACTTATTCTCACGCCGGAGCTTGATCACGAATCCCTCTCCGGGGCCCTCCATGACGAGGCTAACGGTTTGTTCTTTTGTAGCAACGAAGATAGGGATATCTTGACGTCAGCGAAGATCCATTGAACGTCAGCCGAGATTTGGGTATTCGACAGTAATGATTGGGACTATGACCATTAAAGTGGCAAAAAAACGTTGGACGAAACCTAACTCAAACACTATATAATAATAAATATTATATATCTGTTAAAAATAAATATTGTATATAACTAAATGGCCTTAAATGTAACATAAATATTTTGCACATGTATAAGCCTCCGTAACATATTAAATCTAGTTTAGAAGAGTAAGGGGTTGTTTGTTTACCTCTTAATGAGCTCTTAATGGTTCAGACCTCTTACTGGTTTCGTACTTAATGGTTCAGACTGTTTGTTTCGGGAGTAGAAGTTTCAGACATTTGCCTCTGAATGGTTAAGCATTATACTGAGTCTAAATGGTTAATACCTCTAATCTGAATTGGTCAGACATTTTCATCTGAACGGTTAAGCATTATACCGGCTCTTAATGGTTCATACCTCTTACTGATTCAACACTTAATAGTTCAGAACTCTTACTAGTTCAACACTTAATCATTTAGAAGTTGCCAAAAAGCCCCTGGGTGTATTTTATATTTGTAAAAATCAAAATAAGTGTTCAGTTTTCTATTGAAAAAACAAAAAAAAAAGATTCACACGCCCACTTATGTTGACTCATAATTTATATACATAGTTTATTTTATATTTTACTCTATAATTTAATATATTCTGAAAATAAAGATTAAAATAAGTGTACAGTTTTTTATTTTAAAAAATAGATTGACATGCCGATTTACGTTGACAGATAATTTATATACATAATTTATTTTATTTTTTTACTCAATTAAATATTATGAAAATCATATCCTAAGTCTAGAAATGATAATCCAGGTTAACAAATTTTTTTTAACAGCAAATTTGGATCACTGACGGACCACTAGAATATTATCGTGTCATCAGCGAAACCATCCGATCATATCCATCTCCACTAGGCACAATGCCTACACACTGATTTAGGAGGAAACCCAATAAATATGGGAAAAACCCCCTTGTGGGAATCAAACTCAGGACCTATTGGTTCCAAAATCTTATCCCACCCCCAAAATGTCACTAGACTATAAAGCCATGGGCATAACACATTAAACTGATGAATGACACATGTCTTACGTATTTATTCATGTAAAAAAACATTAACCCTAATCTGAATACAACTGAATCCATGTAACCCAAACACATCCCGGGTACTTATCTAAAAGAGTCAAATTGGTTTAACGAATTGTAATAGTGATGTAACAAATGGTTATAAACAATTTCACGGATTAAACTCAAAATTATAAATTTTCATTTTTTAAAAATTTAAGCTGATTGATGATTCAACTCGTGTAATTAAACGGGTAACAAATCCATCACATGTTTGTTAAACATGATAAAAATATCAAATCCTACGTAATTATTCTTTTATCACCATAGTGGGGTCCGTTTGATGTGGCTGGGAACACAACACTTAGTTGGTGATTTTAAGGGTGCGCACATGGCGATTCGATTCGGTTTTAAGCCATAACCATAACTATAACCAAACCCAAACTTTCGATACGGTTTAGTTTTGAACCGACATATGAACCAAGTAAAAATTAAAACTAAACAGGCCAAAGGACCCATCGACACTACTAAACAAAGCCGCAAAGAAACTTTGTTGAGTTACCTACTCTATTTACAAGGGTTTTCCTTGGCAATGCTTATTCACTTTAGCGACGTGGAACAAAATGTATTTGACAGTTCTAGCTAGGGGTGCAAACGAGCCGAGCCGAGCCCGAGCTTGACCAGGCTCGAGCTCGAGCTCGATTAACTTATGAGAGCTCGGGCTCGAGCTCGGCTCGATTCGGGCTTTGTTTTCAAGGCTCGAGCTCGGCTCATTTGTATTTTCTCAAGCTCGAGCTCGGCTCGGGCTCGGCTCGTTTATTATCTATTAATTAATATATTAAATAAAAATAATATAAATAATAGACTTTTTAGGCTCGCGAGCTCGATAAGTGAAGCTCGGGCTGGGGCTCGTTTACTAAATAAGCTTATTTTTAGGTTCGAGGTGGACTTGTAAACAAGTTTGAATAAGCCCGGCTCGTTTACACTAAGGCTCGATAAGGCTCGGCGAGCCTAACGAGCTTCACATGCGAGGCTCGAGCTCGGGCTCGATAAACAAACGAGCTTTATTTTAGGCTCAAGCTCGGCTCGGGCTCGATAAGGCTCGGCTCTTTTCGAGCTTTTTCTCGAGTCGATCTCGAGTAGCTCGCGAGCCGCTTGGCTCGTTTGCACCTCTAGGTCTAGCTTTATAAACTCTAATATATAGGTTAAGTAGAATGATAGAAGGGTAATTTCACCCTCATTTAAAGACACGAAACTCCCTTAAGTGTCTGAAAATTGTGATAAAGTTACTTTTTCCCCTAATGAGTTGATTCATAAAGTAGTATAAATATAAGAAACTAACACCCTTATCCTTATCTTCACCTCACTTCAATTAAATTTTTTAACGGTAGCTGTTAGGACGGAACCAAATTACAACAGAGAGACAGATAAATGGGTAACAAACTACGCTAAAACCCCCTTTTTTAAATGAAAAAGAAAACTGTTCCTATTGAAAGAAAACAAATACATTTAAGAAATACATTCAGTATTGTTGAGTTACTGTGCACGACCCGCTGAACGGTTAAATAGTTAAATGTTAACAAATACATTTAAGAATAAACCTGCACAAACATGAAACATATATTTAATCATTTCGAAAGAAAAAACATATAAATTTTATTTTCTATACAATTTAATTAATGTGATGGAATCAATTCACCTTCTTTATAAATGTCATATTTATGAAGTTTCACACCAATCTGATCTACTGGGCCATGCGGCCCAGATTACAACACAAAGTATATACGGTGCATGTTAGCAACTCCTACATCCAGATCACGTTAGCCAAAACACACACCGATACACATCGACATCGTCAATTCGTCATTACGTAAGGTGGACTCTTCTTTCGGGTTTTCGATAATTCTATTGGCCCGGTCAAATCATTGAACAAAAATCCAATCTTTTCTTCTTCTTTAAAACCCCTTCAATTTTCAAGATTCTTATTCTTCTTGAAGCAATGGCGAAAATAGGGTTATTTGATCTTGAAAAACACTTTTCTTTCTATGGGGCGTATCATAGCAACCCAGTGAATATCTTTATCCATATGTTGTTTGTTTGGCCCATTTTGTTCACATCTCTTGTGATTCTGTATTTCACACCCACTTTGGTTCATGTTTCTTTACCAAACAACTTGGTTTTGAACTATGGGTTCTTGTTTACTCTGATTTATGCTGGGTTTTATGTCTGTTTGGATGTGAAAGCTGGTTCTTTAGCTGGTTTGATGTGCTTTGTTTGTTGGGTGTTTGGGAGTTTTCTTGCTCAGCATTTGGGATTCTCTCTTGCTTGGAAGGTAAAAGTTTGTATTTTTGGTGTTCTTTGATTTGCTTATTGTTCAGGTTATTGTGAATTTGAGGTTTTTAAATAGGATTGAAGCTTATTTAGGTGAAGTTTTAATTTGGGTCAGTTATAGTTATGTGTTTTTTTTAATATATTATTATGCATTTTTCTTGAAAGTTCATATTTGTGGTGTTCTTTTCATTGATTATCAGCTTATTGTGAATTTGAGGTTTTTTAAATAGGATTGAAGGTTATTTAGCTGAACTGTTAATTTGGGTCAATCATAGTTATGTGTTTTTATTCTTGAAAAAAAAATCATAATTTTGGTGTTTTTTATTGATTATTAATTTATTATGCAATTTATTGTGAATTTGAGTTTTTTAAATAGGATTGAAGCTTATTTAAGTGAAGTTTCAATTTGGGTCAATTTTAGTTGTGTGTTTTTTTTATATATATTATTATGCAGTTTTTCTTGAAAAGTTCATATTTTTGGTGTTCTTTGATTTGATTATTATTCAGTTTATGGTGAATTTGAGGTATTTTAAATAGGATTGAAGGTTATTTAGGTGAACTGTTAATTTGGGTCAATCATAGTTATGTGTTTTTTACTATATTATTATGCAGTTTCTCTTGAAAAAAATCATAATTTTGGTGTTTTTTTATTGATTATTAATTTATTATATGCAATTTATTGTGAATTTGAGTTTTTTAAATAGGATTGAAGCTTATTTAAGTGAAGTTTCAATTTGGGTCAATTTTAGTTATGTGTTTTTTTTAATATATTATTATGCAGTTTTTCTTGAAAAGTTCATATTTTTGGTGTTCTTTAATTTGATATTAATTCAGTTTATGGTGAATTTGAGGTTTTTAAATAGGATTGAAGGTTATTTAGGTGAACTTTTATTTTGGGTCAGTTATAGTTATGTTTTTTTTTTTTTTTTGAAAAGTGAACTTCATTAAAACACACTTTCGACAATGTATTTTTACGCAGTTTTTCTTGAATTTGAGGTTTATAAGTAGGATTAAAGATCATTTAGTTTAAGACTCAAGTATCAGGTTGGTTTTTGTTGAAATCCAGTTTTGAGGTCAACTATGATGTTTCTTTTGCTATTTTTCGGTCAAAGTAGAATGAGTTGTGTTGTGTTGTGTTGACTGGAGGAAGATGATGATTGATAACAATTATAATGGGTCAAGAAATAGGGCTGGAGATTAGGTGTAAAGTTAGGAAAAGTTTGGTTTTTTTAATCACACGTTTATCTCACTAATTAGTTCTATTACCGTGTGTGGTCCACTGATTACGTCTCAACAAATAGTTGTTTAGTCAAATTTTAAAGAAATGCATACGCCTATCTTAGTAGTAAAAAGCGCGCCTCGGGTGAACAGGCGACACACGCCTCAATCAGGGTTGTGATGGATATCGATGAGATGAAATGTGGGTTGGGTGGATTGAAGAGGTCATTTATAGCATGGGTTGATATGGGCCGGGCTGGGTTGACCCGCAAATACTTTTCTGTTCACTTCTTATAACTTTTGTAAGTAAATAACGCGTCAATTACTACTTAACAAACATTGTAGATGATTTTGTTGCATATTGTGTTCAAATTATCACCATATAGTTTTACCCTTGCATTGTGTATTATCAGGTTGTCCTGGCTGCTCAGTTATTCTGTTGGACGGGACAATTCATAGGACATGGCGTATTTGAGGTAATTTTACGCCATTTTAAAACACTTATATTCTGTTGTCTCGTTCACGTTTTAATAATCGAGTTTATTTCCTTTTTGATTAGAAACGTGCACCTGCTTTGTTGGATAATCTCACACAAGCCTTCTTGATGGCTCCTTTCTTCGTGTTGCTAGAGGTAGTTCCATTGCGCCTTTCACACACACACACACACACACAGTGGCGGATCTAGAAAATTCGCATAGGGGTAACGTTTAAAAAAAGGGGTAACGAAATGGAAAAAACGTCAAATTTTTCCAAAATTTACACTACCGTCGGAGCGTTACCGGAACGTCAAGGGGGCAACGGAGGTTACCCCTTGTAACACTATAGGTCCGCCCCTACACACATATATTAGAGCGAGAAATCATTTAATCTCTTATAATCATAGATTTTTCATTTAGTTTTCAATAGCAAATAACAAATGAATGGTTTAGATTGGTTTTTGTGAGTTCTCGTATTAACTGTGATTCTGTATTACACCCTCTACAATATATATGTGTGTATTCGTGTCGAAGCTTAGTGGTGGCAAGATTGGTCTGGATTAAAATGGGTACCGGTCAAAAAGGGTCATTTTTAGTACAGGTTAAGAGGGTCGTAGCCGGGTTGACTGGCAAACACTTTTTGTTTCTTCTGTTAATTGTGTTTACAAACACAATATTATTACGATAATAATCTAACCTTGGGAACGAATTAAGAAGACGTATACTTAGTATAAACTTTGCTCGTTTGACCCGTTTTAGATAATTAATATCCCAAATCAACACATCCACACTTAAAGCTATTCTCTTATATTGTAATTATTGTCGTTGATGATCACAGGCACTTCAAATGGCATTCGGTTATGAACCATACCCAGGTTTTCATGCTCGTGTTAAAGCTAAAGTAGACGCCAACATCAAAGAATGGAAGGAAAGTAAGCAGAAGAAAAATTTGTAAAATACAAGTCAAATGTCACAATGTAACCTACTTAACGTGTTAGATTCGTGTCACAACTTTTACTATGGAAAACAAAATAAATTAATTGTGTTGGTGCAAATAGCGGTTTTTTGTTTTTCTCGAATTTACATTTGGCACCCAATGACAAATCTGTCGAGTTCAAAACGGTCTTTCATGGTACACCAATGAAACTGTTACCGGGGCTTGGCTTTTTAACTTTGTTAGCCGCCATTGATCTTCTAATTCTTGATACTTGGTTCCAATCTTCTAAACTTGCATAAGTATTAGCAAGAAGAACATAATCACTGCTATGATCGGGGTCCACCTCGAGAAGATGTCGTCTTACATTCTCGGCTAATTCGATGTTTCCGTGCATATGGCAACCGGCCAATAGTGTTCTCAAGACAATCGCATTGCATTTCATCGGCATATTTTTGATCAAGTTGTAGGCCTCGATTACCAATCCTCCTCGAGATAACATGTCTACCATGCACCCGTAGTGTTTTATTGTCGGTTCGATGTTGTGTTCGTTGGTCATTCTGTTAAAATACTGTCTTCCTTCTTCAATCATTCCTCCATGGCTACACGCGGTTAGGACTCCCAGAAAGGTAACGTCGTCAGGGGGTACGCGTTTTTTGTTTATCATTGATGAAAATAAGGACAACGCGTCTTGAACATGACCATGTGTCGCAAGCCCTAATATCATTGTGTTCCATGTTACTATGTTTCTATCATTCATCTTATCGAAAATTCTCCGTGCTTCTTGAATCTCTCCACATCTTGTGTACATATGAATAAGCGAATTAACAATCGATACATCTTTCATCAAGAACCTTTCATCGACAATCGAATGAATCCACCTCCCGAGCTCTAACGCTCCCAACGCAGCACAAGCCGACAACGCCACGACCAATGTAGCATCATCGGGTCTTATACCCGCATCTTGCATACGCGAAAACAAATCCAAAGCCTCTTTATGTTTCCCACAACAAACATGACAATCAATGATAGTATTCCAACCAACCAAGTCCGGCTCAGGCATTTCATCGAACAACTGGCGCGCAACAAAAACGTCTTTCAACATTCCATACATATGAACCAACGTATTCCTCACAAAAACATGACACTCAAACCCAAGTTTCACCACACTACAATGCACTTGTTTCCCCAACAAAACTGACCCAGATTGCCCACTAGCTTTAAGCAAAAAAGAAAGAGTAAAATTGTCTACAATGTGTCCATTTTCAAGCATCATCTTATAGTAACAAAACACTTTATCCACCTTATTAATCCTCCCAAACCCTCTAATCATAGTGTTCCAAAGAAACCCATCTGGGTTCGCAATCTTTTCGAAAACCGAAACCGCATAATCCATCAAACACTCATCTGATACAGCGCAAAAGACTATAACTTTCCCCACAACAAACAGGTTCTGAGTGAACCCAGATCGAATAACATGAGCATGAAGTTGTTGTACATCTGTTTTAGTGTAAGATTTCTTGAAAAGAGAAAGAAGGGCTTGCTCTTTCTTTAAGTAGCTTCTGTCATGTGGGGTTGAAGAAAAATGGTGAAATAGATTAGGGTTTGGTAAAGATTGGGTAAAAGATGCAACAAGTTTCCATTTTGATGATGGTTTGATGAGGTTTAAGTAGTTATTTGCCATACCCACAAATGGATTACAGTTATGATTTGAAAGTTTGTTGATTTGGGAGAGGTTAGTTACATCATGTTTGATGGAACGAAGCTTTGTCGTTTTGTATAACAGAAAAGAAATGGTGTGATGACAGCAGAAATCGAAAAGATTTGAATAAGAGAGAACTTGATTCTAAAGAATAAATAGCAAGATTTTATGCATAATTTTAACTAGTTATTTGCCATACCCACAAACAATGTTGTCTTTTACATCGATTGAAACTATAATAAAAACTACAGATACTAATTCCAATAATACTGATAATCGACGTTATTTGATCTGTTACGACACGACCCGGTTCCACATGGGTTGGTCTCGATTAAAGAGCCTCTCTATTCTTCTAGATAGAGGTAATGCTTGTTTATAACAAGTAAATGAACAATTTTTTCAATATGGTAGACGATATAGAGGCTATCTCGTTTCTTTAGGTGAAGAATAGATCTAAATTCTATTCCTTATCGGAATTGCATTAATTATGTTATTAATAGTAGTAAGGCCTTGGGGTATACTTTAACCCTTCTTAGGCCATGGGGTATGGGGCTTGGGTTGGGGGAAAATACCCAAGGCACCATCCCGGGTGGGCTTGGGTTTGGGGCGTGGCCCTTGGGGCTTGGGTTTCAAGCCGGGCGTGGGGCGGGGGAGCAAGGTGACATGGCGGTTGCTGAGTGGCCCATTCAAAGTAGCCGTTGGGGGCTAGTTTTTTTTTTTTTTTTTTTTTTTTAAAATCTTTTTTCCTTTATATATACTTACCACATTTAACATTTTTCTCACACAATATCAAAGACATAAAACACAATATTACCATGAGTTCTTCAAGTTATAGTGAATCGTCATCATCATCTGACGATGGTGCGGAAATATTTCTACAAACGATCGCGGCGGTGGTGAAAGCTATCGTGGAAGACGAAGACGATGAGGAAGAGACTCAACAACCTAAACGGAGGAGAAGGTACATCGCTCGTGAACGGCACACCGCTAACGATTTGTTGGTAAGCGATTACTTCTCAGCGGAACCTAAGTATGATGAAAAAATGTTTAGGCGTCGTTTTCGTATGAGTAGAAACTTATTTTTAAGAATATCTAGATATCTTGAGGAGAAATATGCTTATTTCCAACAAAAACCTGATGTAACCTGGCAATTAGGATTTAGTACGTGGCAAAAGGTCACGGCCGCACTTAGGCAGTTAGTGTACGGCAATAGTTCGGACATTATGGATGACTATTTAAAAATGTCTGCACGTGTAGCTAGAGAAACTCTTCACAACTTTTGTTCGTGTATTCTAGAACTTTATAGGAAAAGATATTTGAGAAAGCCCTCCTTCAGTGACATGCAACAAATATTGGAACATCATGCTAATTATCATGGGCTACCCGGGATGCTAGGTAGTTTAGATTGTATGAAATGGCCCTGGGAACTTTGTCCTACCCAATGGCAAGGCGCTCACACTAGTGGATTTCACGGGGTGCCAGCCATCATGCTTGAAGCGGTTGCGTCCCAAGATCTTTGGATATGGCATGCGTTCTTCGGTATGCCAGGTTCACATAATGATATTACCATCATAAACCACTCACATCTTTTCAATGATCGAGTAAATAGTATAGGACCCAAAGGAACTTTCTTTTTAAACGGGATTGAGTACATGTACGGGTACTACCTAGTTGATGGGATTTACCCAGAGTGGGGGTTTTCGTAAAATCGTTCACAAGACACGGTACCTCAGATCCAACGAGATTAAAGTTTAACAGGGTCCAGATGGCTGCACGTAAAGACGTCAAGCGAGCATTCGGTGTTTTGAAGAAAAGGTGGCGAATATTGGCAATGCCTTGTCGACTATGGGACAAGGATCAAATTGGAAACGTGATGTACACATGTATCATTCTTCACAACATGATTTTGGAGGATGAAGGTAGAGCGGTCGTAACCTACTATGATGATGATGACCCCCAACCAGGTAACGTAACAGACGAAGATAAAGCGGCAAATGAATTTTTAATAAAGTCAAGGGATATACATCAGAACCTTCGAGTTGATTTGGTGGAACATGTTTCAACGATTCCTGGGTTCGAAACCGACGAAGACGACGAAGAATGATTGTTTTTTATTTTGATAATTATTATGTATGTTTATGTATTTTAAAAAAAAATATGTATGTTTATTTTTTATGTAGTTATAAATATAAATATATATTAAAAAAATTGTTGATGTGGCTATGCCACCCGCCCAGCCACGCCTAACCCAAGCCCCAACCATACCCCATGAAAACTTGGCTTTGGGTTGAGAATATTCAAGATCCACGTGTCACCAAATGCCCAACCCAAACCCCAACCCAAGCCCCACCATACCCCATGGTCTTAACTCCATCTAGGTGCCACATCATCCGCTTTTCCCCATTTAACTCTACCATCGTCGTCGTCGTCCTCCTCCTCCTCCTCCTCCTCCTCCTCCTCCCAATAAATCCCACAAATAGTAAAGCAAAGATAGGGTCTAAGGAGGGTAAGATCAGTGGCGGATCTAGAAAAAATCCAAAGGGGCAACGTTTCTATAAAAAGGGGCAATGAAATCGAAAAAACGTCAAATTTTTTCAAAATTTACACTAATTTTACACTACCGTCGGAGCACCAAAAACGGAGGTTGCCCCTTGTTCTATGCTAGGTCCGCCCCTAGGTAAGATGTAGACAACCTTACCTCCACCCCGTAGGAATAGAGAGGCTGCTTCCACTGAGACCCCTGGCTCGATCTACCTAACCTCTATGAGATGGTTTAATTCCGTTAACTCAACCTAACTGTATTTTGTTAGTGATTTTTGGTTTCAAATAGGGGAAACAATTAATTCAATCTGTTAACATGTTAACAAATAACCTCTTTAACGCCCTTAACACAAGGAGAAAGTGGTGGGTAACACTGGTTAACATGTCACGTCATCTTTAACGTCTCAAATGTTAGAGTATACCTCATCAAATCTTAATTAAAAAAAAACAAAAGGTTGTTTACACAGGAAGGAAGTTAACGAACACTTAATTTTCTTATTTGAACGGCATGTACATTTAATTACATTTAGCTTTGTAGAAGTGGTGCATTTAACGTCAACTTTTTTCCTTTTATATAGTCTCTTTAACATTGTCAAGATTCTTGAAAACATGACAAGGGACAAACCAATGGCAAAAATAGGGTTATTTGATCTTGAAAAACACTTTTCTTTCTATGGGGCGTATCATAGCAACCCAGTGAATATCTTTATCCATATGTTGTTTGTTTGGCCCATTTTGTTCATGTTATGGTTCTATTCGAGATGAACCGGATCTCCAAGAAAACACAAGGAAGAAGAGAATATGAGATAACTTTTTCTGATGATCCATTAACGAAAATCAAAGGGAATTTAAATACATCAACTTGGAAATGCAAATATGGTAAATGGAAAAATACTTTCAAAATAAACAAGGAAATAAACTACTTTCAAGGATAGCCACTTAAAAGTCCAATGATTCCTCTCCATAAATATTGCCGTGAGTGCATGTCTTTCTAAATTGAGATAGCAATTTCCATATTATTATCTTCTATTAGTTGAGAAAACGAATGGGCTTGCTGATGACACGCTTGGGTCGAGACTGCATGGTTGGGCCAGTGTCACTTACATGGGTCGTAACATTATCCCGCCCTTCGAAAACGGCCTTGCCCTCAAGGCCGGAACCATCGTCTAACTGCACTGTAGCTATAAAATCTGGGGGTAAGGGAGTGAATTCTGACTGCCAGTCTCCTTTGCAAGCACGTAACAACGAAACATGAAATACTGGGTGGATACGGGAGCCCGGTGGTAACGCCAAACGATATGCAACTTTCCCGATACGTTCAATGATCATGAAAGGACCATAGTAACGACGACTTAACTTTTCGACACCCCGATAAGCTACCGACTGCTGCCGATACATGCGTAAACGAAGCAACACTAAATCACCGGCCGAAAATTCTTTGTCCTGGCGGTGTTTATTAGCTTGATCTGCCATCCGTTGTCGGGTTATTTGCAGCGTGGATTTTAGCAGGTCCAGTACTCTTTGGTGTTCAAGTAAGGTTTCTTCGATCGTGGTGGCTCTATTTTTGTCGAGCGTATAGTGGGGTAAAGAAGGTGGCGGTCGCCCATAAAGTGCTTGGAACGGGGTCATGTCGATGGCACTATGGTGGCTCGTGTTATACCAAAATTCAGCCAGGTATAAGTATTTGGTCCAACGGTTTGGTTCATCGCATGCGAAGCATCTTAAGTAACTCTCCAATGTACGGTTAACCACTTCGGTTTGGCCGTCCGTTTGAGGATGGTATGCACTAGAATGCAAGAGAGTAGTACCCACGGAGTTGAATAATTCTTTCCAGAACTTGCTTACAAAGACGGGGTCGCGGTCTGAGAGTATGCTTTTAGGGAGACCGTGTAACTTATAAATTTGATCAAGGAATATGGTGGCAAGGGAGGTGGCTGTGTAGTTTGGCCGTAACGAAATGAAATGTGCGAACTTGGTGAGCCGATCAACGATGACCCAAATGGCGGTTTTTCCGTTTGATGGGGGTAAGTTGGTGATGAAGTCCATGGATATTTCCTCCCAAACTTGGTTAGGAATGGGCAAAGGTTGGAGCAGACCATAAGGTTTTTGTGTAGAATACTTGGTTTGTTGACACACCTTGCAATTATTAATATACTGTGTGACCTCATCTCTAAGGTTAGACCAATAAAAGGAACATTTAATCCTCTTGATAGTAGCTGTAATACCTGAGTGTCCCCCGACTTTGCTGGAGTGGAACTCATGTAGTAGCTTGAGCCGTAGGGAAGGGATGATTGGAATGAAAAGCTTAGCATCACGATAAATCAACCCGTCATGCAACTGTTGATTCGGGTGTTGGTCCGGAGATTCCGCAATTTGCCGAATCATGTCTCGACCTTCTTTGGTAGTTGTATAGTAGTCTCTGAGTTCATGTAACCACGGAAAATAGGGTGCAGACAGTGTGAGCAGTTGTGGATCGGTTACTCGACTTAATGCATCTGCCACATGGTTTTCTTTACCCGGTTTGTAATAGATTTCAAAATCATACCCGATCAGTTTGCTTGCCCATTTGTGTTGTTCTGGTGTTTGGATAACTTGCGTCAAGAGATGCCGTAAGCTACGTTGGTCGGTAAAAACACGAAATCGGCGACCCAATAAATAATGTCGCCATTTTTTTATGGCTTCGGTGATGGCATATAACTCACGGATATAAGCCGAAGCGGCTTTCATTTTTGGACTGAGCTTCTTGCTGAAGAAGGCGATAGGCTTGTCTTGTTGAGATAAAACCGCACCGATGCCATAATCTGATGCATCTGTGGTCACATCAAAAACAAAGGTAAAATTAGGCAATGTTAGTGTAGGTAATTTTACCATTGCCTGTTTGAGTTTCTCAAATGCAACTTGAGCTGCTGCAGACCACAAAAACTTTTGATTGCCCTTTAGTAGATCTGTAAGTGGGCCGGCAATATGAGAGTAGCTCTTCACAAACCGTCGGTAATACCCTGTCAAACCGAGGAACCCGCGAAGGGTTGTTTGTGATGTAGGCGTTGGCCATTTTTGAATGGCGACAATTTTTTCAGTGTCGGTGGAAACACCTAATTGGGATATGACATGACCAAGATAATTGATTTCTGCGACTCCAAACACACATTTAGATAATTTAGCATAGAATTGATGGGTTGCAAGGGTTTGGAAGACCTGGTGAAGATGTGCAACATGTTCCGACTCCGATTTGCTATAAACAAGTATGTCGTCAAAGAAGACTAATACAAACCGGCGAAGAACATCACTAAAAATATCGTTCATTGCAGCTTGGAACGTGGAAGGAGCATTCGATAACCCGAATGGCATAACAAGGAACTCGTAGTGACCATCGGTAGTGCGAAAAGCCGTTTTTTGCGTATCCTCTGGCGCCACTCGAATCTGGTGATACCCGGCTCTTAAATCCAGTTTAGAAAATATTTTAGCACCATGTAATTCATCGAGGAGCTCATCCACAGTTGGTATAGGAAATCGGTCCCGGATGGTGAGGGCGTTTAGCGCTCGATAGTCAACACAAAAACGCCAAGTGCCATCTTTTTTGCGGACTAATAATACGGGGGATGAATATGGGCTTGTGCTTGGTTTAATGATCCCTTCCGACAACATATCCTTGATGAGATTAGACATGATCTCCTTTTGGTAGTAAGGGTAGCGGTACGGACGAACGTTAACGGGTTGGCTGTTGGGATGTAGATGTATGTGGTGGTCGTGTTGGCGAGGTGGGGGCAAGATGGACGGGGTCTGGAATACATGGGAAAAAGTTTGGAGTAGGGTTTGGATGTTTGGGTTGGGGTGTGGAGGGGTGATTAGAGTGGGTGTGTCAGGTTCGTGTTGAAAAATTAGGGTGTGCATGGATGCGATGGCATCCTTGTGGAGAAGATGGTGTATGTTAGTGGAGCTTGCGGGAGACGATATAGGTTCACCGGTGAGTGTAATACTATTTCCCTGGTGTGTAAAGGAGATCGATGGGACCGAGAAGTCTGCCATAATTTTACCCAAGGAACTCAACCAAGCCATTCCCAAAACTATGTCAGCCCCTTCTATGGGAAGAACGAATAACGGGATGTGAAAAGGATGTTTGGCTAGAATCAATGTAACCTCAGGACAAAAGCCTGCACAACTTATTAACTCACCATTTCCTATCATTACTGAAAAGGGTTGGATAGGATTCACCAGGAGGTTTAGGAAAGATGCCACCCGTGGTTGTACAATATTATGAGTGCTCCCCGAATCAATTAAGATAGATACTGAATGACCCGCAATAAGGCCCGTGACCCGTAACGCCTTTGGCGATGCCACACCGAGTAAAGCGGCAGGTGACAACGAAAGGAATTGTTTGTGAATTATAGTGTCCGATTGAGATTGAGTCGGTTGCTCCGTCTGTGGAAGTTGATCTTCACTGAAATCAATCAGCGGCGGTGGTTCATAAGGTTCGTCATTGTCAACTATGAGATGAAATTGAGGAGGATTGCATCGGTGACCGCGGTGATACTTCTCTGGACAACGAAAACACAACCCGGCGGCTTTTCGTTGTTGAAGGGCTTCATGAGATAACCGGTTAAAGGGCAAGGTTTGGTTGGTGATTGTGGGTGTCGGTAATATTGGTGGTGTGGAGGTGTTTGTAGTGGATGGTTTGGGAGTAGTGGTGGGTGGGATTGGTGGAAGGGAAACAGTAGGTGTTGCACGAAAAGGAGGGTTTAGTTTAGGACGATATTGGATGTCACCAAGCTTGTCGTCAACCAATTTTGCTAACCCAACAGCTTGGGCAAGAGATTGGGGTTTATGGATGGCTAATTCTTTTTGAATATCCTTGCGGAGGCCCGACAAGAAACAATTGAGCAATGCGTCCGGTGGAAGGCCAACGACACAATTACTTAGCCGTTCGAACTCCGTAATATAAGCGGTGACTGTGGAGGTTTGGCAAAGCTTGAAAAGAGCGGCCTGGTGGTTTTCATATGAAGATGGACCAAATCGGATTTCAAGCATACGGGTGAATTCATCCCAGGTGGTTAGGAGTTTGTTGTTGTGTAGGTATATATACCAACTAAGTGCCTCTCCGGACATGCTAAAAGATGCTATGGTTAGCCGTTGTGAGGGATCGGTCTTGTAAAAAGCAAAGTACTGCTCAGCTTGGAACAACCAATCCAGTGGGTTTGTGCCGTCAAATGTCGACAGAATCAGTTTGGGGGGTCGTATTTCGAGGTTGTTTTCTGGTAGGGGTGGTTTCGAAGAAGATGGCTTAGAATCTGTTTTGGTTAGGGCTGCAATCAAGAGAGTTGTTTGCTCAGCTTGAGCTGCGATTTGGGTTGTGAGAGCATCAATCTTTAGAGAATTTTCTTTGGAACTGGATGAGAGTGCTTCAGCCAAGGCGGCGATGGACTCTTCCATGGTTGGATTTTCACGACGCGGAGGCATTGACGTACGTGAATGAAAGCACCAATGTTATGGTTCTATTCGAGATGAACCGGATCTCCAAGAAAACACAAGGAAGAAGAGAATATGAGATAACTTTTTCTGATGATCCATTAACGAAAATCAAAGGGAATTTAAATACATCAACTTGGAAATGCAAATATGGTAAATGGAAAAATACTTTCAAAATAAACAAGGAAATAAACTACTTTCAAGGATAGCCACTTAAAAGTCCAATGATTCCTCTCCATAAATATTGCCGTGAGTGCATGTCTTTCTAAATTGAGATAGCAATTTCCATATTATTATCTTCTATTAGTTGAGAAAACGAATGGGCTTGCTGATGACACGCTTGGGTCGAGACTGCATGGTTGGGCCAGTGTCACTTACATGGGTCGTAACAGTTCACATCTCTTGTGATTCTGTATTTCACACCCACTTTGGTTCATGTTTCTTTACCAAACAACTTGGTTTTGAACTATGGGTTCTTGTTTACTCTGATTTATGCTGGGTTTTATGTCTGTTTGGATGTGAAAGCTGGTTCTTTAGCTGGTTTGATGTGCTTTGTTTGTTGGGTGTTTGGGAGTTTTCTTGCTCAGCATTTGGGATTCTCTCTTGCTTGGAAGGTAAAAGTTTATAAAGTTGATGTTCTTTTATTTGATTATCATGCAGTTTATTGTGAATTTGAGGTTTATAAAAGGATTGAAGCTTATTTAGGTGAACTTTCATATTGATCGTCATTCTAGAGTTAAGGTATGTAAGTGAACTAAACATACACAGGAAAGTCGCACTCGTAAAGTAGGGTTTAAGAAGGGTGAGACGAATGCTTACCATACTATGTCTATCCGAGGATATAGTGAGAGACCGCTCCCAAAGAGACCATTGACTCAAAATAACCCTTTTTATATATTAATTCAAGGGAATATTTCTGAGAATGGTAATCAAGTTTTATGAGTGTTCCAATCAGATCACTCATAATATTGAAGTTTATTTTATGTGCTAATCCAGGGCCGTCTCCGAAAATCACAAAAAAAAAAAAAAAAAATTGGCCCTGTTCGAGAAAAAAATTTGGGCCTTATTCGCAAATTTTCATATGATATAAACTCATCAATCATTCAATCAAATATATAAATACTAAAAACCCATAATACTACGATAATTGTTATGAAATAGATAAAACAAATTTGGGCCCTATTCGCAAATCTCCTCACTGTTGTCGTGCTGCGACTGAATCATTGAAAGTCTTAATCACTGCGAAACAGCGAAATTCCCTGATCTGATCGAATGATGATCGACGTTTTGTTTTCAATTTCCCTCGTCCCAATTCCCTGTGCAATATACTATACTGCCTATGACAGTGCGACATTTTGTTTCCTTTCCCTGATCTAGCATACCCTTATTTTTGTTTAGACTAGTCACTTGGGCTTGTTAATTGGGCCATTTTTTTTAAATTTTTAAATAGGCCCTTATTTAAAAAACTTTGGGTCTTTTAGCAGACCCTTATTTATACAAACATCCAGAATTTTTTATATATATAATTTAAAAAAAAAAATCGGGCCCTATATTGATTTGGGCCCTGATCGCAGGCACCTCCTGCACCCCTCTGATAGACGGCCCTGTGCTAATCTTATATAATTTACCTGAATAGCAGGTAAACTATCTTACGTAGCATTTATTTATTTACTCTTTAAGCATTTGCTTAAATTACTAATTAATAAAAAAAGAAAAAATAAATCAAATATTCGAATCACAAAAGCATTGTCGAATATTGGAGTTCCATAATTACAAAAGGCTCACAGTAATAAACATAAACTATTTATATGTCCTATTTATTGGTTTTTTATATGTGTTATGTGGTTTTTTTATATATATCTTTTATGACTTTCATTTGTTTTTTATCGATGTAAATCACGTATTTGTATTTTTTGGTCATATCAAGATTTTTTTTTTCTATTAATACCAAATTCAATTTGTGATTTGGTGATAATACCAATAGAAAATACAGACATCTTTTTATATGAGTTTTGATGTGTTACGGTGATGACTATTTGCCTAAGATAACAACATATGATCTACGATAGGTATTAATACCAAATTCAATTTATGATTTGTTGATATTAGTTTGAACAGTAGTAAAAAGAATCGAATACATAAATAATGAATATAAGGTCCGACGGTGATAACCAATTTGAAGATGAATTCAAATTAAGAAAAACATCATTCTGATGATAAATATTTAAATATGAGTACTGGCCACATTGATTTTATGAATTTATAATATAAAACTACGGCTAAAAAAACATTTTGTATTTATCTGTAATTAGTATATTTGTTGGGGAATTTTTAAGATTGATACATAAGGCACCAGTGGTCTAGTTGAATTTAAAACAAAAAACACATGAGAAGAAAAATTTTGTAAGAATAAAAAGAATAACCAATAAAAAATGCTCCATTTAAATGTGTATTTAATGTAATTAATAAGGGCATATAGGTAAATTTCTAATTCTAATTAATTAGCTAACTAATTAAATTTGTAACTCACTTTTAAATATACTCTTTCAAGATAAAATAATCTATGGTGAAAGACAATTTTCGACATGTGTAGGATAAATTTTAGTATGTGTAGGATAAATTCTTAAAGGTGTATGATAAATTTAGATATGCGTAGCGTAAATTTCGGTAAGTGTAAGATATATATAGGACAAATTTTGAAATATGTAGGATAAAATATTTTTTGCTTTATTAATGAGAGATAACATAATTAATGGGAGGAGTTATAAACTATTTAATGTTTTACCATTATATTCTTTTTTCTCACGTTAAATTTCTTCTTAAATGAACCTTTCTCTAAGTATGAATGGTGATAACGATTTTGGTGAGAAATTCAATTAAAAAAAAAAAGAATTTCTATAAATAAAGAGTTCATTATGATATTTAATCACTAACATATCCTTTTTTAAACTTAAAACAGATGTAAAAAAATGAAATAAAAGGTTTATGTGTATTTAGTTTAAAAGTTAAAGGAGGTGGTATAACCAGTAAAAATAAAAAAATAAGGGTACATTTAGTAGCACCCTTCTTATTTTCTTTTCTGTCAAATTGAATTATGTTGTTTTGGAGAACTTGTTTGCAAACTCTTGGTAATTAGTTTGATTTTACCCTCACTTTGTAAGCCTATGTTAGCATTGACTTTAGGATGATAACAATTAAAGGGTAAAGAAATAGGGCTGTAGATCAGGCATAACCATAGGAATAAATCACACGTTTCATTACGGCATGCATTAATCATAGGGAGACTAGTAAACTAAAGTTAGGTACATCTTTGGTTTTTATTTCCTACAAGCAATCAATTGGTAAAAAGGCTTTTAATTTCTACCTCTGCCCAGATTATATTGTCTTAACCGGGTCTACGCTGATATCAGAGTTTGGTTAACGGCGTTCCTTGGGAAACCATACCACCCACTGCCAGTGACAGGGGCTTGCGCCGTCACAAGAAAGAATCTCTTTGGCGTAACGCACGGTGGACTAAAACCCAGGGTGGCTCAGGCTCGAACTCTTGACCTAAGGTTTGGGAGAACGAGCCTTCATTACTTATATCCACCAAATATGACACTAGTGGGGAGGAGAACCAAGTCTTTCCAACCACTAGACCGTAAGTGATGGATAATTTCTAGCAGGGATGGCAAGATGTAGGTTAGGCGGGTTGATGGAGGCCATGACTAGGGGTGTTCAAAAAAATCCGAATCCAAAACCGAATCCGAAATATCCGAAAACCCGTATCCGAAATATCCGAAATTTCGGATATCCGAATTTTCGGATATCCGAAAATCGGATAATCCGAAAGTTCGGATTCGGATTCGGATGTTAATTCTAAAAATTTTCGGATATTCGGATTATCCGAATCCGAAACTTAAAGAACAAAAAAAAAATAGAAATATGTTAATGCATGTATTATATGCATTACGGCCCAATGGCCCATTATCCATTTTAGCTTTAGGATACTGGATGCATTAAGTCATTAAGCCTAAAATATGACAGTACGCACATATTGAAAAATTAGGGGTTCTTGTTTAGTGTTCACACCATAACAGTGGTCGCCTTCTCCCACTTTCGATCTCACCTTTGTTCCACATTCCATCTCCGGTCAATGCCTCTTTCTCCGTCGATAAAGTATAAATCTGATTGATTTCTCCGATCGAACACCGCTCTTCATCATCTGTCTTGGTTTCTCCGGTCACGCCGCTCTCCGTCATCTGTCTTGGTTTCTCCGGTCTCCGTCATCGGACGCCTCTCTCCGTCATCTGTCATCTGTCTTGGATTGTTTTAAATATGTGGTGGTGTTTTGAAACTTTGAACTTTTTAAGCTTTGATTTTATTATCAATTTGTTGAATGTTTTAGATATTATAAACTCGAAAAATTGGATACAAAACATGTTTAGTTTTCATCTAATTAGTAAACAGATTTTTTGTTTTTTTTTTAAGTTCGGATATCCGTTTTGATATCCGAACCCGAATCCGAAATTTCGGATATCCGAAATTTCGGATTCGGGTTCGGATGTCAATATTCACTATCCGAAATTTTCGGATATCCGATTTTCGGATATCCGAAAACCGGATTATCCGATGTTGAACACCCCTAGCCATGACAGGTTGGGTTGACTCGCAAACACTTTTACATTTATTAATTTTAACTTTTACAAGTTAATAACGTGTCAATTTCTATTAATAAACATAATTATTATAAGGCTAATTTAAATATTTGAATATAACGTTTTAGGTTGATGTGTGCATTAAATATAGAATTTGCCTATTTTTCGATAACCTTTCGAGTTAACCCATTTGACTCGTTTGAAATAAAACTAACTTAAGTAGATAAATCCATAAGTAAATTAGCAGAAATTTTCACCTCTAGTCATTCAAGATTTCAAGGTGCTTTGTGTGAATTTGTATTGCATTTTGGCCGTATGTTTGGCCAAAAGTGACTGAGTGAGAAAGGATGCAATCATGGTTGGATTTTGGAGCTAATTAATTTAGTTGATTTTGTTGCATAAATATGTGTTAAATAAATCACCAAAGTGTTTGAAACTTGCACCTTGTATCATCAGGTTGTCGTAGCTGCTCAATTATTCTGCTACACGGGACTATTCATAGGACATGGCGTATTTGAGGTAATTTTATGTCACGTAACACCTATATTTTGTATTTTTATAGCATTATTTGTTTTTAACAAAAAATGGTCCCAAAATTTCTTCAACTTATAAACATAGAGGAAGATCTAAAGGAGTTTACAAAGTTAAACTTGAATTTCTAAAATCCCAAACACAATTCAAAACAAGTTGGGTGTAAGTTAATATTTAACACATATAACTCAAGTTTAAACACAAATGAATTTCTCAATCCAATCCCATCTCTCCTAATTTTCCAATCCAAGTGTTTTACCTGAAATTATACACACACATACAATTAACTAAATGGGCACATAAGATTAAATCCGATAAACTAGCAAAAAACACTTGAACATGTTTATTATGATTGATGTTTTGGGTTTGAGGCTCCTTGCTTGGGCTTGGTAAAAGTTTAGAAGATTTGGTCCCATTTTGATCCATAGTTGTTTTCTTGTGTCTAATATATATAGGATTCGGTTCAAATGAAAACCACTATGAGTTATGAGAACCGTGAGAACTTTTTGATACCGTGTGAGTTGGGCCAAATTTTTTTTGCACAAACGTAAATGAAAATATTATAAACACATTTTTAAAAAAAATGGTCGAGGCGTTAGTTTGACTGATGCAAGTTTTTTTTACGCGTTGTTGTAAATTTTTACAGTTGATAACTATTTTTTTTATCAGGGCGTAAAAAAAACTTGCATCAGTCAAAACTAATGACTCGACAATTTTTTTATGTTTTTTTTTTCACAGGTGTGTTTATAATGTTTTCATCTACGTTTGTGCAAAAAAAATTTGGCCTAACTTACGAGTGATCAAAAAGTTCTCACGGTTCTCACAACTCGTAGTGGTTCTCATTTTAACACATCCCTATATATATATATATATATATATATATATATATATATATAGAGAGAGAGAGAGAGAGAGAGAGAAGATCATGCGAGAACCACCTCTTATTGTGAGAACCGCGAGAACCAATGTGAACACACCAAAAATGCCTAAAAATAGCTAAAAATCACATAAAAATTTTTTTTTTGATTTTTTTAATATTTTTTAGGTTAAAATCGCTACTTTTCGAATCAAAAAAAAAAAAATTTTTTTTTTTAATTTTTTTTTTTTTAAAAAAATTTTTTTTTTTTTTTTTGCTTCGAAAAGTAGCGATTTTAACCTAAAAAATATTAAAAAAATCAAAAAAAATTTTTTAGATTTTTTTTTTGATTTTTTTAGATTTTTTTTAGATTTTTTTAGGTTTTTTGGGGGTTTAGTTTTTAGCATTTTAGCTTGGGTGGGGGGGGGGGGGGTTAGGTTTTTGGGGGTGGGGGAGGGGGGTTTAGGTTTTTTTGGGGGGGGGGGGTGGGGGTTAGGTTTTTTTTAGTTTTTTTTAGGTTTTTTTAGGTTTTTTTTAGCTTGGGGGGGGGGGGGGTTTAGGTTTTTTTTTGGGGGGGTGGTTAGGTTTTTTTTTGGGGGGGGGGGGTTTAGGTTTTTTGGGGGGGGGGGGTGGGGGTTAGGTTTTTTTAGGTTTTTTTAGGTTTTTTTAGCTTGGGGGGGGGTTAGGTTTTGGGGGGGGGGGGGGTTAGGTTTTTTTGGGTGGGGGGGGGGGGTGGGGGGTTTAGGTTTTTGGGGGGAGGGGGGGTTGGGGGTTAGGTTTTTTTAGGTTTTTTTTTAGGTTTTTTAGCTATTTTAGGTTGTGTTCACATTGGTTCTCAAGGTTCTCACAATAAGGGTGGTTCTCGCATGAGCTCCTCCCTATATATATATATATATATATATGGGAAGGTTCAAATGAAAACCACTAGTTATTGTGAAAACTAATTAAAAAAAGCCAAAAAAACATACAAAATTTTTTTTTTAATTTTTTTTTGCAATCAAAATTTCGCAGGTTTTTTAATATAAAAAAAAATTTTCAAAAAAAAAAAAAAATTTTTGTGTAGTGCACATGTGTAATACTGCACATATGTATGTGTACTACACATGTGCACTACACAAATTTTTTTTTTTTGAAATAAAGTTTTTTTTATATATAAAAACTAGCGATTTTTATAAAAAAAAATTGAAAAAAAAAATTTTTGTGTGTTTTTTAGGCTTTTTTTAGTTAGTTTTCGAGTTTTCACAATAAAAGTGGTTTTCATTTGAACCATCCCCTATATATATATATATATATATATATATATATATAGGGTTGGGATCATGAGTGAACAACATCCTTGTTTGTGAACAGAGTGAACTAATCTCAGCCATCCATTAGTTTTTTAATTAAAAGGATAGGATTGTAATTTTACCTTTAATTTTCATAAATTAGATTTAAATCATTTTGTTTTAATTCTTGATTTCAGTTACATGTTTCCTATTTAAATCATTTTGTTTGAATTCTTGATTTCAGTTACATGTTTCCTATTTTGTAGAGATTATACATTTTCTCATGACATATTTACATATATGTACTTTTTAATTTACATATGTATGTATGTGTATAAACAAGATATACATATGTGTATAAAACAGTTTGGCTGAATAAAAACTGTGTATAAAATATACACAAATAGAACTAATAAATGGTTTATACACATATGTATTTGTATTGGATACTCAAAGTACACATATGTATTATTCAAATTACATATATATGCATGTGTATAAAACGGATATACGTATGTGTATAAAACAGGTTGGCTGAATAGTAATTGTGTTTATTTTTAAATTAATAAATTAGTTAATTGGTGAGAGAAATGAAGAGACAGAATGTAATTAAATATTTAATTGGAAAGAGAACTAGTTAATAATTTACACTTATACCCTTTTCATTTATTTTCTACACATAAATAATTAGGAAATTGTCATTATTATAAATCTCAAGATCTCCTAAATCAATTGACAAGATTTGTTCATTTTGTTCACAAAAACAATATGGGTCACTCTTGAACCCTATCCTATATATATATATATATATATATATATATATATATATATATATATATAGGAGTTTCATTTGAGAAGAATTTTCTTGAAAAAAGATAAAAAAAAATTAAGAGTAAATTGCCATAATCATCCCTGAGGTTTAGGTATGTTTGCCAGTTTCATCCAAAATGACTTTTTTTGTGCCAAATAGCCCTTCACCTTTGGTATTCTTTTTTGCCATTTTCATCCAAACCACTAACTTAGTTTACTTTTTCTGTTAAGTTGAATGATATTTGGATGAAACTGGCAAATATAAAACCTCAGGGACGATTTTGGCAATTTACTTAAATTCTTTTTAATTTATTTTATTTAATTAATTTTGTCACATATATATAAAACAGAATATATAAAAAAATAATAGTTTTGTCACATAATTTTTATAAATTTTCATCCAACCACTAACTCGGTTATTTTTTTCTATTAAGGTGAAGGATCTTTTAAATTTTATAAAGTAAGACAAAAATTAATTTCCAATTTTTTTATATACATCAATTTTATAAAAATAAAATCTACTTCAACCTCTAAATGCTTATTTTGTATATTATAATACTTTTATGTCATTTTCTCATTTGCATTTTACTAATAAATGCTTAATTTCGTTCCTAATTAGAAACGTGCACCTGCTTTGTTGGATAACTTTATACAAGCGTACTTGACGGGGCCTTTCTTTGTGTTATTAGAGGTAATTTGTCTGTGTTTTTTGGTATACATATGTGTGTGTGTGTGTGTTAAAGTTTAGAGGGGGCAACACTGATTAGATTAATTGGTACAAGTGAGAATAGGTAACAATCGAAACTCACGGGTGAGCTTCACTCGCAAACACTTCTATGTTTGTTATCTATCATTAAATAAATATTTCTTTGATTTACAAAAATCATATTATTACAATAATGACCTAAACTTGTGTAACAGTTGAAACTCGTGGGTGAGCTTCACTCGCAAACACTTCAATGTTCGTTATTTATATTCAACCCTTTAAAGCTTCTATGTTACATAGTAAATATTGTTATTGATGAATGTAGGTACTTCAAATGACATTTGGTTATGAACCATATTCGAGTTTTAATGACAGTGTTAAAGCTAAAGTGGACGCCAACATTGCAAAGTGGAAGGAAGAGAAGCACAAGAAAAACTTCTAAATTATAAGTCAATGTCACAAAATGTAAATGGTGTTAATATTCTCACAATCCTCAACTCTATCTCTCTTTATATATATACACACACATATATATATATATGTGTGTATATATATATATATATATATATATATATAGAGAGAGAGAGAGAGAGAGAAAGAGATAGAGTGAAAAAGGGTGTGGGAATATTATATAGGTGTGTGGGAATAAGATGATCCAATGTAAAACTTCTGAGTTATGATATTCGTAATAGACTGTAATTTATGACGAAAAACGTAGCCTGCACCTTTGACACGGAAAGAATCATTTAAAATATCAAAACTCATCAAAAAATTATGATTCCAGTGGGGTTTGAAAGCTATTTCATGGAATTACATTTTAGACTCAAGAAACACACGTTTTTTGTTCAGCTTTGCCCACGTTACAGCCGATACAAGTCGACTGTAAATTCTAATCAGGTTCTGTTTGGATTCAGTTTTCAAATAAAACATGTTTATGACACTATAAACCCTATTTTCAACAATCAAACCCCCAACAACATCACATACACGAATTTAGCATCAAGTTTCATCATCAACATCAAACATAATCAAAGCCCTAGCATGCATACATGATCATCAAGTTACTATACTATCAAGAATCATTACATAAACACTAAAATACATGTTTTTAGCAAACCCTAACACGTATAAGATCATGTTTTCATACATCAAGAATCAAAGAAAGATCAAGACTTCAAGTTATACACATGTAAACACATTATAACAACCAAGAGATAATTACCGGAAGCAAGCAAAGAGCCTAGAGACGAAGAAGAAGATCGAACAAGCAAGATTAGGGTTCTTGGTTTTCTTGAAGTCGCTTATAGTGAGAGGAGGGAGAGTGCGTACGTGAATGAGGGGGGCTAGGGTTTGGGTTTTATTTATTTATCTATTTATTTATTTTTAAAACCAACTTTCCATAAATGCATAAATGGTCCCTCAAGTTTCCAAGTTACAAACTTGGGTAGAAAGTTACCAACATAACTTTGTGTGATGACTCTCAAGTCCTTCTAGTTGCAAAGTTAATCAAATTAACTTCGTATCTTTGTTCGTGTGCTACCAACTTGTGTGTTTATAAATTGTAATTAACAGAAAAGGGTTAACAGCGTTAACCTGAAAGTACCGGATGTCACAGTTCAAGCTCAAAAAGATGATGGAATCGACGATATAGGGATTTGTCCCCTATCCAGCAATCAATCCAAAATGGAATACCAGATCTATGCCCTACTACTATAATAATAAGTCTTTAAAGATCCAAGTTTACCTTTGCGAAATCCGCTTGAAATTTGTAAATACACACCTCGAGATAGATGGCTTAATAGGGATTATATGCCATGTTCTTGATCTTTGGTGAATTGCCCAAATCATGTTCCACCAAAGTCTATGCTTTTCTATCTTAAACCACCACCACCACTTCGTTAACATACCCACGTTATCCGCTTTTAAAGGTACAATTCCAAGTCCCCTCTTATCCATTGGAGCCATGACTTTTTCCCTGGCCACCCATGACATTTTCGCACGTTCCTCTGCCCCTCCTCATAAAATTGTCTCCTAATCTTATTTAACCGATCCAATATGCACTCAAGTGTTCGGAATAAGGAAAAATAATATGTCGGTAACGAGTCCGATACGGATTTGATTAAGACTACCTTTCCACCAAAAGAAAAATGCTTTGCCTACCACTATGATAACCGGGATTAAAACATGTCTATGACTGAAGTCCAAGTCTTTGCTAATTCATATTAGCCCCTACTTATAACCAGTGGCGAAGCTTGACATGTTCGACGGGGGGTCGAAAACGTATATACCCAAAAATTTCTATAGAACCGGGGGGTCAAAAACGTATATACCCAAACATTTCTATACGAAAACTACATATATAACACTACTGAGCGAAAAGTTCGGGGGGTCGGGCGCCCCTCCCGGCCCCTTCAAAGCTTCGCCAATGCTTATAACCCGAGATACAAAAATAGAAAAGACCCGTGCTTACCCCCACTCATTCATGCTATGTTCAATACCTCATCCTCCTCTACCCTCACTCCATACAATTTGCTTCTTGACATATTACTTTTAAGCCCGGGCTTTAGATAAAAACCCCTAAGGATTCTACATATATTTTTTACATTTTCTTCCGGCCATTCACCTACGAAAATTACATCATCCATGTATAGCTAACGTGATAAAGTCCATTCCTCGCCTGATATTTGAATCCCATGAAAACCCCCCACAGAGCATGCTTGTTTGACAACACATGAGAGAACACTCATAACTAATATAAATAAGAAAGGGGATAACGAGTCACCTTGTCGAAGCCCACAAAAGCATTGAAACTCACGTGTAGGGCTCCCATTTATGAGAACAGAGGCTGTAGTTATTGCTAGAATACTTGAAATCCAAGTTCTCCAACTTTGGGAAAAGTCCATCAACTCCAAAACCAAATATAGGAAGTCCCATTGAACGGATTCATATGACTTTTCAATTCTGATTTAAAAAATAGCCCATTTTCTTTAGATTTCTTTATCCAAGCCAATACTTCATTCAAAATTAATGGTCCGTCTAAGATGCTTCTTCTAGCTACAAACGCAGGTTGTTCATCCGTGATTAAGGCCCCGATTACCTTTTCAACCTCTCCTCCAGAAATTTTAAGATAACCTTGTTAATAATCCTAATTAGACTTATAGGCCTATAGTCATTTAACGAAATCAAATCCTTTTTTTCAATTACCGCGATGAATGAGGAAGAGCATCCATAATTAACTACCCCATCTGAATGGAAATTATCTAAACAAATTGACGAAGTCGTCTTCCAAATGGTCCCATAATTGCTTGATGAAAGTGAAGTTGAACCCATCAGGTCCTGGTCCAAATCAAACCCAATAGACGAATTACATGATATGGGGCATGCAAATGAAGGCAAATTTTAGCTTTTATGGAGTAGTGTGGGATTAAAATGAATCGGGAACTTATGGAAGCGAGGTTACAAATACTAATGTCCAACTTTTAGAACCTGAAGATGAAAGATCAGAGTTTCGTTGATAAGTTTGCTAGTATGTTATCTGGGTTTGATTCAAAGTCAGCTTCTTTGGGTTCTACGATTGATAAGCCTAAATTGGTCAAGAAGTTTCTGAACGGGCTACCGAGACGATTTATTCACATGGTGGCTTCTAGTGAACATGTAGTTGATCTTAAAACAATTACTTTTGATTATGTTTTTATCATTTAAATCATACGAAGAATGGATAAAAGACGAGGAGACTAAAGAGAACAACCAAGGTAACCTAGTGTTTACAAAAGTCGAGTCCTCACGTAAAACTGGGACCTCGATTCCTATAAAGGGAAAGGAAGAGACTGAGGTAGAGGTCAAAACTAGGATGATGAGAATCAAATGGAAGTCAAAGCCAAGATGGTCAAGATTAAGCGTCAAAGAAGACGAGTCAAATAACTAATGATTGTCAATATGGAAGAAAGGATAGATCACAGTAGGGATGAGCATTTGGTACTGTACCGATCATTTTCAGTATCGGTACCCATTTTTCGAGACTAGTACCGTACCAGTTATTTACCGGTACCTGGTTTTTCAATACCGGTCCGGTACCATGCTCATCCCTAGATCACAGGTTCCGTGTTACCGTTGTGATAAATTGTCACCTCACATCGCTGTATCCTAAGCGTATAAAGAAATGGGAAGAAGCTAACTTAGCTGAAACCGATGATTTGTATCCATCTTTGTTTTGATGAGATGTGATCAAGAAAGGGTTTTCCTCATTAAAGAAGGGGTCATTCCAAAGCGTTTTAAGCCCAAGCCAATGGAGAAAGACAATTGGTATCTCGACAACGGAGCATCGAATTACATAACGGGTTATCAAGCTTGCTTCATTGAACTTAATGAACGTGTCACAAAAAGGGTAAAATTTGGATACGAGTCTTGCATTGATATACTAAGAAAGGGGTCGGTATTATTTGAAGGGAAAAATGGGGGGCAACGCGTGTTGATCGATGTTAACTACGTGCTGAGTCTACAAAGTAATATCTTAAGTCTTGGTCAAGCAACGAAAGGTGGATGTGATATTCACATGAAACACGATTTTCTAACCATTTATGATGTTATAGATAGGCTTATGATGATAGTGATAAGGACCAAGATTCGTTTGTACAAGATCATCCTCAAGATAGCAAGTCTCGGTACACAAGCTAGCCTGACTAGAATGAAGAATTCTATAGGTCAGAATCTTCTCAAGGATCCAAGTTTAATGGAGAAACTCAAAATTCAAAGTCCAAGGAGAATGTTTAAGAAATCAAAGGAAAAGCCAAGCAAGATTCAAACCTAAAGAATGACGAGTAATAATCAAAAGAAGCATGTGTTTGTACAACCTAAATGGAGCCCAAAGAATACAACAAGATATTAAGAAGAACCTTTGGAGAATCAAGACAAAGATGACAAGCTTGCAGACGAAAACCCGCTTATTGTGGTATCAACAATTGGGGGATGATTGTTGGCTCAATTGTTGTTTGGCATGAGCGAGGAGTCTAACCCGATAATTAAATGGGTTTAAAAAAGTCAGAAGTTGGTGAAGTTGGGGGGACCAAATTTGACAATTTGGTTAAGTTTTTTAATTGTGTTATAATTAATATGGTAATGTCCTGGCTAGCAAGGTATGATTATATACCAAGTTAAGATTTGACATTATTAAGAGAGAATAATCGAGTTATGGTTTAAAAGCCTGTAATTAGTTTTTTAGTTATATTTTCTAATTAATATACTGGAGAGTTATTATATTTGTGTTCATGCTCTTGTGTTTACGATTCACTTAGACTTGAAAAACTAAACAAATGATTAAAATAAATAAATTGGTTGTATACACACACATTTTTAGGGTTTTTTTTTTCACTAGAGATGCTCTCCGTTAATTTTTTTTTTTTTTTTTTTTTTTTTTTTTTTTTTATAAATCAACTGTTGGATACATAAATAACACAATAAAGCTAGTATGAATCTAAGTTCTAACATATAGAAATATCAGTGTTTAGTATGTGGGTTATCTCTAAAAAAGTATATGATAAAAGCATTAAGAAATAAGATTAACTTACAGAAGTAACCATTGTATTCCACATTCATGTTTGATAAAAACGTTCGATTATGAGGAAGGATCTCTGTTTACTTTTTATAGTATCATTTGGACAGGGCCTTTATCCAATGTCTTAAATCAGAGTATAGACTACTATTGACACAAAAACATAATTATTATGGGCCGTAGCTTGTGTTCCATGCCTTCTGTTTCGTGTAATTGAGGTCCATTATTCTTCAATTATTCAAACAAATCTTTTTTGTAATTAACTATATATTTATAATAGTATAATTTCTTACACAACAAAATATACATTACTTGGTTATTTCTATCATAATTATTATATATTAGTTTTTTATATCGCGCGTTGCGGCGAAACCGAGCAAATGATAATGTAAAACAAACCTGATTTGAAAATAAAGTATGTTGTTTAGAAAGTCAAACCATTAGAACGATTTAGTTTATTATTGTACCGTTTTATGATACCAAATAAAGACTTTACTTTAAGTATAACCTCGCTTTAACAAAACTTGTAACGGAATGTCAGGGAAAGAAATCAAGCACAACTACGTACTTAAGATTTTAGAAAAAAAATTATAAACGTAACTTATTAAAGAAGTATCAAATTAATCGATAAATTAATATATGTTAAAAAAAGAAAAAAATTATGAAAAAAGGTAAAGGAAATAGATGTTTAAAAAAATATGTTATTAAAAGTAAATATAATAATAAACTATTATAATATATTAAATAATAAAATAATAAAAAACTATATATTATTATAAAAATAAAGTTACTATTCATCGTCCCTCGAAATCAATATATATATATATATATATATATATATATATATAATATATGTTAAAAAAAGAAAAAAAATTATTAAAAAAAGGTAAAGGAAATAGATGTTTAAAAAAAGAAAAATATGTTATTAAAAGTAAATATAATAATAAACTATTATAAAATACTAAATAATAAAATAATAAAAAACTATATATTATTATAAAAATAAAGTTAGTATTCATCGTCCCTCGAAATCAATATATATATATATAATAGTGTAAGGATCAAATACAAATGGGTCTTAACATACAAAATGACCTTAGCATAAGAAGTGAAAAAACTTTTTTTTTATTTATTTTGAATATTTTTCCATCTACTTAAGTATGATTTTTAAATGCAAAATGTAAAAAATTGTGTATTTACTCTAGTAGAGTCATTATGTAATTACTCTACTAGTATAAAACACAATTTTTTTTGTTTTTTTTTTAAATTCTTGGACTAAAATATGTGCTTGAGAAGATTGAAAAAAAAATTAAAAAAAATAAAAATAAAAAATTTCCTCCTTCACTTCTCATGTTAAACCCAATTTGTACGTTCAGACACATTTGTACCGGAACCTAACCCATTATAATATATATATAAATTTAACGATAAATTTCTTATTAAATCCTTATATTTAATATGTAGTTATATATTTATAATAGTATAATATAATTCATACACATAACAAATATATATTACTTAGTTATTGCTATCATAATTATTTTTTAAAATATATTTATTATATAGTTTATATATTTATATAATATAAATTTAAATTTGTTATATTTATATATACTTTAAGCTCGTCTAGGTCTGTGGGCCTTCGGTAGGCAAAGTTCAGGCTCTAGTTTGTTTAAGTTTGTCTTGATTTAAGTTTTTAATGAGTCAATCTCAACTAACTATTGATAAAAGGACCCTACAAGTTTTCACGCCTACTTTGTTCTTAAATCTGGGATTCAGTAAAGAAAAAAAGTTTAATGACAAAAGCATCTTATAACAATTAGTTAAAGCTAAGAAGATTTACGTACATGGGCAAAAATGTTGCAAGAAACCGTTCTGGTCTCCATCTTGATTGTCACAATTAGACATGCCAACGACCACACATGATCATATGTTGGAGGCGATAATTGTTTAAGGAATGTAAGAAATGGCTTTACACTTGCCATGACCAAAAGTTAACAAGCGAATTGTCAAAATAAGAATAAAGGTTTATTCTTTACAACCAAAACAAAAATTAGGTCATCATCGCCTATGTCCACACCCATAATATATGAAAGTGTTATTTTAATATGACACACACACTTTATATGATTTTTTTAACAAATTTTAGTAACATACTAAAAATTAGTAACATTGGAATACTTTATAGTATTGTAATTGATGCATAGGGAGTTTTTCAGTAAACAAAATGTGATTTTACACTTCAAATCTAAAGGTTTTTATCTTTTATATTTTAATCCCTTTGATTGTTTACTTATGACCCAAAGCTTTTTAATTTTCGCAAGTTAACCCAACACTATTTTATTTTCAAATTTGGTCACCAAACTTTTCATCTTTCGTAAGTTTTTCATTTTACATTCCCTTTAAATTTTACGAGTTAACATGTCACAACGTACGTTAGGGCTTCAAAGCTTTTTCCGTTGTTTTTTTCCCATTTGACAGGTCCGTTGCAACACGTCTATTTTCCATTTTGATAGATTCGTAGCAACGTATGGGTCGTAGATTGACTTAGTTATTTTTTTCTACGTTTTTACGTTTCGATCTAATTTTTTCGCATTAACACGCCGCAACGAGCGTGCTTGGTTCAACGTTTTTACGTCTGCTTTTCATTCGGTGTTATTTTTCTTTTCTATTTATTTTATTTTTACGAGTTTTTCTGATGTTGGTGGTCGTAGACAGTGGTGTGACATTGGTGCTACTTGGCACGGTTTTACGAACGTTTTTAACATATTAAGTTTTTTACTGATAATTTGTTTTGATTTTACCCTAGACTTCCTTTACTTACGTGCATATATTTTTATGTACGTGTCGGTATAAATTTGATTTGCTCTACATTTTGACGTAAACTGTTTCCGGAAACGAGTCAGCTCAAATATAACAATGCTTATATAGGTTACATTGAGTTCAATTGGATACGTTGAAACACGTGTTTTCATATGGTTAACGCATGCATAACGTTTGGACTAAGCGATTAAATGTTTATGATGTACCCGTGCTGCAACGCACTTGGGTCTTATTCCTAGTTAGTGTATCAAACTATATGATTTTTTTAACTAATTAGTGTATCAAACACTTGTAACTTATGTATAAACGACATAAATGTCTTTCTATTTAATATACTTGTTTTTTTGGATAATGAGAGTTAATTAAATTCAAATTAGTAAAATTCGAAATCACATCGACTTAGATAGTAATATACTCATACACATATATATATATATATACATATATATATATAGAGAGAGAGAGAGAAATGGGATCAGGAGAAAACGCTCAAAAATGTGAGAACGGTGAGAACGTTTCCTGACCCAACACGTGTCACGCGGCATAGAGAAGGGCGAAGGAGCTTTTTTGTCCTTTCATCTTCTGCTTTTCCAGTTCCGCTTTTCCGAATATTGTTTGAATTTTTGGGGTTTAAGATTTTTGGCATTAACCAAATTCAATAATTAATGGCGTTTAATGATTTCATCTTATTAACATTTTGGCGTTTATTCAAATCGTATGCCATTGTTACCTAGGGGTCAAGAAATCTATTTGAATGGCGTTTTTCAAGGCGTTTTAAACAAGTTGGCTCATTGTTCTATTAACATTTTGGCGTTTGGGTTATCTTGGCGTTTTACAATTGTTGGATTATATTTCAGCCACAGTAAAAAAAATACAAGCGAAGAAAATAAGTTAAAAATCCTAATCGGATCTCTCTTCACAATATTCACTGCCATCAGTCTCTTTGTTCTTTAATAGTACAAGAACTGACACCAAAATATGGCGTTTTATGTAAAACTTAACAAACCCATCGGTTTGATCATTTTGCCTGCTCGTCTGTTGAAGTGGCTTTTTTGTGGATGTTTGGGGACATAGATCTATGACGTGTGGGTGGGTTTTTTCGCTTTTTCTTCATGTTGATCTTCATCTTTATAATCATCCCACTCTTCAGTGTCATTGATCTCTTCTCCTCATCTAAGCCTTCTTCAAGAACAAAAAATACAAAATGCCATATGACTGGCATTAGTATCTTTTTCTTGAATTTTTGTCCATCTCATGCAGCAAAATCTTACTGAGTTACTCGCCTTCGCTAACAATTCATTCAGTGAAACTTGACGAATAACAATACTGAATATCCAAGAAAGCATATTAGCCATCTTTCATTTTTTTTTTTTTGCGTTTTACAGTGAGTGGTATTTAGTAGTATTGGTGTTTGTTTTTTTTTTGTTTGATCAAATGGAAGTTGCTGAGATGTATCATTTTATAGGATCTCTTTTTTGGCGCCTAAGTTAGGCGGTGCGTTATTATAATAAAGTATTCGTCTTTTCAGTTACTGTTTGTAATTATTGTTTTTGACAAGCTTTGTCTCTGAAGTCTGTAACACGTCTCATCTTTCAAGTTTGGCATTTTAGTGTAACACCTCGAAAATTCATGTCCAATATTATATCGACACGTGTCATGGACTTAAAACGTGTAAAGAATTGATTTAGAGGGACTAAAGTTGACAAAAAAAGAATCTACGTGTGTAAAAGGATTCAAAGTGTCAACAATGGATAAATATACCCTCATATAGCCCTACACGACGTTTATACCCTTAAACGAATAATTCATGGATCATACGAAGCTAATTGTGGAAGAAAGTGAGAGATTACAAACTACAGGGGTTAAATGTGTCAACATGTTTAAAGTATACCTCTGAATGACCTTTTAGCAAACCCGAAGCTTTGTAACGATTAATTATGCTCACTAGAATAAGTGATAAAAATTTCACAAGGTTTCAATAAAGTATGAGAAAGTTATGACCATATTCGTATACGAGGGGTTAAAAGCGTCAACGTTGAAATTTAAGGCCTTACGGGTGATCACAAAGTTAACCGGGGACTTAAAAATGTTTGATTATGTCATGGGGCCCTTAAAAGTCAAGTTAAGGGGGTGAAAATGCAATAAACAAAGTTAAAACCATGTTTGGAAGGACCAGGGGCTGAAATGTAATTAGCTGAAACTTGTTTGGCT
Organism: Helianthus annuus; assembly: GCF_002127325.2. Classification (NCBI taxonomy): domain Eukaryota; kingdom Viridiplantae; phylum Streptophyta; class Magnoliopsida; order Asterales; family Asteraceae; genus Helianthus; species Helianthus annuus. The sequence continues at coordinate 165,945,894 of NC_035437.2, forward strand.
GGTTACCTACTTGCTAGCGTAGCGCGAGCAACTCCCCCCTTTTCCGTCGCGCTATGCGACGGCCTGTGCTGGGCAGAAATCATGCACACCTGCGAGTTCAGCAAGTTGAACCGACTTAAAAGCCTTGTATTCAATTCTATGGGCTTGTTTGATGGTATATTATGGCCTAGGGACACTTGGGAAGACCAGGAATCATCCCATAGACTTGTTTGTCATGATCTTAGGCAATCAAAGTTACTATATAAGGAGCTCATTGTTGCAAACATTTGATCATTCACTTGAAACTTTCACAAACTCACTTCTGGAGATTACTGGAGCTCAAGCACCTTTCCTAGTGATCATTAGTCGTGCTTAGGACTATTGTAAGTGTACTTAACCTTTCTTAATTCAGTTTTGCTTAGTTTATTAGCTTAATGTCAAACCGTCGTAATTAAGATTTGACTTTGTCATTAATCTTAATTTTTCCAGTCAAATTTCAATTTGAAAGTACCTATGAGTTGGTAATTATGTGGGCAATAAACCCATAAAAGGGCACCCTCTGATTCCCACTCTATCTAGGTCAATTGTCGGGTTAAACTTGATTATAAAAAGTCAACATGAAGCCTATTTTCAAATAAATGCATAATTAGCAATGTAAAGGCTATGCAACCTGTTTTTTCATTAATATAACTTGGTAATTAATGTAAGAACATGTCTAAACATGTTCAACTCGACAATTTTCAGTTTAGGCTCGGTTCGGGACCGAAAGTCGCATAGTTTAACTTCTGCTTTGACTTTCAGTTCTGACCCGTTTGAGCACGATTTAGGAATACCTTAGAGCTTTATTAGGACCAAGTTACCTATAAGTATAACCCTCTGAGATTATACAACTTGGTTCATTAGTTATCCGATTCATATGCATGATTATGTTAAATGCTTAAATGTTGACTATTATGCCCTTTTCACCTTAAAATGAGATTTTTGAAAAAGTAAAAGAGTAGAAACCTTCATTACTGATTTATAAACTTGTCCCTAAAATTTGACATCAGTTTGAGGTCTAGATTAGGAGTTATGCTCATTAGCGTAAATATAAGGTTTGATGGCTACTGATATTTTTAGTAAATATTTGTATTCTAACAGTAAGCAAAAGTTTTAAACTCAGATTCACAGTTTTGACCTTTTTTAGCTTATGTGAAATTACCAAAATGCCCCTACGGTGCATAGTATGGTTATAATTAATAAATTTCACATATATATCATACCCTACTGTCATGACTTATTAAATTAAGTATATTTACTGAATTAATCAGACCTGTAACTCAGATTACTATTTAAGCTCTTTTATAACCTATAAAATGACCAAAATGCCCTTACGGGGCATAGTTTGAGTTTAAAATCATTTTGGGCATAATAGAAGATATCTTACTGATGTCACAACATAATTAAGGCATATTAACTTAGGAAACTTGTATATGACTCTTATGGTTACTCGTTACGCACTTTTCGCGTTCGGATCGGCTTATATAACTAGTTTGCATATATTAGCCGAAACGGGTCAAACCATATCATTTTTGTCTCAAAATCCAGAATGTGTTTAAGTTACCCACATTAAACAAGCATACAAGCTTGTCGGGTCAAAGCCACATTCTAAACCGGTCTTCGCTTAATCATGCGTTTGAACCGTATTCTCCTTTAAAAACTAACCGGTCTAAGCATAGGCTTAATTAAAGACCCGTTAGGATTCTAATAGGTTATTAAAAACCTTCGTTCCAGATTAGGAGCCTAGTAAAAGCTATCTGTACTTGCTGATTTGATATACGGCTGGGATTGAATTTATATTTAGCTCAAGTAAATACTTTTAACTTATTTTCCCTATACGGGCTTGGGGTACGGTATATACAAATACCGCTTGGTCGGGCATTGAATATTTAATCGTATGAATGTTAATTTATTTGATATGACCCGTTTAAATTGTTTTGTTTGCTTAAAACCTTTGGGGGGTTAATGACTATGTCCCGGATATCCTTGGCATCATTCATGAAATGGCCACGACCTAAGCACGGGGTGTAGGCGTACACCTGACCACTGCATATGTAAAAACTGGTAATCCACTTAAAGGAATCAACCTTGTGGGCATTATACCTGTGGTGTGTCTATTAATCCTTAACCCGGTATACAGACCGGGCTACTGAACGTATGAGAAACATGTAATTCTGTTACAAGTATTATATACAAATAATTATCCCAAGTTATAAAAAGTTTTATGCTGTTTGCACTCAAATCAATTTTCTAAAACATTTTCAAAATGAGTAAGTTAAATTGTATTTACCAGTGTAAACTGACGCATTTTCCAAAAAGGCTAAGTGCAGGTACTAGACGAAATAAGCTGGCTACTTCAACTATCTTGTGATACTTAATATTACAATTTATTCAGTTGAAATAAATCTATCTTTTTGCTTCCGCTGTGCATTTATAATTTGTGTTGTTTGACTATGATGATATCAACTACGTCACGATACTCCCCACCGGGCCCATCGGTGACACGTGGAAATATCGGGGTGTGACATTTAAATTCTAATATAATAAATTTTCCATATCTTCAGTTTTTCTGATTTGAAGTTATTGTTTCTAGTTACATTTTCAAGTTTGTTTTTTATTTTTATTTTTTTTGGTTTTTTATAATACTTTTCAAACTAATTTTATTATAGTCTGGGAGTTTTTGGGGGCGTTTAACGAGATGATATCGTTTAAACAAGCATTTTGGTTGTTTTGACGTTTTTATTATATATGGCGTTTTTATTATACAACAATCAACTGAAAAGGAAAATAAAAAAAGAATACATAAAAAAGTTTTTTAATAATACTTGTCCAAAGTAATTTTATGATGGTTTGATAAACGCCAAAGGTGTAAGACATTTGCCTTTTTGGCGTTTTTATTAGATATGGCGTTGTTTATTAAATAACAATCAACTGAAAAAGAAAATTAAACAAAATAAATACTGATTTTCAAATCTTCACTTTAACCAGTCTCTTTCTTCTTTTAAAGCATCTTCACTAGCTGTTTCGACTTTCTTATGAAATCAGCCTCTTTTTCTATAATTTTTGTCCATCTCATGTAGCAAAATGTTATTGAGTTTACACCCTTTCAGCCAAAATGTTATCTTTTTTGGCGTTTTACCGAGAAAAAGAACGCCACAAAATAAACCATCTTAAAACTCTAAATTTTGATCATGCTAAAATCAATAAAGTGTTGCTGTATGGTGTTGGATAACATTGTTAATTCTCAGTTAAGAAAGATAACTGACAATGTTGTCCACACCATACAACTACATTTTATTGACAGCAATATATTTGATAGTTGGGTTTTCTGGCGTTTATCAGTCGAATGGTATATATTAAATATGGCGTTTGGGGTTTTTGTTTGTGTTTTTTAATTGCAGGTCTGAGTTGTTTTATATATAGGATTTTTTTGGCGGTTTTTTTAGGCGGGATTTTACTATAATTAAGTTTGGCGTTTTATATCTAATGACATTTTTAGCAGAATGTTGTGTGATTTTTGTTTTGGCGTTTTATTTTCATGAGATGGCGTTTTGTTTGGAGTAGTCAAAAGACGCTTTTACCCTTAATGAAGCGCGTCCACGTAATAAAATTGATGTTATTTACGAAAATGCCACCGCGCCAATCTAGTCCATAGATTGTTTTGATCGGACGATCGATAAGCGTTCTCACCGTTCTCACACTTTCTATTGTTTTCTCTAAATCCCTACAAAGTATATATACATACAGGGTGGGGTTCGGCTACAAAGTCCATTTAAATGAGAAAACTAGAAAACTAACTAAAAATGCCTAAAAAAAGCTAAAAAACATTTTTTTTAAATTTTTTTCCATACATAAAAAATAGTGATTTTTTTATAAAAAATTGTAAAAAAAAAATTTTGGTATGGTTTTTAGGCTTTTTTAGTTAGTTTTTTGGTTTTCTCATTTAAACTAGTTTTCTCATGATCCATCCCCTAGATAAGGAGAGGAATATATTAAAGAAGCGTGATGACTTTTGGGTCACGACTTAAATTATGACCCGCTTGAGTTAATAATCGGGTGAAAAGCATATAGGCGGGAAAATCAGTGCGAGATTGAACCAAATAGCGACACGTGTACCATAATGGGTTTGTTTTAATTATATATATATATATATATATATATATATATATATATATATATATATATATAGGGTGGGGTTCTAGAGTGAACACTAGTATATTTGTGAACAAATCATGACCATTGATTTAAATCATCAAATCGTAAAATACACTAGTGTATTTTCATCATGAAATCATGGCCATTGATTTAAACTTGTGTATTGATAATCAAGGCTATGATTAATTCACTACTGTTCACTATCAAAGGGGTTGTTCACAAACGAACCTAACCCTATATTATACATATTTATATATATTTGTGTTGAATTTTTTGTTGGGTTTAGTTTGTTGGGTTTATGGTTTAATTTTTAGATATTAGCTTTTAGGGTTTAGTTTTAGTATTTAGTTATTAGCTTTTAGGCGTTACCCATTATGGTTTAGCTTTTACAGTTTAGCTTTTAGGATATATCTTTTTTGGGTTTAGGGTTTACTTCCTATGGTTTAGGGATTAGAGTTTAGTAATGGTTAGAATTTTCTCGAGTTTTCTTATGATCCCTCCCTGTATGTATGTATGTCTAGGGTGGGAGTTGGCTACACATTCCATTTTTCCTACAAAGTGTAAAAGTCATAAAACACCACAATGCCAACCATAAAACACACGCAAAACACACAAATAACAAAGTGAAAATTACTAAAACGCCATATTTGTGGGTTTTGTGTTGTGTTTTGGATGATAAGGCTTTGATTATCGAATGACTAACATTACTGTGTTTCATGTTGATTATCATGATGTGTTTTATGTTCATAGTTCTACGATAGCGTGTTTGAAGATTTTATGGATTGTTAAGGTTTGGATATTTTGTTTTGGTGATCTTCACTCAGTTATTTGCGGGTTTCGAGTGTGTTTTATGGCTGGAATTATGGTGTTTTATGACGTTGTACACTTTGTAGGAAAAATTAGGGCTGGCAATAGATATGTGTATAAGACATGATTAAACCTGTTTACTGAAAAAGTATACTGTTTCGTTTTTTACCTTTTTAAAATAAATAGAATTAGGGGGTTACGATCTATCATTTCTTCATTTCTTCTTCTTGATACATACAACTGTGTGATTAACATTAGATATAAAGTAGTTAACCAAGTTGTATTCATGTTTAATATTTGTGTTATTCGCATCGTCAGAGAGCTGTTAAACCCGATAAGACACAATTTGCCTGCCCTAGGAAAAATGGACTTTGTAGCCGAACCCCACCCTGTATGTATATATATATAGAGAAAAGTTAAAATGAGAACTAGGTTGAGTTGTGAAAACGTGATAACTTTTTGAAATACATTTTTTTTGAAGAAAAAAAAGTTTGACGAGTTTTTTTAAGTAACTTTTTCAAAGAAACTTAATTATCGTATATGACTTTTTACGTTGGTGTAAAACAAATTTACATCTACGGTAACGTCCGTCACCAACTTTTTGCTCCCATTTATATCAGTGTGAATAAACTTACATGTCGAATAAATGTCGCCCGTCACTTTTTTTAATTTTTTTCACTTTTGTCTTAGTTAGATGTTAATATATGTTTGTGCAAAATTTGGTTGAAAAACTCACATTGGAAGTAGGAGTTCTCGCAACTTTGGGGAGTACTCATCAGAACTTAATCCAATATATATATATAGTGGAAGTGTAATGTACAATATGCCTTATCGTACGAGTGTACGAGATTTGAAGTTCGCACGTTATAAACTTCATAACTAGAAACTCGCATGTTGTAAAATTTTAAAAACTCGCATTATGCCTTATCGTACGAGCGTACGAGATTTGAAGTTCGCACATTATAAACTTCATAACTAAAGACTCGCATGTTGTAAAATTTAAAAACGCGCAAGTTGAAAAAACAAAAAAGTCGCATGTTGAAACATGAAAAAAATCGCATGTATAAAAAATCGCATGGTGAAAATGAATTCCGCATGTATATATAATAGTTATGATATTAGTTGAATTATATTGGGTACGTTTGATTTGGTTATATGTATCTATATGATAGATAATAATAGTTACTAATATTAATAATAATACAAATATCATTGGTAGTGGGTTGAGCTAGATGAGTGTCCCCCTCCTATTTGGTTATATTGGGTTAAATGAGGTGACAAAATCATATTTGGTAGCGATGAAATATTTTCCCAAATACTCATACTCATACCCATTTTGAATATTCAGTACATGTATCGGTACAAAGTTTTAATTGATTTTGGTCTTCAACACTCTCGCTATCGGTACCATTTCAAATGGTACTTGTACCAAATTAAGGTATAAAATTTCAAAAGTAGTTTTTGAACACATATCTTAAGTATCGTGCATATCGTATGGTACTCGTATTCATTTTACCTATTTAGTACCCGTATGAATATTAAAAAATAAAAAGAAACGAAGTGGTACCAAAGCGGGTACCGTACCGAAATATTGGTGCCAATACCCGTACTCATACTGGTACCTTACCGTACTCATACTGGTACCTTACCAATATATTTGATACAATATTCGATATCCAGTTTTGTTTGGATTTAGTATCGGTATTTTCTTTACGGATACAAATTTTATACCAATCTCTTCCATGAGAGTACTTGTGAGTTGCTAGGTCCCCTCCACCGTAATGATATAATTGATAATAACAACTACTAATGGTATCGTGTGCTAATTTGTTGCTTAAGTAAATGGGAAATATAGTTGGGGATTGAATGTGTTTAAGATTCCACGTGGCATGACATCAAATTTTGTTCGATTAGTTGAGGGTTACTATCTTGGTTCATTCATTTCACCCCCACACACGTGCAAATGGACAACTTGTCATACTAATAATTCACCCGAATAGTATATGAATGAATTTGAAATAGTCCCTTCATAGTCTAGACTTATAGTTTTTCCAATGAGAATAATATTTTTTTCGTTCGGTCAGAATTTTAGTTTTAACATACTAAGGTTAGATTTGAAATAAAAATAAACACAAAAATAGGTAGAACAGCTAATAAGGTAAATAAAATATAGAAAGGGGGACATTTTCGATTCGAATACGTGAACTAAAGTTTATCTAATTAGTTTATAGACACGTGATATACAGATAGTTTCAAGAACAAATATTTTGATAGGGTCGTATTATTGGCACACCTTAGGAAATTAAATCGACACCTTTAATACGCATCGTATAGGCCTATATGATGCGTATTAAGGTTGATTCAAACTTCTAGGTCAGTCAAAGGCTAAAAATGTCCCCTTATAAAAAAGTAATACACATCGTATAGGCCTATACGATGCGTATTGAAGGTGTCGATTTAATTTTCCAAGGTAGCTTTCTGTCATGCAGGCGAAGAATTAGCACTTTGGACATTTGTTGGTCTTAAAACATCTAGGAAAATCTAAATTTCATGTTAGAATATTCGACGCGGAAGATGTGATTAAGGTAAGCGTGCCGTAAAGTTGCATCTTTTAGAGAGAGACCTTTAAATTGCAGGGGTGTGACTGTTCAAACAATATGAATGCACGCAACGAATTTGACAACTGTGACAGCTTATTAAAAGTTACTCAGGCTCATGTCAACCGCACTGGTAACAAACTGGTACTGCTCGTGGTCTTCTTTCATGTTTCCCAGACAACACCTACACCTGTCAGTCTGGCAAGTCTTTTACTTTATTTAATACGCATCGTATAGGGCCTATACGATGCATATTGAATTGGAAAAGTGTGCAGATAGATGAGCCGGTGTGTCGATAGAATTCCGCTTTTGATATCCCATATTTTGTCAGCAAGAAGACAAAAACTTATAGTATAGGGGATAGTGTGTAACATGGTGTCATATATAAACACCTCTCTTGTAAACCCTAAAGGAGAATTCCTTTTCAATTGAATACAAGACCCCTGTTTTCTCATACCGTATGACATGGTATCAGAGCAGAGTTTATGATCCTTGAAAACTTTGTTCGTCAATCTCAAACCAGCAAGATCAAAACAAATTTCGTTCAAAAATCGAATCTCAAAAATCGTTCAAAACCAAAACCAGATCAATCGCTCAACCAAACTTTGTTCATCAATACTATTGCTCATCCAAAAACCAGATCATTGCTTACCAACGGTGTCGTTGCTGAGAGATCCGACTTCATTGAAACACCATTGCTGATCCAAAAACCAGATCAATCGCTCAAAACATCAACCGCTGCAAACCCTTGTATCCCTACGAACCCTTCAACCCATTGTTCGTCGCTCACCCTCACACTTCCATGAACCCTTGTGTCCCTACGAACCCTTCAACCCATTGTTCGTCACGAACCCTACCCATTGTTCGCCGTGAACCTTAGCTCACGAACACTTAGTCTTTGCAACTCTCAACCACGAACTCTCAATCCTATGAACAGTTAGTGTTCGTCAACGTTCAACCTTCCATCCCCTACGAGTCTACGAACCCTTTCAAGGCACCCTGTTTTTGTTTGAAGAGTCATTTATTTTCGCCTTGGTATTTTCTTTGACCTTGACCGTAGTCTAAGGCTACATTCGTTTCCTTTCGGACAAATTTTCTGACTTTATGACTTCTTACGTCATTTATGCGTCGGTTTATCTTATGCTCACCATTATCCAATTTACATACATTCGTATTTGTTTATGTCCCATTACCGGGCTCATTATTATTTTTTTTTTGCTTTTAACGCTACCATTGTCCCGCTTGCGTTTACTCATGCCGTCCGGCATGATATTATATTCGACCCGTTCAACTTTAAAATAGTTGAACATAATTTATTCAAAATTTGTATTTACATTATCTTGTCGTCTTTTAGTTATGACTAAAAACCCGAGTCTTTTAACTTTCCATCCGAGTTCCCGTTTCTCGGTCTACGCATGTGTTTAATTCTTACCCATCATCCGGGTGTTTTACCGAAGTCATTATTATTGCAACCCTCTCGGTACGCATTATGACCTCGCTTCATTTTTATATTCCGACTTTGTCCTCAAGTTTGACGTTTACAAAAACGGCCCGTTAAGAGGCATATTTGCATTTTCCAGGTTCGAGTGTAAGTACACTCCCTCCAAATGCATATCCTAATCATTTTACATGTTTGCATTCTTCGGGTTCGAGTGTAAGTACACCCCTCCCAGTGCATACCTTAATCGTTCTACATGTTTGCATTCTCCGGGTTCGAGTGTAAGTACACCCCCTCCCAGTGCATACCTTAATCGTTTTACATGTTTGCATTCTCCGGGTTCGAGTGTAAGTACACCCCCTCCCAGTGCATACCTTAATCGTTTTACATGTTTGCATTCTCCGGATTCGAGTGTAAATACACCCCCTCCCAGTGCATACCTTAATCATTTTACATGTTTGCATTCTCCGAGTTCGAGTATAAGTACACCCTGTCACACCCTGGCTTTGCGGAAGCGTGGTTAATTTGGTGTGACTTCTTAATACCATAGCTTAATCATAACAAGCTATATGAATTAAAAATATGCAAGATCATCCATTGAAAATAAAAATATTAAACATTGTCTTAACGGGTTAACACCCAACAACCGTAACTTTGTCTAAACATTACAAATGCAAACTTAAAGTAAACATGGTTCAGGGAGTGTGACTTGTCCAGGAAAGAGTCACAAGTCTCGAACCCTGGATGACCTCGGGCCTAATGCAGCGGAAAACAAGCCATACCGCGCCAGATCATTAGTTTCCTGAAATACATGTAAGTTGAAAAATTAACAATAATGTTGAGCGAGTTCATGCGAAAGTGAGTATATAAACCTTTATCTTTATCAAAAACCTGGTATGTAGCAAATAAGGAAAAAGAGATCACCAATGGTTTGCAAGGCCATTGATATGTGTGAAGTGCAAGTAGGGATGACTCAAACCTAGCGGATTTATGCGTCGGGCACTAAGTCACCCCGAGGTCCGTTCAGCTGGACCTGGGGCTGGGCTCGCTACACCCAGATAGATCTACCGCTCCTGTCCCTCGGTCCTACCATGAGGATTAACGGCCTCAAGTTTCCGCCTACCCACTCACATGATCTAAGTAACAAACCTCCTTACGCTAACCATACCATGTATAAACATATTCATAATCATTGTAACATGTATTTCACCCCCGCAGTTTATAAAACTGAAAACAGTTGAGAGAAAAGGGGGACATGAACTCACAGTCAGTGCGTAGCTAAATCAAGCACTCCAAATGTCCGAAAGCTGTGTAACGACCTACATGTGCTAATTCTATTAGACGGATGGCCGTGCTTTAGCTTTATAGTTTAATTCTCGGGAAACAGTTAGACAACTGTTCCTTGTACATATTTGGTAGTAAATCTCCTTCCCAAGGATGGGGGAATTAATACATGTGCGTTTATATTATTAAGTCTCACTTAATATATTTTATTTCTCATTCCAAAATATAATTATTTTTCTCAAAAATAATATATTTTCTCTTCGAATAATACTTTCCAAGATAATACGTTGACAATATCCGCGTTTATGAATATTTCCGTATAAAGCGTAAGTTACGTTTTGGCGATTTAGTGGTAATAGTAATTACCGTTGTAACTTATATGTTTGTCGTGTAGGCGTTGGTATTATTTTGGGTTCGACAAAGTTTGTAAATATTATTTTTACTCTAAAAATAATATTTATATATTTTCACAAAATAATCATAAACAGTGTGGTGAAAAATATATTTATCGAATAAATATTTACCACGTTTAGTTTTTGTGAAAATCCCACCTCCGATTATTTAATAAATAAAGTCATGGCGAAGTATATTTTGAGAACATTTCAAAGTAGTTTAACACTTGTAAATAATTCTAAGTGTTAGATTTTTAGAAAAATTTCGTCAGAGTTTCCCCTGTAACTGGAGGTGGCCACGCTTTCAAGCGTATCATTTTCTTTTACAAAATCATTTCAACAATTTATTTAATCAACCAATCAAGTTCCGATACTTCAAACCAGTTTCAATACATTAAACTTGTAGACTAGTATGTAAAATCGCATTATTACATGAACTTGTAATTTTTCCGAAAGTCATAGTGTAGATCACCTTATATTTAGTGGATCTATGTATAAAATAGTTTAGTCTTGTAAAAACCCCTTTTTTTGGAACAAATCATTCTTTACAACTTCCCGACAATTTTTATAAAAATTGTTACTTTGTCGGATCTTTCGTTTCACAAGTGTTTATACACTTGTAGTTTGTAAAAATCATATTTGTTAACATGTCATCCAACTTTTAAAAACATGATTTTTCTCGACACTTGGTTCTACGAATATACCACTTGTACATACGTAGATCGGCTCGTTTTAAATACTATTTTACAAGTCAAAATACTTTTACACAAGTTCATGCTTCTCGTGTGGTGGAGTTTCACCTTTTAACCCTTGTACCAATAGAAACAAGCTTATGTCAAGATTCGGGATCTTAACAAAGTCGGGTTAAACGATGATAAGAGCCACCACATCGTAGATCGGGCCTCAATAATCAACATATTCGAATACTACGACTTTTACACGCGTTATAAGCTTTTAACCAACAATATTCGAGTTTTAGTAGCCTTTAAAGATTCAAAACGCATGATTCCAAATTTTAACCGTTAAAAATCATATTAACCACTTTAGATACGATCAAGAGCGAGTTTTAAACATTATACCTCTAGCTCGGGGCTAGGGAAGAATCTAGTCGAAAATGGCGTGGATAAAAGCAAATGAACGAGGTCCTTCAACTTCCGCTTGCTTCAAGCTTCCTTATACGTGACCCGAATGCCTTGTATGTGCTTGGAATGGCCAAACAAGAACCGAAAGGTGGATGGTTGTGGGTGGGGGGTTACGGCCGAGAAGGGAGCAAGAGGGAGAGAGTAGAAAATGTTGGGTGTTGGTGAAATGGTGACAAGTCTTGTGTGGTGGAGGGTATTTATAGAAAAATCAAGCTCCTTCGTCCATCGGTTTTATGTCGTCTAGATATCCACGATATCAAATAAAATATCAAAAAGGTGTACTCCCCTTGTCCCATCATGTTGGCCGATTCCATTAGGGGGGGGGTATCCGGTTGGATCTCGATTGTTCAGTTAGAGCTCAGTTACATTAAGTTGGTTACTTTTAGAGATTAACCCCGTTAGTTGTTTGATGCGTTATAAAGCGGGTGTTAGGGTAATCAGGGACCCTAACTGGCTCAGAAAAAGACTAAAAATATTTCTGGCAATATTTTTATGTTCCGGGTATAGTCCGGTTGTTCGGTTGGATAATAATCCGTTAAAGTGCTTAAGTAATCCTTTAAGCGTCGTAAATAATATTTTTAGCGACACAATTTATTCTGCAAAGTGTCAGGAATATTTCCTCATGTTTTGGCACTTTATTAGTTAGCTAGAAGCTAGTATGTTGATAAAAGTGCCGTGTTTCGTGCTTAGAGTACGTTTTAGGCACATCCAATCTCTGTATCTTATTCCTAGAAACGCATTTATACAACCCTTGTATCCCTACACAAACTATGGGTGTAGTAAAATATTTCTGGCTCATTCAGGCCTTTAGAGGCAGTGTTTGCCTGATGCTGGCTATATCAGCATGTTCAATAGGTTATCCGTCCAAATGCTACTGTGCTTTTGTGCATCATGTTTGTCACTAGAGTTCAGTAAGTAATAATGTAGTGACGGAAAAATCAAAGTATGATGCAGATATGTACAAGTATCAACAATCAAGTAGCAGTTTATCAGAAATCTCAGTTAAGCACAGTAATTAGGCAACAATTAATAGTTAATTAAGTCGTACGGATACCTGGTTTAGTGAGGGTTGTCACATTCTCCCCCCGTTAAATAAATTTCGTCCCGAAATTTTAAATTCTGCTTGTAGAAGCAGGGTTCTCAGGAAATAAGTGGGGGTATTTCTCTTTCATTCGGTCTTCACGCTCCCAGGTGAACTCAGGACCATGTCTAGCATTCTAGCGAACTTTGACGAGCTTGACACTGCTCCGGCGGGTCTTGTTAACTTTCCAATCCGTGACCTCGACAGGTTCTTCAACGAAGTGGAGTGTGTCATCAACATGAATTTCGTCGGTAGGAATGGCAACGTTAACTTGAGTTGGACTTCTCTTCAGATTGGATACATGAAATGTATCGTGAACATTATTCAGTTCGGCAGGTAGATCCAACTTGTATGCTACAGTCCCAATTCTTTCCAAAACCTTGAAAGGACCAATGTAGCGTGGATTCAACTTCCCACGTTTCCCAAATCGTGCCACACCCTTCCAGGGTGATACCTTCAACAAAACCATATCCCCAACCTCAAACTCCTGAGGTTTCCTTTTCAGATCTGCGTAGGTCTTCTGACGGTCACGAGCCGCACTAATGCGATCTCGGATTTGCGCGATCTTATCTGTAGTTTCCTGAACTACATCGGGACCTACCAATTGTCTATCACCTGCGTCAGACCAACAGAGCGACGACCTGCACTTGCGCCCATATAAAGCTTCGAATGGCGCGGCACCAATACTGGTGTGGTAGCTGTTGTTGTATGAAAATTCAACCAGGGGTAAATGCTTATCCCAGCTACCGCCTAAATCCATCACACATGCTCTCAGCATGTCCTCCAACGTCTGAATCGTCCGCTCACTTTGCCCGTCGGTCTGCGGGTGAAAAGCAGTGCTCATATTCAGCTTTGAGCCAAAAGCTTCCTGGAAGGATTGCCATATCCTCGATACGAACCTCCCATCTCTATCAGAAATAATCGAGAGAGGTACTCCATGGCGTGTAACAATCTCTCTCATGTAGATTTCAGCCAATTTGCTTGTATTATCCTTCTCGCGGATAGGTAAGAAGTGTGCTGACTTCGTTAAGCGATCCACTATCACCCAGATAGTGTCATGGCCTTTTGGCGTTCTTGGCAACTTCGTAATAAAATCCATGGAGATTTCTTCCCACTTCCACTGGGGAATTTTTGGTTGCTGCAGAAGTCCCGAAGGCTTCTGGTATTCCACCTTAACTTTGGCGCAAGTTAAACATTTGCTCACGTAAATAGCAACATCGCCCTTCATCCTAGGCCACCAGTAATAATCTTTAAGATCCTGGTACATCTTATCCGCTCCAGGGTGGATAGAGTACCGCAACTTGTGAGCTTCATCAAAGATAATCTCTCTTAAACCACCAAACAGAGGAACCCAAATCCTTTTCTCAAAACACAACGTTCCTTCCCTGTTTGGCACCAATATCTTCTCCATCCCACGGAGATATTCTTCCTCAAGGTTTCCCTCCTTGAGAGCTTCCTTCTGTGCTGCACGAACGCGCGAGGAAAGGTCGGTTTGAATTATCATCTCCATAGCCCTAACCCTTATGGGCTTGATTCTCTCTTTACGACTTAGGGCATCAGCGACCACATTCGCCTTCCCTGGATGATACTTGATCTCGCAGTCGTAATCGTTCAACAACTCTGCCCATCGCCTTTGCCTCATGTTCAACTCCTTCTGGTTGAATATATGCTGGAGGCTCTTGTGATCTGTGAAGATTGTACACTTTGTACCGTAAAGGTAGTGTCTCCAGATCTTCAAGGCGAAAACCACTGCACCAAGCTCCAAATCATGTGTGATATAGTTCTTTTCATGCACCTTCAGTTGGCGTGATGCGTAGGCTATAACCTTTTGACGTTGCATCAACACACAACCCAATCCTTGACGCGATGCGTCGCAGTATACCACGAAATCATCAGTACCTTCTGGTAGAGCTAATATTGGCGCGTTGCAAAGCTTATCTTTCAATACCTGAAATGCTTCCTCCTGTTTGATTCCCCAATCAAACTTCTTGTCCTTCTGCGTGAGGAGTGTCAACGGTTGAGCGATCTTTGAAAAGTTCTCGATGAACCTTCGATAATAGCCAGCCAAACCCAAGAATTGCCGAATCTCAGTTGGCGTCTTTGGCATTTCCCAATCTTTGATCGCCTCGATCTTGGTTGGGTCCACGTGGATTCCATCTCCGTTTACCACGTGCCCAAGGAATTGCACTTCCCTTAGCCAAAACTCGCACTTAGAGAATTTGGCGTACAGCTGCTCTTTCTTTAGTAGCTCCAGAATGGCTCTAAGATGCTGCTCGTGCTCAGCCTTTGTCTTTGAATAAATCAAAATATCATCGATGAATACAATCACGAACTTATCCAAGTACGGCTTACAAACTCGGTTCATCAGATCCATGAACACAGCAGGTGCGTTTGTCAAACCAAACGGCATAACGAGAAACTCGTAGTGTCCATATCGAGTTCTGAAGGCTGTCTTCGGGATACTCTCCTCCTGTATCCGTAGCTGATGGTATCCAGATCGAAGATCGATCTTTGAATAGAAGCTTGAACCTTGAAGTTGGTCGAATAGATCATCGATTCTTGGCAGGGGATACCTATTCTTGATCGTCAGCTTGTTCAACTCTCTGTAATCAATGCACATACGGAAACTACCGTGCTTCTTCTTCACAAACAAAACTGGAGCTCCCCAAGGCGAGAAGCTTGGTCGGATAAAACCCTTGTCTAACAACTCTTGATGTTGTGTCGACAGCTCTTGCATCTCAGACGGAGCAAGTCTGTAGGGTGCCTTAGCCACAGGCGCGGCGCCTGGAACTAAGTCGATGCGAAACTCCACTTGCCTTTGAGGTGGCAAGCCATGCAAGTCTTCTGGAAAGACTTCTGGGTATTCCCTCACGACAGGGATGTCTTCGATCTTCGGCTCAGCAGCCTTCTTATCTACAATGTGTGCTAGAAAAGCAACACATCCTTTCCGCAAACACTTCCTTGCTTTCAGGCAGCTAATCATCCTTAACGGCGTCTCACGCTTCTCCCCATGAACAACAATGGTCTCACCATCATCGGTCGGGATACGAACAATCTTCTCGTGACAAACTATCTCTGCTTTGTTACTCGATAACCAATCCATCCCTACTACCACGTCGAAGCTTCCCAACTGGACTGGTAGTAGATCGAGAGCAAACTCACGCTCTCCCAGTTCGATTACGCAACCTCGAATCACCTCGTTAGCTTCTACTAACTTCCCATTTGCTAATTCGATCGAGTATGGAATATCTAACTTACTAGCGGCTAAACCAAGCATGTTTCTAAATTCTAGCGATACGAAGCTATAATCGGCACCAGTATCAAATAAAACGGATGCATAGCGTTGGTTTACAGGGAACGTACCAATGACAACATTGGGATCCTGGCGCGCTTCCCTGGCTTCCATGTTAAATACTCTTCCACGTGCCTGGTTTAATTCTGGGCAATTCCTCGTGAAATGCCCTTGATCTCCACAGTTGAAACATCCGGGCCTCTGCCCATTTCCACCATTGTTTCCAGCTTGATGGTTTCCCTGGTTCCGATTCATGGCGCCTGTTTGGTTAGCATTGTTGGCACGGTTCCCATCACCTCCCTGGTTTCCTTGTGGGCGGTTCCCATTACCACCACGGTTATTCCTATTCCCAGATCCTCCCTGGCCTCCCCGGCCAGCACTAGCCCAACAAAAATCCTTCGTATGACCAGTCTTCCCACATGATTCACAAACTCTTAAGCTGCAACGACCAGAGTGATGTCGTTGGCATGAGTTGCACTTGGGTTGTGCACCCATGTATCCCTTCCCTTTCTTTTTTACTACCAGCTGTATCTTGAGCTGGCGCATTCGATTCCCCTTTCTTAACCACCATCCCGGTGCCCTGCTTGAAATTCGAAAACTTTCGCTTGTTTCCACCTGACGACTCCACATGAGTCTCTTTCTTCTTCGGCTCGACTTCATCGAACTTGTTCAACCGAATTGCCTCCTCGGTGAGAGCCACACTCAAATCAATGGCTTCAGTGATAGTTGCTGGTTTGGTAGAAGTCACCATGCTGATTATTTGAGGAGCCAATCCCCAAATGAAGCGTTCAATTCTCTTGAACTCCGGTGTAACCATGTAGGGTACCACATGCGACAAATCGTGGAACCTCTGAACATACTCAGCTATCTTGGGACCTTCCATCTTCAGGTGCCAGAATTCGGTCTCTAACCTCTGGATTTCAGCGCGAGAACAGTACTTCTTGCGCATAAGTTCTTTCAACTCAGTCCACGTCAGTGCGTAAGCTGCAGCTTCGCCAAGTGTTTGGACCTGTAGATTCCACCAGGATAGGGCTCCATCCACAAATAGCCCTGAGATGTAAGTGACTTGTTGATCTAGCGCGCATTTGCTCATGCGAAGTACGGACTCGGTTTTCTCAGCCCAGCGGACGAAAGCAACAGCACCACCTGTGCCATCGAAGTTTATGGGCTTGCAGTCCAAGAATTGTTTGTAGGTACACCCATGCGGTGGATTGTTGTTGTTGCTCGTGTTGCCAGAGTTGCTTCCGCTCGTTCCTCCCTGAGAGGCAACATATTGAGCAATAGCAGCAGCAATAACTTGCTGTAGTTCGTCCTGAGTAGTAGGCATTGGCTGAGGTTGTCGTCGTGGCGCCATCTTCTAAAGATGTGTACGTTGGTCAGGCCATAATAAAGCGTACGTATATAGTAATAATAATAGCACATAACATCTCATGTTATCAATATATCGCACACAACATCCCATGTCCCAACATCCCATGTCGCAAATATCATACATACAACATCCCATGTCCCAACATCCCATGTTGCAAATATCATACATACAACATCCCAAGTCCCAACATCCCATGTTGCAAATATCATACATACAACATCCCATGTCCCAACATCCCATGTTGCAAAAATATAAATAGGAAATCAAGTGCATCAGATCTGGTGAGAATACCGCGATTGCTACATATATTGAGACCATAAAGTGTAGTAAGTGTGTCATACAACCATCAATCAAATAGGGGCTATATCACCCCTGTACAAAACTATATCATATCAGTATCACATACATCAGGTACATCAAATAGGTATCAACAAAAGTCAGAAATCATCAGATGGTCTCCAAAAGGCTGTGCAGTCACAATCGCTGTCGTCTCACCATCGTCTACCACTATGGCACCGATGAGCTCTAAGCGGATGGGGGTGGAGGAGGGGGAAAGTGAGTGTAGAGTAAGCGGCGTAGATGAAGCCAATCCTCCTCCATCGCCTGCTGAGTGCGAATAACAGAAGCGATCTGCTGCTCCATAGTCGAAAGTCGGGCAGCAAAGTCCGGGGGTAATGATCGAAAAGGCTGAAAGGATGAAGATGTCTGACCATGATATGGACCTAGTGATAACTGAGCTCTCTCGAGCTCCTGGAGTCGCTGCGTATGGGACTCATGCTGATGGACAAAGGACATCAAGACGTCCTCTATGGTATGCCCCATATGGAATGGATGATATGGATCAGTGGGTGGCATCGGAGAGGAAGATGACCAAAGCAGTGGCGTGCTGGTGGGATTGAATGGTGCTACATGAACAGAAGATGGAACAGGTGTCATCTGAGGCATGAAAGGCATAGGCATCGGTATGTGCCCAAAAGGGTGGGCTGAAGAGCCCTCTCCAGGCCCCGCTGGAGGTACAAACGGTGGGATCTGAAACGAAAAATCAGTATGATGTGCATCAGTGTGATGTGGTGGAAATGGTGGAACATCCTCGTCAGCAGGTAACCAACCGTGCTGAGCCTCCTCATCGGGTGGATCCATATGCTCTGCAAACAGAGCGTGCTCAGGCTCGAGGGGTACAGGGTCAAACGGAGCAATGACAGGATCAACGGGTGCAACATGCTCAACTGGGTGGTCAACAGGGATATCAGCAATCAAAGGGGGATCAACAAAAGGTGGATCAACAACAGGATCATCAGCTATAGCATGATCATCAGCAATCAAAGGAACATCACCAACAGGTGGGTCAGCCAAAACGGGCTCAACAGGAACGTCAGCATGTACCAAGTCATGCTCATGCACAGGATCGAGAGCAGCTGCCTGCTCTGGGGCCAAGGCAGGCTCTGGGTCATCAAAAGCCATATCAAAATCAAACTCTGGATCAAAGGGATCGATAGGATCAATGGGATCAACAGGGTCCTCCATATGCTGGTCCATAGGAATATACTCAATATCGCGGTCAGGATCAAATCCTGGGGGAAAAACGGGATCAGAATCCTCAATGTCGTCGTGCTCGAACACAAAGCTCGGGATGGGTGCGGCAGAAGATGCCTGATCGGGGTCCGAGTCATGTACAAAATGCTGCGTGCTCACCTCGTGAGACGGTACAGATGCCACAGACTCAAAGGAGTCTGGGACTGGCAAATGGGCGGGCGAGTCCTCAACGGGAGCACCAGCGATCATCAAAAGATCGCCAGCGGGAAGAGGGGCTGCATCAGGAATCTCATCCTCGTAAGGCTCGTCCTCAAAGAGATCAATGTCGCCGTCAGCCTCGGCGTCGGGTAGCAAGTCGTATGCTGGATACGAAGCAAGGGGTATGGGAGCTGGAATCGCTACCAGGGGAAGATACTCAGCAGGTGGGTCATCGATATGCTCATCAGCGCCATCGGGCAGAGCGAAGGGCTGGAAGTCATCATCATCGGTGCTGGTGAAATCGGAGGTATGCACCTCGTGCTCTGAAGACACAATGTCGTCCGATACTATGGGTAAAGGTCCGGTGGTATCTGAATCACATACGCATAAACATGTCGCATGCCACGGGTGATTCATAATGTCAGTAACACAATCACAAACATGCACAAATAATCAGTAAATCAGGTATTCACACAAGTTACCAAGTAATAATCACATAATCCTCCTAGTCCCACTAGCCTCCCAGCCTCCCAGACTGTCCTTCCTAGTCCCACTAGCCAACTTTCCCAGCCTCCCAGACTGACTCACTAGTCCCACTAGCAAACTTTCCCAGCCTCCCAGACTGACTCCCTAGTCCCACTAGCAAACTTTCCCAGCCTCCCAGACTGACTCCCTAGTCCCACTAGACAACTACCTCGATCCATTAGATCGAGCCTCGGCCTCCCAGACCGAGCCTCAGTCTCCCAGACCGAGCCTCAGCCTCCCAGACTGAGCCTAAAAATAATAAATAAAATATGCTCAACATTTGTTTATAAAAACGTTTTGGATCTGGACTTAAGTGGTATGCAGTAAAAATGTTTTCGTGAGAGCCCTAGTGATCATAGTCTAGACTCGAGAAGGAATCCTAGTTCGCTATGATCAGAGCTCTGATACCAAGCTGTCACACCCTGGCTTTGCGGAAGCGTGGTTAATTTGGTGTGACTTCTTAATACCATAGCTTAATCATAACAAGCTATATGAATTAAAAATATGCAAGATCATCCATTGAAAATAAAAATATTAAACATTGTCTTAACGGGTTAACACCCAACAACCATAACTTTGTCTAAACATTACAAATGAAAACTTAAAGTAAACATGGTTCAGGGACTGTGACTTGTCCAGGAAAGAGTCACAAGTCTCGAACCCTGGATGACCTCGGGCCTAATGCAGCGGAAAACAAGCCATACCGCGCCAGATCATTAGTTTCCTGAAATACATGTAAGTTGAAAAATCAACAATAATGTTGAGCGAGTTCATGCGAAAGTGAGTATATAAACCTTTATCTTTATCAAAAACCTGGTATGTAGCAAATAAGGAAAAAGAGATCACCAATGTTTTGCAAGGCCATTGATATGTGTGAAGTGCAAGTAGGGATGACTCAAACCTAGCGGATTTATGCGTCGGGCACTAAGTCACCCCGAGGTCCGTTCAGCTGGACCTGGGGCTGGGCTCGCTACACCCAGATAGATCTACCGCTCCTGTCCCTCGGTCCTACCATGAGGATTAACGGCCTCAAGTTTCCGCCTACCCACTCACATGATCTAAGTAACAAACCTCCTTACGCTAACCATACCATGTATAAACATATTCATAATCATTGTAACATGTATTTCACCCCCGCAGTTTATAAAACTGAAAACAGTTGAGAGAAAAGGGGGACATGAACTCACAGTCAGTGCGTAGCTAAATCAAGCACTCCAAATGTCCGAAAGCTGTGTAACGACCTACATGTGCTAATTCTATTAGACGGATGGCCGTGCTTTAGCTTTATAGTTTAATTCTCGGGAAACAGTTAGACAACTGTTCCTTGTACATATTTGGTAGTAAATCTCCTTCCCAAGGATGGGGGAATTAATACATGTGCGTTTATATTATTAAGTCTCACTTAATATATTTTATTTCTCATTCCAAAATATAATTATTTTTCTCAAAAATAATATATTTTCTCTTCGAATAATACTTTCCAAGATAATACGTTGACAATATCCGCGTTTATGAATATTTCCGTATAAAGCGTAAGTTACGTTTTGGCGATTTAGTGGTAATAGTAATTACCGTTGTAACTTATATGTTTGTCGTGTAGGCGTTGGTATTATTTTGGGTTCGACAAAGTTTGTAAATATTATTTTTACTCTAAAAATAATATTTATATATTTTCACAAAATAATCATAAACAGTGTGGTGAAAAATATATTTATCGAATAAATATTTACCACGTTTAGTTTTTGTGAAAATCCCACCTCCGATTATTTAATAAATAAAGTCATGGCGAAGTATATTTTGAGAACATTTCAAAGTAGTTTAACACTTGTAAATAATTCTAAGTGTTAGATTTTTAGAAAAATTTCGCCAGAGTTTCCCCTGTAACTGGAGGTGGCCACGCTTTCAAGCGTATCATTTTCTTTTACAAAATCATTTCAACAATTTCTTTAATCAACCAATCAAGTTCCGATACTTCAAACCAGTTTCAATACATTAAACTTGTAGACTAGTATGTAAAATCGCATTATTACATGAACTTGTAATTTTTCCGAAAGTCATAGTGTAGATCACCTTATATTTAGTGGATCTATGTATAAAATAGTTTAGTCTTGTAAAAACCCCGTCTTTGGAACAAATCATTCTTTACAACTTCCCGACAATTTTTATAAAAAATGTTACTTTGTCGGATCTTTCGTTTCACAAGTGTTTTTACACTTGTAGTTTGTAAAAATCATATTTGTTAACATGTCATCCAACTTTTAAAAACATGATTTTTCTCGACACTTGGTTCTACGAATATACCACTTGTACATACGTAGATCGGCTCGTTTTAAATACTATTTTACAAGTCAAAATACTTTTACACAAGTTCATGCTTCTCGTGTGGTGGAGTTTCACCTTTTAACCCTTGTACCAATAGAAACAAGCTTATGTCAAGATTCGGGATCTTAACAAAGTCGGGTTAAACGATGATAAGAGCCACCACATCGTAGATCGGGCCTCAATAATCAACATATTCGAATACTACGACTTTTACACGCGTTATAAGCTTTTAACCAACAATATTCGAGTTTTAGTAGCCTTTAAAGATTCAAAACGCATGATTCCAACTTTTAACCGTTAAAAATCATATTAACCACTTTAGATACGATCAAGAGCGAGTTTTAAACATTATACCTCTAGCTCGGGGCTAGGGAAGAATCTAGTCGAAAATGGCGTGGATAAAAGCAAATGAACGAGGTCCTTCAACTTCCGCTTGCTTCAAGCTTCCTTATACGTGACCCGAATGCCTTGTATGTGCTTGGAATGGCCAAACAAGAACCGAAAGGTGGATGGTTGTGGGTGGGGGGTTACGTCCGAGAAGGGAGCAAGAGGGAGAGAGTAGAAAATGTTGGGTGTTGGTGAAATGGTGACAAGTCTTGTGTGGTGGAGGGTATTTATAGAAAAATCAAGCTCCTTCGTCCATCGGTTTTATGTCGTCTAGATATCCACGATATCAAATAAAATATCAAAAAGGTGTACTCCCCTTGTCCCATCATGTTGGCCGATTCCATTAGGGGGGGGGGGTATCCGGTTGGATCTCGATTGTTCAGTTAGAGCTCAGTTACATTAAGTTGGTTACTTTTAGAGATTAACCCCGTTAGTTGTTTGATGCGTTATAAAGCGGGTGTTAGGGTAATCAGGGACCCTAACTGGCTCAGAAAAAGACTAAAAATATTTCTGGCAATATTTTTATGTTCTGGGTATAGTCCGGTTGTTCGGTTGGATAATAATCCGTTAAAGTGCTTAAGTAATCCTTTAAGCGTCGTAAATAATATTTTTAGCGACACAATTTATTCTGCAAAGTGTCAGGAATATTTCCTCATGTTTTGGCACTTTATTAGTTAGCTAGAAGCTAGTATGTTGATAAAAGTGCTGTGTTTCGTGCTTAGAGTACGTTTTAGGCACATCCAATCTCTGTATCTTATTCCTAGAAACGCATTTATACAACCCTTGTATCCCTACACACACTATGGGTGTAGTAAAATATTTCTGGCTCATTCAGACCTTTAGAGGCAGTGTTTGCCTGATGCTGGCTATATCAGCATGTTCAATAGGTTATCCGTCCAAATGCTACTGTGCTTTTGTGCATCATGTTTGTCACTAGAGTTCAGTAAGTAATAATGTAGTGACGGAAAAATCAAAGTATGATGCAGATATGTACAAGTATCAACAATCAAGTAGCAGTTTATCAGAAATCTCAGTTAAGCACAGTAATTAGGCAACAATTAATAGTTAATTAAGTCGTACGGATACCTGGTTTAGTGAGGGTTGTCACACACCCCCTCCCAGTGCATACCTTAATCGTTTTCCATGTTTGCATTCTCCAGGTTCGACTGTAGGTACACCCCCTCCAAGTGCGTACTTTAATCATATTTACATGTTTCTTTGTCCCTTCTCTCGGGCTCATTATCCTAATATAATACGCTTCCGTCACTCGGCTGTGCGTTTACGTTATTATCAAATATTTTGCTTATCTGATTCATTTGGGTACTTTTTAATTTGTCCCACTCTCCCCGTCCTTACTACATTGGATGTAAGCATGTCCATCATAAAAAGTTCATGGTACCACGTGCTCACCACTTACTTGGCCAGAGTAAGCGATCAATACCTGGTATACATGACCTTTTTAAAATCTTTAGATTACACCCCATGTAAGTAATGCCTCTATTTGTTTCTCTTGGAAACAATATCCCGGATAGATTTTCTATTCGGGTTTTTCCAAGTTTTTAATCTACATATGCAACTTTCAGTCTCTACGTATTTGTTGCATATTACTATTCACGTAATAATTTAAAATGCGCACCTGTAAATGCTTGCCCTAACGGGCTTTTTATGTCGTTAACCTTGTTCTCGATCGTCACACGATTTAGGTCCTTAATGAGTATGCTCTGCTTGTCATACCTCGGACCGTTCCACCGTCATATCCGCAATTTGTTAAACTCTCGCTATCCTCAGATGCGAGTGTCCTTTTATTAAAACATTTACAAGAATTAGTAACATAACTTCAATAATCACCCGTATTATAATACAAGACTTTTCTACTGTACGCGTCATCGCACGGAATTTTGTCAACTATATTTATCATTTAATTGAGGTAACGTGTATCACGAGATAGCCCTATGTGTTGTTTGCAACACTTTAGCATGCTAAGCTATTAACATACATGTACTTACCGGATTTGCGATCCAGCCTCGAACCGAACACTTTATTCTTTTTAACCTTGAGCTCTGATTACCAACTTGTAACGCCCGTCTCAATTTATCAAGATTTTAATAATAAGATACACATTTTAAATGCTAAAATGTGACTTTACAAAAACTTGTCACACTATCATTCCTATAAGTTTAAAACATTTCAAAAACATGTTTATAAATGTTTACATAATTCACTTTTAGCAAAACAACTCAAGATTTGACGCGGAAGCTTCATTTAACGTGTGTTCGGTTCTTGCTCGCCACTTGATCTTCATCCGGGACTCTCGACATTCACCTATGATCAAAACCAACTTAGAAGTCAGTTTTGATAGTTAAATAACAAGTACAACAAGGTAATTAGGTCAAATAATCAAAATAAACAAAATAAACAAGATTTTCAATACTTTAGGCCGTCGCCGCGCGTGACGGCAAAAGGCCTTGGCCGTGGCGCGACGCCACGGTCCCAATTTGACAGACTGTGTGCTACTGGTGCTGCATAATCCCAGCATAACCCGATTTCACGGAAACGAGCATAACTCTCTCGTTTTTAATCCGTTTTACCCGATTCTTTTTCCTACGCGCTCGTAATTTAATTCTCCATCTTATGGAGTTAAAATCCAACATCCGGGTTAACAAAATTTCAGACTTTTAAGTCTTCGACTTATTACCCTTTTTACCAAATTTTGACATGTTCGTGATTTTATAAAACAAACATGTTTATTTGATCTATAAACTCATGAGATTCATAATTTCAATATCTCCTATCATATTAATCATAAATCACGGGTTTCTTACTTAATTAAAACCCGTTTACGCTCAAGTGCTTATTTTGACCCATTAAGGGTATTTAAGCACTTTAAAGCTTAAAATCGCTTTCCTTCATTTCTAGCATCATATTCCTACATTTCTTATCAAGTAATCTTCCACCACAACTATATGTGTGGTGGATTTAATGTGGATATTTATATGTTCGTAGTTTTACCCATCGGATTATTGTTTTACGTCAAAGACTCATATAAAGTCATTCGACCCAAGAATCTACATCTTTCACTTTCTATACTTATTCCGAGTATTTATTTGATCATAAAACGACCCACATTTAAGGGTCGTTCGCTCGAATTAGCTTACAAGGGCATTTTGGTCAATTTTCATCCTTATTTTACTACGAAGGACTTTTAAATACTTGTTTGACCCAAAAATCCGACCATTTAACTATAATCTTGTTTAGAAACCAATATGTTTCTAAAACACCATAATCATATCTCAATTTATTCGGTTTACCTAAAAGATAACCGAATATCTATATTTTAATCTTGCCTACTCATATAGAACCTCAAGTTCTACATGATGAGTTGAATCATTATACATACCTGACTCGGATCAATATATTGACCCGTTTTGATACCTTGCCTTAGTAGCCGCTAAGCAATAGCGATGTACATATCCATCTGATATTTATTCCTATAATCATATAACTCAACAAACCATTAGTCGATATTGTCAAAGGGTGATAATTTCACCTTTTGACCCGTTTGGTCTAAAGAACCATGAAACTCTATGAGATGATATTTATTACCATCTTATCTATTTGACTAGTCTTTTTACTTCCAAACTCTATTTCTAACACATGTTTTGACTCATTTTATTTGTCTAAGCACTTCGTCACTTCCGTGACTTAACGGGTTTTCTTGTTTGGTTAATTTCCAATACAACTAACTAGGATAAATAAATAACATAGTGTAACGAAACCATAGGTCGTGTACCTTCATAATTCATCAACATTGTTTTCTAACCATAATTACCCATTCCCGGGGCTTGTCAACCTTAGCGTATCACGTCCATTCCATGGCTTATGCTTTTACAACTCAAATTTCATGAGTGACGTTTAAGTCATTGCGACACTACAAATTCAACCATTGTTCGACCCGTTTGTTTACCTAGTGATCTTCGTCACTTCAACTAAATACCAATTTCATATATTATGCTAATTTAAAGTCTACTAGCAAAAATACGTAATCAAGCATAACGTAACGAAACCGTAGTTACGTACCTTTTAAGCATCCTTTTCAAACGCGTTTCTCCACCGGCTTGTCCACTTGACGATCCGGATTCCTTGCCTAAAGAGTTCAATTCACAATCATTTTAGAACCCTTTTTATAAGTTTTAACGCATAATTAATCTCATCATTTTAATATGCGTTTTTGTTCAGAATTTTGATATTTAGCCCTCTTTTAGGCATTTCTACAAACATATAAAGGGCATTATTTTTCCAATCCAACAATCAAGTCTCATGATTAGTTAGTTTGCCAAATTTTAACATCTACACAATGTTCATATATCAAATTTCACATTCATATTCTGGATTTATTTCATTTAGCTCAAATAATACTAGTTCAACAAATCGTGATTCTAGTGTTCATCATGTTTCTACTAAACCCATTACACACATAATGGATGATCATGAATTTCATGGTTTAGGCGCAAATTCAACAAACTAATGGCTAGGGTTTACTCCTAGACATGATTTCTTTACTGTTTCATCCAAACAACTATCATGCAAGCTATAATTTCAAATCTCATGTGTTCATCTAGAGTTTGAGATGAAATCAAAGTGTGAAATTTGACATACCTTGTGATCACTTCACTGAGGTGATCACTAATTTGTGCTTGAATTTCGATTTGGGTTTGATTTGGCCTCTTGATTTGATCAACTCATGCACATTAGGGTTTTGAGCATGAGAGCTCTCCTGGCTCTGGTTGGGTTGCAGAACACACACATGTATGTGTGTGTTTTGTGTTTAATAATTGTTTTAATTAAAACTTTAATTCCTTTGTCCATGTTTAGTCCCTCAACTTTACCCAATTTTTATAAAGGGTATTTTAACCATTGTTGGTTCTTATTATGTCAAGATATCCTAATATTCACCAGGTTACTTTTACCCCTACGGTAATTTACCCGTCTTTTAGTACCAACGTAGTTCAATTACCAAATCTGTTTTTGGGGTGTTACAGATTGTAAGATTATTATCTAGTACAAATAAATCTTGAATTCTGTGGGTGAGAGGGCAATGGAGTTTTGATATATGTGTGAATGCTAAGCTTCAAACTCAATTGACTTCTGCTGGTTGAGCCTTCTATTTATAGAAGGCTGGGTGCATGAATAAACAATAGTTTATTCATGCAATAAGTCCTGCAAAAAGTAGCCATTTGACATATTCATTGAATCCAACGTTCAAGTTGCCTTTTTCATCATGATATCCAATAAAGTCAACTTGCTTCGGTAAGTGTGGCAGGATAGAGCTGATTTCAGACAAGTGGGGTATTTCATCAGAATTTCTGATAAACCACTTCATCAGAAATTCTGGTGAACAAATCATCAGAAAATTCTGATGATCAGAATCGTCAGAAACTGATGATATTTTATCAGAAATATCATCAAATCCATCAGAAATGACCTTCTCTGATAATCCAATTCAGCTCCTGATCAACTTGTGATTCTTTGAAGTAGATGTTGTGCATTTCAGTTGTCCTATCTGATCTTATTCTTCTTGTTGTGATCTTCAGGACTGTTATCTCTTCATTGATCCAGTTGATTGTGATTTTCTTCAATACTTACAAATAAAGTTTCCTAACAAAATTACTTTGAACAACTACTATTATAAAAAAAGTGTGAAATAATGTGCAAAGAATATAAAACAAAAAAAGTCCAATCGTTATCTAAACGCCATTGGAAAACAAAACGCCATAATTACAGCCGTCAAGATTAGACGTGTTATACCATAAAAACAGTTAAGTCTGAAAACAAAACACGGTAACTGCAAAAACAGTAAAATGAAACGACGGAAAACATAATTACTAACATTTATTATATGGAAACCAAAATAAATGGGGAATTAAATTTATTAATCGTTTTCAAAACGCCATTATTACCTTTAATGCGCGGGAAAAAAATCAATATAAAAGAAGACCATGAGAAAACAAGCTCAAACACGCTTAAAACATTGACTAAAACGCCACATATTGTCCAAAACGCCAAAAACTTTAAAAATGGCTAAGGTTATTGCATGGAGGTTTAAAAGGAAAGAGAAACGATTCATCATAAAGTTCTATGATAGGAGAAGGGTAAAGGTAAGGACAATCAAAGCCATGCTTGGAATGAATGAAGGGGTTCAGAGGGATATCCTGGCCCTTGGGGTTCCAATGGCCAACGATTGTGAAAGAACCCGAACTGTAATAAAAAGACTGACGAGAATATTTCTGGAAGAATATGATGAAGATGATGATGATATTGACGATACTCCTCTACCAAAACTTAGCAGTTGGGTGATGCATGAGGAATGTAGGATCGATATACGACCTATATGAGTCGTTCAAAGTCAAATCTAAGCTGTTTGAGAGGCGAAAACAATCAAACAACTGAGAATTGGTGATAGAAAGTTGTAGAAACAGAGATTTATACTTAAAACAGGTTTTTCATTGATTTTCAACTTGAACACACGGAGAGAAACTGGCAGCACTTCCTTACACGGCTCTGTATTTCGTACCAAATGAAAAACCAACATCTCCTATTTATAGGAGATTGACTTCGCACGAAATGATAAGATCCCATTTCGTACGAAATGACAAAGCTTCATTTCGTACGAAATGATCAAAACTCATTTCGTGCGAAATGACATACAAGCATATATAACTTTACAATTTGACATATTTAACCCTATTACAAGCTACTGACATGACCTAGACTGTAGACGTAGGCTATAGACATTATGCACCAACAAACTCCCCCTTGGATATTGCCGGAGTCTTCAGTCAGGTCTTCAAAAACTTCTTCACAGAGACTTGAATCTTTCTTCCCTCTGCTTCGGCTTTCTTCTCAATGCACTCTTTAGCTTCTCATTTTCTTTAGCAGCTTTCATCTTTTCTTCAGCTTGTATCCTCATCCATTTACCTCTGTTTTCTTCAAGTTTCTTCTTTTCCTTCTCAGCTTTCAAAGTTTCTTCTTTCTCTATCTCTCTCCACTTAGAAAACCATGCATTCTCAGAGTTAATTCCTTTCTGAAAACAGATAGATACAATCTTCTGAAACTGCATTGCCTGCTCTTTGTCTTCAGCTTTGAAATAGATCTTGTTTACAAACAAACATTCAATGTCTTTTGCTGAGCAATTCACTAACCACAATGGATCATACACATAGATGTGTCTAACTTCATTTTCAACTCTGTAGGTGATCACAACTTCAGTTGACAAACAGCTGTATACCCAACACACAAACCCTTTATGGAAATCTTGCTCCATTTTCGGCACTGGGATATTTTTCAACACTATGGGCTTCTTTATCTTCAAAATTGTCACTTCAATACCAGTCACTGGATCTATCCTCTTCACTTTCTTCGGATAGTGAGGTTTCCAGTGTTTGAAATCCTTGAAGGCTTCATACTTCATTAGGCCCCAAATAGGCACATCATGCTTTCTGACAGGATAATTCAAGGTTCTAACTTTTGGCAATTCTTCTACATCCCGCCAGGGCAAAGACATGATATCCTGAATATACTCGAAGTACTGCACGCCAAACTCTCTTCGTATTGCGTATGTATTAATTTGCGGCAGATACCCCCAGTTGATAATGTCACCCAACGACACTGCTCTGTCTCTTTTATAATACTTTAGAGGCCTTTTGAACTTCCTCCCAGTGTCTTTTCTAAACCACTTCTTGCGTTCTTCACGCTGTTCATCTTTCGTCGTCCCATCAAAATTCTTATTCTTTAAACATTCTTCAACTTTCCTTCTCAACTCATCAATGTTCTCTTGACTGAAAAATTCAACCAGCGTTGGAAAGTTTGAAGTATCAACATTCGCAGACGATTCTTCATCACTGCAATCTTCAACCTCAACCCTATCGTAATTATCAGCTACTTCAACATACTTATACTGATAATCGGGTTGCTGATTGATGTCGAACTGATTCAGCTCTTCTTCGAAATCAAACTTGAAAGTGCTTTCATCAATGTGTGTCATCTTGATGATATCATCCAAAGTATAAGTAAGCCTGATTTCACTTTCTCCTACATCAGGCTCAAGACACAGAATCAATCTTTCACTTTCATCAACTTTTGTATCATCAACATTCTCCCCCTCACCTTCAGCATTTTCTGGCTCCTCATTTGCATCGTCATGAAGATAATCATCAACATTCTCTTCATTCGAAGCTCCAGTAACTTTAATGCCTGAGGTACCTTGATCATCATCATCACCCCCATCGTCATCATCATGACTACTAGCAGAAAACACATCATCTGCATCATCTTTCTTATCTTTATCATCATTTACTTCTTCATCATCTTCCTCATCTGCATTTACAACATCATCAATTTCTACAAATTCTTCAAATATACCAGAAACTGCAGAGATAGGACGAGGATTTTGAATAAGTGATTCAGGTACAGTTGATGGAACAATTGCCCTCTTAGTGACTTCAGAAACACCTTCAACAATTTTACCCTTATTCTTCATCTCAGCATCAATCGCAGATTGACGACGAGCTCTCACCTCTTCAACCTGAATTTCTTCAAACTTTTGTTCAACAGATTTTCCAAGCCAATTCTCTAACACTTTGTTCATCATATACATCTCGTGTTCTTTCTTTGCATTGGTAGCCTCTAACTCTTTGTTCTTCAGTTTGAAGTACTTATTTTGCTCATCTCTTTGATCCTTTTCCTCTTCTAATTCAACAATACGTACTTTGAGAATATCAATGTCAGTCTGATCAGCTTCAACTCTTTTCAACAATGACGAGTTTTCAGCTTCAACTTTCTTGACACGCTTTTCAAGTTTCTTTTCACGATCTACCAACGTTTTGTTTTCAACTAACACTTCTTCTACCTTCTTTTCTAACTTCTTCACCTGCTCATCATTCACGAAACTGAAATCTCCAATATCATCAAGACCAATATTCTCCGGAACACGTGGAAAATTTATGTATCCAGAAGAACCAGGAGTTGTTTGTACAGGTGGTTGTGAAGATGGTGGTGTTTGTACAATAAGTGGTGAGGTGATAACAGGTTGTTCCAGAATTGGTGATTGATGTGGTGGTGATAGATGTGGTAAAAGATCCTAAGGCAAAAGTCATTCCATTCAAAGATATTCCAACAGTGGTCCAAAACTCTGTGGCTAAGGAATCTGAAAAGAGGAAGAAAAGGGAAAAAAAATCAAAAACCTGTTTTGTGATTTCTGTGAAAAGAAAAACCATCTAACAAAAGATTGTTTTCATCTAAAAGCATATCATCTTAACAAAACAAGTGTAACTGAATCTGCTGAGAGCTGCACCATCTGTGGTAAAAAAAACCATAGTGTATCTCAAAAACATTGATGTAAAAAAGAACGAGTACACTGCAAAAACATCCTTAAGTTCATCAACATCATCTGTCAAATTCACCAAAAATCAACCACTGTTTGTGCCAGTCCAAACAGCTGTCACAAAACCGCTGAACCAAACATCTGTCAAAAGAGATGTTCAGGTGACTGATGGACCCCCTACCAATCAATACAGAAGAGGTAAGGGACAACCATCATACCAAAGGATCCCACATGTTTATGAGGTTTGCAAAAAGCCTTCTAAACTAAGAGTGAACAGGTATCCTTTTGGTTATCAGCAGGTGATTAGTCAAGACCCCCAACAGTGGTTAGAGATAAACATTCCCAAAAATGTTCAAACTCCTGAGCTAACCACTGTCAATCCACCTGAAATCATCCCAGACACTGTTGAGACCCCATCCAAAGCCATATTGGCTTTGGAGACCCTAATGAACTAATCCTTTTACTTCATGTGCAGGGAGCTTCTATATGCTTAGATAGCCTTTGGTATGTAGATAGTGGAGGCTCCAGGCACATGACAGGATGTAAAGCCCTACTCAAAGATTTCAAAATCCATGGAGGGGGTGATATATCTTTTGGTAATAATAGTAAAGGGAAAGTTCTGGGGTCTGGTACAGTACAGTCTGGTAATGTAAAATTTGAAAATGTCAATCTAATAGACAATCTAAAATTCAACCTCCCGAGTGTCTCACAAATGAGTGATAAGGGCTATGGCTCATTCTTCACAAAGGATTGTTGTAAGATTGTTGTAACGCCCCAAAATCCGAATGTTTATAATCGTTAAATGTTCTTGCATGGTACATCAAGAAATGAATGACTAGGTTATTTAACCAAGTTAACAAAATGGTAAAAACAATTAAAGGAAGGAAAGTTGTGCCCCTTTATAATTAGTGACAACTTGAGGGGTTAAAGTAGGTTAAGTTGAAAGTTGAATTAATAAATAAAATTTTACACACACAAACACACACACGATCATGTGTTCTAGAGGGAGCAGGAGCTCTCATGAAGTTAAAACCCTAACTCCATCTAATCCATCAAATTGGAAGGATACATGAAGCTCAAATTCAGAACCGAACACGAATTTGTGATCACCTACACTAGGGGATCATAAGGTATGTCTTAGATTCTAGATTGGTGATTACCCACGAAGTGGGTTATGTTGTAGATCATGAATTGGTATGAAATTGAGCATGAGGATATGTTAGAATCATCATATAGAACATGGATTATGCATGGTTTAGGTTAATTTGATGTTTAGAGGCGAAACCCATTAGTTATGGTAAGAATAATGACTTGAATCATCATCCATGTCTAATTCTTGTTGCATGTTGTTTGTATTATGTGGGTATGATGAATTCTTGTTAGATGAATTGAAAGAAATATGGTGTTGATATGCTTGATGTTATGTATGAAGGATAAATGCTAATTAGTGGGAGGATTGGATGAATTATGTATAAGATTAGAAGAATATGCATAAATTAGTTGTACATTGTGCTAAGATAGTGGTACGCACACCAAGTGTTTGATGAAATGACTAAGTGAGCTTAATAGATGAAATTGTATGTAAGTAAAAGATGATATGTATATAGTGTTGTCCGTATAGTCGATTATGATGTTACGGGTATATAATGATAAGTCGAAAGTTAAAGTAAATGGACCGTTGACTTCTAAAATTCAACTGTCATGTTGTCATAATTGTAAGATTAAAGTAAGTTACACGATGCGTGTTAGACGTATGTTTGTTTAATGCGATGACATGACGGATTCCATGAGTTGGAAATGATATGAATTTGGTTACATGTATTATGCTTGTTAGAAGTGACTATGAACGTCAAATGTGAATTATGCGATCGATATGATTGTTAGCATGTACAATTGTGTATGCTAATAAGAATGTGATTTCGATGACATGGAAGTATAGGAATTATGTCGAGACGGAATCAAGCACGGAAGGCTAACAGGTCAAGAAGTGACGAGGAAACGAGTATGAACATGGACGCACAGGTAAGTGATTTCCGTAATCACTTCTTAGTTGTTTACGTAACGATATGTGCTAGTTAATTAAGTATGATAATTGAGGACAAATAAGGATGGTTCGTATTAAATCGATGATTTTCGCTAAGTAGATGTAATGGATCAAAATGTGGTTTTATTACTATACCGGAAGGGTTGCGTAAGTAATGAATACGGTGCTATAACCGAGTATGGGTAGAATGGTACATAAGCACGCTAATCAAGAGTTAGAGGCGCGAATTAATAGTATAAATACCCGATTGTGAGTTATGGTTAATGGACAATCAAGTTAGCAAGTTGAAATTGTATTAACCAAGTTGTTTTCGTATAAATGAATGAAATGAATAAGTTTAACGCATACCGGGTATCGGGTACGTAAATCCCAAGTACGAAACCCCGGATAATGTAAAAGTATTATGGTTATAAGGTTCGTGTAAGTGTTGGGCTAAAACGAATGAAATGTTTGATGAAAACATGAACGGGTCGAATAATTGTACATGAATAATAAGCCGATAGCGTGTAAGTTAAGATTTTCCTTAATCCGGATATGGGATTTTAACTTCATATGATAGAATGTGAATTTACAAGCATGTAGGAAGAAACGGGAGGTTAAACGGGTAAACGGTTAAAAAGTTATGCGCGTTTTAGTGCGTACGGACGACGAAACGGATCTGCAGAAAAAGGGGTTTTCTAGAGGCCGTCGCCGACGGGGTTAGGGCCGTCGCCGACGGGCTCTAGAAAACCAATTTTCCTTCGACGCCTTATTTACCTGTCTACGGGTGTTTCTAGCTACGGGTAAATACAAGGCCCGTCGCCGACGCCCCTAGGGCCGTCGGCGACGGCCTCCCCAAGTTCCAAAAGCTGAAATCTTGTTATTTAAGGTGATTTATGTATCGTAGGCTTCGGTTTGTCATCCGTGGTCTACGGCGGACCTTCCAAACATGATTTTGATGGTTCCTTAGATGTTTATGGGCTATAAAGCTAAGTCTAAGACCTATGTAAATAATGTATGATTATGTAAGAGGTACGCGTGATCTAGCACGTGTACGTAAAGGTATGCATGTATGTAATGATGTAGGAAAGGTATGTACATATGTAGATGTGTATGTATGTATGTATGTATAAATATATGTACGAGTATATGCATGTATGTAATGATGTAGGAAAGGTATGTACGAATGTAGATGTGTATGTGTGTATGCATAAAGATATGTACGAGTGTATGCATGTATGTAATGATGTAGGAAAGGTATGTACGAATGTAGATGTGTATGTGTGTATGTATAAAGATTTGTACGAGTGTATGCATGTTTGTAATGATGTAGGAAAGGTATGTACATATGTAGATGTGTATGTATGTATGTATAAAGATATGTACGAGTATATGCATGTATGTAATGATGTAGGAAAGGTATGTACGAATGTAGATGTGTATGTGTGTATGTATAAAGATATGTACGAGTGTATGCATGTATGTAATGATGTAGGAAAGGTATGTACATATGTAGATGTGTATGTATGTATGTATGTATGTATAAAGATATGTACGAGTATATGCATGTATGTAATAATGTAAGAAAGGTATGTACGAATGTAGATGTGTATGTATGTATGTATAAAGATATGTACGAGTGTATGCATGTATGTAATGATGTAGGAAAGGTTTGTACGTATGTAGATGTGTATGTATGTATGTATGTAGGTACGTATGTATGCATGATTTAGACACGTTGAGGGTTAACATTATTAATGGTGTACCTTGAGAATGAAAAGTAATGCAGGTACATTATTGAAGCCTCACCAGGAAATGGATACGCAAATGAAATGCTTAAAGTTTGAAAGATGACGAAATGTGAAGTGTACGCGAATGAATCTTGTTTATATAATGTGTGCTAATGTTATGAATGTATGTGGTGAGTGCAGGTTGTACGGATAACGGGCGATTATCGCAAGGATTAGAGATCGAAGACCGAGTCACAAGATAGATTGTACGGGAATAATTGAGTATGTACTATTAGTAAACAGGACTTATGCTTTATCTTTGTAAAAGATACATATTAAAACAAATTTCAAGTAAGTCAAGACGTTTGTAATGAAAGAAATTTTATGGCACGAATTTCCGCTGTGACTTTCTGTCAAATACGAATTAGGGTCTTACAAGTTGGTATCAGAGCCCTGGTTTGAGAGAATCAAGTACAAGAAAGTAAGTACTTGAACTCAAACTTGTGTGCTCTTATGATAAGGAACCCGTACAATCTAAGACTCGATCAAGATCCAAATGTAGAAGTGAATGTAAGTATGTACTTATGTATACGTATAAAGAAACTGACGGTATGTTATGTGCAAGGTAAGTATAAGTGTTTGAGGAAGATGACCCTTGAATGCAGTCTAGGATGAATGCTAAGACAGGCAAGGATGCGAATGGACAGACGGACCCCAGGTACACAATGTTAATATGTATGGTAACGGTGTTAAAAGAAAAAGAAAGAAATCTCCTTGGGAGGGTAAGTACTAAATGGAAGACAGCAATATTGTCTTGATAAGATTGTAAGAATGTAGCACGAACTGAGACCCACTACTGCAAACATAAGGCGGTGATTACCTGAAGGCACGAAATTAGTATGTGAATTGCGCACCTGGCCAGTACGCAAGAAGCATATGACATTCGTGAGACCGTGGTAATTATCGCAGGTATGTCCGTTAGAATTGGGTAGCAGGTGGGTGTGCGGGAGAAGTGGGTAGTAAGACTCTCGGGAAATTGAGAGTACTATGTAGGAATGAAAAACATGAATAATAAGAACGAAGAATGTTGAATCCGTAAGAAAGTACGGATCAACAATGTATGAATGCAATGCTTGAATCCGCGAGACGGATTCAAGGGATGAAAAGCGTATATGCAATGTTTGAATCCATGAGACGGATTCAAAGAATGAAAGATATGAATGCAATGCTTGAATCCGCGAGACGGATTCAAGGGATGAAAAGCGTAAATGCAATGTTTGAATCCGCGAGACGGATTCAAAGAATGAAAGATATGAATGCAATGCTTGAATCCGCGAGACGGATTCAAGGGATGAAAAGCGTAAATGCAATGTTTGAATCCGCGAGACGGATTCAAAGAATGAAAGATATGAATGCAATGATTGAATCCGCGAGACGGATTCAGGGGATGAAAGGCGTAACTGCAATGTTTGAATCCGAGAGACGGATTCAAAGAATGAAAGATGTGAATGCAATGTTTGAATCCGCGAGACGGATTCAAAACATAGAAGGTAGGAAAAGTATGAATAATGTGTTCGAATCCGCGAAACAGATTTAAGATATAAAAGACGGAGCTAGTCTACATAAGAAGAAGTCAATAGCTTGACCATGTATGCGTCAAACAAGTCATATAAGTAAATGTAAAGCAAATGAACAAAAGAATGATAAAAAAAAAGAAATATCCGAATGTGTAAGTAACGAAGGGATATGTATGGTACAAAAGACTGTAGAAATGTAGAATGATGTTAGCTACGGAGTTAAGCACGTAGGTATGATGATGACATGGCAGTTTTGTTGTGATAACAAAACAAGAGTTAAATGTTATACAATGAGTCTATAGAATGGAATCTTAAAGGATGAGATAAAAGTACTAAATCCGTTAAAAACGGATCATATGAGTGTAAGTATTATTATAAGTTTGAATGAATATGTACATTAAACTGTTACTAAACGATCAAGGAAATGAGAATGTTAGGTGAAAATATGCCATGGGAAGTATACACTTGCTAAGAAGTTAATTGTATGAATACATACGAAATGAGATGAGATGATTACTTATAATTATGATGTGATCATAAAGTCAAACAATGATAGGTGTATGTATAATTGGAAGTGAGAAAGGTTTCGGGGACGAAACCTTATTTAAGGGGGGTAGACTTGTAACGCCCCAAAATCCGAATGTTTATAATCGTTAAATGTTCTTGCATGGTACATCAAGAAATGAATGACTAGGTTATTTAACCAAGTTAACAAAATGGTAAAAACAATTAAAGGAAGGAAAGTTGTGCCCCTTTATAATTAGTGACAACTTGAGGGGTTAAAGTGGGTTAAGTTGAAAGTTGAATTAATAAATAAAATTTTACACACACAAACACACACACGATCGTGTGTTCTAGAGGGAGCAGTAGCTCTCATGAAGTTAAAACCCTAACTCCATCTAATCCATCAAATTGGAAGGATACATGAAGCTCAAATTCAGAACCGAACACGGATTTGTGATCACCTACACTAGGGGATCATAAGGTATGTCTTAGATTCTAGATTGGTGATTACCCACGAAGTGGGTTATGTTGTAGATCATGAATTGGTATGAAATTGAGCATGAGGATATGTTAGAATCATCATATAGAACATGGATTATGCATGGTTTAGGTTAATTTGATGTTTAGAGGCGAAACCCATTAGTTATGGTAAGAATAATGACTTGAATCATCATCCATGTCTAATTCTTGTTGCATGTTGTTTGTATTATGTGGGTATGATGAATTCTTGTTAGATGAATTGAAAGAAATATGGTGTTGATATGCTTGATGTTATGTATGAAGGATAAATGCTAATTAGTGGGAGGATTGGATGAATTATGTATAAGATTAGAAGAATATGCATAAATTAGTTGTACATTGTGCTAAGATAGTGGTACGCACACCAAGTGTTTGATGAAATGCCTAAGTGAGCTTAATAGATGAAATTGTATGTAAGTAAAAGATGATATGTATATAGTGTTGTCCGTATAGTCGATTATGATGTTACGGGTATATAATGATAAGTCGAAAGTTAAAGTAAATGGACCGTTAACTTCTAAAATTCAACTGTCATGTTGTCATAATTGTAAGATTAAAGTAAGTTACACGATGCATGTTAGACGTATGTTTGTTTAATGCGATGACATGACGGATTCCATGAGTTGGAAATGATATGAATTTGGTTACATGTATTATGCTTGTTAGAAGTGACTATGAACGTCAAATGTGAATTATACGATCGATATGATCGTTAGCATGTACAATTGTGTATGCTAATAAGAATGTGATTTCGATGACATGGAAGTATAGGAATTATGTCGAGACGAAATCAAGCACGGAAGGCTAACAGGTCAAGAAGTGACGAGGAAACGAGTATGAACATGGACGCACAGGTAAGTGATTTCCGTAATCACTTCTTAGTTGTTTACGTAAAGATATGTGCTAGTTAATTAAGTATGATAATTGAGGACAAATAAGGATGGTTCGTATTAAATCGATGATTTTCGCTAAGTAGATGTAATGGATCAAAATGTGGTTTTATTACTATACCGGAAGGGTTGCGTAAGTAATGAATACGGTGCTATAACCGAGTATGGGTAGAATGTGTAACAACTGGCAAATAACTGGTAATTCCGTACAATCTAATCACTATTTATATTTCTAAATCTCATGCATTTAGCGTAATTTAATTTCATAACTGTGTCGTATACTGGATAACAGTGTTAGGACAAGAAAACAAAGCTAAAACATATGTTGGTTTTAGTCGTAAGGCGAAACCAAACAAACAATGTCCTAAAAGTGTTGGTAAAAAGTGCTGCGCGCACTATTCACGGTTACACTATTCATGCCAGCAAACCGTGAAATCAGATCAAAACACTGAAAAACGACACTCGGATAACATAACTGAGTCCATTTATATAAGAAAACATTATTATGAAAACACATCTTGCAAAGAAACAAGACTTTCCGGTATAACGCCCTAATTGCAAAAATGCCCGTTTTAGCTTAAAATATAGCATTTTTAACACGTCCGAACCTATAACAAAGCATTTCCGGGACTTTGGAATAATGTCAATTGATGAAAAACATACTAAAACAATAAAATGATATCAACGGAATGTTCATAATCACAAGTTTCCGGCATTACGTCGCTATGCGCTAAACTAGTCCGTTAGCGGTTCGACGAACTAGTAGGCGACATTTTTGGTCATGAAACAAGCAAACGAAAATACTAGCGAGCTAGTTAGCGATATTTTGGCGTCATAAACACCTTACATAAACGCCATAGCAACAATGGTAAACTAAAACCATCGCTCCCGATACTATATTTCACATTTCGTATGTCACCCGATATCGAACCGGTAAGCGAACTAGTGGTATTTTTACCATCCAAAATTAATACCCACTAAACTAGTAAACAAATTAGACTTTGTTATAACCTTAGTTTATCCTTAACTCCAAATTACCCTAAATTAAACTAATGGCTAAAATATCTAGCAAATTAGTAAATATCTACCTAGTTAACATATTTTATAAAAAAAAGAAAGTAAAAAAAAATACACTAAAAGTCCTCCTCCATGTATTTACGTTCAATAAGTGGGGCCCATCCACTTTACTTGTTGAATTTGTGAAGACTTGAAGTATGGTGAGTGATAGAAGTTGTTGTTTAAAGATTTACCTAAACACCATACTTGAATCATTCATTATCCTATCATTTTTTTTTCCACAAAATTCAAAGAAAGAAACCCTCATTTGGAGACCCAAAAATCGGCAGCCATATACCCCCCAAGAAAACACCTTTAAACCTTCCATAAACTCCTCAAAATTCACATAATCTAGCCATTATGGAGCATCACTAGGAGTCTTCTTGGAGCTTGATTGTCTTCTTGTTTTCTTACTTTGGCTTGTGCAAGATTGTGAGTCTTCTAAACACAATATTTAAGGTTTATTTTACTAGTTAATGATAGAAGTACAAGTTGTTGATCTTGAAATTAAAACTTAACATAATCAAAAACCCTAAACACAAAGCTAATAAACACTAAATATGAATATATTATGTGTTGATTTATGTTGTTTAGTGTTAATATGTTCATGTGTTCATGATGATTATGTTATTTTTGTTAATATTAGTGAGTTAAAGGTTATATTTATGATGATCATGTTGTTAATATCATGTAGTATTTTATATTTGTGTTCATCTTACCATGATGAACATAAATATATGATTTAAACATGAATATGTTTAAATCTTGTAAGATCATCATACTCACTTCCATGAACTAATTATATTTTTAAAAGATCTCATAAAGAAACAAGAGTTTAAAAGGGGTTTACAACCTAATCTTGAAAGATTAGTAGACTTTGATTTTACAAGACTAGTTAAAAGACTTGATTATTACTAAATATAATCATAAAAAGCCTTGTAATCAAAGGTGTTAAAGGGTGAAACTTGATCTGAAGTTATTGCAAAAATGATTTATTTAAAAGTCTAGCAAAAACATGAAAATTATTTGTCATAATCAAGTTGTTAAAATACACTTGTTAGATTCATGGAAATGAGGGATTAAAGTTTATATTAGCATGTAAGTAAAGTTGAGGTGTTGAAAATTGATTGGAGAATTGATTATGATTATGGGTTTAAACACGGATTAAATACGTTTTTGAAACGTAGAAAACGCCATAGTTTTATGGGAAACTATGACGAATTTTTCTAAAAATCTAATCGCGATTAAAGTATGATTAAAAGGTGATTAACAATGTTAAACGCGATTAGTGGTCATAAACGTCATTTTGGAAACCCTAATGAGAATATTTAAGTCTTAAATATTCAATAAGTCTTATGTACTTAAACTTATTCTTTTACGAAAATAAATGGTTAAAAAAAAAGTAACCATATATGTACATATAATTTTTGGTAAAAATTATATATACATTTTTTTTTGTAACTTGTCAAGTGCATGTAATATGTGCTATATGTGTATGTATTAGATGCCTATAGGGTGGTCAAAATAAATACACATACATGTTCCTACATGGTCCAAGAAATGCTAGTAAACCGGTCAATTAAATAAAATGGCCGAAATGGAAATACATAACACTCGACGACGATAAAACGAGCGTATCGTCACCGCGGGAAACTACTACAACATTTGGGCGACTCTTTGACGCGGAAATATACCTATAAAGCCACTACGACGAGACGTCTAAAAATAAGATATTTTTAGAACGCTTAACGAATACAAATATATACTACCGATAACAAAATCCGGAAAGTTGAAAATCTATAAAATTACTAAGTATTTATTTTAGGACATGAACATATTTAAAAGTCCTATACTTAGTAAAATTTGGATAAAAATGCAAGATTATTAATAATACTCACAAAACTAATTATGGGCATGGCCCAATAACAATAAATCATGGGCTAGAGCCCAATAGCAAGAATTCATGGGCAAGGGCCCAATAACAATATATCATGGGCTAGAGCCCAATAACATAGATGACATGGGCTCGGCCCAATGACATGGACTCGGCCCAATGACATGAGCAAAGGCTCAATAACATGCGTGCGCTGCACGAGGACGGGTGAAGAACGAAGCCGATCACACATAAGTCGATACACATAGAATACATGAATACGCTTATGAATTCAATACGAATAGAATACATGTATACACATAACAATCGAGCGAGTAAACTATCAACGCTCTAAAATACAAGGTTGTTCCAAAAATGACAAACGAGAACATAATAAAGAATTCAAGATGAACAACTTGTACGAGGTCCGAAAGACCTAGTGTCTAATAAAGTTAGTACACATGTAGGTTAATCACACGTACGGACGCTCCCTACGGTATTTCATACAGGAACGCAAACTTGTGAGTTCATGTCCCTCCTTTCACTGATTTCAATGTTTTGTTTTCAAAAACATCGAGGGGAAATACATGCTAAACTATTGGTATGTTAGTTATGGAGTAGAAGATAACATGATCAATGTGCATAAGTAGGATGATAACATTAGTAACCATTAATCACATAGTGACCAAGGTGCAAAAGGTGTAGATCTATTGGGCTTGAGGCACGCCCCACTCCTAGTTGTTAACCGTGGAGTGCTTTTGTGATCCCAAATGATAACAAAGTGTTCTCGGTTTGGTTATTTACTTATGGTACATTACGTCAGGGGCTCGCTACCCACTGATAGATCCTTAACAGACTCCATGAATGAATCAGAACATACCATGATTACAAGATTTCATTTTCATGAATACTATGATTACAAGATTTCATTTTCATGAATACTACGATACCAAGATTTCATTTTCATGAATACCACGATTACAGGATTTCATTTTCATGAATACTACGTTTACAAGATTTCATTTTCATGAATACTACGATTACAAGATCTCAATTTCATGAATACTATGATTACAAGATTTCGTTTTCATGAATACTACGATTACATATGATAACAAAAACTGCATGAACTCGCTCAACTTTTGTTGACTTTTTAAAACAACATGTATTTCAGGAAACAAGTCTTGAGCCGGTGATACATGATTGGATGCAATGATTACCTTTCTTACGTCACACGCAACACGCTTCCGCTACTAGCAGGGTGTGACAGATTGGTATCAGAGCTCCGATTGTAGTGAACCGGGGACAAACTTTTATAAAGTTTGGTCTACAATCACCAAGGGCTCTCACATGAAAACAAAGTTGATAACATTACAAAGATGATTTCAAAAAGTATGACAAAATGACAAAAGGTTTTCATTGTGTCACTATAACATGAGGATCTATCACGCGGGCTCAATCATAAGTAACTGATATGGTTCGATACATGTTTAGTCTATAAGGAATAGACTTGAAAATACTAAGGCTTACATGTGAAACATAAGAACAAAAATAACATGAGATCTAGTGATTATATATATAACGTATTTATATATGTGTTGTACGGAATATTTTCCAAGAATGAAAATACCTTCGACTATGAATTCTATTTTTACACTTGACTCATGTGATGAGAATGATGACCTCGCGTCTATTACGAAGCTTATGGCGGTCGTGGTCCCTAAGCGAGACCTAAAGCATTGATCCGTGGAAGATGGTTGTTTTCCCTCGGATGGTATATGTCCGGCTTCGGTAGTGACTACGAGACGGAGGTGGCGGCCTTGGACAACAACTCTACTAGTGGGACGAGGTCCCTGAGGCTCATACTAATCGTGATTGATGACACTCTCATCCAGAAAAGGAAGATGAAGTACTCATCTTAAAGTTACCCCTCCGGTTGCTATTGTTACGGATTCTCTATATTTCTATTCTGTCTTACGTTGTGCCCTTTCACGAATAATGACAATGGGCGTTGGCGGGTGGACCAGCACGAAGGTCCCTCCTATGTTGAAGGTATGTAGACAATAGACTCCTATCTCTGACTGATCGTCTGCTTTGAACGAGAGACACTGGGGCAACCATGCAAGACAATTTATTATTACGGGGGCCCACGTAATAACAACATGTAGTGCATGGGAATCCTGGTGGGCTCTGCGGGTCTAACCAAGAGGTCACTATCCATTCGAAGTTCTTAAGTTGTTCAAATTTCTATCTAGTAGAACACTAACCGGAATGGTTACTATAACACTCTACGATACAGGAAGACTACACGTATTGTTTGCACTTAACATTCGATCTATAACACGAGTCGTCTGAGACTAGTCATCGAAAGCAAACAAAACTCGTTAGCCACTCATGGAGGATTTTTCCTCAACATTCTCGAAATTCTTGTACATGGGCTGGTTCTTTGGTGT
This sequence comes from Helianthus annuus, assembly GCF_002127325.2. Classification (NCBI taxonomy): domain Eukaryota; kingdom Viridiplantae; phylum Streptophyta; class Magnoliopsida; order Asterales; family Asteraceae; genus Helianthus; species Helianthus annuus. The sequence goes on from NC_035437.2 coordinate 165,990,441, forward strand.
CTGTGACACCTTACCTTATCTTATTATCGGAGATGATTACATTAAACTTCGTCGTTTGATATTTGTCTTATTCCCAGTGATACTATGGCATGAGCCAAGCTACAACCCCTTTATTTTATTATTTGACATCTATGGAAATTATAACAATCTTGTCGAAGCTCAAGGAGCTCAAGGAGTATCAACGTATTCGTCACACGGGCTAGTGCGGCGAAGGATTTTTCCTACTTTGGGCGATCTAGATCCATGAAGTATGGGATACACGTTGTAAAAATTGGAGACGACCGTTTGGTTTCTCCTACTCAACGAATTACTTCTCTTCCCATTTAGGCACATGGCTAATACACTCAAGAGGTACTATGCATTTTGGAATGCATTTATTCATGTATATCATTGTTCAAACATACCAGAGCAACGCTGTCTTGAGGTTTCCATGACCAATTATATTGTTGATTCTTAGGCGCATGGTAGGCTATATCTGTCTGAATATAAGTCTAGACCTTTTGATACGATGTATAAAAAAATTACATGGCGACGAAAAGAGAATCTACGCGCAAAAAACGATCAGTTAATCAGCACACTACTATTAAAGTCGAACTAGAGTCTTTATGGAACAACGCGAGGTTGCGGGAATTGCACAACATTAGGTTGTTGAGTCGACACTAGTGATGGTACTGATGGTACCGGTAGTTCAAGTAGTTCAAATCCCAATGGGACGAGAACGAGTGGCAATGCCACACTTGGAGATGCAATCACACCAGGTTTTAATTCTAAGGCTTTCACGGATTATAAGCCGTGAGGCCTCATTGATATGAGAGGTGCGGTAAGTTATGTCCGCCAAATAAAGACAATGAACTCAGTTAATCGTGCTAGTAAATGTACTCCTAAGTAAACGGGTAAACGAATAGTCATTTGTTAAGGGAGATGATAACTTGGTGGAATCTCCAAGTGCAAACTATAGGGAGTAATACAACAAAGAGGTTGTTGTGGGAAGAACTCAAGGATCTTACGCGAGAATAGTATTGCTCGCTAGTAGTAAATTCCAAGTTTGGGAACCGAACTCTAGAACTCGATTATGATTAGAGCAAACGTAGCTGGTTACCCCCGACGCCTCTACGATCTCTAAAAGATTGTTGCATACTAGATAACGCCTGAATCCAAAACTCCCCGAGTGCTACACTTGGGTTTAGCCTTGAGATATGAAGCTGGCATCAAGGAGTACACTAATAACTTGCCAAAAAAAAATATGAGTGAGATAAGTGAAACTCTCACCATGAGGGCACTTGCAAAAGTGCCAAGAGTAACAGTGTGGTGAGACTGAGTACAAAACGGAAATTAATGAGTTAGGTATACTCAAGAAAGAATCAGGAGATTTTAACGGTGGCAAAGAGATCACTACAAGCATGGATGTTTAATGACGAATCAAGCAAGTGAATAAGCGAGTGTATGAGTAGAGTTAGGAATACTCCCCAAAATCCCAATGTTGCCATGGGTACGTTCTACTATACAACTAGCATGTATCAATTCCTTGGATACCAACGTCGTCTTGACTTAGTGTCTTTAGCTACCAAGCATATACACGGAATAGAGTCAGGTAGGTTAGACATGTCTTACTCTATCACGTTAGCTAAAGGGGAATTAGCGGTGTCATGCGAAGTCACTAAGGGACACCAATACATTTCCTATTAACCGACCCATTGCATTCATTTTGTTTGATACCAGTGTCGGTATTAGTTGCACCCCCATAGAATTCGAAATATACTTGGTCTAGAGTCAGGTAAACTAGACGTCCCCTCATTCCCTAGTGATGACCAATAGTAAATTAGTCAAGTCAGGAAAGACATCAAAGGATGCACACTCGAACTTGTGCACGAAAATTCAGTAACGACTTTTCACCCATTCAATTAGGTTGTTACGACTTAACTTCTGGCATAGACTGGTTGGCCGACAACCGAGCAGAAGTAGTTGTGCTGCGAAAACTATTATTCTTTTTCCCCCTGTCTGACAAGAGAACATCTTTTGGTGCGCGGAGAGAAACACGACACATGGCTGCTGACCAACAACTGTATGAAGGCTCAGAAGAGTCTGAGAACAGGATGCATCGCCTTTCTTGTCCATGTGGTCGACAAGAAGGCCGAGTAGTGGAAGGTGGATGACATCCCTGTGGTAAGGGAATACCCTGAAGTCTCTCCAGAAGACTTGCCGGGACTACCTCCGCAGCGACAAGTCGAATTCAGTATCGATCTTGTGCCGGAGCTGCACCGGTGGCGAAAGCTTCATATAGACTCGCACCCTCGGAGATGCAGGAATTATCTACTCAGCTTCAGGAATTGTTTGACAAAGGATTCAATAGATCGAGTTTCTCACCTTGGGAAGCTCCGGTGCTATTTGTCAAGAAGAAAGACGGAACCTTTCGGATGTGTATAGATTACCGAGAACTGAACAAGTTAACCATAAAGAACCGGTATCCTTTACCAAGGATTGAGGACTTGTTCGATCAGTTACAAGGTTCTAGCTTCTATTCCTAAATTGATCTAAGATCCGGACACCATCAGCTGAGGATCAAGAGGAAAGCATTCCTAATACAGTGTTTAGGACTCGCTATGGGCATTACGAGTTCCTTGTTATGCCTTTCGGCTTAACAAACGTTCCCACCGTATTCATGGATTTGATGAACCGAGTATGTAAGCCATATCTCGACAAGTTCGTGATCGTATTCATTGATGACATTTTGATATACTCACGGACAGAGGCGGAACACAAACAACACTTGAGAACTATTTTGGAGTTACTTAAGAAAAAAAAACAATTGTATGCCAAGTTCTCAAAATGCGAATTTTGGATTCGCGAGGTGCAATTTCTTGGTCATGTGGTGAACGAGAATGGAATACTTATTGACCCAGCTAAGATAGAAGCCATAAAGAACTGGAACACTCCAAAGACCCCAACAGAAGTAAGACAATTTCTGGGTTTAGCGGGATACTATTGAAGATTCATTGAGAATTTTTCAAAGATTTCTCAACCGCTAACCTCACTCACTCAAAATGATAGAAAGTTTGATTGGGGTGAAAAACAAGAAATGGCATTTCAACTACTCAAAGCTAAACTATGGCAAGCGCCAATCTTATTGCTCCCTGGCGGTACTGATGACTTTGTGGTGTATTGTGATGCATCGCATCAAGGCTTGGGTTGCGTGTTAATGCAATGTGAAAAAGTCATCGCGTACGTGTCGTGACAATTAAAAGTTCATGAAAAGAATTATACCACTCACGATCTAGAGTTGGGCGCAGTGGTATTTGCTTTAAAGATTTGGCGCCACTACGTCTATGGTACTAGGTGTACCATATTCACCGATCATAAGAGTCTTCAACACATATTCGACCAAAAGGAATTAAACATGCGCCAACGGCGATGAGTAGAATTGTTGAACGATTATGACTGCGAAATCAGGTACCATCCGGGAAAAGCAAACGTTGTAGCGGATGCTCTAAACCGGAAAGAAAGAGTCAAAACTTTACGAGTACGAGCTTTAGAGTTAACCATTCAGATGAACTTCACTACTCGTGTGCACGATGCACAACTAGAAGCTCTAAAGTCGGAGAACATTCAAGCAGAATCCTTGCGAGGATTAGAGAAACTACTAGAAAAGATCAAAGATGGCACAAGGTACTTTTGGGAAGAATCTGGATTCCTTACTTTGGCGGATTGCTAGACTTAGTGTTGGATGAAGCACATAAGTCAAAATATTCAATACATCCTGGATCTGATAAGATGTATCAGGATGCAAAGGAATATTACTGGTGGCCTAATCTCAAAGGAGATAGTGCGACCTACGTTGGGAAATGCCTAACTTGTGCAAAGGTCAAGGCCGAGTATCAAAAGCCATCTGGACTATTACAACAACCCGAGATTCCCGTTTGGAAATGGAAACATATATCAATGGATTTCATTACAGGACTCCCACGGACCACTCGATGTCATGACATGATTTGGGTTATCATCGATTGATTAACCAAGTCAGCTCACTTCTTGCCAATATGCGAGAAAGACAGTACAGAGAAGTTAGATGAGCTTTATCTCAAAGAAATAATAGCACGTCAAGGAGTACCTATTTCAATAATCTCGGATCGCGATGGTCTCTTTGTGTCAAGAATATGGCAATCATTTCAGGAATCGCTTGGATCTCGTTGGATCTAAGGACATCATTTCATCCATAAACCGATGGACAAAGCGAACGAACCATCTAAACGTTGGAGGACATGCTTCGCGCCTGTGTGATAGATTTGGGCGGAAACTGGGATACTCATTTACCGCTGGTGGAGTTTTCCTATAATAACAGTTATCACACAAGCATCAAAGCCGCCCCATACGAAGCACTATACGGACGGAAGTGCCGATCACCGCTGTGTTGGGCGGAAGTCGGAGACAAACAACTCATTGGCCCTAAACTAGTCCAAGAGACTACTGACAAGCTAGAAAAGATACGAGACGGTATCAAAGCGGCTCGTGACAGACAAAAGAGCTACGTGGACAGGAGACGTAAACCACTATCCTTCGAGGTTGGAGATAAAGTCTTACTAAAAGTCTCGCCTTGGAAAGCCGTAGCTAGATTCGGGAAACGCGGAAAGCTGAACCCGAGATACATTGGGCCATTAGAGATTCTAGAAAAGATCGGTACCGTCGCGTACAAGTTGAAACTGCCAGAAGAACTCAGTAACGTACACGACACATTTCATGTGTCGAATCTCAAGAAAAGTCCGACCGTTGATACAGTTATCATTCCAGCGGATGAAATTCATGTAGACAATACGCTCCAGTTTACCAAAGAACCCGTTGGGGTTATGGACCGGAAGGTCCACAAGACAAGGAGAAGTAATATCGAACTAGTCAAGGTCTGCTGGAATTCACGTCACGGGCCCGAGTACACATGGGAACGTGAAGATCAGATTTAGGCAAAATATCCCCACCTGTTTAAGAAGACTCCTGCAAAGGATGGCTCAACTTGAATTTCGGGACGAAATTCTTTTTAACAGGGGGAGAATGTAACAATTGGCAAATAACTGGTAATTCCGTACAATCTAATCACTACTTATATTTCTAAATCTCATGCATTTAGCGTAATTTAATTTCATAACTGTGTCGTATACTGGATAACAGCGTTAGGACAAGAAAACAAAGCTAAAACATATGTTGGTTTTAGTCGTAAGGCGAAACCAAACAAACAATGTCCTAAAAGTGTTGGTAAAAAGTGCTGCGCGCACTATTCACGGTTACACTATTCATGCCAGCAAACCGTGAAATCAGATCAAAACACTGAAAAATGACACTCGGATAACATAACTGAGTCCATTTATATAAGAAAACATTATTATGAAAACACATCTTGCAAAGAAACAAGACTTTCCGGTATAACGCCCTAATTGCAAAAATGCCCGTTTTAGCTTAAAATATAGCATTTTTAACACGTCCGAACCTATAATAAAGCATTTCCGGGACTTTGGAATAATGTCAATTGATGAAAAACATACTAAAACAATAAAATGATATCAACGGAATGTTCATAATCACAAGTTTCCGGCATTACGTCGCTATGCGCTAAACTAGTCCGTTAGCGGTTCGACGAACTAGTAGGCGACATTTTTGGTCATGAAACAAGCAAACGAAAATACTAGCGAGCTAGTTAGCGATATTTTGGCGTCATAAACACCTTACATAAACGCCATAGCAACAATGGTAAACTAAAACCATCGCTCCCGATACTATATTTCACATTTCGTATGTCACCCGATATCGAACCGGTAAGCGAACTAGTGGTATTTTTACCATCCAAAATTAATACCCACTAAACTAGTAAACAAATTAGACTTTGTTATAACCTTAGTTTATCCTTAACTCCAAATTACCCTAAATTAAACTAATGGCTAAAATATCTAGCAAATTAGTAAATATCTACCTAGTTAACATATTTTATAAAAAAAGAAAGTAAAAAAAAATACACTAAAAGTCCTCCCCCATGTATTTACGTTCAATAAGTGGGGCCCATCCACTTTACTTGTTGAATTTGTGAAGACTTGAAGTATGGTGAGTGATAGAAGTTGTTGTTTAAAGATTTACCTAAACACCATACTTGAATCATTCCTTATCCTATCATTTTTTTTTCCACAAAATTCAAAGAAAGAAACCCTCATTTGGAGACCCAAAAATCGGCAGCCATATACCCCCCAAGAAAACACCTTTAAACCTTCCATAAACTCCTCAAAATTCACATAATCTAGCCATTATGGAGCATCACTAGGAGTCTTCTTGGAGCTTGATTGTCTTCTTGTTTTCTTACTTTGGCTTGTGCAAGATTGTGAGTCTTCTAAACACAATATTTAAGGTTTATTTTACTAGTTAATGATAGAAGTACAAGTTGTTGATCTTGAAATTAAAACTTAACATAATCAAAAACCCTAAACACAAAGCTAATAAACACTAAATATGAATATATTATGTGTTGATTTATGTTGTTTAGTGTTAATCTGTTCATGTGTTCATGATGATTATGTTATTTTTGTTAATATTAGTGAGTTAAAGGTTATATTTATGATGATCATGTTGTTAATATCATGTAGTATTTTATATTTGTGTTCATCTTACCATGATGAACATAAATATATGATTTAAACATGAATATGTTTAAATCTTGTAAGATCATCATACTCACTTCCATGAACTAATTATATTTTTAAAAGATCTCATAAAGAAACAAGAGTTTAAAAGGGGTTTACAACCTAATCTTGAAAGATTAGTAGACTTTGATTTTACAAGACTAGTTAAAAGACTTGATTATTACTAAATATAATCATAAAAAGCCTTGTAATCAAAGGTGTTAAAGGGTGAAACTTGATCTGAAGTTATTGCAAAAATGATTTATTTAAAAGTCTAGCAAAAACATGAAAATTATTTGTCATAATCAAGTTGTTAAAATACACTTGTTAGATTCATGGAAATGAGGGATTAAAGTTTATATTAGCATGTAAGTAAAGTTGAGGTATTGAAAATTGATTGGAGAATTGATTATGATTATGGGTTTAAACACTGATTAAATACGTTTTTGAAACGTAGAAAACGCCATAGTTTTATGGGAAACTATGACGAATTTTTCTAAAAATCTAATCGCGATTAAAGTATGATTAAAAGGTGATTAACAATGTTAAACGCGATTAGTGGTCATAAACGTCATTTTGGAAACCCTAATGAGAATATTTAAGTCTTAAATATTCAATAAGTCTTATGTACTTAAACTTATTCTTTTACGAAAATAAATGGTTAAAAAAATGTAACCATATATGTACATATAATTTTTGGTAAAAATTATATATACATTTTTTTTTGTAACTTGTCAAGTGCATGTAATATGTGCTATATGTGTATGTATTAGATGCCTATAGGGTGGTCAAAATAAATACACATACATGTTCCTACATGGTCCAAGAAATGCTAGTAAACCGGTCAATTAAATAAAATGGCCGAAATGGAAATACATAACACTCGACGACGATAAAACGAGCGTATCGTCACCGCGGGAAACTACTACAACATTTGGGCGACTCTTTGACGCGGAAATATACCTATAAAGCCACTACGACGAGACGTCTAAAAATAAGATATTTTTAGAACGCTTAACGAATACAAATATATACTACCGATAAAAAAATCCGGAAAGTTGAAAATCTATAAAATTACTAAGTATTTATTTTAGGACATGAACATATTTAAAAGTCCTATACTTAGTAAAATTTGGATAAAAATGCAAGATTATTAATGGACTCACAAAACTGATTATGGGCATGGCCCAATAACAATAAATCATGGGCTAGAGCCCAATAGCAAGAATTCATGGGCAAGGGCCCAATAACAATATATCATGGGCTAGAGCCCAATAACATAGATGACATGGGCTCGGCCCAATGACATGGACTCGGCCCAATGACATGAGCAAAGGCTCAATAACATGCGTGCGCTGCACGAGGACGGGTGAAGAACGAAGCCGATCACACATAAGTCGATACACATAGAATACATGAATACGCTTATGAATTCAATACGAATAGAATACATGTATACACATAACAATCGAGCGAGTAAACTATCAACGCTCTAAAATACAAGGTTGTTCCAAAAATGACAAACGAGAACATAATAAAGAATTCAAGATGAACAACTTGTACGAGGTCCGAAAGACCTAGTGTCTAATAAAGTTAGTACACATGTAGGTTAATCACACGTACGGACGCTCCCTACGGTATTTCATACAGGAACGCAAACTTGTGAGTTCATGTCCCTCCTTTCACTGATTTCAATGTTTTGTTTTCAAAAACATCGAGGGGAAATACATGCTAAACTATTGGTATGTTAGTTATGGAGTAGAAGATAACATGATCAATGTGCATAAGTAGGATGATAACATTAGTAACCATTAATCACATAGTGACCAAGGTGCAAAAGGTGTAGATCTATTGGGCTTGAGGCACGCCCCACTCCTAGTTGTTAACCGTGGAGTGCTTTTGTGATCCCAAATGATAACAAAGTGTTCTCGGTTTGGTTATTTACTTATGGTACATTACGTCAGGGGCTCGCTACCCACTGATAGATCCTTAACAGACTCCATGAATGAATCAGAACATACCATGATTACAAGATTTCATTTTCATGAATACTATGATTACAAGATTTCATTTTCATGAATACTACGATACCAAGATTTCATTTTCATGAATACCACGATTACAGGATTTCATTTTCATGAATACTACGTTTACAAGATTTCATTTTCATGAATACTACGATTACAAGATCTCAATTTCATGAATACTATGATTACAAGATTTCGTTTTCATGAATACTACGATTACATATGATAACAAAAACTGCATGAACTCGCTCAACTTTTGTTGACTTTTTAAAACAACATGTATTTCAGGAAACAAGTCTTGAGCCGGTGATACATGATTGGATGCAATGATTACCTTTCTTACGTCACACGCAACACGCTTCCGCTACTAGCATGGTGTGACAGAATGGTACATAAGCACGCTAATCAAGAGTTAGAGGCGCGAATTAATAGTATAAATACCCGATTGTGAGTTATGGTTAATGGACAATCAAGTTAGCAAGTTGAAATTGTATTAACCAAGTTGTTTTCGTATAAATGAATGAAATGAATAAGTTTAACGCATACCGGGTATCGGGTACGTAAATCCCAAGTACGAAACCCCGGATAATGTAAAAGTATTATGGTTATAAGGTTCGTGTAAGTGTTGGGCTAAAACGAATGAAATGTTTGATGAAAACATGAACGGGTCGAATAATTGTACATGAATAATAAGCCGATAGCGTGTAAGTTAACAATTTCCTTAATCCGGATATGGGATTTTAAGTTCATATGATAGAATGTGAATTTACAAGCATGTAGGAAGAAACGGGAGGTTAAACGGGTAAACGGTTAAAAAGTTATGCGCGTTTTAGTGCGTACGGACGACGAAACGGATCTGCAGAAAAAGGGGTTTTCTAGAGGCCGTCGCCGACGGGGTTAGGGCCGTCGCCGACGGGCTCTAGAAAACCAATTTTCCTCCGACGCCTTATTTACCTGTCTACGGGTGTTTCTGGCTACGGGTAAATGCAAGGCCCGTCGCCGACGCCCCTAGGGCCGTCGGCGACGGCCTCCCCAAGTTCCAAAAGCTGAAATCTTGTTATTTAAGGTGATTTATGTATCGTAGGCTTCGGTTTGTCATCCGTGGTCTACGGCGGACCTTCCAAACATGATTTTGATGGTTCCTTAGATGTTTATGGGCTATAAAGCTAAGTCTAAGACCTATGTAAATAATGTATGATTATGTAAGAGGTACGCGTGATCTAGCACGTGTACGTAAAGGTATGCATGTATGTAATGATGTAGGAAAGGTATGTACATATGTAGATGTGTATGTATGTATGTATAAATATATGTACGAGTATATGCATGTATGTAATGATGTAGGAAAGGTATGTACGAATGTAGATGTGTATGTGTGTATGTATAAAGATATGTACGAGTGTATGCATGTATGTAATGATGTAGGAAAGGTATGTACGAATGTAGATGTGTATGTGTGTATGTATAAAGATATGTACGAGTGTATGCATGTATGTAATGATGTAGGAAAGGTATGTACATATGTAGATGTGTATGTATGTATGTATAAAGATATGTACGAGTATATGCATGTATGTAATGATGTAGGAAAGGTATGTACGAATGTAGATGTGTATGTGTGTATGTATAAAGATATGTACGAGTGTATGCATGTATGTAATGATGTAGGAAAGGTATGTACATATGTAGATGTGTATGTATGTATGTATGTATGTATAAAGATATGTACGAGTATATGCATGTATGTAATAATGTAAGAAAGGTATGTACGAATGTAGATGTGTATGTATGTATGTATAAAGATATGTACGAGTGTATGCATGTATGTAATGATGTAGGAAAGGTTTGTACGTATGTAGATGTGTATGTATGTATGTATGTAGGTACGTATGTATGCATGATTTAGACACGTTGAGGGTTAACATTATTAATGGTGTACCTTGAGAATGAAAAGTAATGCAGGTACATTATTGAAGCCTCACCAGGAAATGGATACGCAAATGAAATGCTTAAAGTTTGAAAGATGACGAAATGTGAAGTGTACGCGAATGAATCTTGTTTATATAATGTGTGCTAATGTTATGAATGTATGTGGTGAGTGCAGGTTGTACGGATAACGGGCGATTATCGCAAGGATTAGAGATCGAAGACCGAGTCACAAGATAGATTGTACGGGAATAATTGAGTATGTACTATTAGTAAACAGGACTTATGCTTTATCTTTGTAAAAGATACATATTAAAACGAATTTCAAGTAAGTCAAGACGTTTGTAATGAAAGAAATTTTATGGCACGAATTTCCGCTGTGACTTTTTGTCAAATACGAATTAGGGTCTTACAATTGTTGGACCAGAAATGGTTGAAAAGATTGAAGTAATAATAAAAACTGGAAAAACCAAACTTGTTGCTCAAAGAAGTGGCAAAGTTTATGTAATTGATATGTCAAAAGAGAACCCAAGGACTGATGCCTGTATGTTCTCAGCTGCCTCAAACAAAGAGACAGAGTTATGGCACAGGAGATTGGGGCACACAAATCTCAAGACAATCACTGCTATTTCAAAACATGGGTTAGTAAGAAGTTTACCTCAAAAACTGTTCACCTGTCCTGAGCATTGTGTTTCCTGCCCAAAAGGAAAACAATATAAAAGCTCATACAAATCATTTGATGAGTCCAAAACAACCAAATGTTTGCAAATGCTTCATATGGATTTGTTTGGCCCAGTTAAAGTCATGAGTCTTAAGAAAAAGAGATATTGCTTGGTTATTGTTGATGACTTTTCTAGGTTTACATGGACTTACTTTTAACACTCAAAAGATTAGATTGCAGGTATTCTGCAAGACTTTGTGAAACAGGTTGAAAAGCAGTTTGATCTTCCAGTAAAAATCTTTAGGAGTGACAATGACACAGAGTTCAGAAAACAAGGAGTTAGATGATTTCTGTGTGTCAAAAGGAATTGTGAGGCAATACAGTATTCCAAGAACACCAGAACAAAATGGGGTTGTTGAAAGAAAGAACAGGACTTTGATTGAAGCTGCCAAAACCATGCTTGCTGGTTCAGGTTTGCCATTAACTTTTTGGGTAGAGGCAGTAAACACTGCTTGCTATGTCCAAAACAGAGTTTTAATCAACCCAGGCATCAAAAGACTGCCTATGAACTGCTGTATAAAATAAAGCCATTGATTTCATATTTCAAAGTTTTTGCAGCCAAAATTGATTGTGGTTATCATCTGTGATACTCAACAACTACTAAGGCCTACAAAGTGTTTAACACAAGGACTAAGACAGTGGAAGAGACTTTGAATGTAAAGTTCAATGAACTTTCATCAATGAAAATCCTAGCAAATCCTGCAGATTTATTTGATCATGATAAATTCACATTTGAAAGTGTTGCTGTCAAGTCTAACAATGCAGGTCCATCAGAAACTTCATCATCAAACTATGGATATGAAATCATCATTCCACAACAAAAGTCTGCATATAACAACCCTAAAGAAAACCGACACCCTCGTAATAATTTCCGACACCCTAAAAATATTTAAAAAATCCCAATATGTTCCTAAAGACACCCCATACGTGAAAACGGACCCCGAATACCTTAAATATTATTAAAAAAATATAAAAATCAATTTTTGGGTTTGTCGCGGGCCGCGTAGACCCCTTAGGGATCTTACACGGGCCTCTAGAGATCAAAAGTGTGGCGCAGCCCGGTGATGACATGTGTCCGACTCGTGTTGAACCTACTAGCTGACCCGGATCACCTACGCCGTTGACCAGAGTTGACGCGGGCCGCGTAAGCCTTTGCTTACATTTATGCGGGCCGCGAGAAAGTGAGAATCAAGCCCTATAAATAGCATGCATCGGCCTTCAGTCGAAACTCGTTCCGAAATCTTTCTTTCTCTCAATTTTCTTACAGTAGGCATTATACACGGGTATAATACCCCCTAAATAGCGAGGTTCTGCTCCGATGTAACTATCATAACCCCTGGAGACGTATTAGATACTCTGCCCGATTGATCTAGGGTTCCGTAACGGCTGTCGTGGTTCTGCCCGACGTAGTCGTTGGAATGCCGTCTCGGGGAAGGTATTACTAATGTTAAAATGGGTTATTATACTAACATGCGTGCATTTGTGTAATTTATAGATTATCACCAGGAAACCTTAAAGGATAATCTAAGACAGCAAAGGGAGTAATCTCCTTTTTTGCAAACTGTTTTTACAAAACCTCATACAATTAATTATATATTAAGCAGTTATTGAGTATTTGTACGGATACAATTACAGTCGGTAAATTTGGGGGTTTGTATAAAAAATTTATTACTGCCTTGCAAGGAGTAACCTGACCATAAGTAAGAACGACAGTACCGTGGGTGGTAATTGATATGACTTGGAAACAAACGTAATTGCGGAAGCGCCCTCAATACTGTACAATGGTTTTTATTAAAAACTTGATTGAACTGGGATTCACTCACCAGTATTTCCCACTGACAAAATGTTTTTAAAACAAGTTTCAGGTAACAATATGTGAAAGCCAAATAGAAGCTAGCTGGACAACACTGAAGGCTTGGAAAAGTGGCAATAAAGTTACCTAAAAGAAATAGATGTTTTTACTAAATAAAAATAGGATTTATTCCTATGAAAAAGTGTGTACTGAAAAACTTGGGTCTTATCCCTTGTGTTTAATATTATGAAAGTGTGGTATTTTACTCTGATAAAATATTTCCTAACTACGACCCTGATGTAAATTCCGCTGCCAAACTAGACAAAAAAAACAGGATACCACCGAAACTGACCGCGGCCGCCCATTCCCGGGTTTGTATAAAAGGGACGGGGGTTGCGACAGAAGGTGGTATCAGAGCTAAGCCACTGATTCAGCCACATAAGTGTTCCGCTGACACCAAAATTCAAAGTGTTAGGAAATAAAATACGGAAATACGTGCATAATTGTATTTTCTTGTTATGTGTTATTTGACTATTTGTTAGTTTATAGTATGAGCGACCAAGGACCATCTGACGCGTACCGTCAATTTTCTGGTTCGCCTAGAAGCGAAGGTGCCTCTTCTCAGCCTGCCCTCTCGGGGTACTCTGTTGATACGGAAGAAGGAATATTCGTATTTAAGGCTCAATCGGAAGAGCCATTTCCTCAGAAAAAGAGGGGATGCTTCAGTAGGGGAGCACACGACGTAGAAAGCGTATGAAAAAGTTACAAGACCAGAGAGCACTAGCCGCAGCTAAAAGAGAAACTGATGCCTATGCCCAGGATATGCTTAATAGGGGTATAGCCGATATTCACATTTTAGCAACCACTGCAGCTGACCCAAACCTGGAGCAAATGTTAGCACCCCAACCACAACCACCAATTGCTGACCAACCGATGGAGGTAGAAAACCCTGAAAATCAAGTAGAAATGCATGATTTCAACCCGGAAGAAATACCTAGGGTACCCGCACCAAATTCCCTATACCCAAATTACGACCCATGGTGGGACGACAATAGGGACTATGTGCAACGTTACCCGATACACGAAGACATGCCCATGCCGAACCTAGGAGTCTACCCAGGGTTAGATCCTCTAGATCCCTATTACGATAATGACGTATTCATTAGGGAGATTCTAGAAAATCCTTACCCATACCAGGCCCCTACACCCCCATACCAGGAACCCGCACCCCAGATTCTGAACCCAGTCCTAGAACCTGCACCCCCAATGAGTGCAGAAAATGTACACGAACTTAGGACATTTGGTGAGGAAATTTTAGAGAATAGTGAACGAATGAGACAGGTGGGAGAGCGACTCGTCTGGAAGTACGACGAGCGCAATTTGGATTTCTGGATGAATCCATATCCGTAAAAGTGATGGTAAAGAAGGTTATAATAATAATATTTTTTTAACGGCAAATTTGGATCACTGACGGACCACTGGAGTATCATTGTACCACCAGCGGAACCACCCGATCATATCCATCTCCACTAGGCATAATGTCTATACACCAATTCAGGAGGACACCCAATAAATATGGGAAAAACCCCCTTGTGAGAATCGAACCCATGACCTATTGTTCCAAAGTCTTATCTCACCCCCAAGATACCACTAGGCTATAAAGCCATGGGTGGTTATAATAATAATATAATATAATTTTAAAATATGTGTGCATGTGTATGAAAAAAAAACTACGGATACCTATTACTAGTAGTGTAACTTTAAATTTTAGTCGGTATTGTAATTTTAATTTCAGTACTGGTGTGTAATAGATGCATATTATATGAATAGAGTAAAGGCGCAATGCTCGACGCTTTTGACCAAAGTGCGTGACATGTGATTGGCTATATTCAAATATTATTTTATGATATTAA
Organism: Helianthus annuus; assembly: GCF_002127325.2. Taxonomy (NCBI): domain Eukaryota; kingdom Viridiplantae; phylum Streptophyta; class Magnoliopsida; order Asterales; family Asteraceae; genus Helianthus; species Helianthus annuus. The sequence goes on from NC_035437.2 coordinate 166,005,467, forward strand.
TTCGTGATAAATATTTAAAATTCAGATGGACAACAAAGTGAACCAGGAAAACCGGAGTGGTAACCACCCAAATAACGATAATCTGAATAATGAGAATCCAAACAACAATAACAATGGAAACCAAGTGGATAATAGTGCTATCCAACACATAGTGGCACAAGGAATCATAGATGCAATGCCATTTATAATCCAAAATGTTAAGGAAGCAGAAAATAAAAGTAAGCATAGCAGTAAGCGACCAACTAAACCTGAACACAGCGTCGACAATGGACATGTACTTCAAGTGCCCATTCCTAAAAGAAGAAGAACCATGCCTTATGGTTGTTCTTACAAAAAATTCTAGTCCTACAAACCAATAGAATTCTCGGGCAATGAAGGACCCATTGCAGCTCTACGCTGGATAGAAAAGACTGAGGCTGTTTTAAAAATAAGCAAATGTGCTGAAGAAGACAAGATAATGTTTGCTTCTAATCTGTTTAAGAACCTAGCCTTAGAATGGTGGAACACTATCCTCCAGTCAAGAGGAAGTGATAGGGTATACAATATGGAATGGGAGGAATTCAAAAATATGGTAGAAAGGAAATTCTGCCCTCCCAATGAAAAAGAACAGATAGTAAATAAGTTTCTGAACCTTAGGATGACCGGGGTAGATAGTAAGGGTTATACTACTACATTCTTTGAATATGCTAGAATAGTACCAACCCTTGCATCACCTGAACTGGTATTAATCTCTCGTTACATCTGGGGATTAATTGGAGAGATTAGACATGTAGTCAAGGCAGCTAGACCCCAAACTATAGAAGAAGCTGTAGAACTAGCAAATACCTTGATAGATGAATTAATCCGTACTAGAGAAGAAGACTAGAGGAGAAACATAACACAAAGGCTTACTCAAGAATTCCGTTCTGGGAATTCCAATCGTAGGAACATAGGTTCTACCTCTGCACCATACTGCAAAGCTTGCAAAAAGAAGCATTCAGGAAGATGCTCCACTTACTGCAATTTCTGCAAAGTACCAGGACACAAGGAAGAAACCTGCAGAAGGAAACCTACTAATGGATTGTGCTTCAACTGCGGAGAAAAAGGTCATATCAAGCCAAACTGCCCAAAATTAGCTCCACCAGCAAACAACAAGAACACTAAAAATGCTAGAGCATTTGTTCTGACTGCAGATGAAGCCAAGATGATTCCGGACGTGATAGCCGGTATGTTTTTAGTTAATGATGTTTTTGCTAAAGTTTTATTTGACTCTGGTGCAAACCAAAGTTTTATTAATACTTCGTTTTGCAAACTTCTAAATCAATCATTAACTAAACTACCACAAGAATGTCTAGTAGAGACAGCAAATTGCGAAACCGTTAGAATTTCTGAAATCTTGCAGGGGGCAAGAATAGAAATTTTAAACCAAAAATTTATTGCAAACCTTTACCGAATGAATCTGGCAGGATTTGATATTGTATTAGGAATAGATTGGTTAATAGCCAATAAAGCCAGTATTTTATGTGATCAAAAGTCAATTCAAGTAAATTCACCAAGAGGTAAAAAGATCACAATTAAAGGAGATAAGCCATCTAGATACACAAAATTCATCTCTGTGATGAAAACTGCAAGTTATATAAGAAAAGGATCTATAGTGTATTTGATTTCCATAATCACAAACACTAAAGGAAAAGGACTAAAAGACATTCCAGTAGTGTCTCAGTTTTTCAGATGTCTTTCCAAAAGAATTGCCAGGGCTACCGCCAGATAGGGAAGTTGAATTCAGAATCCATCTGTTACCAGGAACGGTACCGATTGCCAAAGCACCTTATCGTTTGGCACCCGCTGAAATGCAGGAACTTAAGAAACAGTTAGACGAATTGTTGGAGAAAGGATTCATACAGCTAAGTTCATCGTCGTGGGGAGCACCGATTTTATTCGTCAAAAAGAAGGACGGATTAATGCGTATGTGCATTGACTACCGTGAATTGAACTGTAACACCTTGAAAATTTATGTCCAATAATGTATGAACACGTGTCATAAGCTCTGAACGTGAGAAAGAATACTTTAAAGGGACTAAAGTTGACAAACGGGGAAACTATGTAAATATAAGGGTCCAAAGTGTCAATGATGGATAATTATATTCAAAAATAGCCCCACATGATGTTTATACCTTCAAACAAATAAATCATGGATCATACGAAGCTAAATATGAAAGAAATTGAGAAATTACAAACTACAGGGGCTAAATGTGTCAACATGTGCAAAGTATACCTCTGAGTGACCTTTTGGCAGACCCGAAGCTTTGTAACGATAAAATGTACTCACTAGAATATGTGGTTAAAATTTCATAAAGTTTCGTTATCGTATGAGAAAGTTATGATCAAATTCGTGTACGAGGGGTTAAAAGCGTCAACATTGAATTCTAAGGCCTTATGAGTGGTTACAAGGTTAGTCAAGGACTTAACCAAGTTAGTAAAAGTCCCAAGGCCCTTAAAAATCAAGTTAGAGGGCTGAAATAGCAATTTAGAAGCTTAAAACCACGTTTCAAAGGACCAGGGACCAAAAATGCAAAGAATGAAACTTGTTTGGCTGGTTCTGACAGGTCAGGCGACCCGCGTAAGCCCCCCTTACAGGCTTATGCGGGCCGCGTCAGGGTGCCAGTATCAGAAAAGCATGGATAGGTTCCTGTTAAGGCTGTTAACCGACTTTAAACGTTTGTTTCTTATACCAGGGGCTGCCCCAATGGTATTTCATGCATAGGGGGGCACCTGTAATGATCTTGTATCACCTGTAGACTCTTGTGGCATCATCAAATTCATCCATGAATGCTATATAAGAGGAAGCATGTTACAACTTGTGAACACTTGATTTTGCAAACTTTCATAAGCTAACTTCTGGAGCTCCTCTGGTCAGCCACAAGCATTCTTAGCATCCCTAATCCTAATTAGGACTCTTGTAAGTAAGCTTAACCCTTCTTAATTCGTTTTAGCTTAGTTAATTAGCTAAAAGTCAAACCGTCGTAATTAAGGTTTGACTTCGTGATTAATTAAAATGTGCTCAGTCAAATCACGAATTAAAAGTACCTTTAAGTAGGTAATTATGTGGGTAACAAACCCTTAAAAGGGTATTTCCAGATTCCCACTCTAACTATGTTAATTGTCGAGTCAAAGCTTATTATAAAAAGTCAACAGAAAGGTTATTTGCGAATTAGTGCATAATTGGCAATATAGGATACATGCAACCTGTTTGATCATTAAAATAACTTGGTAATTAATGTAAGAACATGTTCCAACATGTTTAACTCGACAATTTTCAGTTTAGACTCGGTTTGGAACCGAAAGTCGCAAAGTTTGACTATTGCTTTGACTATCAGTTCTGACCCGTTTAAGCCAAGTTTAGGATTGCCTTAGAGCTTCTTTTGGACCTATTTGCATGTTAGTATAACTCTCTGAGATTATACAACTTGGTTCATTAAATATCCTATTCACATGCATGTTTCCGTTAATCGCTTATATGTTGACCATTATGCCCAAATGACCTTAAAAAGTGATTTTTGAAAATGTAAAAGGGTAGACACCTTAGCTACTAATTTATAAACTTGCACCTAAAATTTGAGATCTGTTTGAGGTGTAGAATAGGAGTTATGCTCATTAGCGTAAATTAAAGCTTCTTTAGTAATTAAATGGCGTAAATTCCATATAGCCTATCTAAACCCAAATTTTTATACAAAACCTTATACCTACTGTTATAAAATAATATTTTGGGATTTTTGGAGATTTTTATTTATTTTTAGGCAGAGCATAACTTAGTGTTCTAAGATTAATTCGGTTTATGCCGGTTTTGCCCTTTTAAGCCATAAAATGAGTTTTACAAATCCTTTTGACCCCAAACCTTTTTCTACTGATTTGTTATGTTAAAAAAATTATTTTGAGCCTGCTGGAATATTAAAAATATCAGCTTTTTACAGAAAACCCGGAAATGGCTCCAAATCGCCTTTTTTAAGCATTTTTAGCACATAAGTATGCACTAGAACCTTGTTAAGCATAAGGGGTTGAACTTATTGATGTAATTAGTAAAAATTTATATTTTGATCAGTAGGGAAATAAATTAATTCAGATTTCCAGTTTTGACCCTTTAGGCCTATGTGAAATTACCAAAATGCCCTACGGAGCATAGAATGGTTATAAGTTATAAATTTCACATATAATTGATATCCTACTGATATAACATGATAAAATGAGTATACTTACTGATTTATTCAGACCTGTAACTCAGATTAATATTTAAACTCTTTTACACCCTTTAAAATGACCAAAATGCCCTTATGAGGCATAGTTTTGGTTTAAAACCATTTGGGGCATAATGGAAGGTATCATTCTGATATCACAACATATTTTAGGCATATTAACTTCAGAAACTTGTATTTGACTCTTAGGGTCTGTTTGGTATGGGGTAATGGAATGGACGAAGGAATGGAATGGACGGGGTAATGGAATGAATGGGGGAATGCAATGGATTATTACCATTCCATGTCTTGTTTGGTTACCATGTGAATGAAATGAATTATTATTGTGTATTGTTCGGTAGGCAAGAAAAACGGAGTAATAAAATTAGCGGTGAGTGGTGGTGGTGGTGGTCGGTGGTAGTGATTGTGGGTGGTTATAGGTGGCGGTGGTAGGTGTCGGCGGCGGCGATGGGTGGTGGTGGTGGTGGTGGCGGTGAGTGGCGGTGCAGCGGTGACGACAGTGGTGGTGGCGACAAGGTGGTCATTGGTGGTGGGTGGCAGCAAAGGTGGCGGTTGGTGGCGGCGGTGGCGGTTGGTGGTGGCGGTGGTGGTGGTGGGCGGCGGTGGCGAGTGGCGTTGGCGGTTGGTCGCAGCTGTGGGTGATAACGGTGGCGAGTGGGTGGTGGCGGCGGCGGTGGCGGTGGCTGTCGGGGTGAGGTGGTGGCGGGTGGCGGTGGCTGTCGGGGTGAGGTGGTGGCGGGTGGCGGCGGTGGTGGGTTGTGGCGAAGGTCGTGGGTTGTGGTGTTGTTGTTGAATGGTGCAAGAGGGGATGGAATGGAAAAAAAACATGGGGGATGGAAGGAATGATTTTGAGGGAATGGAATGCCTTTTGGAATGGATGATTTCATTCCTTTGACCAACCAAACACTCTTGTCTTCATTCCCTCGTAATCACTCATTCCATTCCACCTCTCATTCCTGCATACCAAACACTACCTTATGGTTACTCGTTACGCACTTTACGCGTTCGGATCGGCTTATGTGACTAGTTTGGCTATTTTAGCCGAAACGGGTCAAACCATATCTTTTTGGTCTCAAAATCCAAAATGTGATTATGTTACCCATATTAAACAAGCATGCAAGCTTGTTGGGTCAAAACCACATTCTAAAACGGTCTTCGCCTTATCAAGCGTTTAAAACCGTAATCTTTAAATAATACTAACCGGTCTAAGCTTAAGACCCGTTAGAATTCTAATAGGTTATTAAAACCTTAATTTCCAGATCTAGGAGTCCAGTAAAAGCTACGTGCACTCGCTGTATTTGATTTATACTTTGCTCAGGTAAATACGTTTAACTTATTTTCCCTATACGGGCTTGGGGTACGGTATATAAAATACCGCTTGGTCGGGGAATTGACCTTAACCAGTTGGTGCTTAAGTGTTGTCAAATTAACCCGTTTAAAAATGCTGTTTTGTTTGTTTAACGCCTTTGGGGGTTTAATGACCATGTCCCGGATATCCTTGGCATCATTCAAAGAATGGCCACAACCTTAGCACACGGGTATAGGCGTACACCCGTAGTGCATTTCAATAAAGTATAATCGTCGGTCGAGAGAAGTCTCGCGGCGGAATTATATTAAGTGGTGTGTCTATTAATCTTTAACCTGGTACGACCCGGGCAACTGAACGCATAACAAACATGTAATTCTTTTACAAGATTATTAAGCAAATAATTATCCCAAGTTATAAAAAGTTTTGTGCCACGGGCATTTAAATCAATTTTAAACATTTTCAAAATGAGTCAGTTAAATTGTATTTACCAGTGTAAACTGACGTATTTTCCAAAAAGGCTAAGTGCAGGTACTACGCGTAATAGGCTGGTCACTCCTTAGCATCCATAGAAGTCTCGCAAGCTTAGGATGCATGAAGTCTGTTGAAATGAAGTTTCCCTTTTTGTTTGAATCCGCCTGTGGATCTATTTCGACTATTTTGTGATACATGGATATTACAATATTAATAAGTTGAAATAAATCTTTCTTTGCTTCCGCTGTGCATTTATATATTGTATGTTTGACTATGACGATATCAACTATGTCACGGAACCCCCACCGGTCCCAACAGTTAGACGAATTGTTGGAGAAAGGATTCATACAGCTAAGTTCATCGCCGTGGGGAGCACCGATTTTATTCGTCAAAAAGAAGGACGGATTAATGCGTATGTGCATTGACTACCGTGAATTGAACAAGGTCACGATTAAGAATCGGAACCCACTACCAAGGATCGATGATCTGTTTGATCAACTTCAAGGAGATCGATTTTTCTCTAAAATCGATTTAAGATTAGGATATCATCAACTAAAGGTACAGGAAGAGGACATTCCTAAAACCGCATTCAGAACAAGGTATGGCCATTATGAATTTACTGTCATGCCATTTGGTTTACCAATGCCCCAGCTGCATTTATGGACATGATGAACCAATATGTAAGCCATATTTGGATAAATTCATAATTGTTTTTATTGATGATATTCTCATTTACTCTAAGAGTAAAGAGGATCATGCAAGGCATTTGCATGCACTTTTAAGTCTATTAAGAAAGGAAAAGCTTTACGCTAAGTTTTCGAAGTGCGAGTTTTGGTTAGAACAGGTACAGTTTCTCGGACACTTAGTTATTCATGAAGGAATTCATGTGGATCCAACAAAGACTGAGGGGATTACCAAATGGAAAACCCCTGAGTCACCAACCGAGGTTAGAAGTTTCTTAGGATTGGCCGATTATTATAGAAGATTTATTCGAGATTTTTCTAGAATAGCCATTCCCTTAACTAAGTTAACCTGTAAATCCATTAAGTTTGAATGGGGACCAAAACAGGAAGAAGCTTTTAGAATTCTTAAGCAAAAATTAACCCATGCACCTATATTAGCGTTACCAGAAGGAACTGAAGACTTTGTAGTCTATTTTGATGCTTCTAAGTTAGGTTATGGTTGTGTATTAATGCAACGTCAAAAGGTTATAGCTTGTGCATCTAGGCAACTTAAGAATCATGAAGGAAATTATTCAACTCATGATTTGGAATTAGGAGCCATAATTTTTGCCCTTAAAATTTGGAGACATTACCTTTATGGTAGTAAGTTTACCATATTCACTGATCATAAAAGTTTAAGGTATGTTTTCGGGCAAAAAGAGTTGAATATGAGACAAAGACGCTGGATGGAAATGCTTAGTGATTATGATTGTGATATTCAGTATCATGAAGGAAAAGCAAATGTAGTTGCTGATGCTTTAAGCCGAAAGTATCATGAAAAACCAAAAAGGGTACGTTCTCTTAAATTAAATCTGCAAGTAGATTTAAATGATCAGATAAGAAAAACACAAGAATCAGTAATCAAGGAGGATACTGAAAAATTAAATGGTATGATTAAGGAATTAGAACAAGGAACAGATGGAATTTGGAGATTCCATAAGAAAAGAATGTGGATACCTAAATTAGGAAATCTACGCCACCGTATATTAGAAGAAGCCCATAAATCTAAATACACGATGCATCCAGGAAGTGATAAGATGTACCAGGATTTAAGGAAAAATTTCTGGTGGATAGGAATGAAGAAATATATAGCAGCTTATGTTTCTAAGTGTTTAACCTGTTCGCAAGTCAAAGCTGAACATCAGAAACCGTCAGGATTATTACAACAATTAGAAATGACAGTTTGGAAATGGGAATTGATAACAATGGATTTTGTTACCAAATTACCCAAAACAAGAAAAGGTAATGATACAATCTGGGTGATTGTAGACAGGCTAACTGTCACGGCCCTCGGCCCGGTTTGACCCGGTTTAAGAGCCGCGGGGCAGGAAACCTGCGGTATTTAATTTAGGAGACAGCGGAAGTCTTTTAATACAAGATCTTGTTTAATATTGAAAATGCCCGTTTAATATATTACATAAGGTTTTAGGGGATACAATCCTATAATTTACAATCAAGTGATTTCACCGGGAAATCTTTATTTCTAAAAACATGTTTCTTTATTTATTCACATTGAGCCACTTCTCAGAGCTTGTAGTGCTTCACGGCACTTTTCTTGGTTCACAACAGATCACCTGAAACATGTTTGAAAAAGGTTTTGTCAGCGGGGAAATACTGAGTGAATCATTCGTTTTACTGAAAACTTTATGTTTGTTATAATCTACGGTATTAAGAGAGATTACAATGTTTCTGATATCAAACCAACTACCCACAGTACTTTACCACTCGACCCATTGGCCCACCTGTCCAATGGTGTCTGTGATTATGGTCATATCACCCAATGGCTGCCCCAATGGTGATGATTATCAAGTAATGTATACAAAACCCCACATACCAGCTGTAACTTGGTGATTACATAAACTTAATCACTGTAATTATAACTTTGAAAATAATTTGGAGTTTTGTAAAACAGTTGATAAAAAGAGAATGACTCACATTGCAGATTTAACGAGCAAGATATAAGCTTGCTGATTAGCCTTGATTAACCTAATTTAACAATAATGCACACACAAACGGGTTAGTAACTAATACAGCAGTTACATCAATTCACGAGATTAAACCCTCACAACGATTTACAAGTGCAATACTTAATAATTCAATCGGATTCACAACGAATAACAGAGCATAGTCCGAATTCGAACAGCACTCAAATATTCGAGTCGAAATCACGACGAATAATCAAAGTACAAGCTCAATTTGAGCAGCACTCGGACAATCGTTGGATAGTTATAATCGATCGGACGTTGAATCGTAATAGCGATCGAGTTATTACCCTGATTGCGGCAGCACTTCGTGATCGTGTGTGTTTAATTGTACTGATTCTATGTTAATTTGACGTACAGACAGAATTGGGACGTCGTTTTCAGTTCCTATTTCAAGTCCCAAGGTCGGCTATTTATAGTGATTTTTGGGACTCGCTTACGGACCGTATGCCATTTCCCTTACAGTCCGTAAGCTAAGCAGTCTAATTATAGGCTGCCTAGACTCGGGACTAGCTTGGCTGAATCAACAAATTGGACCAATCAGATTGTAGCAACGTTTTATTTAGATAAACGTCCAACTAGGGTTTACCCCCCTTGAGTTTTAGGGGCCCTGATCCTGATTCCGATTGTTCTGAAAATTTTAGGGTTAATGCAGAATTACTTGGGTGTCTCGATTAGGGTTTCCTTAATAGATAATTATTATCCTAATTATGGATTTTAGTGAGAGTTGTCACATCCTCCCCACGTCCTCGAGATTTACTGGAATAAATGAGGATATTTTCGCTTCATTTCTGATTCCAGCTCCCAAGTGTATTCTGGTCCTCTCTTTGAATTCCATTTGACCTTGACCAGCACTAGTCGTTTGTGCTTGAGAAATTTAACTTTTCTATCTTCAATCTGTAGTGGTTTTTCTACGAACTTCAGCTTTTCGTTTACCTCTACATCGCGAAGAGGTACTACCAGGGATTCGTCTGCTAAACATTTCTTGAGATTGGATACATGAAACACATCATGTACTCCAGCTAGTTCTTCTGGTAGTTGTAGACGATAAGCAACTGGTCCTATTCGTTGGATTACTGGGAATGGTCCTACGTATCTTGGACTCAGTTTTCCTTTCTTACCGAATCGTATTACTGGGAATGGTCCTACGTATCTTGGACTCAGTTTTCCTTTCTTACCGAATCGTACTACTCCTTTCCAAGGAGAAACTTTTAAAAGTACCTTGTCTCCGACTTGGAATTCTAATGGTCTACGGCGATTGTCTGCATAGCTTTTCTGACGATCTCGAGCCGTTTTCAGTCTTTCCTTGATCTGAGTTATCTTGTCAGTAGTTTCTTGTACAATCTCAGGACCTGACAATTGATTTTCCCCTATTTTTGCCCAACAAACTGGAGTTCTACACTTGCGTCCGTACAGTGCCTCGAATGGAGCAGTTTCAATGCTTGAATGATAACTATTGTTATAGGAGAATTCAATTAAAGGTAAGTGGCTATCCCAATTTCCACCAAAATCTATTACATATGCTCGGAGCATGTCTTCTAGAGTTTGTATTGTCCTTTCACTCTGTCCATCTGTTTGTGGATGATATGCTGTAACACCTCGAATTTTTGTGTCCAATAATGTGTTAACACGTGTCATTTGATTACACGTGGCATTGATATTAAATAAAGGACTAAATTTGACAAACCTTGAAAGTATGTAAATTCGAGGGTTATAAATGTCAACAAGGGTAAATATACTGTATAGTAACCCTAAGTGGTGCTTATACCTTCAAACAAATAAATCATGAATCGTACAAAAGCGAAACGCGGAAGAAAGTGAGAGATTACTAGCTACAGGGGTTAATTGTGTCAACATGTAGTTATACCTCTGAGTGACCCGTTAACGTTCCCAAGGCTTTGTAACGGTGTTATACACTCACTAGAATGTAATATATAAATTTCGCGAAGTTCCGTTATCAAACGAGAAAGTTACGATCGAATTCGTGTGAGAAGGGTTAAAAGCGTCAATAATATAAACTAAGTCCTTCTGAATAATAAATAAATTAACCAGGGGCTTAACGATACGGGTAAATAACGCGAGGTCCCTAATCGTAATTAATCAAGGGCCTTATCGCAAAGTTACCCCTTCAAACCCGAAAGGCCAGGTAATTAATTACCAAGATTTTTAATCATTACAAAAAGATTTGAAAAAAGATTTAATTTTAACCCCTTACGGACCGTAAAGGGTATGCCTTACGGACCGTAAGGAAGGGGAATGATTGCTGAGGATCCGCCTACGGCTTACGGACCGCAAGGCCGAAGCCATACGGTCCGTAAGCAGCGCCCAGCGACAGATTGTTGGTTGTTGGCTGTTTTAAGCGGCAAAACACGAAATGATGGGTTCTCAGGGTCATGGGCGCCCCCTACTCAACCCATAACACTTAGGGACACCTGCCCATCATCCATAAGCACTTGTAGACCCTTGTGTGATGATCTTGGACCATGTCTTTGGCTATAAATAGCAAGTTTGTGTTCATAAGTTCATCACAACTCAAACTCACTCATCTGGTCATTTCAAGAGCTCTCAAGTCTTCTTCACTGCTCTCTAAACAAGTCTTAACTTCTGTAAGTTGCTTAGATCCTTTATAGTTCAATTTATGCTTAGTAAATCACTAGAAACCAAACCGTCGTAAATACGGTTTGAATTTAAAATAAACCCAAGATGGTTCAGTCTTATGACGAATAAAAGGTAGTTATGAGTTGGTATTAATGTGGGTAATAAACCTCTAAAAGGGTTCCCCCTGATCACCACTCTAACTAGCTCAAATGTCGAGTCAAACGAACGGTTAAAAAGTCAACAGAAAGCTATTTTTGCGTTTTGTACATAATCTGTAAGGTATATGTTATGAAACCTGTTTTGACACTCATAAAACATGATATTAAGTATATAAACTTGTTTACGCTCGTTTGAATCGACCATTTGCTATATTGACCCAGTTTGGAGCCGAATGTCGCAAAAGTTTGACTTTTGCTTTGACTTCAGTTCTGACCCGTTTTAGTGAGGTATAGATATGTCTTAGGACTCTCTTAGGACCAGGTTACATGATGGTATAAACCTCTGTGATCGGTTCATGATTTGTCCGAGTCTTTTACGCATTTCCGTTAATCGCCTAAAAGTTGACCGTAACGGCCTTTTTAAAAATAAAACGAGTATTTCGGACACGTGAACGGACCATAACCTTGCTTATTAAATTATAAGCATGTCCTTAAAGTTTCACGTCAATCCGAGGTCTAGAATGAGAGTTATGCTAAATAGCGCATTTATAAGAAACTTTTGTAATAAACGGCGCAATTAGCATAACGCCTATCTAAACCGAGATTTCGTCACCAAAACTTTTACCCACTGTTATAAAATAATATTTTTGGAATTTTAAAGATTTTTAATAATTTTTACCTTGCTCATAACCTGCGGTTATGGCTACGGTTCGGTAAATACCGAATATGCCCTTTTCGGCCAAAATTTGAGTTCTACAAGGTCTTTTGACCCGATTCCAGTTGCTACTGATTTTAAATAATAAATAAAGTATTTTAAACTTTATAAACTGTTCGGGAAACTCAGATTTCCTGTAGAACTCGAAAAGCTCTTTAAAAGTCTTTAAAATGACCGGAAAACCCCTACGGGGCGTAATATTAACCTAAACTCGTTACGGGCATCACGGAAGGTATCCTACTGATACCACAACCTCTTTAAGGCATATGACTTAGGAAATAAACGTAAGACTCTCACGGTTAACCGTTTCGCCTATTGCGCGCACGGTTCGGCTTATGAAACTAGTTTTCATAAATTAGCCGATACGGGTCAAATTATATTATTTGGACCCCAAAATCCAGAGTGTGAACCTTGAACCCATATAAAACAAGTCTCTGAACTTGTTGGGGCAGAATCACATTCCATTCTCGGTTTTCGCCTTTTCGCGCGATTAAACCATATTTATATTCCGGAACCAACCGGTCTAGGCTACGGCCAATATAAAGACCCGTTAGGATTCTAAAGAGGTTAATTAAAACCTTCGTTCCAGATTAGGAGCCCAGTAAAAGCTATCGGTGATTTAATCAAATTAAGGAATAATACTTGCAAAGGTAAATACTTTAACTTATTTCCCCTATACGGGCTTGGGTTACGGTATGTTAATACCGCTTGATTGAGCATTATATTTTTCCATCGCTTAGGTGGTTAATTAAATAATATGATCGGCTCATTTAAACAGTTTTGTTTCTTAAAAGCCTTTGGGGGGTTTAATGACCGTTGTCCCGGATATCCTTGGCATCATTTTACGAAATGGCCACGACCATCGACATCCCGGTGTAGGCGTACACCCGGTATACATTGTCGACATTAAATTAAAAGACGTAGCCGTTGGTTTTTATACTACGGTTTTACGCAATGTGGTGTGTCTATAAATCTTTAACCCGGCACGACCCGGACTACTGAACGCATAAAAGAACAGGTAATACGTTCACAAGATTTTAATGATTTTCCCAAGTTATAAAAGAGTTTGTGCCTTGTGCATTCAAATCAATTTTAATAAACATTTTCAATTGTGTCAGTTGAATGTATTTACCAGTGTAAACTGACGTATTTTCCCCAAAAAGATTAAGTGCAGGTACTGTACGAAATTGGCTGGTATTAGCTTCCTAAGCATCACGAATAGTCTCGCAAACTCGATGCCGTATCTGAATGAACAATATTTTATTATTTTGATCCGCTGTGGATACATTCGACTTCTGTAATATATTTGATATTACCACTAGAGGTTGAAGTATATATTTATCTTTAAAGCTTCCGCTGTGCATTTATATAATTGTGTGGTTTGACTATATTGTTGCCAACTACGTCACGGTAATCCCCCACCGGGCCCACCGGTGATACACGTGGAAATCGGGGTGTGACATATGCAGTACTTAGATTTAGTCGGGTTCCCATTGCTTTCTGAAAACTTATCCAGAAATGGGAAGTGAAACGACTATCTCTATCCGATACAATGGAGAGTGGAACTCCATGTAAGGATACCACTTCGTCTACGTACAACTTGGCCAACCTTTCCATGCTAAAGGTTTCCTTCATTGGTAGAAAATGAGCTGATTTGGTTAATCGGTCCACAATTACCCAAATCGCATCATTACCTTTTCTAGTTTTGGGTAACTTAGTAACAAAATCCATTGTTATGAGTTCCCATTTCCATACAGGCATTTCTAGCTGTTGTAGTAGTCCTGAAGGTTTCTGGTGTTCAGTTTTTACTTGTGAACATGTTAGACACTTAGATACGTATTCGGCTATATCCTTTTTCATTCCTATCCACCAGAAATTATTTCTTAAATCTTGGTACATCTTATTGTTTCCTGGGTGCATAGTATACCTAGATTTATGGGCTTCTTCTAAAATCTTATTTCTTAATTCTCCCTGCTTAGGTACCCAAATTCGTTTCTTGTGGAATCTCCAAATTCCATCATTTCCTTGTTCTAATTCTTTTATATAACCTTTCATTCCTTCAGCATTGTCCTTGATTGCTGTTTCTTGAATTTCCTTAATTTGTTCTACTAAATCTACTTGTAGATTTAATCTAAGAGCACGGACTCGTTTTTGCTTTTCATGATACTTACGACTTAAGGCATCTGCGACTACATTCGCTTTTCCTTCGTGATATTGAATATCACAGTCGTAATCGCTCAGGATTTCCATCCACCTTTTTTGCCTCATGTTTAACTCTTTTTGCCCAAATATGTAACTTAAACTTTTATGATCCGTATAGACTGTAAACTTGCTTCCATACAGATAATGTCTCCAGATCTTAAGGGCAAAAATTATGGCTCCTAATTCTAAATCATGAGTCGTATAATTCTCTTCGTGCTTTTTCAATTGTCTAGAGGCATACGCAATTACCTTTTTGCGTTGCATTAACACACATCCAAATCCGAATTTTGAAGCATCACAATATACTTCAAAATCTTCGGTTCCTTCAGGTAAGGCTAAAATTGGAGCATTCGTGAATCGGTGTTTTAAAATCTTAAAAGCTTCTTCTTGTCTAGATCCCCATTCAAACTTAACAGCTTTACAGGTTAACTTAGTCAAGGGTACAGCTATCTTAGAGAAATCCTTAATAAATCTTCTGTGGTATCCAGCTAAGCCTAGAAAACTTCTAATTTCCATAGTTGTTTGCGGAACTTTCCATTTCATGATTGCTTCTATTTTAGCATGATCTACCTGAATTCCTTCGTGATTTACCACATGACCTAAGAATTGCACTTCTTGCAGCCAAAATTCACATTTTGAGAATTTAGCATAAAGCTTTTCTTTTCTTAACAAAGTTAAGAGTGCATGTAAATGCTCACAATGTTCCTTTTGACTTTTGGAGTAAATAAGTATATCGTCAATGAAAACGATCACAAATTTATCCAAGTATGGTTTACAGATCCTATTCATCATGTCCATGAATGCTGCGGGTGCATTCGTTAATCCAAATGGCATGACTGTAAACTCATAATGACCATACCTAGTTCTGAAAGCAGTTTTAGGTATGTCTTCTTCTTGTACTTTTAGTTGGTGATATCCGGATCTTAGATCTATCTTAGAAAAATATCTAGCGCCTTGGAGTTGATCAAAAAGATCGTCAATCCTAGGTAATGGGTATCGGTTCTTAATGGTAACCTTATTCAATTCTCTATAATCGATACACATTCTCATTGATCCATCTTTCTTTTTCACAAACAATACTGGTGCTCCCCAAGGGGATGAACTAGGTTGTATGAAACCTTTGCTTAGTAATTCATCTAATTGCTTTTTCAACTCTAGCATTTCGGTGGGTGCTAATCGATAAGGTGCCTTGGCTATTGGTGTATTACCCGGAATTAAATGAATTCTGAACTCTACTTCTCTATCGGGTGGTAATCCAGGTAATTCTTCTGGAAAAACATCTGGGTATTCTGAGATTACGGGGATGTCTTGAAGTTCCTTATCTCTAGTGTTAATGATTACGGAAATCATATACACCATTTCTTGTTTTCTCGAATAACTAGCCAATTTCATTACTGAGATGAATTTCAGTGGCTTTCGAGGTCTATCTCCTGTAATCAAAATCACCTCTCCTGTGGGGGTTCGAATTTCTACGGAATTCTTATCACATAGGATTCGAGCATGGTTGGCTACTAACCAATCCATTCCTAATACTACATCGAATCCGGCTAATTTCATAGGTAACAGGTTTGCAGAAAACTTATGGCCTAATAGTTCTATCTTTCCTTCTTGCAAAACTTGATCTATATTAACAGAATTCCCTTCTGCGGTTTCAACCGTAAAAATTTGCCTAAGGGTAGTTAAGGGTAGCTTAAGAGCTTGGCAAAATGAAGTATTAATAAAACTTTGGTTTGCACCAGAGTCAAATAATACTTTCGCAAACACGTCGTGAACTAAGAATGTACCGGCTATCACGTCTGGGATAAGTTCAGCTTCTTGAGTGGTCAGTTGAAATGCTCGTGCATTCTTCTTAGTGGCTCCTTCGGCTGGCTTTCCTTTGTTGTCTGCGGTTTTAACCAGTTTAGGACATTCTGTCTTGTAATGTCCTGTTTCTCCACAGTTATAACAAACTATGGTTTTCTTTTTACAGTTTTCTTCACTATGGCCCACCGATTTGCAGAAATTACAAATTGCATTGCATTTTCCAAAATGCTTCCTTCTGCAATTCCTGCAAAATGGCGGGGTCGAAGATTGCCTTGTTCCTTTTCTTTTGAAACTGGTATTATTACCCATACGAACTCCTTGGGTGATTTTCTGAACCAAGTCCTTCTTTCGATCAGTTAGAGTATTAGCTAGTTCCACAGCATCGTCAATAGTACGAGGTCTCGCAGCTTTAACGATGTTACGGATTTCACTAATTAATCCCCAAATATAACGGGAAATGAGTACCGGTTCTGGCGAAGCCAGTGTTGGTACCACTCTAGCGTATTCAAAGAATGTCGAAGTATAACCGCGACAATCTACTCCCGTCATACGATGACTTAGGAACTTATTTGCCATTTGTTCCTTTTCATATTCGGGACAGAATTTTCTTTCCACAAGATTCTTAAATTCTTCCCAATTCAGCGCATAGGCTATTCTTCTTCCTTTGGCTTGTAATACCGTATTCCACCATTCTAGCGCCCCTTCTTTGAACAGGTTTGAGGCATACATGACCTGATCTTCTTCGGCACATTTACTTATTGCAATTACTGCTTCGGTTTTCTCTAACCAACGCAGTACTGCAGTTGCTCCTTCGTTACCTGCAAATTCTGCGGGTTTGCAAGCAAGAAATTCCTTGTAAGTGCAACCAAGCGTTGCAACTTTCATTTTCTTAGGAAGTGGAGCTTGTTGCGGATGTTTATCATGATTATCATGATTGCCGCCTCCGTTTACACTATGACTAAAATTGTCTTCCTGAGTACGTTTACTAGGAATGATTGGTTGTGGTTCAACAGGTTTCTGAGCAGCAGCCATGATTTCAGGTATAGCATTAGCTATCCCTTGAGTAATGATATTTTCAATATCTTGTCTAGTCATATACTGGTTTTCCTGGTTTTGCTCAGATTGATTCTCTTTGTTAACTGGTTCATTACTAGCGTTTTCCATCTGATAATTATTATAGATATAAATTTATTAGTGTCAAATAATTTTAACAAAACAATTGCAGATAATCACATAATCTTATCACAACATTTCTATAACCAAAATTGTCGATTTCTCGACTTCTATTTTGTTTTATAGATTCTATAAGCATCCGTACACACCGTATCTTACAAGGTTTTATTTTCCATTTTACAAAGTTCTATTTTTACTATTACTGTTATTATACAAACATACTTTCTGATTTACTATTTTGTTCGTTAACTGGCAGTTTTAGTAACGACGCTCCCTTTCGTCGTACTTCCAGGATAGTTGTTCCCCCATCTCCCAAATCCTATTCCCCGTACCTATCAGTTCTTCACCAAACTAACGAAGTTCGGCTAGGTTTTCGTTACTCATTGGAGGATTAGGGACAGGTTCTGGATCAAACTGTGGAAGGATGGTGTAGGGACTATTAACTATGCTTTGGAATTGCCAGTCATTTGTCCACCATTCTTCCATTTCACCTAGAGGTCGAGTGTGGATTAAAGGGTCCGGAATAGCTGGTTCTAGGTTAAAGGGAAATTGGGCTGTGGCCGGGTAAGGGTACAGATTATTGTGGATAGGGCTTATGACATCACAGTTTGCCAGTAGACGGTCTATTTCGTCTTGAAACGTGATTTCCTCAGTTTGTTTCGAGCTCTCTCCGATCTCGATTCCCTTTTTCTTAGTGTCTATTTCTGGCTGTTTAGAACTCTCTCCCGTTCTATTTCTTTCCCCTTGCTCACAGGATTTTCTATTTTAGGAAGTCTCCTACTTGTTGGTTTCCTCCTGCGCACTTTCCTCCACCCTACATATCTTCTTCTCTTTTTAGGTTTTGCTTTTTCCAGTGGTGGAGCTTGGAATTCCACGGGTTCCTCTATGTCAGCAATATACCCAGTAAAGTCGTGGGAGACTTCAATTGGTACTGGATATAAGTTGAGATTCTGAAATGCTTCCGATATCTCATTCATGCTGTGTAGCGTATATGCAAAATGCAAAAATGCAATGTTAAAACTTTGAAACAAAGTTTAACAAATAAACACTGAAGTTTTATTGCATACTACTTTGTACAGAGGATAACAGGAAAGAAACACACTAGGATTTATTTATTTACTGGATAGTGATTTTCTACTAGACCCGACTTATTGAAAATTTAAAGGTTTGCATTTTCGGCTACGGTAGCTAGCATATAAAGGTTTGCCCATTTTTCGTCTAGTTTATCTTCCCAAGGTGGACTATTGTCTATTTCCTGGATTTCTGGATTAAACCTCACTTTCTTGGCTTGGGTTTTCTGACTTTTCTTAATAATTGAATTTCTTTTCTCTGGGGTAAGAGGATTTTCATATTGTGCCTTTCGGACAAAAATCCCTTCTTCTAGGTTTGCTGGGATTTTGGAGGAAGAGGTTCCTTTTTCCTGAGGTGCAGTATCTAATTTGTGGTAGATAGCAGAAAGCTTTTGTTTACCCATACTGTATCTAACAAATAGTCAGTTAATAAAATACAAAATCACAGAATGACAACTAAATAGTATTTTGTCAAATACTTAATTTAGTAATATGCTTAAATCAGTGCCTCGATCAGTGGCTTTGATACCACCTTTTTCCTGTCACGGCCCTCGGCCCGGTTTGACCCGGTTTAAGAGCCGCGGGGCAGGAAACCTGCGGTATTTAATTTAGGCGACAGCGGAAGTCTTTTAATACAGGATCTTGTTTAATATTGAAAATGCCCGTTTAATATATTACATAAGGTTTTAGGGATACAATCCCATAATTTACAATCAAGTGATTTCACCGGAAAATCTTTATTTCTAAAAACATGTTTCTTTATTTATTCACATTGAGCCACTTCTCAGAGCTTGTAGTGCTTCACGGCACTTTTCTTGGTTCACAACAGATCACCTGAAACATGTTTGAAAAAGGTTTTGTCAGCGGGGAAATACTGAGTGAATCATTCGTTTTACTGAAAACTTTATGTTTGTTATAATCTACGGTATTAAGAGAGATTACAATGTTTCTGATATCAAACCAACTACCCACAGTACTTTACCACTCGACCCATTGGCCCACCTGTCCAATGGTGTCTGTGATTATGGTCATATCACCCAATGGTTGCCCCAGTGGTGACGATTATCAAGTAATGTATACAAAACCCCACATACCGGCTGTAACTTGGTGATTACATAAACTTAATCACTGTAATTATAACTTTGAAAATAATTTGGAGTTTTGTAAAACAGTTGATAAAAAGAGAATGACTCACATTGCAGATTTAACGAGCAAGATATAAGCCTACTGATTAGCCTTGATTAACCTAATTTAACAATAATGCACACACAAACGGGTTAGTAACTAATACAGCAGTTACATCAATTCACGAGATTAAACCCTCACAACGATTTACAAGTGCAATACTTAATAATTCAATCGGATTCACAACGAATAACAGAGCATAGTCCGAATTCGAACAACACTCAAATATTCGAGTCGAAATCATGACGAATAATCAAAGTACAAGCTCAATTTGAGCAGCACTCGGACAATCGTTGGATAGTTATAATTGATCGGACGTTGAATCGTAATAGCGATCGAGTTATTACCCTGATTGCGGCAGCACTTCGTGATCGTGTGTGTTTAATTGTACTGATTCTATGTTAATTTGACGTACAGACAGAATTGGGACGTCGTTTTCAGTTCCTATTTCAAGTCCCAAGGTCGGCTATTTATAGTGATTTTTGGGACTCGCTTACAGACCGTATGCCATTTCCCTTACGGTCCGTAAGCTAAGCAGTCTAATTATAGGTTGCCTAGGCTCGGGACTAGCTTGGCTGAATCAACAAATTGGTCCAATCAGATTGTAGCAACGTTTTATTTAGATAAACGTCCAACTAGGGTTTACCCCCCTTGAGTTTTAGGGGCCCTGATCCTGATTCCGATTGTTCTGAAAATTTTAGGGTTAATGCAGAATTACTTGGGTGTCTCAATTAGGGTTTCCTTAATAGATAATTATTATCCTAATTATGGATTTTAGTGAGAGTTGTCACACTAACCAAGTCAGCTCATTTCCTACCAATGAAGAAAACTTTTAGTATGGAACAATTAGCCAAATTGTATGTAAATGAAATTGTTTCATTGCATGGAATACCTTTATCTATTGTGTCTGATATGGATAGCCGTTTTACCTCTCATTTTTGGGCAAGTTTCCAAAAAGCAATGAGAACCAAGTTAAATCTAAGAATAGCTTATCATCCTCAAACAGACGGACAAAGCGAAAGGACGATTCAGACAATGGAAGATATGCTTAGAGCGTGTGTAATTGATTTTGGAGGTAATTGGGACGATCACTTACCTTTAATAAAATTTTCTTATAATAACAGTTATCACACAAGTATCAATGCTGCACCATTCGAAGCACTTTATGGACGAAAGTGCAGAACCCCAGTCTGTTGGGTAGAAATTGGGGAAAAGCAACTATCTGGACCTAAGATAGTACAGGAAACAACTGACAAGATCATTCAAATCAAGGAATGACTAAAAGCAGCACGTGATCGACAGAAGAGTGACACTAATAACAGACGTAAGCCGTTAGAATTCCAGGTAGGAGACAAAGTATTGTTAAAAGTCACTCCTTGGAAAGGAGTAGTAAGATTCATCAAACGGGGAAAGCTAAGTCCCAGGTATGTTGGACCTTTTGAGATTATTAGAAGAATAGGACCTGTAGCCTATCAGCTACAACTGCTAGAGGAAATGGCAGGAATACATGATATATTTCATGTATCTAATCTCAAGAAATGCTTAGCTGATGAAACATTCGTAGTACCTCTTAAGGATATAGAGGTAAATGAACAACTTAAATTTGTAGAAAGGCCTCTGCAGATTGAAGACAGGAAAGTCAAGAACCTCAAGCACAAGAGGTTAGTTCTGGTCAAAGTGAAGTGGGACTCCAAAAGAGGACCTGAGTACACATGGGAACTCGAATCAGAAATGCAAAAGAAATATCCACACCTGTTCCAGTAGACCTCGAGGACGAGCTCTAAAACAAGGTGGGGAGGATATAACAACCCTAAAGAAAACCGACACCCAAGTAATAATTTCCGACCCTAAAAATATTTAAAATATCCCAATATGTTCCTAAAGACACCCCATACGTGAAAACGGACCCCGAATACCTTACATATTATTAAAAATAATATAAAAAACAATTTTTGGGTTTGTCGCGGGCCGCGTAGACCCCTTAGGGATCTTACGCGGGCCGCTAGAGATCAAAAGTGTGGCGCAGCCCGGTGATGACACGTGTCCGACTCGTGTTGAACCTACTAGCTGACCCGGATCACCTACGCCGTTGACCATAGTTGACGCGGACCGCGTAAGCCTTTGCTTACATTTACGCGGGCCGCGAGAAAGTGAAAATCAGGCCCTATAAATAGCATGCATCGGCCTTCAGTCGAAACTCGTTCAGAAATCTCTCTTTCTCTCAATTTTCTTACAGTAGGCATTATACACGGGTATAATACCCCCCTAAATAACGAGATTCTGCTCCGATGTAAGTATCATAACCCCTGGAGACGTATTAGATACTCTGCCCGATTGATCTAGGGTTCCGTAACGGCTGTCGTGGTTCTGCCCGACGTAGTCGTTGGAATGCCGTCTCGGGGAGGGTATTACTAATGTTAAAATGGGTTATTATACTAACACGTGTGCATTTGTGTAATTTATAGATTGTCACCAGGAAACCCTAAAGGATAATCTAAGACAGCAAAGTGAGTAATCTCCTTTTTTGCAAACTATTTTTATAAAACCTCACACAATTAATTATATATTAAGCAGTTATTGAGTATTTGTAAGGATACAATTACAGTCGGTAAATTTGGGGTTTTGTATACAAAATTTGTTACTGCCTTGCGAGGAGTAACATGACCATAAGTCGGAACGACAGTACCGTGGGTGGTAATTGATATGACTTGGAAACAAATGTAATTGCGGAAGCGCCCTCAATACTGTACAATGGTTTTTATTAAAAACTTGGTTGAACTGGGATTCACTCACCAGTATTTTCCACTGACAAAATGTTTTTAAAACAAGTTTCAGGTAACAATATGTGAAAGCCAAATAGAAGCCAGCTGGACAACATTGAAGGCTTGGAAAAGTGGCAATAAAGTTACCTAAAAGAAACAGATGTTTTTACTAAATAAAAATAGGATTTATTCCTATGAAAAAGTGTGTACTGAAAAACTTGGGTCTTATCCCATGTGTTTAATATTATGAAAGTGTGGTATTTTACTCTGATAAAATATTTCCTAACTACGGTCCTGATGTAAATTCCGCTGCCAAACTAGACAAAAAAAAAAAACAGGATACCACCGAAACTGACCGCGGCCGCCCGTTCCTGGGTTTGTATAAAAGGCACGGGGGTTGCGACACTGCATCAAGTGGAAGAGCAGCAGATGTTCAAAACAGCTGTCAAAGTTCAACCACTGCTACCTCAACAGTTGTTGACCAAAGTAGCCCATTAACCCCTACTTCCACATCATCAAACGCTGTTGATAAAAGTCCTCAAACAGTGGATCAAAGTCAGCATGTGTCCAAACCATTACCTCCTATTCCACCACCTTTTGAAGCCACTGCTGGATCACCAAAGTCACCAGCAGTGGTTAGCTCAGATGATTCACATCTGCAGCCTTCCCCACTTAATGCCATTATTCCATACCAAGGAGATCTTATCTTCTTGAAATCTCATCCACCTGACCAAATCATTGGCAACATCAATGTAGGGGTGCTCACAAGAAGTCAATCCCAAAACATTTGTCTTTTTGCTGGTTTCCTATCTCTCCATCAGCCAGTCAAGTACCAAGAGGCACTAAAAGACAACAGCTGGGTAGAAGCCATGCAAGAGGAGCTCCAACAGTTTAGAAGACAACAAGTTTGGGAGCTTGTACCATTGCCAGAGGGTGTAAGTCCTATTGGCACAAAATGGGTCTTCAAAAATAAAACTGATGAAAGGGGTATTGTTATCAAGAATAAAGCCAAGCTTGTGGTTCAAGGGTTTAGACAGGAAGAGGGCATTGACTATGATGAAACATTTGCCCCTGTAGCAAGACTTGAAGCTATCAGATTATTCCTGGCCTTTGCTGTCAACCACAACATCAAGGTGTATCAAATGGATATCAAATGTGCATTCCTCTATGGTAAGATTCAAGAAGAGGTTTATGTTTGTCAACCTCCATGCTTTGAGGATCCATTTAATCCACATCATGTCTACAAGCTAAATAAAGCTTTGTATGGTTTGAAACAAGCACCAAGGGCCTGGTATGAAACTCTTTCCACCTTTCTACTTTCCGTTGGTTTCACAAGAGGTAAAATAGACAAAACACTGTTTCTAAAATGGAGAGGAAAGGATCTGATGATTGTCCAAATTTATGTGGATGATATCATTTTTGGAAGCACATGTAACAAAATGTGTGAAGAGTTTTGAAAACTCATGACAGATGAGTTTTAAATGAGTGCAACGGGTGAACTCCAGTGCTTTCTTGGTCTCCATGTAAGGCAACTGCAAACTGGCACTTTTATCCATCAAGGCAAATATGCCAAAGAACTCTTGAAGAAATTTGAGATGGATGATTGTAAGCCATGCAGTACACCCATTGCAACTAATAAAATAGTCATGTCTAATGAGAAGGATGCTTTGGTTGATCAAACTTTATATAGAAGCATGATTGGGTCTTTATTGTACCTAACTGCATCCAGGCCAGACATCATATTTGCAACATGTGTTTGTGCAAGATCCCAATCAGCCCCTAGAAAGTCAAACCTTATTGCTGTAAAAAAGGATATTCAGATACCTAAAAGGTGCTCCCACACTTGGTATCTGGTATCCAGCTGATGTTAAAATTGAGCTTTCAGGTTTCTCAGATAGTGACTTTGCTGGATGTGACAAGACAAGGAAGTCCACTTCAGGAGGGTGCCAATTCCTAGGCAGTTGCTTAGTGTCTTGGCAAAGCAAAAAGCAAGCAGCTGTTTCCACATCCACTGCTGAGGCAGAATATATAGCTGCTGCAAGCTGTACAGCCCAACTGCTTTGGCTTCAAAATCAGTTGCTGGATTTTGGTATCACTGCCCTAAAGACTCCTCTCATGTTGGATAGTCAGGCAGCAGAAAATATCATCAAAAATCCAGTTTCCCATTCAACCACCAAACACATTGATATCAGACATCACTTTGTGAGGGATTGTTATGAAAAAGGTTTGATTTCTCTGCATCATGTTCCAACTAAAGATCAGCTGGCAAATGTGCTAACCAAAGCATTAGACACATCCACCTTTGAAAGCTTGATCTCTAGGATTGGTGCTAACCAAAGCATTAGACACATCCACCTTTGAAAGCTTGATCTCTAGGATTGGCATGCTAAACATGGAATAACAGGCAAAATCTTGTTTTTCTATGAATAAAAGCATTAAAATATTTTCAGAAAATCAAAAATCCATCCTTAAAAATAGCTAAAAATAAAATTTTCATTAAATCCTTAAAAGTCTGCCATAACCACTGTCTTGTTCAAACATCTGCTCTACTTAAAAATCTGTCCACTGCTGAAAGTCAACCCCCGTTCTCTCAATTCCTTGATAAGCACTGTTGTCTAAAATCAGTGTTTTTATCCACTGATATGCTATCCACTGATAGTAAAAATCACCCACTGCTTTCATTATTACCGTTACAACCACTGATCTTGCTCCATCAGTGGTTTTCATAAAAACACTTGTCCTTCATTTCATTAGGGGTTGGCACGTGGACAGTACACAGCGGTCAGATCTTTTGTAACCGCTGCCACGTCAGCATTCACTTTTTCCTCTATAAAACCCTGAGCAAAACCCCCCAAACAGGGTTTTACTGTTAAATCGAATTCACAAAAATTCCTTTCTCAAAGCAGTTTCCATCACTTTCTCTCAAATCCTTCATTGATTGTCTTCTTCAAAATGACAAAATCAAAGTCATCTGCAAAATCCACTTCTAAATCATCTTCTAAAAAGGCCACTCAAATGGCTACCACACCCATCGAAATACCATACAAAGCTCCTCACAGTTATCTGGGTCTCCTTACAAAACCTGGTACCATCGATACCTTCGATTCCATCATTGACACTATGTCGTCTTCAAAGTACAAAACTTTGTTGACAGCAGATGCTTCGATTTTCCTGAAAACCCAGAGAGAATTTTGGAAAAATGCTACTCTTGAAACACAAGGTGAGGACATCATAGCCATAAATTCCTCTCTGATGGGTAAAACGGTCAAAATCACACCACAATCCATTTCAGAGGTACTCGAACTTGATAATCAGCAAGGTAAAACCTTTTTCCCTAAAAACGAATATCAAACTGATTTTCTTGAAAGGGGGTATGCAGAACAAATGAAGAGGGATACCTTACAAAAAGGTAACTTCCCTCCTACAACAAGATTTTTATTCCATACCCTGTTGATGTGTGTTTCAAACAAAACAACTGCTTTTAATGAGATATCATTAAAGATTCAATACCTGGGATATGCCATTTTACAAAATGAAAATTTTAACTACTCCTAGGAAATCTTTGATGACTTAGTCAAAAATGTTTCTACAAAATCATTCCTATTATTTCCAAGGTTTTTAAGTTATTACTTTCAAAAGAAATTTGGAAAGGATGATGCACATGTGCTCACCCAAGGTGATTCTTTTAAATAAACAGCTTAACTGCTGAAACTTTTACAAGACTTTCAACACCTTGCAAAACACAAGCAGAGCTACCTGAGCAGAATTTAGTAGCTACCACTGCCCCTCAGGTATCTGCTACTAAGCCCACTGCTCTAGATGATCACAGCAGCAAAACAACTGCTGTGAAACCCACACCTAAAATCACCAAAAAGCCACACCAAAAGAAAACTCAAAAGCCCCCAAACCCAAATCAAAGGCAACTCTGGAGGATGAGATACCAGAGCAACTGCCAGTGACAGCACAAAAGTCACAAGAAACCACTGCTGCTACTTCCTCACAGCAGATGGTAGAAATATCTCAACCCATACCTCAAACTCCTCCTGCTTCTTCTCAAAAAGAACAGGTTGTACATATAGGGACACCACAATATGATGCTCTGGAATCACTTGCTTCCATCATCCACAACCCAATGCCCGGGGCCAATTCTCTTTCTACACCCAACCTCTCCTCCACAATTCCCCCACAAACAAAAATATTATTGGATGCTCTTGATTTGAACCAGGCACAAACCAGTCCTTCTCAATCACCTGTCAATGAGAACATACCTCAATAAGTGACTGGGTCTGATGTATCAATCATTGCTAACCCACTAACAACACCTGAGGATGTTACACCCCTTGAGTTACAAGTTACTCTTGGTGGTAGTCCAAGTGAAGCAGCCACTACAAGTGCTGAGCCCACTAGTTTGCACTTGGACAGTGGTTAGATCAATAAGACTTTCTTGGAGGCAATTTCTTCTCTGGGAACACCTGTGTATCCAGTTTTTACTGGTTCACTAAAAAGTGTTTCTCTTTTTGAAGGAAGAAGTCCCCAGTTCCAAGACAAAGGGGCATCAGTGGATGATTTCTGGAGTACACTCCCTGAATCAAGCACTGTTACAACCACTGTTAGTAGGAAATCAGATGATCCCATTAATTTGGGTGATGGATTAATGTACCGAGAATTGACGGATAGAATTGACAAACTGGATACATCTGTTGTAGAAATCAAAGACATGCTGCAACAGGTGTTGAAAGTTCAAAAGGTACCACCCACTGCTGCACCAACTCCACCAGCTGCTCCATTATCTGCTCCTTCAGCAAATGAGCTATGGATTTTGTTTCAACCACTGCTCCAACAACAAAGAGAATTAGCTGATCAGTAGCATGAGATTCAAATCCAAAAGTTCAGAAATCTCAAGGAGTCAAGGTTTAAAGATACCCAAGTTGATTTCAAGGCTATAAAGGCCCACATACTAAACACCACTGGCACTGCTCTTCCCACTGTTATCTTTGTGGACAAACCACCACCAGATAATGCCAAAAAGGGGGAGAAAATCAAGCAGTGGAAGAAGAAGGGATATGAAGATGGCCTGTACATTGAGCCACAAAAAGAGAGCATGACTAAAAACATTCCCTTGCCAAATGGTAGTAAAAAGATTGATGTTACCACAAATGCACTTGCTAAAGCAAAAGAAAGTGTAAAAAGGGATAGAGAGGCTAAGGATAAATCTAGGTGGAATGAGGAGAAAAGAGCTTTATGGAGCTGAATGAGCAGGGTATTTCTGAGCCAAAGGATGATAAAAATCCTGAGCCAAAAAGAAAGAATCCCACTAGAAAAGTGAGGGAACCCAAACACACACCATCCAGACCCACCAAGCTTGCTTCCAAACCACCTTCCAAAAGCTTCAAACATCAATCTTCCACCCAAACAGTTGTTGTAACACCTGATGTATCAACAACTGTTGGTACCTCAGTGGTTTCAGCAGTAGCAGTTGATAAACCAAAAACCACCACTTCATCCACAACAACTGCTCTCACTACAACCACTGCCCCACCAAATATTCCATCACCACCAAAACTACCATCACCACCAAAAACAATCTCACCACCATTACCTCCTATCAAAAAGCAGAAGACAGCTGATGATACATAATCAGTTGTAATGGCAACAGTGGTTGAAACACCAGTTGTTTCAACAACTGTTAGTCAGCAACCTCTCACTTCAATCACTTAATAACCACCACTCAAATCACTACCACTGAACAATCCAGAACATCATCAGCCTCTCCTCAACCAAAAAGGAGAAGGTTAATTCTGAAAGATGATGATTCTTCACCACCACCAACTTCTTCACAACCTCTATCACTTGTTACTATACCAAACCCTGTTCCTCTCTCATCAGCTCTGGTTCAAAAGCCAAACACTGATATTACTCCTGCAGGTGTCCAATATCCTCTAGAGCTTGCAGCAGACAGAGAAGAGATCAAATCCTTCTATTTTGAGGATTTAAAAGGAGTTTTCCATCAGTTGGAGGATATCCCAGACCTAACAATATTGAAGAATATTTGAAAATCAAGGCTCTACAAGCAGAGGATATCTCTAAAAGGAGTTCGCAAGGGAAATCTGACAAAGAAATTCAAAGGCATTACCAATTTCTGCTCACTCAAGTCAGATCCTTGGAACAATTTGCAAAGAATGTTTGTCAGCAAATATCAGAAAGAGCAGATGAATCCCTGAGAAAAGACTACATTGGTAACATTATGTCTTACAAGAAATACAAGGGAGAGAAATGTATGTATAAAGAATGGACCATTCCTGAGCTTGAAAGTGAAGCAGCCAGGATTCAAGAAATGATTAAGAACAAGGTCAAACACACTCCTCCTGATTGGGCAAAGTACGAGAAAAATGTACCTGATAAGGCCTTGGAGCTGAGGAGAATGAAAGAGGAATTAATAACAACTGAGTTTGGGTCTAAAAACCAAGTGATGAGGTGGAAAGAAGACAAGGTCAGGGTCACTTACAAAAAATTGGAGGAATTAAGAAAGAAAAATCCAAAAATTCCTCAAAAACCTGACTATCCTGAAGCAGAGGTTTCAACAAGACCACCAAAGCTGCAAATCAGAAGAGCTACTGCTCCAGCTGGTGCCTTTCTTTATCAAAGAAGGAGGCAAAAACAGACGGATGCAGAAACAGCAGAAGAAATAGCTGCTGGTAATGAAGTTATAAAAATGGTTTACAAACAAATGATGGCTGATATTCCTGAACTTGCTCAAGCTCAAAGCACTGCTCAGTCAGTCATCACCAGGCCAGCATCTCCAAACTCCTCATCTAATAAAAATCTCCCAAGAAACCCACCAGACTCAAAAGTACTAAAGTGGAAAACTGATAAACAGACCCATGTACTGACTTTGATCAAGTCTAGTGGAGAAGTGAAAAAGATTTCAAGGGAACAAGCACTTGGCCTAAGTGTTGAAGATCTGCAGGATCTACTTGATCTACCACTGTGCAGGGATGAAGATGACACAGATGCCTTAGACTTTGAGTTACAACTCAAAGGGCAAATAAGGGAATTGTTGATGAGGCAATAAAGCTCCACAATAATGAAGAGTTTTGGCATTATCTGTTCTAGGGGGAGATTGTTGGGATTGAACCCTATCAGAGGAACAGATAATTAAAGCCAAAACTGGATCAGAGCAGTGGATCCAAAATAAGCAGATGTTATGTATACAACTCTCTCCCCTTGAAAGTGATTTCAACATCTGATGACCTCCAATCCACTGATCTTTACAACTGCTAACCTACAACTGCTGATCAAGTCAAAGACTGATGAAGACTAAAGCTCTACTGATCAATCTACTGCTATGGGTCAAGCACTGCTGAATATATCAAGTACTGCTGGGTTCACAACAGTGGAAGGATAAAGCAGTAGTTTAGCTTATCTTATGTAATGTATTGTAAACAGTAGATAGCATAGCAGTGTTTGTATAGATCAGTTGTTTAGAGTTTGTTAGGAGGTTAGATGTCACTTTCATGGTGACGTTAGCCAAGATGCTACAGTGGTTGGTTCGTGCCTATAAATAGAACAGTACCCTGTGCTGTTCTATTAGCTCTTCACCACTCTTCTTCCTGTACGAACAATCATTGTGTGCTCAGGCTGAGGGGGAGTTTGTTACATGCATGCATTGTAATCGTTATTGAAATAAATTCAATCTTTCAGTTCTTTGTTCAAAATGTGTGTTGAAAGCAATTCTCCTGTTTGATTGTGTGCAAAGTTTGTTTCCATTTATATTCCGCTGCATTACTTGTTCATCTTTCATCTTAATTCAAACGTAAAACACAAATAATCCAAACTCAGATCCTAACAGACTGTAATCAATATTGGGGTATTTTGTAAAAGTCTGTATGGATGAGTAATAGGTGTTGGCTTCAAGCTTTTGCTAATGCCTTACTAGTAATCATTCAGCTGTAAATTTTGGTGATGTTTAATGAAGCTTGCTTTGCCGTTCAAAAAAAAGTACTTTAAGATTCAAAGACTTTTAACACATTGACACAAACCACCAGACCATTTTGATTGTTGTTAATAAATGCGGGACATTTAATATATAATATGGTTATGGTCGGTGGCTGTAATGTGACAATCACCGAAAATTTATTACGTATTAAACCATGTTAAATTGTGGTTAACAAAGACTCAATATTAAGACTCAAATCTCTAGGAACCTTTGTGATTAGTTTATTGATTACGGGATTTATGCATAGTAAAGGTGGTAGATCATTGGAAATTTTTAGATGCTATAAAAAAGAGTTATTGTGACATAATAAGCAAACTATACATCGTCCAGAAATCCTAGGACATGAGAATTGTTTGGCCTCAAATACCACAAACAAGTTTTATACAAAATAAACGTGGCTTAGAGGAAAACTTAACATTTTCGGACAAAAAAGATGTGTTTACCCTCAAATATCTTAACACAAATCTTTAAATAACTTGTAGGTAAAATGGACTATATTGATTGGTATGAAAAGTTGTATTATACAGATATACACTTAAACTTGTTCACATTGTTAATATACATTGATCGATGATTGTTAAACGGCGTCAAAACTTGATATATTGTGTTAAAAACTAGAAAGCTAGGATTCAAAGCAGGGGGCCACATCAAGCTGGCTATGCTATTTCATATGCGTGTCACACTTGCCTACTGGCTAGATCATTGGGATTTTATTTGGCCAAAATGTTTATACTTTGTTGGTTTACGATTTTGATCGTTTATATTTGGGTACTGTCTAGAACATTGCGCTTCTGTTTCATGGCTTGTTATTTACAAAAATCACCATGTTGAATGAGGAATTCATTTGATAGACCGTTTAATATTAGAAAAAGAAAACATTTAGTTGTTAATGGACTAGATGCTTTGTTGCATTTTGCCTTACCATTACTTGAGCTAGAATAGAGACCAAGACATATAGCGATACGTGCCCGTGGCATCCAACTACTATGAACTAGCATGTGACCACTTTGGATAGTAAGCATCTAAGGTTGAGATTAGAATCTAATGAACATTATTATAAATCCGGTTTTAAAAACAGTAGATGGGCAGTAAGACAACTCGTCTCATGGGATAGCATTGATCAAGAGCCATTAGAATCGCATATAAGTGTCTTATTTCCCGTCATCATGATTCTCATGGTGCATCTGCCTCTTGTCTTTATCATCGTGACAATACACACGATGCCAAGGAAAGCGATGATTAGTTTAATGTCTCACTCACCGTCATAATTATCATTCGATTATGTTTGTAGACACTATTATTGATCACATTTACTTTTTTGTTGTTAGTTTGGCTCATTTATTATAACTTTTGTATTATTATTATTTTTTTGTTATGGATATATTCTACAAAACCCTCCCCCTCATGTTGAACGATCCTTCCCCATATATCACCTCTCCTCTCGTTACACCCAATCCCTCCAAACACACCCAAAAAAGAAAAAATAAATATTCAACTCCTTTGCTAATGACCCTACCCACTACCTACTCTATTTTATAATAATTTAGACAAGTCTAGAAAGATTTTGTTCCGACATACGAACCTCAATACTTGAATTTTGAGTTATTAAACTAGTGGAAACAATTAGTCAAAATTCAAAATTAGCTTTAATAAATTTCACTAATACAATGACTCATGCTTTCTTATTATGTAATCAAAACAAGTATAAAATAAACATCATAACTGATTTGAGCACGTATACACGCAGGGACACTTTTCTAAACCATTTTCCCTTGATTTTAGGGAACTAAGATTTGTTGTTTTAATTTTAGAGATGTAATAAACCTTATCTTTGTCGTATATGGTTATAATATTTCCCTTGATTTTAGGGAACTAAGATTTGTTGTTTTAATTTTAGAGATGTAATAAACCTTATCTTTGTCGTATATGGTCATAATATAAGGCTATGCGGTATGGTGATGTCCTCCCTTGGAGGATGATTCGTCACGTAAGCGCCACGTAGATCGGGTGTGAGGATGGGGCAAAGAGGATGGAGGTGAGGAAACGGGGGGTGAACCAAAATGTATATATACAAGTTGTATGTATAGGTGGGTGAGAGAGGGGGAGGGGTGTCGTCGTCGTCCCTTTGAGGACGTTCAGGACGCCGTCTGGGGGGGGGGATGGGGGGACGGCGGCGCCGGAGCAGGACTTGAGGGGGACGAACCCTATACCGTGCGGCCTAATATATGATATAATGCTTTGAAGTCGGCAAAAGAGTGAGTGAAACAAAGCAAGTGTTTTGCACCTCCACTTTCCCACGGCCTTAAATTCTAAAAGAAAAAAATCATAGTGAATTTAAATAAACCCAAGTTTCATCATTTGGCCGATAACATTCCTAACTTATGAATTATATCACGTCACTTCCAACTTATTTTCCTCTAGCCTTCCGAAATTAACTGAACGCTAACCCAGTTGGTTTTTTTTTTCTTTTTTTTGCTGATATGGCATCTGGCGTGACATTTTTGCTGACGTGGCATCTCACATGACATTTTTTGACATGGCATTCGACGTGGGACCTGGCGTGGCTTTTTGCTGACGTGGCACTGGTTTAGTGACGTGACATCTGACGTCAGCTAATTGGGTTAAGTTCAATTAGTTTTGGAGCGCCAGAGGAAAATAAGTTAAAAGTTGGGAGTGTATTTGTGTGGTATAATTCGTAAGTTAGAAGTGTTATCAGCCAAATGATAAAAGTTTGGGTTATTTAAATCCAAGGGAAAGAGTTGGTTACAAAGTGGGTTTTTCCTACAAAATGTAAGTTCTATGGTGATGACATGTATCATGTATAGATTTTTAATAAAAGGGCACAATTGTAATTGACTAAATAAGTTATTTAGGGTTCAGATAATTCTAAACAATTAATTAAGATTTTTAAAGGAACCTTAACTTTTTAAATCCATGAATATATCGGTTATGTCGACCACATTCTACGCATCATTCATTTCATCCTTCATCCAATTGGGTTTTTGTGCATATTATAGATTAAAACTTAGATGTCTAATGCAATTATTGATTGTGGTAATGATTTCTTCTGATTTTTAACAATGTGTTTTATCAGTTGCTAAGGTGTTGTTTGTTTTTTCTGAAAAGTTCTGCGCAGGCTCTTCTGTCTGCGCCGCGCAGACCACAAGCAGACTGTTTGTTTTTTCGAAGACATTTCATTAAAAAACGTCTGCGCGTTCTCTTCTTGGTGCAGACTTGGCCTAGACACTTCTAAGATCTTCTAAGGTCTACAGAGGGTTAAGTACCACCACCACCACCACCGTCCACCACCCACAACCGTCCACCACCACCCACCCACCACTGTCCGTACACCACCACCAGTTTATTTTAGAAGTCTACATACATTAAAAAACAAATAGTCTTCTTCTTGCAAACTGTAGAGGTTTGGTCCACATTTTCTTCTACTGATGTCTACATATGTGGTCCATAGATGTAACACCCCGTGTTTTCGAATGTCAAAGTCAAAGTCAAAGTCCAAGTCAACTTTGACTTTCTTTGACCGTAGATAGTCGATTTTGTGTCTTAGTTGTATTATGTGGAGTAAGTGTTGTAATCAGCAAGAATCGAGGTAATCGAATGTGTTTTAACGCGAACCGATTAACGACTGTGAATGATAGGAAGTAACAATGCGATAAAGTTAACCTAATCAGTAATCAAACCGATCTAACAATCAATCGAACTCGAGACTCGAATCATGCGAATTGTGGTATTGATATACGTGTGTGTGTGCCTTATGTGTTACTTGTGCGTGCTTACTTTATGTTTGGTGCGGTATTCAAGCAAATCAATCGAAAATCGAATCGAAACTCGAACAGCAAACGAACTCAATCGAAACCGACATCGAAACGTGACTCATAGAAGATTGTATGTTAGATATAGTGGTTGGGATTAAAAGTAATTTGACTAGGAACTCTATCGTATCCGTATCATCGTCCATCGAAATCGAAACGTCGAAAATCGTCGCAAAATACTCGAAGTGCGTGGCGGATCGAACAGGAAGCATCCTGATCGAACAGGCCAGCCGATCGGCTAGCACCTTGCCAGCCGATCGAGCAGCCCACTCGATCGGAGTTCCCAGCCGATCGGCTGCCATTTTCCTCTTTTGGAAGCCTATAAATAGGGCTGTCATTGTCATACTTTCCATTTTTGGAAAGCTCTGACCGAACCAGCCATCTTCTTCACCTTTTCTCAGATTTCTCTCAATCCCGGTAAGTTTTCACTCTCAATCTTGTACATTCTTAATCATTACTTGATTCTACACCTTTCTATCTTTCAAAACTTGGATTCTAACCGTGAAATCACCAAGATCTAAGCGTTCTTGGGTGATGTCATCATGGTGTTCTTGAAGAACATCATGTTTTGGCCTCATTCCACTATGAATAGCTTAGATCTAACCGATTTCCACATAAACAAGTTAAGATCTATCATAGATCTAAACATTTTCATGATGTGAAGGATTGAAAGAAGGATTTCCAACTTTCTTTCAACTCTTTTACACTCAATGCTTTCAAACCGATAGAAACGGAGCTTGAACCGGCTAACTAATCATTCAAACGGTTAAAAGGTTCAAGATTCGGGTTCTATGAGCAAGGTTCACCGATTTCGAGTTAAACTCTAAACCGACATTCCAAACCGTTCAACCGGCCGGACTTGGATGATTCCTGTTCGAGCCAAGGGAACAGGTGGGAACGAAGGTTATCATAGTTCAACACGTTGTCAAGATACCTTGAAAGAATGACAAATAAACAAACGACCAAGTGTTAGACGAAAGGCCGACCAGGTCAGAAATGCTGGCCGAACGGCTAGGCTGTTCAAACAGCCCAGCCGATCGGACATGCCAGCCGATCGACCGGGCCAGCCGATCGGCTAGCACATGGTCCCACATTTCCACACTTTCGAAGTATAGTATTGACAAGGTAATGTTCAACCAAATGAGTCGCTCGATTGGTAAACATTACTGTTCGGATCATGAGATACTATGCTTCAACACTTAACCATTTTCGCAACTCCTTCGTAGTAGAGAATGTCAGCCGATCGAACAGACTGTCCGATCGAGTGACATTCAGTTGGGGACTAACTTGAAGCTCCTAGCCGATCGAGTGAGCTAGCCGATCGAACGAACCGTTCGATCGAACGACTTGAAAAGGTAGGAACACTTCAGTGTTCTCAAATACTGCAACAAAAACTTCAAAAGTTCAAATCCTCTAACACAAACACACCAGAGGAAGAAACAATCCACTCGAATGGTCCAGCCGATCGAGCCAACCGGCCGATCGAACAGGACTGTCCAACCGGATATACTAGCCGATCGAACAGGCCGTCCTATCGAACCTGCCGTTCGATCGACCAGCCCATTCGATCCATCCATACTTGTTTACTTTTCCGCGTTACTCATCGTTATGCTATCGAACTATTCAGGCTAATCTTACTCTCAGCGCTCCCTTCAATCCACAATCAATCACTGTGAGTATACTCGATCCCTTTTTGCTTTTAGCACTTTTGGGTGTTACATACGTTACCTATCAAATCACAAACAAACACAAACTATTTGAATGCTAACCAACTTGCATGTGCTATTTGACTAAATGAATGTTGTTTATTATGTTTACACTTGGAGTGCTATCTACCTGCCTTAGCAACATAGTACTATAGTTTGGACTCAGCACCCGTTCACACGGGGGTTGTTAAGGACAAATACTTGCATGGATTACGGTGGTAATCATGTATTGCGAACCGTCTCGGACGGTCAACCCGCAGTCGTTGGTACCGATGGTCCCATGTCGATAATTAACATGCATCGTTTTCCTCTGTGTACGTGCCTGGTTATACGTAAACTATTCGAACTCTATATGCTACTATCAAACTTGTGTGCTCACCTTTACATTTTATATATTGACTTTATTTTAACGTATGTGACAGGTAATTAGGATGCTTACTTGCTAGGAAAGCGAGGCAATAATAAAGCTTTAGAGCCCATCTAGCAGTTGTAGGTCGTAGCCTACCTAGGGGTCTCTAGAAGCGAGTAAACTATAGCCATGGAGCCGTTGGAGTTGTTCGATCAAGCATCTATGGCATTAGTTGTCTGTAGATCTTGTCCGGACGAGTCTTAATGACTCTGGGCAGTACTTTTAAACATTTGGTTTGTAATAAATTGAATCTGAGTTGTCGAAACAGTACTATTTGTTTAGTTGTATTCTATGATAACTTGTTTATTTATTTGGGATACGGTATGGGACGTATCACTTAACTGAATTTGTAATAATAGTTGTTGTGGAAACTTCTGGACAATCTGTTTCGCTCAGTGCCGCGCCCCGATGATTCCGCCATCGGTTGGGGTGTGACAATAGACTACATACATTTACCTCTTAAAGAACAAACAACACATAAGTTTCTAAACACTGTGTTTATCAGTTTTTGGTTTCCTTAACTTTTTGTTTCACAGCTCTTTATAGTGTATATGATAAGTTTCTGCTTTCGTTAACTTTTTCTTCACAATTCTTCAAAGTGTGTTTTTCATCATAGTTTCTACACAATGTGTTTTTTAAAGTTTCTTCACAATATGTTTTTCTTCACAGTTTTTTCATAGTATGTTTTATCAGTTTCTGGTTAATTAACTTTTTCTTCACATTGTGTTTTATAAGTATATATATTTTATATAATTTTTTTGTTTTATCACCAATATAAAACACACTACTTTGTTTAATGCGGAGAGAATGTGTAGGAAGTTATGCGGGAAAGAAGGGTCGGTTATTGAACGATGGTTGTTTTTTTTAAACATACTCAATTACCAAAATTCTATCAATCAATCAAATCAATCATTAATTAAAACACAAATATTACAAAAAAAAAATGTCACTCATCTAATCTTAACCATTAAAACCACTCATCAAATGACCCAAAATACTTACTACATTTTCTAGGAAAAACACACTTTGTAGTGGAATCTTACTCTTAAATTCAATATAAAAAACATATTACATGTAGGTGATTTTGGTTTTGAAATTATTAACACTAAGGTTTATGATCTATACTTATGTATACACAGTAATCATATATTAATCATAGAATCTAGAGCAATTTCTTTTTACGGAAAAGGTCCGAATTTTATTATCTGCTTTAATCCTATACCATTTTTTAGCCGGCCCAAATACTTTTTATGTGATGTTACCTAAGAGAACCTTACTCTATAAATAATTCAAAGATATGACAAAAAGAATTAAGAAACATATCAAACTCAGTTTTAAATAAATGTTTTCTTTATTCTATACAAGTCTAGAATGATTCTATACAAGTCTAGAATGAATTTAGGTAAATATATAAATCTTATCAAATGCGATTTTAATAATCTAAGTTGTTTTCTATTTGGAGATAGAATATTTATTTATTAGAATTTAAAACCCACCCAATGTAATTAAAGAAAAACAAGTCAATGGCCAACTCTAGAATTTCTTGTTTTTAGTGGCGGACTCATGAATTATTTTCTGAGATGCGAACAAAGGGTTCACTCAAATTTTTAAGGGGTACATTCGAGATTTTCACCTCGAAAATACATTAATTTAAAAAAAAAAAAAAAAACAGGCGCCCGCCTTCCCAAGTCAAAGTTTGGGTCCGCCCTTGCTTGCTTTCCCATTTATACTATACAATATAATATAATGGATATAAGGAGAAAAAGAAAAATATTTTTATAAAAAAATAAAAGTTTAAGTAATTACAAGTATTAAAATATAAGGTATAACCCTTTACAACATTCAAATCCTCAAATCTTTTAGAATTTTGCATTTTCTCATCCCACGTCGAATGGAAGAAACTTTGTATGAAAAAAATTGTAATAAAAGAGCCCTGTGCATTCCAAAAAAAAAAAAAAAAAAAAAAAATTCAACCATTCCATTATTCTTTTGTCTTAAATTGATGAAGAAACAAAACTGCAGAGACCACCAACGCTATAAAAGTAGGGTAAGCCTTTACAAGAGTTGATAAATTGTGTAACTTATATGCTTTATCCTTTAGCTAAGTAAGTTTTATCTTTAGCCTTTTAACAAAAATAAGTTATATGTTTGACCCAGTGATAAAATAAGGGAAAATTGGTTTTTAATAAACCAACGTTTGTCTCATTGGTAAATAATAATCTTACCTACGTAATTGGTATACAATAATCCTACCTATCAACATGTTGGTACTCAATGAACTTCCGTTAATTTTTCTTAACTGAAGTTAGTTTTTAAGTTTTATTTATTACACAAACAGTCCCTGTAGTTGTAATTTACTAGTTTTTTGAGGTTTTTTTGTTTTATAAAATAGTCAAAACTAGTAAATTACAACTACAGGGACTGTTTGTGTAATAAATAAAACTTAAAAACTAACTTCAGTTAAAAAAAATTAACGAAAGTTCATTGAGTACCAATATGTTGATAGGTAGCATTATTGTATACCAATTACGTAGATAAGATTATTATTTACCAACGGGACAAAGATTGGTTTATTAAAAACCAATTTTCCTAAAATAAGTTATAAATTCAAGCCAAATTAAGTGGAGTGAGCTAGCTTGATTTTTAATCAAGCTGGACTCGATTTTAAGAGTGTGGCTTGATTTTAAATTCGAGTTGACCTGAGCCAATTCTACATGAAGTTTGAGGCTAGTCTTTGTTCGGCTTATCAAGTGTTGTGTTCTCCGCTATATCGTGTGGGTACCTTTCGAGTTTCTTATGATATATTTAAAATATAAAAAACGAATTAAGTCTATAAACAATAATTTAGTTCGTTTTTTAGTAATATATGTGTCAGAACCATGGCCACACTATTCTTTCTAAATATAAAAACGTGGAATGAAAATCCATTGTATGAATAATTAAATCTAATAATTGGAAGAAAAAATATATACATGCCAAACTTGAAACTCCTGAGTTTACGGGCTTCTCAGCCAATAAGAAACTGCCACGGAGGATTGTCACCATCGTTGCTACATGTTTGGCGATAAGGAAGCAGGGCCAGCAAAACCTAATGTCACATGGGTCAACTCATGAGTTGGATAACCATTCTTATTATTATTAAATGATGGATTATTTAGAAACAATTTTATAGAAAAAATAATATAGTTAGTTCACGTAAGGAAAAGTTTATGAATTTTATTTTAGCATTTTACTATTTTATCATTAAAGAAAAGAGGTTTTTTTTTTTTTTTTTTCTGGTTTTGCTATATTTCTGTTTACAAATGTTTAGACCATGCGTAGTGGAAGACACCCCATCCTTGGGCGTTTTGCGTCATGTGGCGGTCCAGTCAGCAAGAAGGCTTTATGTGGCGTTTTTCTAAAATGGGTGTAGTGGGGATGTGGACATTATATTAAAAGGAAGAATGCATGTGATTGGGCAAGAAAACAAGAATGCATGTGATTGGCCAAAGAATTGGAAGTTGGGCGTGAATTAAAGAACGCTTGAGACCAAATTTGCCTCAACAACGTCCAGAGGGCGGTCATAAGGGCGTTTCGGGGCGTGCTTTTGTGAAAAAATGTCTAAAATTTTTACCACTACGGGTGATGTTAGTATGAAGAATTTATAAAGTAGATTCTTCTGTTGTGATGGAAAAGGCAATGAAAATAAATTATTTCTACTGTGTTTTCAAGGAAGGTGACTAGGTTAATTTTGGATAAGTCCAGAAAGATTCTGTTCCAACATTCGAACCTCAATACTTGAGTTGTGAGTTATTAAACTAGTGAAATCAATAAGTCAAAATTCATATTGGCTTTTAAAAAATTCCTTAACACAATGACTCATGCTTTCTTATTATGTAATCTAAACAAAAATAAAATAGAGTTCATAATCATTTTGAGCAGGTACACACGTAGTGACGGGGGTATTGGTTTGATTGATGGTTGATTTTGGAATTTAGGTTGGTCTCTATGCTAATTAGTGAATAAGATTTTCGTCAGAAGTTTCTAGTTTTTTGGTGTTGATTATGTTCTAAGAACCGGCTCTGCTAGAAGTATTCATGTTTAATTACAAAGCAGGATGAATCACATTATTGATGAATTCCTTAGATTGTTCTAGTATAGGTGAGAAATTCCCGGATAAAAACATAACGTCGACACCATCATCGATAATCCCCCGTCCTTGTCGTTTCTTTTTCGTCTCCATCGTCTAATACAACATGGAACTATCAATTTGGGGGCAAAATCACCAAGAAGGAATAGTCGTGGGTTCCTCGTTGGTCAAAAGTTTTTAGGGATCTTAATTATAGAATGTAGTTAGAGCTTTAATTTGAAAAATGAAATTGATGTGTCTGTGTAATGCATATATGATATGTCTTTTTTCTTTACGGCAAATTTCTTTTTACTCTTTGTCGTCTATGAGATTTGAATCCAAAACCTTCTCCTTTTAAATCTAGGTGTTTAAATGTTTTGTTTTTGTCAATGGACCACCACCCGATTGGTGCATATATGATATATATTCTTGAAGGTTATTATGTTTGTAATCTAATTACTTAATATACATTTTGAGAGTTTTTGTTGCTCTCTAAAACTTTATGAGTATGTCCGTGTCATAATTTTCCATTCAATGTATGTGTGTATTTTTTTGTCCTGTGACGTGCATGCTACACATCTCATGTTTTAAATAAACCTCTCACTTCAATATTCTTTTTTAAATCACAATATCACATATTGTGAAGTTAAAAAAAAAATATAAGCTTTCGTGTTTTTATCACATGCAAATGTGCATGTTTCAGTCTATTTTTCTTACATTTTTAAAAGTTTTGAAATGTTCACTAATTTATTTAAAATTATTATAACAAGAATCCTTAAAAAAACTAAACATTTCATCAGTTACGAAATCACATGCATTGACCAAGTGAATTCGAATAAATAGGTTCCTCCTAAAGTGAACTAGTTGTTTTGCGTGGAGAGCGATCTCGAATAAAATCTCGTCCGAGTAGACTCTTAGCTAGCGAAGGGTGTTTATAGTGAACGGGTTGTGTTGCAGGTATGGTGTTACTCAGGAAACAAGTGATCACTTCCTAGTGGCAGTCCTCTTTTACTATGGCATGGTGAATTTGGAATGTTAGAAGCCATAAATTCAATAACAAGGTTACTTCTGCTACGAGGATGATGGAGAACATAAAAGATGCCACGTTCCTTTGGATTAAAAAAATATATATATATCAATGTATTGTTCTTTAAATTATGAGAGATGGTATGATTTCTGGGTTCAAGACATATTTTTTTTAAGTTGTTTTTGTTTTGGAGTTTGTATGGATTTTTAGTCTCTTGATGCCCCTCCTTTCTATAAAGTTTGCTGTTCAAAAAATAGAATGTATTGACTATCTTCTCATTAAGAATTAAGTAGTACAAAACAAGTTGAATAACAACCAATGACGTGTATGTTTAAAGTTTCCTTCTTTAGCATGAACATCTTCCACAAATTACATAAAAAAGGTAGATGGGATTGATAATGAAATTAAACTTTATCTTGTACAGAAAAAAAAAAAAGGTATGTTATATCTTCTTACACCATCACCGATGCAAGGTGATAAATGCATTCACAAACGTGTTTAATCAGACAACACATTCCACAAATACATTAAAAATACATATTTTATCTTCAATCCTACAAACATCTTTACCAATACTTATTTTTTTTTATTTTTATTTATTTTTTTTTTGAACGGCAAATTTAGATCACTGACGGACCACTGGAGTATCATCGTGCCACCAGCGGAACCACCCGATCATATCCATCTCCACTAGGCCTAATGCCTATACACCAATTCAGGAGGAAACCCAATAAATATGGGAAAACCCCCCTTGTGAGAATCGAACCCAGGACCTATTGGTTCAAAGTCTTATCTCACCCCCAAGATACCACTAGGCTATAAAGCCATGGGTCTTTACCAATACTTATATTTCCACATTATCAACACTTT
This sequence comes from Helianthus annuus, assembly GCF_002127325.2. Taxonomy (NCBI): domain Eukaryota; kingdom Viridiplantae; phylum Streptophyta; class Magnoliopsida; order Asterales; family Asteraceae; genus Helianthus; species Helianthus annuus. The sequence continues at coordinate 166,047,792 of NC_035437.2, forward strand.
TACATTTATTTTTAATAATTAAGTTATTTCTATCGGTATACATTTTTTTTTATTTTCGCATTATTTATATCAAAAGTTATAAAAACAAAATATTAAACTTCTAAACATGAACATTAATATATATGTATCTTAAACTTTTGTGTTATTTTTTTTTGTTAAAGTACCATTAATAAACTTATGTTTTAAAATAAAAACATTACATTTTGGGTAAATTACTTTTTGAGTCCCTGTGTTTTATGTGTTTTAACTAGTTGAGCACAAAAGCAAAAAGTTTAACGACCTGAGTCCCCATAAGCATTTTCTTTAACCATTTGAGTCCAAATTTATAATTACATCCACCAAGTCTGTTAACTATGAGGGTAATTTGGTCATTTACACACAAAGTACAAGTCTTGTATGCACATGAGTACAAAGAACAAGTCTTTAATGCATTAACTTTTACTTTTAATATATAATATATATAAAAATAAATTATCTACCTTTCTCCAGCCACCACCACCACCGTCTCTCTCTCTATCTTTCTCCAGCCACCACCACCAACCATCCCCAGCCACCACCCTCAACTACCAACAACTACCCCAGCCACAAACAACATAACAGAACCGATACACACTCAAAAACTCAGACAAGAAAAGAATAAACACCCTACAAAAGCCAACCCCGACAGACAACAAACACTGCCTAAACTCAATTCTTGCTCTGAACACGACCTGTAAAAAACCCACATCAACAAAAACCCATCATCTCAAACTTTGACCCAATTCAATTAATCTTCCTGCTTTTGCACCTCTGCCATAATGAATACATTAGCAAATCAAATTAAAAAACATAGCATCAATTCACCATTAAAAACTCATTTCCTTAAACTCACCGACACCGTTTCGGTTTGTATCTTTATTTTCTTACTCTCATCTACAGTATTCCTCTGTTTTTGCATTCACAAGCTATCCAATTTCGCCGATTACACCGACAGACATTACATCTTCCTTCTCTGCAATGGAATCCTTGCTATCCTTATCCTGAACTTCCACTCGACCGATGTTTCTTCACCGAAAGAGGATCATTTAGTGGTTGCATATGAAATCAAGCATCAACCTCTGCTACCCTCACCAACCATCGAACTAGTATCCGTCTTGGATGAACAAGATGAAGAAATTGAAGAATATGATGATGAAATTGAGCGAAATAGGGATCGGGTTTGTGTGATTTGTTACTATGATGATGTTTCAATTGTTGAAGATCGTCGTGTTGTTGTTGAAGATCGGTGGTGGGTGTTGTGGTGGTGGTGGTGACGGTGGAGGTGCAGCGGTGGTGGGTGTTGTGGAGGTGCAACGGTGGTGGGTGTTGTGATGGTGACGGTGTAGTGGTGGTGGTGACGGTGGAGGTGCGGTGTCGACGGTGGTGTTGATGGTGGAGGTGTGGTGGTGGGATGGAGATGGTTTAGGTAGAGAGAGAGAGAGAGTTTTAGATATTTGGACTCAAATGGTTAAAGAAAATGCTTATGGGGACTCAGGTCGTTAAACTTTTTGCTTTTGGACTCAACTAGTTAAAACGCATAAAACACAGGGACTCAAAAAGTAATTTACCCTTACATTTTTTTTTGTTTATTTTGTCCAATTACTGTATTTGAAATCAAAAAAAATGATATACAAGTGACTAAAACTTATAGTGTACAACTTATTTATACAAATCAAAATAAATTAAATCAAGAAAAAAATAAAATAAAGACAAAACAAACAAAAGGGCCTGCCACCCCTCCAAATACACCATTCTTCCTAAAAAAACATTCCACTCAAATACAAACCCCTTCAATACATTCACTCTCAAATGTTAAATTCACATAAGCCAAATACAAGCAAAATGCAATAAATCATATAGGATATGGCATCTCTCTTTTGTTAAGCCGACACTGCAACTTTTGTAAGTTTGATTGGTGTTATTACTTTTGGTATACTATTAAAACTTCCTTTTTTTGTTGCTAAAGAAAAAAAAAAATTTTGGATATCTTTAACATGATGACTTTAACTCGTATAAATACAAGTATTTAAATTTGTTTATGTTGATCAACCACACAAGGCCCCCATTTCTTATAAGGCTGCTATGAAAAATGTCAAAACACTCTAAGTAGGTTGGTAATTTTGTTTAGAGTTTAGCATTAAGGATAAGACGTCACATACTTTGATTCCTAAACAAGATAAGAAAAAAGTCAAGTCATTTGAAGAGATATAAAGTATAGATAAAAAAAATACGATTCGTGAATATTAAACGACCAAAGAAGATGACATTAGACGGTTCATGGATATTAAACGACCAAAGAAGATGACATTAGAACATCTGTGATTGCTTTGGTCATTTCAATCCCATCCAAAATATTAATCAAACAATAACTACAATAACAATTGAAGATGGTGATTATCACAACCTGAAAATCTAATATTTTATGTGTTGCACCCTTATCCGTAGCGAATTAGGTGACTGAAGCATAATTGATTCCTCACAGCTTATGACAAAATATTTAAAAGTTGAAATGTTATTAATTAATAATCAAAGTAGTATTAAGTACTTCCGCTTTGCGGCGGGGGCGTAAAACTATGCCAAATATCACCAATGCCACATCACCGTCAACATTCACCACCAACACTGAAGTTGCGACGTGTTAATACGGAGAAATTAGACCGAAGCGTAAAACATAGAAAATAATAACTAAGTCGATCTAGGACCCACACGTTACAACGAACTTGTGAAACAGGAAAAATAGATGACATAAAAACGTTGAACCACACACGCACATTGCGTCCTGTTAATCGCGAAATTTAGAACGAAGCGTAAAACGAAACGTAAAAACGTTGAACCACACACGTACGTTGCTCTGTATTAACGCGGAAAATTTAGAAAAAAAGGTAAAACGAAAAATTTACGAAAGATGAAAAGTATAGGTGATCAAAGTTGAAGGTAAAAAAAATATGAATTTAAATTATAAAAGATGAAAAGTTTTGGGTTAAAAGTAAAAAAAATTAAATAGTTTTGGGTTTAAAATAATTTATCAAATACTTGATACTTGTGGATTAAAAGTAAAAAAAATCATTTTTTTTTGAAAAACCCCTTAGCTATAAGTACAACACTAATATGCATAAAAGTGTTGATAATTTATACTCTTTAAATTTAAATATTATCCATAACACAATACAAGTAATTCAAATAATCCTTTCAAATCAACCTATACATAACATAATCTGTTTTATTCTATAAGGCCTCATTCATACATATCATCATCAACATCTTTCACCTGTTTACCTGTATCATATGTAAAAGTAGTTTTTTGGTTAACATAAGTTGGTGAGTGAATCTTATTATTTTAAATAAAAAATGTTTTTGTTTATTTGTTTTAAGAAAAATGTTAACATGAAAATCCAATAGTAATTAAACAATGACGATAAATGTTAATAATATATAAATAACTCATAACCAATCAACCAACATGACACTATAACTGTAACAACTTAACTGAACATGAGGACACTGTAAATATGAGATTCAAGCCCACCAACGAGTGAATCTAAATGATGGGACGATACTATTCTACAACCCATGGTCGTGGAGAACTTAGTCAGCCTGATGGATCCATTGAACAATGATTAGCGACACCTGATTAGCGACAATGGTTAGTGACTCAAACAATGAACAAACTACAACTACCAAATAATCACACATTGAACTTTGCATGTATTTGAATAATGAAAACTTAAAGAAATAAACAAATGCGTTATGACACATAATACACTCCAAAACATCTTAATGCGAAAAAGGAGAATTATGAAAAATCTACTCATAGGTTGTATTTTGTGATTCTTTGAAATAAGCATGAAGAATGAGGAAACTTCAAATGACAATAATTATCGTACAAAAAAAATACAAAAACCCTAAATAGAATATCCAATGAAACACAACCGTTATATTGATTAATTATATTAGATTTTTATTATTCACATGGTACGTCTTGTGTCACCATAGTTTTCTAGATTTGAAAGATCTGGGTGAGGTCGAAGATACATCACCTCGTAAAAGGTTAGGAGTTTTCCCGACATTATACCATTGCGAATAAGATTAACGTGTAAATTTATCGTACATATGTGGTTTATTTAATAGGTTATAAATTTATAAAATTGTATTACTTAAATTTATTTTATTATACATAGATTTATTATTTAACAAATATATATATATATATATATATATATAATTTGTTTTATTATGTATCTATTTAATAATTAACACATATATAATTTGTTATATATATATATATATGTGTGTGTGTGTAGTATTAGGATCCTGTAAAATGGATATTTTTCGTGAGAAGTGTGAGAAGACATAAAAATTGACATGTAGGCATCATGTTTTGGACTTGGACATAATGTTTTGGGTTGTTTTGGCAAGAAAAACACCAAACATAACAATTTAAGACACAATGCAATGAATTCTAGGCTTAAAAATTAAAACACTATGCCAAGAACTTTAAGTAGTGTGTTTTAAGTGTTAAGCAGTGTGTTTTTTTTTTTTAAATTTCATGCCCATAATACATTGCATTGTGTTTTAAATTGTTATGTTTGGTGTTTTTCTTGCCAAAACAACCCAAAACATCATGTCTAAGTCCAAAACATTTAGGCATCGGGCGTAAAAAAGAATTGGGCCCAAAATTTGTGGTTAAGGGAAAATGAATTAAAAAAATAAAACTTTAGCGATGAAGCCAAGACTTAACTTGAGACCTTTACGAGTATGTTTGGCATGGAACTTTTAGGAGCTTCTAGCTTTAAGCTTTTAAGAAAAAGCTCCAACTCAATAAAAAACATTGTTTGGTTGAAGGAGCTTGAAACTTTTAGGTTAGAAGCTTGAAGCTTTTGGTTGAACGCTCCTATTAGTAACGTCTCGAAGGAGCTACAAGCTTTTAGGGAAAAAAATGACTATTTTAACTTCTAAAGATAATGAACTGTTTAGTTATGTTTTTTTTAGTTATGTCCATTTTAGTCATTTTATACATTTTGTTAAAAGCTCCAGCTACTCTGTCAAACATCTAAATATATCTAAAATATTACAACCACTAGCTACTAGCTACCAGCTTCCAGCCAACAGCCAACAGCTACTTTTGCCAAACATACCCTACATCATCCTGAACTGGTTTTTTCCACTACACCACCAAGACTTTTTTTCATAGTAAATGGATGAATATACTAAATATATAATTTAATAAATATATAAAAGCTTATAAAAACTTTTCAGGACCTTTGAAAATTTGGGCCTCAGACGTCGGCACGGGTTAACCGACCCAAGAGCCGGCCCTGTATATGCTATAAGCTGGGTGAAAGTTGTAAGTTCTGATTTATTTTTTTCAAATTGTTAAATTATAGAAATTTTAAGAATGAGTGTAATAGTAAAAGAAGCATAATTAGTAGAGGAGGTATTTTGTTTTATTGCATTGTTATCTCCATACAAGGCCGTGAATGTCTTGGCGGCTGTGGAAGGTTTGCAGGTCTGTGATCCTCCTGACACTTTTCTTAAAACCAAATTTGCTCGTATCAGGGATTTCCTCAAAATATGGAGAGACGAATTTTTGGCTAAGGAAAGAGAAAGTGAATCTTTGGCCATTTCGGAACTGGAAAAACTGGAGGAGGAAATGGAATTGAGGGATTTATCGGAAGAGGAAAAATGGGTTATGTCAGAAAATAGGAAAACTATCCAAGAGATCGATGATAGAAAGAGAGCGGATGTTAAGCAAAGAGCACGTATAAGGTGGGCCGTTGACGGAGACGAGAATTCTAAGTTTTTTCATGCTATGGTTAATAACAGGAAAGCCTCGAACAACATTCACGGCCTCTCGATAGATGGAGATTGGTGTACTAAACCAGTTAAAATTAAAAAGGAGATCTTTTCGTTCTTCCGTGAAAAATTCAAAGAGAGTATCAAACATAGGCCGATTCTGCAGTGTTTTAACATTAAGAAGATATCCGAGGATAATGGTAACATGTTAATTGATCCATTTTCAGAGTTAGAGATTAGAAATGCGGTTTTTGAATGCGGAGAGGATAGGGCCCCTGGTCCTGATGGTTTTAACTTTAAATTCATCAAACATTTTTGGGAAATTTTCAAAGAAGATTTCTATAGAATTTTCGCTTGGTTTCACAATCACGGTGTGATTAATGATGGGTGTGGTGCGTCGTTCATTGCGCTTATAGCTAAAGTCCCGGACCCGGTCTCGCTCAATAATTATAGACCTATTAATTTGGTCGGTGTTATAAGTAAGGTGATTTCTAAGGTTATGGCAAATAGGATGAGAATGGTTTTGGACGGGGTTATCTCGGAATCCCAATCGGCTTTCCTTAAAGGGAGATTCATCCTAGACGGTCCTCTTATTGTAAATGAGCTCATTTCTTGGATTAAGAAGAATAAAAAGAAAGCGTTTTTTCTCAAGATAGACTTCGAAAAAGCCTACGACAACGTTAATTGGTTCTTTGTAATCAGTATCCTATCCCAAATGGGATTCCCAGAGTTGTGGTGCAAATGGACATTGGGGATTCTCAAGTCGGCTTCTTCGTCGGTGCTTGTTAATGGGGCTCCTACGTTCCTTTTCAGATGCAAAAAAGGAATGAGACAGGGAGACCCTCTTTCGCCGTTTCTTTTCCACGTGGTTATAGAGGCTTTGTTGTGCATGATCAATAGCGCCAAAATGCTGATCTTATCAAAGGTATTGTTACTCCACATGATGGTCCAAACATATCTCATCTTCTATACGTGGATGATTCTATTGTTACGGGGGAGTGGGATACGCAGGAAGTGGTGAATATTGTGAGAGTTCTTCGGGTATTCTATTTATGCTCTGGTCTTAAAATCAATATAGATAAATCCAACTTGTATGGTATTGGTGTGGGCATGGAAGAAATTATTGGTATGGCTAGCGTGGTGGGGTGTAAACCGGATTATTTTCCTTTCAAATATCTTGGTCTTTCGGTTGGAGCGAACATGAATAGGATTATTAACTGGCAACCTGTTTACGATATTTTTCGTAACCGGTTGGCTAGGTGGAAATCTCAATTACTATTGATTGGTGGAAGGGTCGTCATTATAAAGTCGGTGTTGGAAAGCCTCCCGTGCTATTACTTCTCGCTATACAAGGCCCCTAAGAAGGTAATTTCGGATCTTGAAGCCCTGATTAAGAAATTTTTATGGGGAGGTTCGTTAGAGGAAAAGAAGATGCATTGACTTAATTGGGACCGGGTCTCGTGTCCTAAAAAAAGGGAGGTTTGGGTCTCAATAAACTTTCCGACGTTAATATTTCTCTTTTAATAAAATGGGGATGGCGTTTTAAAACAGAGAGTAATAGTCTTTGGAAAAAAGTTATTGTTGCGCTTCACTCGAGCAGGGTTGGTTGGGAAGGATATCTGATTAAAAAATCTTTGAACGGTACGTGGAATAACATTGTTAAGGTCCTCATTAACGTTAAGGTGGGAGGTGATTTTATTAAGAATTATATAAAAGGTATCATTGGGAAACGGTAACAACATTTCATTTTGGCTGGATGCTTGGATCACCGACGAACCTCTCAAGATTAAATTCCCAGATCTGTTCCGTATAGAGGCTGATAAAAATTGTTCTGTTTCTGATCGCCTGATCTGTTCAGGTTCGGAAGTAGAATTCAAGTGGAAATGGAAAGATGAGTCGGCTGTTTCGGGGTTGTCTATGTCATTTTCTCAGTTGTGCAACATTTTGGTTTCAGTACAGCTCTCGGATAGATCTGATAAATGGATCTGGTCTCCTCAAAAAGATGGATTATTCTCGGTTAAGGCTGTTAAGACAGTCCTCAGTTCGGATAGGGATCGGGGTAGCAATTTTGTGTTGGATTGGTGCGGCTGGGTTCCAGACAAATGCAATATTCACATGTGGAGAGCGGAAATGGAAAAAATTCCAACAAAGCTTGCTTTGAGGAAAAGGAATGTTTTATCCGAAGATCCGAGTTGCCCGTTATGCGGATTTGCCGATGAATCAGCGGAGCATGTATTCACTGCCTGCTCGGTGTCATCGGCTGTTTGGAACGGCATTAGCACTTGGTGCAAGACTCCTTTCATTTATGCGTTCACGGTTAGGGATCTTCTCGGTATTCATTCGTCTCCTCCGGTCTCGGCTAAGAAGAAGGATGCGTTATATGGAATCATCATCATAGTCTGTTGGAGCCTTTGGCGGTCAAGGAATAAGTTGGTTTTTTCGAGTATCCCAGTTAGGATAGATAGGATTCTGAGCGAAGTTAAAGCCTTAAATTTCCTTTGGTTCTCTAATAGATCTAAGTACAAAGGGGTTAGTTGGGAGGAATGAGTTTCCTTTGTAAATATGTAATTGTTTGTAGTGTTTTTGGGTCAGGCTGGTTTGGGTCGGCTTGGTGTTAATGAAGTTTGCGTTTCAAAAAAAAAAAAAAGATACAATACGATTTAAATCTTTCTTTTTAGAGTTAACTGCCATTTTGGTCCCTGTGGTTTGTTCACTTTTCCCACTTTAGTCCAAAACTCAAACTTTTTGCATCTGGATCCCTGTGGTTTCAGTTTTATTGCCATTTTGGTCCAAAAATTAAATTAAGTCATATTTGTCTTATAAAATCCTACAGTTTTGTCATTTTCCGCAGGGGCAAAATAATCATTTCATTTTTATAAATAAATACCATATTTTATAGGACAAATATGACCTGATTTGCCCTTGAGGAAAATGACAAAATTGCAGGATTTTATAAGACAAATATGACTTAATTTCATTTTTTGACCAAGATGGCAATAAAACTGAAACCACAGGGACCCAGATGCAAAAGGTTTGAGTTTTGGACTAAAGTGGCAAAAGTGACCAAACCTCAGGGACCAAAATAGCAGTTTACTCTTCTTTTTATATATACTCTTTTGATTTGATCTTTCAACCTTATAAAAGGATTTCTTATAAAATTTGTAATATAGTCTTTCCATCATACGTTTATAAAAAATAAACTATTATGTTTTAATAAACTCTCGATATCAATCGGATACGCACATCGATATCACTCATTTTCGTGGATATCAACTTTTATTAATTTTCATATTTCATAAACTAATAAATATCTATCAATTTCATCGCAATCTGTGAATATCAAAATAAATATGTATGAACTCATTTTCGTGGATATCAACTTTCATTAATTTTCATATTTCATAAACTAATAAATATCTATCAATTTCATCGCAATCTGTGAGTATCAAAATAAATATGTATGAACTTTTATCTTGTTTCGTGGATATGAAAATAACTATTTTCAAAGTTCATAAACTAATAAATATGGATCATCCGCATCACAATCTGTCGAATATCATAATAAATATGTATGAAATGAACGTTGAACGCTATCACTCTCATATACTTCGATTCAGTTTAATATATAAATATTTATGTATACCAGAATCTTAGGTAGTGTTCGTTTCACAAAATGGAACGGAATCTAAATGGAATTGGAATTGGAATTTAAATTAATGGAAATGGCTAAAAATAACTCAATATGATACTTAAAGTAAATGATGAGTAAGATACCAATTTATTGATTAAATATGTTTAATCATACGAATAGAAAAATGTCTAAAAGGATTTAATTAGGAATTAAAATTGAAAATAAAAAATTAAGAAAATTGATGAAAAGATTCAATTTTGAAAGTATAAAATGTTAATTCGACTAAATGACCAAATTTTGGTGAGAATTAGAATAAAAGAGTACAAAATCTAAGTATTGGTTTATTAAGTTTTAAGCTCAAATATTATTACCACTCTAAAACCAATGTTTTAAAAACCGGTAAATACCGGCCGGTTATACCGGTATTATAATTTCCATATGTAAATCCGGTACGAAACACCTCGGTAAATAAGTGAAACGACATAAGGTTTGTACCGGCGGTAAAATCCGGTATACAGGTTTGAAACGTAATACCGGTACCAGCTCAGGGTTATTTTAGTTTCGATTGTTACTTATTTTTATTATATATGTTACTTATCTTACGTATTTTTTATATATTATGATTATTCGTAACTAAAATTCTTATTTAATATTGTATGAAACGAAAATAGTTATCCTCTAGTTGATGAGGATGGCGATAATAGTGAATTTCATCTTTTATGCGATCGTGAACTTGATGTATTCAACACTCAAATGACTTAAACATATCGTACACTTTTATTTAAAAGAGCTTGTTCGGAAATTGAATGATTTTCGATTATCTTTTGGATTATTTTTATTATGGATTTACTTTTGGATCATCTTTTAATATGTAATCATGCATTTTTGGAATAACTTTTGAGTTGATGTTGTAATTTATGAAATTATAGAGTTAGCTGGTCAACCCGACTGAACCGCTCGGTACAACCTGGTTCAATCGGTTGAACCATTTTTTAGCATAATCCTGTTTGATTTAAAAACCGGTTTTAAAACATTGTCTAAAACTATGAATTGGTAGATTTAATATAAAAGGTATTTTATACATCAAATGGGAAAGCCTTAAGGGTGAAGGGAGTGGTTAAACACTTTGAGTGGCAAACTAAAAAATCAACCAATGAGAGTGTGCCATGTCAAAGTGGTAAACTATGCTCAAAATGTTGGCAATGGTTTAGACACTTGGTGAAGTGGTAAACTATTTTTTTTAAAAAAAAAGAAAAAAATGTGTGATTGGTTGAGATGGCATGGACCCCACCACAAAACCCCACTCTCTCCCCTCTCCTCCCTCTTCCCGAATCGGTATACCTACACCGATTTTGGCCTCATTTTCGGCAAATGGTGTTCGGCAAAATTGATGGCATTGATTTGCCAAGTGGTAAAGTGAGTTTACCACTTCCACTCCCTTCACGCAATGATTATGCATACCAAGAACATATGAAAGGGAGTCATTGTTTGCTTCCCAATATGTTCATTAAGGCTTTCTCATTTGTTTTATAAATCACAAATCTGGTCTTTTATCACGCATCCTCATGTGCAAGGTCTTAATAAGTTTGTGACTTTTATTGAGACATAACGTTCGTGATATATGGGACAAATGTGAGAGGGGAAAACTTTTAGAATTCTTAAAGAATGCCAAATATCTATTAAGGGGTGCGCATTTGCACATCCCCTTGAATGGCACGTTGTACATCTTACTGGCCATTTTTGGTACAGGCAAAATCTAGGTTGTCCTGTATCAATTTTGTTGGTTATCGACATAGAAGATTGTTACTTGGGTTTCGAGAGATGTTGTGCATGTTAGATAGCCGAGACTCGTGAGTGTAATGATGGTTTACTCCATCATCTAACTTGAGGCTCGCAGGACTAGCCCACATGAGTTATAAGGTCAAGCAAGGGCTTAGGGCCCAATTTTTTCTAAAAAATTATGTGTATGTGCATTGGACCATTGAAATTGAATAACCCTAATTGAGAAAGTGAAAACATGAGGAAATTAGTCAATTAGGGTGCTAGAAGCACAAACTTAAGTACCCAAATGACATCAACGGACATTCATCTCAATTTTAATCAAATCTATGGGAAAGTACCCAAATTGGTATGGGCACAACCCAAAGTACCCAGATTCTTTCGTAGTTGAGAAAAATGTGGATAACATTGGTGTTGAAATGGTTGTTGTTGAAATCGTCTGTTATTGTATCGGTTATATTTGGATATAATCTCTTTTTGATTTAGAGACTTTTTTTTATTTGCATAAACCAACCATTGATTTTTGGGAATCCATGGAGAGCGAAATCTAGTAAAAAGAGTGTTAATTTGGTGGGAAAATCTAGTAGAAGCTAAAAAGTGAGTAAACTGCCATTTTGATCTCTGAGATTTGGTCACTTTTGCCACTTTAGTTCAAAACTCAAATCTTTTGCATCTGGGTCCCTGTGGTTTCAGTTTTATTGCCATTTTGGTCCAAAAGTGAAATCATGTCATATTTATCTTATAAAATCCTGCCATTTTGTCCTTTTCCTCAGAGGCAAAATGATCATTTCATTTTTATTTTATTTAAAACTTTTATTAAAGGGACTATTTGTGTAACTAGGTTCAAGTTTTGGATTAAAATAAAAAAAATTATATGTTTTTAAACACACACCTGCAACACCCTGTGTCTTCTTCATAACCTCACCACCACCACTACCACCACTGCCACCACAACCTCACCACCACTACCACCATCACCACCATAGCCTTAGAATTTCTGTTCTTCGTTCTGATTTCCGGATCTAACCAGAAATCATCATCCCTGAAATTATAGAAAACTCCTGTCCCTGTTTTCCAATCAAAGAACCAAATTTATTCCGACAAAAACAAGAACGATCGCAAGAATAAAGGACAAACCAAAATTTTTTTTGATACAACCATAAGCAAGAACCCAAAACGCTTAAACAATCAAAAACTGTTTCGTTTTTTCGAATGCAGTCTAAGAATTTGAATCCCTGTTTTCAAATCGCAAGTATCCACATTCAAATCGCAAGTATCCACATTCAAATTCAAAATTCATAATTGAAATCGAACAATAATCAATCTATACACTTGATACATACAAACCGAGGACAAAAACATCTTCGGTGATCATCACTGAAATCGGAATTTGGCGAAATAAATCTTCGATCAAGAAACACGAACAACAGAGAAGGTTAGATCCGGAAATCAGAACGAAGAACATAAATTCTAAGGCTGTGGTGGTGATGGTGGTAGTGGTGGTGAGGCTGTGGTGGCTGTGGTGGTAGTGGTGGTGGTGAGGCTATGAAGAAGATACAGGGTGTTGCAGGTGTGTGTGTTTAAAAACATATAAATTTTTTATTTTGGTCCAAAACTTGAACCTATTTACACAAATAGTCCCTTTAATAAAAGCTTTAAATAAAATAAAAATGAAATCACCATTTTGCCCCTGAGGAAAAGGACAAAATAGCAGGATTTTCTAAGATAAATATGACTTGATTTCACGTTTGGACTAAAATGGCAATAAAACTGAAACCACAGGGACCCAGATGCAAAATGTTTAAGTTTTGGACTAAAGTGACAAAAATGACCAAAACTCATGGACCAAAATGACAGTTTACTCCTAAAAAGTAGTGTAGAAAAATAAAAAATAAAAGTTAATGTATTTATAGTGTTAAAATTAATTCAAATTAACTTTTTAAATTTTTTGAAAAGGGTTACAACCCAATGGCCATGAGACTACGGCTATCTCATTGGCATATAGTACCCGATCAAGCACCGATTCCCCTAACCAAAAGTCTTACGATGGTGTTGCTGAAAAACCCGAACATACCGATCATGGTACTCAAGGGTGACCCGAGTACCCTTAGATATGGAAAAATAATTGTGTTATCGTGAGTGAGGAAATAAACAAAATCAAAGGGACTGAAGATCAAACGTTCAAGAAGTCTGATGGTCATCATTAGAAACTCAATCGTCGTTATCGCTAATCAGACTAATCACTAAATTGAAGATCCAAGTTAGTCGGCCCTATAACTCACATTGACTTCAAAACCGACAATCATTCAACATTTAAACGGCTTTATCCTTTGTAGTTTGTGTATAATTCTAATACCTCCCTCATTGTTATTTTTGGTTAAGATTTGAGAAAGTATAGAACATTTGCATTAAAAGTATTTAAATTTTGTTAGATATTTGATATTATAAAAGGGTCATAACTTTTTAATTCATTTAGGGCCTTCTAAATGTTGGGTCACCCATTAAGGATCATTAGATAGACGTTTGCCACGACATCATAAAGTTTAAATAATGAACCTTTGATGCTACTTAGATGGCCTAATTATATTACGTATAATTGCGTTATACCATTATCATAATTCTCTGCCAAAAAATTATTTTAAGTTAAACAATCCCTACAATTTAACCATATTTAAGATTATTCATTTATGAATATATATGGATAATTAAAGAAATATAAGAACCGTCTCCAAGGGGATGACCTGGTGGTAAAGTGGTGTATTCCCTAATCGAATGGTCATGGATTTAAATCCTGTAAAAGACAAGTGTAGTGTGATTTTAGCCATTAAAAGAAATATATAAGAACCACCATGTAGAAAAAACCATAAATTTCATAAACTCGTTTAATCTTGTTATAAAAAAAAAAGAAATATAAGAACCACCATAAAAAAACCATAAATTTCTTAAACTCGTTTGATCTCGTTATCAAATACTCGTCTGCTTTATCATGTACAGATATGGTTCAAGTTATTCTACAGAGGTGTCACGGCCCTAGCCCTGATTTGACCCGGTCAAGAGCCGCAGGACAGGAATCCCGTGGTATTTAATAAATGCGACAGCGGAAGACTTTATCAAGATCATTTTAATACTAAAAATGCCCGTTTATTTTATTACATAATTTAGGGATAAAACCCTGTAATTTACAATAAAGTGATTTCACTGGGAAATCTTTATTTTACAAAACATGTTTCTTTATTGAGTAAACTGCAATTTTACCCCCTGAGGTTAGGGGTCATTGGCATGTCTACCCCCCCCAAGGAAATAATTGTAATTTTACCCCCCCCCCCACTGTTCACTGTTATGTCGCAACTTTACCCCCTGTTAACAGTCAACGGTAGTTTGACCTTATAGGTGAGGGTATTTTGGTAATCTTACCCAATATTTATTATTATTATTATTATTATTATTATTATTATTATTATTATTATTATTATTATACCTTTCTCTCTCTCTCTCTCTCTCACGAATACTCACCTGGGTCTCTCTCACCACATCTAACCTCCCACCATCATCTCACCTGCTGCAAGAATCTGCAAGAATGAACCGCCACCATCAGCCACCACCATCCTCACCAGCCACCCCCACCACCAGTGGCGGAGCTTGACCAAAAGTTTTGAGGGGGCGTAAAGTGATGGGACTCAAATTTTTTTTCCTATCGTTACGTTTCGGATCGGGTCGGGTTGGCTATTCGATTCAAGTCGGGTCAAATAATAATACTTCCAAATAAAACAAACTGTATATTTACCAAACTACCCATCATTTATATACAAAGTTTATAAATATTTAGGATATACAATTTAGGGAAAATAATCGAGGGGACGATCCTATATAATTTTAAAATTTTTGGACAAAAAATCGGAACTTATACACTTTTAACCGAAACATTGGGGTGGGCGGGTGCACCCCCGGGCACCCACTATACTTCGTCCCTGCCCACCACAATCCACAACAATCGAAACCATTTCATGACAATTTCCCCAACTCCCACCAAAATCCCCAATTTAACCAATCAATCAGTTTCAAACCCTAAATTGAAACCCTAGGCACAAATTTCAACTCAATCACACAAAGATTGAAACCCCTCTGCGATTGAACCAGTCCATCCCCCGTCTCTGCCACTTCTCCTCACCACCACCGTCTCCGCCGCTACTTCTCCTCACCACCACCGTCTCCGCCACTTCATCAGTTGAATCTGGGTTGAACCTGCACATGAACTTGGCATGTCTGGGTTTATGTATATGGGTTTGTTTTGTATGAAGATGTTTTTTAATCTGCTATGTTCATGTGCATATGGGTTATTATGAAGATGTTTTTTGAATCTGGGTTTGTTTTGTTTTTATGAAACATCATCATCAGTTGAATCTGGGTTATTATGAAAATGTTTTTTGAATCTGGGTTTGTTTTGTATGAATCTGTTATGTTCATGTGCAGAATGAACTGATGATGATGAACTTGAACATAACAGATTCAAAAACATCTTCATACAAAACAAACCCAGATTCTTGATGATTTGTGTAAATTTGATGTTGAATGAATTATGAGAGTAATTGTTTGTAGGTGATTTGTGGATCTAGAAAACCCAGAATGAATGAATTGATAATGATGATGATGAAGATGAAGAAGAATGAACTGATGATGATGAACTTGATTCTTGATTTTTTTATATAATTTTAATAAGACAGGGGCAAAAACGACTTTTCACACATTATAACAGTCAAAACAAACGTTGACTTAACAGAATCTGTTAACGGGGGTAAGGTTGCGACATAAGAGTGAACAGTGGGGGGTAAAATTGCAATTATTTCCTTAGGGGGGGTAGACATGCCAATGACCCCTAACCTCAGGGGGTAACATTGCAGTTTACTCTTCTTTATTTATTTATATTGAGCCACTTCCTTAAGCTCGTAGTGCTTCACGGCACTTTTCCTGGATCACAACAGATCACCTGAAACATGTTTGAAAAAGGTTTTGTCAGCGGGGAAATACTGAGTGAATCATTCATTTTACTTAAAATGACGCATTTGTTAAAATTTACAGTATTAAGAGCGATTACAATTGCCCCTATCTTATAATTATCTGGTCTAGTTGTCATTTGACCGGATCTATGACTGTGGTCATATCACTATTGGGTCCTGTCACCCAAAAGTGACGTGTATCACTATTTAGGTCCGTTCACCTAAAAGTGACGTGTATCATGATTTAGGCGCGCCCACCTAAAATTAGAGGTGTACAAAAAAACTGGTTTTAGAACCAAAACCGAAAAAAAAAACCGAAACTGGTTTTTTTTTTAACCGGTTTTTTTATAACCGGTTTTTTTTAACCGGTTTTTTTTAACCGCCGGTTTTTATACCGGTTACTATTCTTGACTTCAAAAACCGGTTATTCACCGAACCGGTTATTAAAAAAACCAGTTAAAAACGGTAAAAAACCGGTTTTTTTGGGAAAAACCGGTTAAAAACCGGTCCCAACCGGTTATACCGGTTATTGTTTTGGACCTCAAAAACCGGTTAGTAACCGGAACCGGTTATAAAAAAAAACCGGTTTTTATTTTGGGTGAAAAAACCGGTTATTTTTTAAACCGGTTTTTAATAACCGATTAACCGACTTGTACACCTCTACCTAAAATGATAAAAACAGCAGTAATGTGCAAAATACCTCACTTACTGCCATTAACTTTAAGATTTGCAAAGACTTAATCCCTGTAATTATAACTGGAAAGCAAAATAGGGTTTTGAAAGTAATTTGATAAAAAGAGAATGACTCACCTTGCAGATTTATACGGGCGTAGTTTAATCTACTGATTAGCCTGTTTAACCTAATTTAAATAACAATGCACACGAACTGGGTTAGTAACTAATACAGTATTTACGACAATTCACGAGATAAAACCCTCACAACAAATGACAAAGTGCGATACTTAAACATCCATCGAATTAACGACGAATGACAAAGTATAAACCCAAATTGAGCAGCACTTAAACATTCGTTGGATAGTTTCAATCGATCGGACGTTGAATCATAATAGCGATCGAGTTAATATCTAGTATTGTGGCAGCACCTCACTATATGAAATTATAATTTTGGACAGTATATCTTCGTTTTTGAAAAGTTTCGTCGACACAGAATGCCCCTGAGCCAGGCTATTTATAGCCTGAAATTGGGTTTTACGCGGCCCGCGTAAACCCACACATACACCTTACGCGGCCCGCGAGGCCGCCTAGTCTAGGCGTAGGGTTGATGGGTCATGGGCTTAGGTTGGACAGATGGGTTATACGTGGCCCAGATACTTATCCGGTTGAATTTCAAGTTGACGCGGCCCGCGTAAACATCCTTTAAGTTTTATGCGGCCCGCCTAGAACCCTAAAACTTATCCGATTGATCATTAAGTTGTAGCGGCCCGCGTAAGGTTAAGCTATCCCTTACGCGGCCCGCCTAAAACCCAATTTTCTTGTTTTTCTTGGTTTTTAATGTACAGTAGGGTTTTAGGGTTCTGAGTTCGTATTTATGGGTTATTTAGGGACATTTTTGAAGGTCCTTACATCCTCCCCACCTTAATTAGAATCTCGTCCTCGAGATTTATTGAAATAAGTGTGGATATTTGCGCTTCATTTCTGATTCCAGTTCCCAGGTGTATTCGGGTCCTCTTTTCGAATCCCACTTGACTTTGACCAGCACCAGCCGTTTATGCTTAAGAAACTTGATCTTTCTATCTTCTATCTGCAGAGGTTTCTCCACAAATTTCAACTTTTCATTTACCTCTATCTCTGGAAGAGGTACTACCAGGGATTCGTCTGATAGACATTTCTTGAGATTGGATACATGAAACTAATCATGTACTCCGGATAGTTCTTCGGGTAGTTGTAAGCGATAAGCAACTGGTCCTATTCGTTGAATTACTGGAAATGGTCCTACGTACCTTGGACACAGTTTTCCTTTCTTACCAAATCGTACTACTCCTTTCCAAGGAGATACTTTCAAAAGTACCTTGTCTCCGACTTGAAACTCTAGTGGCTTGCGTCGATTATCTGCATAGCTTTTCTGACGATCTCGAGCTGTTTTCAATCTTCCCTTGATTTGAGTTATCTTGTCAGTGGTTTCTTGCATAATTTCAGGACCTGATAATTGACTTTCTCCTATTTCTGCCCAACAAACTGGAGTTCTACACTTGCGTCCATACAGTGCTTCAAATGGGGCAGCTTCGATGCTTGAATGATAACTATTGTTATAGGAGAATTCAATTAAGGGTAGGTGGTTATCCCAATTACCACCAAAGTCTATCACACATGCTCGGAGCATGTCTTCCAGGGTTTGTATCGTCCTTTCACTTTGTCTGTCTGTTTGAGGATGATATGCAGTACTTAAATTTAGTCGGGTTCCCATTGCTTCCTGAAAACTAGTCCAGAAATGGGAAGTGAAACGACTATCCCTATCCGATACAATGGAGAGTGGAACTCCATGTAAGGATACTACTTCGTCTACGTAAAACTTGGCTAACCTTTCCATGCTAAAGGTTTCTTTCATGGGTAGAAAATGAGCTGATTTGGTTAATCGATCTACAATTACCCAAATCGCATCATTACCTTTTCTGGTTTTGGGTAACTTAGTAACAAAGTCCATTGTTATCAGTTCTCATTTCCATACAGGCATTTCTAACTGTTGTAGTAGTCCCGAAGGTTTCTGATGTTCTGCTTTTACTTGTGAACAAGTAAGACACTTAGGTACATATTTAGCTATATCCTTTTTCATTCCTATCCACCAGAAATTATTTCTTAAATCTTGGTACATCTTATTGTTACCTGAAACATGTTTGAAAAAGGTTTTGTCAGCAGGGAAATACTGAGTGAATCATTCATTTTACTTAAAACGACGCATTTGTTAAAATTTACAGTATTAAGAGCGATTACAATTGCCCATATCTTATAATTATCTGGTCCAGTTGTCATTCGACCGGATCTAGGACTGTGGTCATATCACTATTGGGTCCTGTCACCCAAAAGTGACGTGTATCACTATTTAGGTCCGTTCACCTAAAAGTGACGTGTATCATGATTTAGGTGCGCCCACCTAAAATGATAAAAACAACAGTAATGTGCACAATACCCCACTTACTGCCAGTAACTTTAAGATTTGCAAAGACTTAATCTCTGTAATTATAACTGGAAAGCAAAATAGGGTTTTGAAAGTAATTTGATAAAAAGAGAATGACTCACCTTGCAGATTTATACAGGCGGAGTTTAATCTACTGATTAGCCTGTTTAACCTAATTTAAATAACAATGCACACGAACTGGGTTAGTAACTAATACAACATTTACGACAATTCACGAGATAAAACCCTCACAACAAATGACAAAGTGCGATACTTAAACATCCATCGAATTAACGACGAATGACAAAGTATAAACCCAAATTGAGCAGCACTTAAACATTCGTTGGATAGTTTCAATCGATCGGACGTTGAATCGTAATAGCGATCGAGTTAATACCAGTATTGTGGCAGCACCTCACTATATGAAATTATAATTTTGGACAGTATATCTTCGTTTTTGGAAAGTTTCGTCGACACAAAATGAAAGCCCCTGAGCTAGGCTATTTATAGCCTGAAATTGGGTTTTACGCGGCCCGCGTAAACCCACACATACACCTTACGCGGCCCGCGAGGCCGCCTAGTCTAGGCGTAGGGTTGATGGGTCATGGGCTTAGGTTGGACAGATGGGTTATACGTGGCCCGGATACTTATCCGGTTGAATTTCAAGTTGACGCGGCCCGCGTAAACATCCTTTAAGTTTTACGCGGCTCGCCTAGAACCCTAAAACTTATCCGGTTGATCATTAAGTTGTAGCGGCCCGCGTAAGGTTAAGCTATCCCTTACGCGGCCCGCCTAAAACCCAATTTTCTTGTTTTCCTTGGTTTTTAATGTACAGTAGGGTTTTAGGGTTCCGAGTTTGTATTTATAGGTTATTTTGGGACATTTTTGAAGGTCCTTACAAAAGGCTTCTAATTGTAAAAAGTGTAAGAATGATTTATAGAGTGACAAGTGTCCAATAAACAAAAATTAAACTCACTACATCACCACCCAAAACCTAAGCACCCACCCCACCCCACTCCACCACCACCCAAAAACCTAAACCCCCCCCCCCCCCCCCCCGCAAAAAAAAAACTATACCTCACCAAAAAAACCCCCCAAAAAACCTAATCCCCCCCACCCCCACCCCCACCCCCCCAAAAACCTAAAAAAAAAATCTAAACACCCATCCACCCCCACCCCACCACCACCCAAAAACCTAAACCCCCACCCCCACCCTCTCGGCAAAAAAAAAAAAAAAAAAAATTCTTTGGGGGTGGGGGTTTAGGTTTTTAGGTGGTGGTGGATGTTTAATTTTTTTTTTTTTTTTTTTTTTTGTAGTGGGTTTTTAGGAGCCTTTGTACACTTCTTACAATTAGGATTCTTTGTATTTGATCCTAATCCGTATAGATATTTGATTAATAAGTGGAAGGATATAATAGGAAGACTGTTTGGGTATGAAGGTTAGGAAGTAATCATGTTCATCAGATTTGAAATAAATGACTAAGATTAAATGAGTGAAATTGAACAAGAAAAAGGAGACGCGAGAGTTTGTTTAAGGGGTATTCTAGATCATCCAAAACAATAGTTTCTCTTTCCTTAAATTCCCTCCATTTTTAAAACGTTAATAACTCTTTATACGTTATTATTTTTTTATAACAATTGCACCATAAAAACGAACGTTTTTTTTTTTTTTTTTTTTTTTTGCTATCCATTAGATTTAAAATAAATGACTAAGATTAAATGAATGAAATTGAACAAGAAAAGGGCGACGCGTGAGTTTGTTTAAGGGTATTCTAGACCATCCAAGTCAATAGTTTCTCTTTCCTTAAATTCCCCCGATTTTAAAACGTTAATAACTCTTTCATACGATAATTTTTTTATAACAATTGCACCAAAAAAATGAACGTTTTTATCTTTAAAACGATTATACTATTGTTATACTTTTGAAAAAAAAAATCAAAATCCAGATGCGTAAAACGCAATGAACAAAAAACACAAAAAAAAAAGATTTTTTTTCTAAAACGTAATGAATAAAAAACACAAAAGAAAATGTTCATTGTAAAACGCAATGAACTAAACCAAAAAAGAAATTGTTCTTTCTAAAATGTAGTGCATTAAAAACACAAAAGAAAGTGTTCCTTCTAAAATGCAATGGACTAAAAACACAAAAGAAAGTTTCTTTCTAAAACGCAATGAACTAAAAACATAAGATAAAAATGTTTTTTCTAAAACGCAATAAACAAAAAACACAAAAAATGAGTTTTTTTTTTCTAAAACGCAGTTCGACAACCTGGATCATAGAACTTAATGATTGACGAAATTATTTAGATTTCTTACACAGATCGAAGCCGGTTTCTTCAACGATTGACGAAATTTGAATGTTAGAAACACTGATCAATGATCGAATTGAGTGATTCGCTTGAAAATCACAAGAAAAAAAAGGGAAATTGTATAAAATGAAATTGGGTTTCTTTAAAAAAGTTGAACAACACGTTCATTGGGTGTTTGATTTGAGTCATTGATTGATGAAAAAATCGTGATATGACGTAGTGATTATAGAGAGAGAAAGTGAAGAAATAGTTGAAGATGATTAGTTTTGAAAATTGTGGGTTTTAAAGATGTAGAGAAACTGAAAGAGAGAAGATGAGATTGACTAAAATGTCTCTCCCTATGTTTTTTGTTATTTACCGCATACCTTTTTATTATTGGCTCCTACACTTTCTACCCAAAACCTATCATGATATTTAATCCCCTCGAGTAAACTACCAAAATGGTCCCTGAGATTTGGTAACTTTTGCCACTTTAATTCAAAACTCAAACCTTTTGAATCTAGGTCACTGTGGTTTCAATTTTATTGTCATTTCCATCCAAACGCAAAATTTGGTCAAATTTTTCAGCTAACATCCAGTTTTTTTCTTTTTCCTTCCTTTTATTGAAAGGCAAAATGGTCATTTTTTTTTTCATTTGTTATAAAAAAACGTTAAAAAACCATTTTGTCCTTCATTAAAAAGGAAGAAAAAGACAGAAAAACTAGATGTGAACTGAAAAATCTGAACAGATTTTAATTTTGAATGAAAATGACAACAAAATTGAAACCAAATGGATCCAGATTCAAAAGATTTGAGTTTTGAACTAATGTGGTAAAAGTGACCAAACATTAGGGACCATTTTGGCAGTTTACTCTAATCCCCTCCCTTGATTATTTATTTTGGAAAGGACTCCCTTGATTATTATCAGGGCCGTCTCAATGTTTTTGGTGGCCTAAAGCAAAATAAAATTTTGAGGCCCTTTTCCATATCAAGTGCTTAACTATTAAGGTATAAACTAGCGTTTAACAACATCAACAGAATCAAGTGTTTAACTATTACCAAATTAGGGGCATAAATTACACTCAAAATCAATAGTTTTAACAACGATTACCTTCAAGCAAAACCAACTAATAGAATAGCAAGCAAACTAGGATAACTAAGTCTAGCAAAAAATCCGAAGCGATTACCTTCTGCTTCTGGCATGCAGATTCGATGCTATTACACAGGTTGGTGGAACATTGATGATCAATTTTAAGCTATTACACAAAAGTCATTACGGAACCAATTTAAAGCTATTGCATACAAGTGATAAATGATCAAAATTACCAAAAGGGTAATTAACAAAATTGAGAATAAAACAAATGACATTTCCGTTAAATTGTAGTGTCGTTTCATTGTTCAAAGGGGGTCGCTTTTTTAATTTTCTTGAAAGACCTAACTTTGTCTTTTGGGCCTACAAGCAAACACAACTACTACCTTCTTTTGTTTGCTTTCCCTTTCATTTAGTTAACCCAAAACAATCAGCACAAACCCAAATATAAAAATATATATATATGAAAAAAATTCAAGATGAGAGGCCCTAAAAGTTGGTGGCCCTAAGCTAATGCCTCATTTAGCTTGCACTAAAGCCGGCACTGATTATTATGTTTAATAATTTTACATATGAAATTAAAAACTATCTTCGATCAAAAAGTAACAAACAAATCATTATAATATTTATTTTTAGTAATATTTTAAACAGAAACATCACCTTTTTTTGATCATATTCCTCTTTTTTTGTTACATGTTAACAAATCGTGATTAGTCAAAAAAACAAAATGGTGATAGAAAATAATAAGGGAATTAATAGAAAGATTAGGCGAGTGAGACTGATTGGGTGTGACGGCCCCCACCAAATCCTTCCTGTGGGCGTTGAATTTTCAGTCATGACCAGGTTTGGACGGCCAGATTGATGTGTGACAGTGGTGATACTTTGCATAACGCTTATCTTGACACGCGTCCATGCAGGTGTTCTTTTGCTTCTAGAAATAGAAAGCTTACTTTATATAGTAAAAGGTTCTTTTAAAAGTGTGTTGTTTTTATGAAAGTTTCTTTATAAGGGTAGATTATAATTTTGTGTATTAAAAGTAGTACTCTAATTAGGGGTTTCAATCGTGTCGGGTTAATGAGTTGGCGGGTTGATAGATTGAAATATTTAACCCGAACTCGACTCATATTATTATTCGGGTAAAAAATTTCAACCCTAACCCGACCATATAAATTCGGGTCAACCCGAACATGACCCATTTAACCCGTATTTTTAAATGAGTCATATAAGTTGATGATTTATAAACGAGTTGTTGAGTTTTAAGCGGGTTATCGATAACATATTTAATGATGAGTATGCGTGTGACAAATAAATAATATAATTTATCAAAATTAACATTAACAAACTTTGTAAAATAGAAACGGAAAAAACAAAAACAAAAATATAAAAAGATATTTTTTTAAATAGTTAAACGGGTTATTGGGTCAACCCGTTTTTATACCGGTCAACCCGAACCCAACCCGTTTTTAATACGGATTAACCCGAACCTGACCCGTTTTTTTTTTTAAACGGGACGTGTTAGTCGACCCAAACCTGTTTTTTTCGTGTCGGGTTCGGGTCCGGTTGACGGGTCGTCTCAAGAATTGCCGCTCCTAACTGTAACTGATACAACTCACATGGATCATACCAGAAACGCAGTATGGAATCATGGCTCAAATTGAAAAGGAAATTATAATATGACCAGGTTGGACGCTAATTGATAATTTAAGCTTTTATACTCATGTAAAATCGTATTTTTTTTTTATCCAAACGTATACCTAATTGGATTTCGGGGTATTGGTATACGTGTTAGTTGAGAATTAATTGTAAGGATTCCAAAAATACATTTCTTAGCGGTTCTAATATGTAGATAATGTTAAGTTTGTTAAGGATAATTGAATAAGAGTGAAAATTTATCTCATCCAAGCAACATAGTCATGATTATGGTATTTATTTCTCTTAATGAGTTTAATGTTTTTTTCATTGAACTATGAGTTTATAACAATTCTACTTAGATATATTATCGCTCATTATACGCTATTAGAAACAAGATGACGTTAAATTGGTACTTTGGGATCTAGAAAATATATTGAATGGATTAGATATGATGTCTTACTAAAAATCTTACAAAACATAGTGGAATAAATCTTAGTCAAGTGAAAAAGGGTACACGGCGTACAATGCTTCCCTTCAAACTAATTCATACATATTCAGTATGTAGAGTCCTAATCATCTATGATAGTTGCTTGACTTAATCTAGAAAGCATTGAGTTTTCATTCTTTATGAGCATCATTCGTTGAGAAGATATTTGAAAAGATGTATTTCATTTTGTCATCTTGGTGTAGCATTCTCTAATTAGAGTTATGTAAGTCACATTGTCGTTATGGATAATCGTTGGGTCATCCTTGATTCACTCTAAAATGTATGCTTCTTGTCTTTCCTTATAATCGTTTACAACTTGATCCTTAAAGAAAAATGTCTTTCGTTCGATGTCTTATAACTTGTAGCATCTTCAAGGACTAAATCATGAAGTATTTGGGACTTGGGAGTGGGAGCAGATTTCTTAGGACCAGAAAAGGGTCGATTATCGATTGTGGGACCACTCATGATCTTCATTATGTCGTGATTGATGTATCCTTAGGACATCTTATGCTCTTGTAGGCATGTTCATGAGCCGAGCTAGGCCAAGCTCGGGCTCGGCTTGGTTTTGCTCGAATTTAAAAAGAAAAATTAATACATAGCTCTCAAAGTTCAATAGTCTAACATATTATTCGATAGTTTAAAAGAGCATATCCAAAATGAGTACAACCTAATACATTACAAGCGAAAATCAAGTTCAACAACACAAAATAAGTTTCAAATTTCAACGAGATACAATATAAGTTTATTAGCATGGTCATCCACCTTCAAATATGCCATAGATATACAATTACAATCATATATACATGTAAATAATAATTAGTTTTTTGTAATATATTATAATGTATATAAAAATAAAGTACATTAAAAGTAAAATAATCCAAGCTAAGCCGAGCCGAGCTAAAAAGCGAGCCAAACCGAGCCAATTTGGCTCGTTACGAGCCGAGCTAGGCTCGCTTTCTTACCGAGCCGAGCCGGCTCGGCTCAGTTTCAAACCGAGCCACATCGAGCGAGCTTTTTTCGAGCTAAATCCGAGTGAGCTCCGAGCGAGCTCCGAGCCGCGAGCTTTTTGGACAGCCCTATGCTCTTGGTCCTTTTGAAGGATACATCAACTTTTTAAGATAATCATTCTTTTATCATTAACAAACTATTAATCATTTCTATAACTTTTTTAGTTTTTAGATTATGACCTTAGAAGAAAACTCGCGATGATACAAAGGGATTAACATGAATGGGAGGCATAGATGCACTAGAAGTTTGAGGGTAAACAATAGTATACCAACAATAATCACCAGGCTGAGCTCGATGTTGAACAAAAGTGTAGCGATGATTGGCTGAATGCATACTTTATCATTTTTTTGCACCACCACCCCAGGATCCTCCCATCCTTAGCTAGATAGTTTTTTTATTATACTAACATACTATGTTCCTTGTTATATATATATATATTTTGATTGGGATTAAAAAATGATTGATTGAATCTTACGTAGTTAAAAATGTGTTAGTTGAATTGTAACATCTCATTTTGGGATTTACCTTAGACAGGAAAACAAAAGTGTAGTTTGGGTCCATACTGTCAAATACCAAACAATAATGATCATTTGAACAAATGAACCTCCTTGGTTACATGCTTATGTGAACATGAGGGTAAACTCGTAATACGGTTAGTGAGAACTAACAACACTAGCAAGTTGTAAGAAAAGTGAGAGCTATAGCTAATAGTGGATAATACCTAACTATGGGGGACTAAAGTTGTAATTATGCCTAACTTAGTTAAGTTCATAAGAGTTTATATTTAAGGGAGTTAGTTTGTCTCATGGTGTGAGTTAAAAGGTTAAACGTGGATGATAGTGGAGGTGTTGGTTACAATTAACCAAAAACCCAAGTAGAGGGACCAAAAGTGACAAATGAGCAAACTTCAAGAAGGAGAAGGGGGAGGTGAAATTACATTTTATGTGTGTGAAGGTGTATATGTTGATATATATATATACACACACTAGTGTGAGTGGGTGTGATTTCTTGTGTAAATCAATTCAAAAAGGAGAAGGGAGGAGGTGAAATTGCATGGAAGATCTATGATTTTAAGAGTGTTCATTATCTTGTAAGCTTCAAGTAGCAATAGTATTTTCTTGAACTTCCTTAGTTAGATCTCTTGATGGGTTTTGATAAATTATCCCTAATTGGGTAAACTGGAAGTATAAGATGGTTGAATTTGTGTTTAAATCCACTAATCTAGTGTCAATAATGATTTAATCATCTCAAATGGGACTTTTGATGTGAGAATCCATGTTCAGGAAATTGGGTTTTATGATTGTTTATGGCTTAATATGAATGAGTTGGAAGAACTAGAGATTATGATATGTTTGATGTTTATGTATGATTAATACTTGTTTTTTAGTAAGAAAGTTGATAAATGAAAGCAAGAGTTTGGAAGATGAACATGAAAATACTTGTACATTGTGCCTTATTTGTGGTGCGTATATCAAGTGTTTGATGAAATCTCTAAATGACAAAATTATGTGAAAGTGATACTGATGTATTTGAATGTAAACTCTCATGAGAAGTGTGCTTTAGATATAGTATATGTGGAGATTATGCCGATTTCATATTTGGGTAGAAGTGTGCACTAGTGGCTTGCACTATAAGCTTAAATGATGCGATGCACACCAAGTGGTTGTTTGATTGAATAATTGTGATTTAGAAGTAAATGTGAAGCATATGAGATTTCTAGAATGGAGTAATATTGGAATGCTATTAGGTTAGCTAAATATGTAATTATGGTGTTAGATGTAGAGTTATGAAAATGCTAGTATGAATGGAATGGATTACACATATGTGTGCATGTAAGTAAGTAATTATATGGTTGTATGTGTGTCTTAGAACATGAGTATGAAAAGCATATGGTGTTATTAGTTGTAATGCTTCGCTTTTTAGTACTTTCCTTATTTAGAAAGTCTGTTTGTATTTCTAATTTTGGAAACTTGTAGACTTTGATCATAATGAAACTCAGTTATTTTACACATTATTTTATACATACTTGTTACATACTCGTTACGTACTTGTTATACATGTAAACTTGAATACATACTCATATACGCAAACTCATACTTTGAAATACATGCAACATTAGTTTATACATGCATATTATTCATACATGATACATATACATCACACTTGCATGCTCAAAATACTTAAAACCGGCTAAAATACGCAAAAACGAGCAAACTTAACTCAACGAGTGACTGAACAAGCCTCTTCGTGCGAAGAGGCCTTGCCCCTCGTGCGACTGACTCCCTCGTCCCAACTCACTCGCACCAAACCTCCATTCGTTCCATACTAAGTCGCACAAACACCCATCCACCCCTATATATACGAACCCATTCCCTCACTTCACACCTTCCACCCATTCTGAATTCTCTCAAGTTACTGAACTCATACACTTCAAGCAGGGCATTCCAGCAGCTCCTAAGTGAGTCCTAACTCGCTTTTCCTAATCATTTACTACTTAATTCTTCTACTTTTCTTCAAATCTTCACAACTTGGTTAACCTCTTGGATGTTTCAACGACTTGCCTTGGCAGTCTAATGATGAAACTCACCACCTTGAGGTCCAAGATAAAGATTGAAGTTCTATTTTTATTAAAACTTTTATAAAATACTTTTTCAGTTCTAAAACTTGGCGAAATCTTGAACCCATCAAGCTCACAGCTAAATCCATAGCTGTGGGTTAGTGTAGAGGTGGATTTCAGCCAAGAAACGAGTTTGTTCAAACAAAACAGAACCTACTCATACAACGGAACCCATTCGCACGAATGGGCAGTCTGTTCGGGTGACAAGACATCCCGTTCTCGTGAAGGGACTTTCTGTTACTCCCGTTCCTGCGAAATCCTAAGTGTTGAATGTTATCTCAGATTCCCATCTTCAATATGGACGAATCTGCGTTTAACAGAAGTGTGAATCCTGGAAGCCTTGGCTTTCCAATCTAGTCCCACTACCTCATTTGGACTTGCAAACGAACACCCAAACAGTCTCCTAGACTCAGAATAAGTTAACCCTGCCTCGCCTCCAACACTTGCCATGTTGGGAATGACACGCCCGGGTTGTCCTTATTCGGCTATTTGGTGTATGTGTATTTATTTTCTGTTATATTCGTGAACAACTGGGTTTGTTAATGATGTTAATAAACTTTGTGCTTTGGTGAAACATATAATGAGGCGTTATACCTCCATACATGACTTCTATGAACTTCGTGACTTTACTGGACTGTTATTATAGACTATATAATATAATATATAGCATAACCGAAATCAGAACGTTAACAGTTTGATGGTTAAGTATCTCGAACAGAACCACTTCGCAAGAACAGGCCTTTCGAGCGACTGGTAATTTCACACTCGCACGAATGGACTCTGTTCGCACCTATTCGCATGTCACACCCCGATATTTCCACGTATTACCGGTGGGCCCGGTGGGGAGTATCGTGACGTAGTTGATATTGTCATAGTCAAATAACATAATTTAAATGCACAGTGGAAGCAAAAGATGAATCACATTACAAACCGAATAAGTAGTAATATCAAAGTATCATAATTGGACTGTAATGGATCCACAGGCGGATCAAAAGATAAAAAAAATCATTGTTCAACAGACTTTATGTAACATCCCAAAAACGAGTTTGGTAATCAAACCACCTTAATAGTAAAGACGGGTAAAATACCGTTAGTGGTAAAAATAAATCCGGTAAATGTTAGGACTCAAATAAATAAACCTAATATTAATTAAAAAGGGGAATAAATACTTTGAGAAAACAAAGTATATAGAAAAGGCCAAATTAACGGGACTTAAAACATAACGGGTTATAACTTCCCGAACCCGTTAAAGTAACTAGGAGTAATTAACCTAGTTAGTAGCATGTGATTAAGTAACTAATGGTGAGATATAGCTTCATTTGATCAAAATAAAACATGAGGGACTAATATGGACAAGTGAGAAACTTGTTTTATTAAAACAAAAAAAGAAAAAAAAAAAACACAACACACTTGGTGTGTGTGTGCGTGTAATCGCCAGGAGAAGAAAGAAAGTGGTTAAAAACCCTAGTTCAACAAATCCTCCAAATTGAAGCTCAAATCAAGCCCGAATCGTCTGCATGATTACAAATTCGTGATCACCTAGTCGTGGGGATCATAAGGTATGTAAAAATTTGATGATTCGTGAAGTTGCAAAATTTGAGTTAGCATCATAATTCGCGAATTATGTAAGGATTAGAGGAGCTATGGCTAAGTTAGTGATGTACACATGCTTAGGAACTAAACCCTAAGTGAAAATCATACATATGATGCTATGACTTGAATGATTTGGTGATTACCTATATGTGTGTTAAATGGGTGTTGTAGAATGATGAAGAACACTAGAAATTTGATTATAAATTGAGTGTTATTTATTTATATCAGGAGAATCTAGATGTTATTATGCATACTAGATATATTAAACTTGCAAGAATTGTTTAATCTTGGCTAAATAGTTAGTCATGAAACTTGATTTTTGATTTAGTGAAATTATGCCCACTAGGTGTTTGTTAAAATGCCTAAACGAAGCTAAAATGTTGAAATTCCATGTGAAGTGTGCATTTGAATATGTTGATAGATCAATTGACTTTTAGGAACTCAAACTAACCAATGATTTAATCGAGTGATAAAGTCGACATAAGACCCGTTAGATGGAGTAGTCATAATTGATAATGACTAATCTAACCATCTTATGAATTATGGTGATAGTTTGATGCCTAACGAGCTAGGTGGAAGCTTGATGAGTGAACGGGTCAAACGAATCAAGAAGGGAAGGAAAAGCATAATTCGGATGCAAGGTAAGTATATCTTACACTAGTTATATATTTTAGAATATCCTTTTGTCGTGTTAATTACGAAAAAGACAATTATGATGTAAGCCATAGTAGGCCAAAAAGTGTTAAGAAATGATTTATAAGTAAAAAGACTATACGGTATAAACCGAAGCGAGTCTTGTAGACGAGATGGTACTAAATAACATCTCGCAAAAATAAACGGTCACTTAGACCAAACGGGTCGAATGGTGAAAATATCACCATTTGAAAATATCGACTAACGAATATTGTCGAGTTGTGTGTTCACAGGAGTAAATACGGAAGAATAACTTGTATCGCTATTACGTAGCGAATATTAAAGCAAGGTATAAAAAATGGTCAATATAATGATCCGAGTCAGGTATGTATAATGATTCAACTCATTGTTTAGAACTTGAGATTCTATAAGTGTTAGACAAGGTCAAAATGAACATTCGGTTATCTTTTAGGTAAACCGAATAATTTGAGTCATAAACATGGTGTTTTAGAAATATAATGGTTTACAAACAAGAATTATAGTTAAAAGGTCGGATTTTGAGTCAAACAAGTATTTAAAGGTCCTTGTAGTAAAAGAATGATGAAAAATTGACCAAATTGCCCTTGTAAGCTAATTTGAACGAACGACCCTTAAAGGTGGTTCGGAAACAAGTTTTATGATTAAATAATACTTAGAATAAGTGTAGAAGTTGAAAGATGTAATACGTTAGTCAAATAGCTCTATTTGAGTCTTGCCGTAAAATAACAATCCGAAGGGTAAAACTCGGAACATATAGATATCCACATTGAAATCCAACACACAAAGAGTTGTAGTTGAAGATTACTTGATAAGAAATGTAGGAATAAGATGCTAGAAATGAATGAAAGCGATTTCAAGCTTTAAAGTGCTTAAATACCCTTAACGGGTCAAAATAAGCATAC
Organism: Helianthus annuus; assembly: GCF_002127325.2. Taxonomy (NCBI): domain Eukaryota; kingdom Viridiplantae; phylum Streptophyta; class Magnoliopsida; order Asterales; family Asteraceae; genus Helianthus; species Helianthus annuus. The sequence goes on from NC_035437.2 coordinate 166,079,429, forward strand.
GAGCGAAAAAGGGTTTAAATTGTGTAATAAACCTATGATTAGAACCTAATATGGTAGGTAATATTAATTTGAATAAGTGTATGAGATATAGGAATCAAACAAATACGTTTGTTTGATAAAATGCATAAACGGGTTAAAATTCGGTAAAAAGGTAACGAGTCGAAGGCTTAGAAGTCTCAAAATTTCTTATGTTGGATGTAGGATTTTAACTCCATAATATGGAGGATTAAATTACGGACGCGTAGGAAAAAGAATCGGGTAAAACGGACCAATAACGAAGAAGTTATGGCCGTTTCCGTGAAAACTGGCATAGCTGAAACTAAGCTGCAGACCTGCTGGAAAAGTGCCTCCCCCGTGCCACGCAAGGGAGCAACATGGCGCCGTCACGTGGCGCGAAAGAACCCCTTTTTGTTGAAAAAATTGTATTTCAATCAGTTCAGCTTCCTAGACTCGTTTTGATACGTTTTAAACTACGTATGACTGATTCAATTCATGTTTTATGGATTGTAGGTATATTTACAGTACCAGAGGATGATCAAGCTCAACGAAGAACCGAACACGATTAAGTTACAAGCTTCCGCACTATGTATCGTTGTTATGTTAAATGACGAAACTCACACATGTTATGTTGTATAGTTCTAATTCTGTAAAAGTTTTAATGAACCCGTATTTTCAATGTATTTGAAATCATAATTACCCGTTTATTTTCGTAAATTATACGAAAACCTTTAAATAATAATAAGGGTGTTACACTTTAAAGGCATCTAAGCTTGCAAGACTTTTATTTGATGCTAGGAGAGGCCAGCCTATTCCGATTAGTACCTGCACTTAGCCTTTTTGGGAAAATACGTCAGTTTACACTGGTAAATACAATTAACTGACTCATTTTGAAAATGTTTAAGAAAATTGATTTGAATGCACAAGGCACAAAATATTTTAGAACTTGGGATAATTATTTATATATAAACTTGTAAAAGAATTACATGTTCATTATACGTTCAGTAGCCCGGGTTGAATACCGGGTTAAAGATTAATAGACACACCACATGATATAGTCCCGCGGCGAGTTATTCTCGAAACCGGCGGTTATACCTTTTTATATATATATGCACTGGCAGGTGTATGCCTACACCCCGTGCTAAGGTTGTGGCCATTCTATGAATGATGCCAAGGATATCCGGGACATGGTCATTAACCCCCCAAAGGCTTTAAGCAAACAAAACAATTTAAACAGGTCATTTCAATAAATTAACCTTTATACGATTAGAAATTCAATGCCCGACCAAGCGGTATTTTATATACCGTACCCCAAGCCCGTATAAGGGAAAAAAGTTAAAAGTATTTACCTGAGCAAGTATAAATCACAAACAGTGAGTGCAAGTAGCTTTTACTGGACTCCTAATCTGGAACGAAGATTTTTAATAACCTATTAGATTCCTAACAGGTCTTAAGTAAGCCTAAATTTAGACCGGTTAGTTTTAAAGGAAGATATACGGTTCAAACGCACGATTAAGCGAAGACCGGAATAGAATGTGATTTAGACCCGACAAGTTTGAAGACTTGTATAATATGGGAAACTAAACACATTCTGGATTTTGAGACAAAAATGATAAGGTTTGACCCGTTTCAGTCAATTTATGCAAACTAGTTACATAAACCGAACCGAATGCGAAATATGCGTAACGGGTAACCATAAGAGTCATATATAGGTTTCCTAAGTTAATATGCCTTAAATATGTTGTGACATCAGTAAGATATCTTCTATTATGCCCAAAATGGATTTAAACTCAAATTATGCCCCGTAAGGGTATTTTGGTCATTTAAAAGGTTATAAAAGAGATTAAATATAAATCTGAGTTTCAGGTCTGATATAATCAATGAAGATACCTAATTTTAATAAGTTATATCAGTAGGGTATTACATATATGTGAAATTTATCATTTATAACCAAACTATGCACCGAAGGGGAATTTTGGTAATTTCACATAAGGTTTAAAGGTCAAATCTGGAAATCAGAGTTTAAAACTGTAGGATCGTTTTCGGCCCTGATTGAGTCGATCAGAAGAATTCCTATCCAAAACAAGAGGCGGAAACTAATGTTTTGGTGCGATTTCAGCCAGATTCACTATTAATTGCTGTTGTATTGATCTTGATAACGTATACAAACTCTGACAGCACTTCGGCAGCACTTCGTGGCTCACCGGAAGAAAACACCTACAACTCTTACTTAGTTTCGCTTGAATGACCACCTATATATAGTTCACCAGGTTTCGCTTATAAGAACATGTACGTATATGCGGAACTACAACACTAACATATAAGCGGAACTACCCTTTGACACAAAAGCGAAACCATCCTAATGTCACATAAGCGAAACTCTGTTTAACACATATTCCTAGGATTTCGTGCCATGTCTAACCTATACACAACTATACTCGATATAAGACGTAGTCGACAGACGTAGTGCACCAACAAACTCCCCCTCGGATGTTGACGGAGTCTTCAGTGTCGAGTCTTCGATTGTCATCCTACAGTCTTTATCAGTCTTTGATCTTCCTCTGAAGTATTTGTCATTGCAAGAATCCGCAAACTCTATCTTCATCATAAACAAACTCCTCTCTCTCAGATGTTGACACGGTGTCTTCAGACTCCCCCTCCCTATCTGCTGGGATCATAGCCTGGAATTCACAACTCCACGATTCATACCAAGATCGATACGTGGCTCTGTTCCAGCACAGAATAGTCACCTGGCACACATTTACCTGCACAATCTCTACCCACACATAAGTTTCATTAAAATATTAAATCTATTATCAATTAGAAACTTTTGCCAGAAACTTCAGAAATAATTTTATAATCTGGATCTTTTACTGGCTTTTATCAAACAAACTTAACAACTTCACATACTCTCTCCCAAACCTGTTCTTCATGTTTAGCACTTAGAATTTCGAAAATCAGCTTCTCAACACCAGTTGTCGAAAATCTTTTTGAATTTTACAAAATATATGCTAAAACACACTAAAATCTTTTTGGATTTTCTGAAAGAAAGTAAATGACACCACTTGTAAAAAAATAATAATGCAGAAATAAAATATTTACAGACAATATTTTTGTGAGTTCGTGCAAGAGGATCATATCAGTTTCTTCTGAGACATATCACCAACACCGTTAAGCTTGATTTCATTTAAAGTTTTAAACAATTTGCCTAGATTGTCAGTATGTTTGTCCTCTTAAATTTTCACACAATGTTCAACTGTTTCGAGATACGCAATTAGTGTCTTAGATACTTAACCTATCCATGTATCCCACTACTTGAATATACTCCCGTATCCAGATCCCAATATTCAGTCTTACAGGTGAGTATACCACAGATGATATCTGTAAAGGGGTTATGTGCGAGGGCCGTAAGAACTCAGGTCGATACTTCCGTATACGTAGAGAGATGAAGGCTTTGACTTTCGGTGTATCCCCTTTAGAGGATCTTTTAATTACAACAGCAGCGACTATCAATTTTATTGTTTCATCAGCTTGCTGAGGGCGATGCTATGTTTCAAGCATTTGTAGAAAGCATTATCTGGGGACTAGGTCAGTACTTCCATAAAGCAGAAGTCCCGGGATAATACCCCAGATATCACTGAGCATAAAGACCTAGTATCTCAGAATAAGGGACCTTTCAAACAAGATTTCAGGGGTTACCTATATATCCAAGCAGTTTTGTTAACCCACAGAATAAGCAAGTTTGAAATTAGGTTTATATCTTATTACAGTTTACTAAATGTGCGAAAACCTACTGACACATCCACAGTAAGATTGTTTATCACATTTTGACTTTACATTTCTTTAGCGTGTCGTGATAGTCCACTGATGTACTATCATTTCCTCTTTTATGCAAACAAAACTCATTTTTCAGTTTTATCATGTTTTTGGCTTTTTCAAAATCTTTTAATGTTTTTGGATTTTCTGAAAATTTCTTACTCCCCCTAAAATTCAAAAACATTTAAAGAAATTGAAAAAAAACTGTACAAAACATGACAACTGATATCGAATCGCTTCAATTCTCCATCCGCTTAGCATAAACAATCAGAACTCCCCCTCACAACAAACTATTTTCCCATAATGATTTCAAAACACTCAAGTTTGTTTTAATCAGAATGGTTTTTCCGGAAAATAAGTTTTGTTGATTTTATCACTTGTAAAGTTGGGGATCAAAACATCACATTGTTCGCCAATTTTAATGAATGATAGTTAATTCAAGTTCAATTTAATGACCTTGATTAACCACTTGTAGGATCAATCAAAACCACTTGTACATACAACAATCATACAACCACTTGAAGGATTAATAATTAAGCACTTCAAACCTGTTTTTCAACCAATTACCATCTGTTGGTTGAATTCTCAAGGTGCCGATTCCTACTCCTCGCTTACAAACCTGGGAGTTCCGGTAAGTCCTGCAAAACTTCTCAAACACAAATTAAGAAACATGATAAAGAATGATGCCGATTCATGATCCACAATTACCAACTTGGGATCTCCGGCAAGTCAGGTTTTTATTCTTTGAAAAATATATCCACCCAAGTCTGACCTTCCTTGGGTGTAACAATCTCATTATCTTTTCTTTCAACAGAATTGTGAACACGTCGTTTAGAAGCATAAAAATATTTGACACTTTTGGCCTTACCATTGACCATTTGTCCAAAGATGCGTTTCACATTTCCGTTGAAAGTCTTTTCAACATCAAATTTCTTCTTGTCAGAATAAAATTGGTTTGAAATTTCAATTTTTCCGACTTTCTTCATAAAATTTCCAGCACACAAAGGTGGAAAATTTTCATCATTCATAGTTGGAACTGATTTCTCAACCTTTTTCTCAACACATTGGTCCTCTGATTTTGTGGAATCAGATTCATCACCAGAATTATTACCTGAACCTTTCACAACCCATTTTTGATTTTTTACATTTTCTTTTCTTTTTATAGCACTCTTTGAACATTCTCCTTTTTCAAAAATTGAATTTTCAAAGCCAGTAAACTTTCGGGTTAAAAGTTCAGTTTTCTCGACAACCTTTTCTTTTATTTTACCAGAGACTTCCTGTTTTGGTTTGAATGTCTTCGGACAATTCCTAGAAACATGACCAGCAATCTTGCACTGAAAACAGGTTCTGGTTTCAATCTTCTTTTGAACAACATTCTTCTTTAGCTTGCCTTGCTTCTTGGCAAGGAATTCCTGATTTGTCTGTTTTCTGAATGATTGTTCTTTCTCAGCCTCTGTCGTTTTCCCTGAAACAAACATAGTTTTTTATTTATACATTTTTTCATTTTTATAGTTTTTCGGTGGTACAAGACCTAATCCTTTCTTTTTGAAATTACGATTATGGTTTGGTTTCTTTTGGAAACTATAACCACAATTGTAACCCATTTTCTTGTTAATTCTTTGTTGATCTCTTGAAGTGTATTGTTTAGGTTTTCCGATAAGATTTTAATCTTTTGTTTCAGAAATATTAATTTCTGTTATTTTGAAAACCTTTTGAATAATTTCAAATCTGACACTTCTTATTGGAAAAGCTTCATCAGAATATAATTTGTCAGAACCTTTTAAAGTATATGCCACTTTAAATGATTCATCATTCAGATTAGATTTTGATAACAAAAACTCTTTATCATAAACCCGTTTGTCCTTTTTGATTGTTGGCTTTGACGTATCAAACTCAGACTTTGACTCGGGTTTGAACTCCATGTTTGACTCCTCACTGTCATCTTTATCTAACACCTGATCGACCACACTTTTTATCAACTTTGACTCATGATCAGTGTCGGATGACGTGTATGTAACATCAATATTTTCTGGCAAGTTTTTTGACGGCCCAGACTCCCATTGTAAGTTATTGCCTTTTCGACTCTTTCGGAATTTGGATTTCGGGGTGAATATCCATTTTCGACAGGGGTGGACATCGATTGTAGACCACACTTGATTTCTTACCAGAAGTCTTCACTTTTTCTTCATCTTTTGTCACGAATTTCCTTTCTTCTGAAATCTTTACTTCTTCAAAAGTCTTCAAATTCTCCACAACCGGATAAATCCTGTCAACAACAAAAGTAGAACATGAGTAACTTTCTAATAACTTTTTAACTTTCTCAGTTTCTATCTTTTGTGTTGCTAACATCAACTCCAGATCAGCACATTTTTTTATATGAAAATTGGCATCATCAAGCTGTCTCAGGTACGCTATCTTCAGTGTATTCATTGCCACAGCTTGTTCACCGTTTGAATCAGTATATTTGTTAATTTCTCTGTTTATTGTATCATAGGATTCTTTTAATCTGTTTATATTGTGCAACAACTCATTGTTCTGCTTGATTAAAGAATCACAATTCATACACTTTTCAGGAACTTTGACAGGTTCAGAATCAACTTTAACTTCAAATTCAGGAACCTCTTTGACTGTTCTGTTTGATCGTAAAAATTCAGCTCTTCTCTTTTTCTCAGCTTCAACTTCAGCTTTTAATCTCTCTTCCTCTTCTTCCTCTTCTTCGAGCTTTCTCCGTCTTGCTTCCGCAGCTTCCATGACTTTCCTGCATTTTTCAGCACATTTCAAATCATAAGCATTTGCAATAAAAGCATTAACATTAGAAGTGTTTTTGGACATCTCTTTGGCCATAAGTTCTTGATCTGGGCAAAAATTGTCCCAACAAAAACCTTCAGCCAATTTTCCATCATCTTGTTCTACCAAACACACTTTGCTGTTTGATGGAAGATATTTATCCCAGGTAAAGTTATCATATTTTCCTAGACATGCTCTTTTTGACCCGTCAATCACATCTCTCCCGTGTGCAGTTTGTGCCTGATGCTGTGCTGGTGGTGTGACTTGATGATAAATCGCCTTTTTGTGATAATCGTTGTTTCCAAAAGGATTCTGGGCATCAGTAGCTTCACGATTTTTGCACTCCCTCTTGAAATGGCCCTTTTCCCTGCAACGAAAACGTGTAACTTTAGATTTATCAAAGCCTAAAGTTGAAACATTTGCATCACGAAAATCATCTCGGCCTGTAATTTGTTTAAACTTCTCAGATCGTCTCATCACACTAGCCATGCACCATTTAATGTCCATTAATTCCATCTCCTCGGCATCAATTTGATCGTAATCCTCTTTCGTGAGCATTGGATTACCGATCTTTCCGGCCACAAAACTACTATAAGACTCAAGAACCATTCCCAACAAAGACATTTGATTTTTGGCAACTTCTTCAGAATAATCTTGATCACTTTCAAGATTTAATAAAATATTGCATTGAAGTCTTCTTCCATTCTTTGCTGCAGAAATGTTTGGATCAAATGATGAAAATCTTGTGCTGCTTGATCCCTGGGATGATTTCTTTTCAGAAGAATCTTTCACACTGTAAGCAGTTTTAATTTTTGGAGAAAGATTTGTTGTTCCAGTAACACCGCTCTTGTAGTACAAGCTGATGTCCTGTTCTCCATCATAGTTCTTCATTCTGGCTATTTTCCTCTGCTCCATCTCTTGAGCTTCCAGGTGTTTGATGAAATCTCCCAATGTCATATTTTTATAATCTTTTCTGTTGGATCTCAGCATCATCAGAAATGTTCCCCATGTTTCCCGTGGTAGCGCATCTGCAAGTTTTTCAATTAATTCATCAGTATCTTTCTTAATACCAAGTTTTGTCACATTTCTCACCAAGTTACAATATCTATCAATTATTTGCTTGGTATTCTCAGATTTCAAACCACGGAACAAATCAAATTCTTTTTTCATGAGAGACATTTTGTTTTTGAGCATATCATCACTTCCAACAAATTTTGCTTCCAATTCTGTCCAGATTGAATAAGCAGTTCCATCATGTTGAAGCAATATCAGGATATCTTCTTTTATCGCTTGCTGAAGCAGACTCACCATCAATTTCTCATCTTGATATTTCTTTTTATCTTCCGTACTCATTTCTCGAATTGTTAACTGCACACCATTTGTTATGGGTCTAGTATATGGTTCCTCAGTGTGTTCCCACGCGTCCAAATGATAAGGTTCAACCCAATTCCCAAACCGTTCAGACCACGCATTATAATCATCAATATCCATGAATTTAGGCGGTTTCTGAGACGTTCCGGTTTCATTTTCAAGTAAAGCATTCTGTGTAATTGTGATTGGGCTAGCAAAGGCGTTATAGAATTCGTTGTCCATTGTTCAATGTTCACAAATTCACAAATTTCCAAGCTAAGGCAAAGTTGACCTTTCGAGCGAAACACTAGTTGTCACTATAAGAGAAACCACTTAAGTCACAATGAGCGAAACCTCTGAAGTCATAATGAGCGAAACTCCAAGGTGACAGAAAAGCAAAACCCTAAATGTCTTTATGAGCGAAACTTCAACTGTCACTAAAAGCGGAACCTCAAGTATCTTATAAGCGGAACCTCTGAATTATTCACACAAACGGAACCTCAAAGTGGTCACAAAAGCGGAACTAGGTCAATATGTCCACAAGAGCGAAACTACTATGTCCGGATGAGCGAAACTAGGTGGTCAGATGAGCGAAACTAGCTGTTATTTGGAGCGAAACCACCTGATGATGTCATCTTTTGCACGAGTCCGTAAAAGCGAAACCCCTAAGATCCTAAGTTCTAGGTCGATTTTAACTTTGAAACTTTCAAGGATTTATTAATTCATGATTCCGAGTGCTGTGTGTGAATTTGAGCTGGTTTTACCGTGAAAAATTTTGAAATTTTGAAGAAAGTGTAGAAAATCAGAATATATGCAGCTGAAATGGCAAGAACTCTCCCTCCTGAGCTCTGATACCACTTGTAGGATCGTTTTCGGCCCTGATTGAGTCGATCAGAAGAATTCCTATCCAAAACAAGAGGCGGAAACTAATGTTTTGGTGCGATTTCAGCCAGATTCACTATTAATTGCTGTTGTATTGATCTTGATAACATATACAGACTCTGACATCACTTCGGCAGCACTTCGTGGCTCACCGGAAGAAAACACCTACAACTCTTACTTAGTTTCGCTTGAATGACCACCTATATATAGTTCACCAGGTTTCGCTTATACGAACATGTACGTATAAGCGGAACTACAACACTAACATATAAGCGGAACTACCCTTTGACACAAAAGCGAAACCATCCTAATGTCACATAAGCGAAACTCTGTTTAACACATATTCCTAGGATTTCGTGCCATGTCTAACTTATACACAACTAGACTCGATATAAGACGTAGTCGAAGACGTAGTGCACCAACAAAAACTTTTACTTACTATTAAAGTATAAAAATTTACTAAAAATATCATTAGGTATTAAGTCATATATCTTCAAAATAGTTTTAATACATACTATGCGTTTAAAACGCGTAAAAAGACGTTTTTAAGCGATTTCCAGGTTTTATAAGGAAAGCTGATATTTTTATTATTCCAGAAGGCTTAAAATATTTTATTTATCATATAAGATCAGTAGAAAAAGGTTTGGTATCAAAATGATTTGTAAAACTCATTTTATAGGCCAAAAGGGCAAAACCGACAATTACCGAATCAAAGCTAGAACCCTATGTTATGCTCAGCCTAAAAATAAAAAAAAAATCTTAAAAATCCCAAAATATTATTTTATATCAGTAGGTAAAAAGTTTGGTATCAAAAATTGGTTTTAGATAGGCTTTATGTTAATTACGCCGTTTAATTAATAAAAAGCTTTTCATTTACGCTAATGAGCATAACTCCTAATCTAGACCTCAAACTGATGTCAAATTTTAGGGATAAGTTTATAATTCAGTAACCAATGTCTCTATTCTTTTACATTTTCAAAAATCACGTTTTAAGATCAAAAGGGCATAATAGTCAACATTTAAGCATTTAACGGAAGCATGCATACGAATCGGATAACTAATGAACCAAGCTATATAATCACAGAGGGTTATAGTAACATGTAACCTGGTCCTAATAGAGCTCTAAGGCATTTCTAAAACATGCTACATTGGGTCATAACTGAAAGTCAAAGCAAAAGTCTACTTTTGTGACTTTCGGTTCCGAACTGAGCTTAAACTGAAAATTGTCGGGTTGAACATGTTTAGACATGTTCTTACATTAATTACCAAGTTATATGAATGATAAAACAGGTTGCATGGCTTCTACATTGTTAATTATGTGTTTATGCGAAAATTTGCTTTCTGTTGACTTTTTATAATTAACTTTGACCCGACAATTGACCTAGTTAGAGTGGGAATCAGAGGGTGCCCTTTTAAGGGTTTATTACCCACATAATTACCAACTCAAAGCTACTTTTAATCCGAGAATTGACTGGACCATTTGTGATTAATCACTAAGTCAAACCTTAATTACTACGGTTTGACTTTAAGCCATTATACTAAGTAAAACTGAATTAAGAGAGGTTAAGAAAGCTTACAATAGTCCTAATCACGATTATGGAACTTAAGGAGACTTGTTTGCTGACCAGGGAGCTCCAGATAATGCCTTGAATGATTTAGAAATGAGCAAGTGCATGTGATGCAACTTATGTTCCTTATATAGGAACTTTAATCTCATAAGATGATGCCAAGCAAGTCTAAAGATGTTTTATGATGGTCCCATGTGTCCCTATGCATGAGAAAACATTGGTTCAGGCCCCTGGTATCGAGAAAATGGCTCCCAAAGGCGGTGCAACCTGCAAAACAGGCATCTTCCTACTTTTTGCTCGCTGCAGGCTTTTACGCGTCCCGCGTAAATGACCTGTGTGTCTTACGCGGCCGGTATCATTCCCGGGTTCAGGTTATAAGTTTGTCAGCTTTTGCACTTTTGGTCCCTGGTCCTTTTTAAAGTGGTTTTAACTTATATTTTTGCACTTTTGACCCACTAAATTAATTTCTAAGGGCTCCAAGACATAACCAAACTTTGTTAAGTCCTTGGTTAGTTTTATGTTCACCCGAAAAGCCTTAAATTTCAACGTTGACGCTTTTAACCCCTTGCATACGAATGTTAGCATGACTTTCTCATACGGAAACGAAACCTTGTGAAATTTTTATCACTTATTCTATTGAGCATAATTAATCGTTACAAAGCTTGGGGTTCGCTAAAAGATCACTCAGAGGTATAAATTAAACATGTTGACACTTTTAACCCTTGCAATTTGTAAACTCTCACTTTCTTCCACAAACGGCTTCGTACGCTTCATTATTCATTCGTTTAAGGGTATAAACATCGTGTAAGGTTATTGAAAGGTACATTTATCCATTGTTGACACTTTGAATCCTTTTATACACATACTTTCTTTGTTTGTCAACTTTAGTCCCTCTAAAGTAATTCTTTACACGTTTAAAGCTCATGACACGTGTTGATATAATATTGGACATGAATTTACGAGGTGTTACATCCTCACTCCCTTAAAAGAAATCTCGACCTCGAGATTTATTGAAACAAATGAGGGTACTTTTCTTTCATTGTGGACTCTACCTCCCACGTGTACTCGGGACCTCTACGGGCATCCCATTTAACCTTTACAATCGACACTTGCTTCCTTCGAAGCTTCTTAACCTGTCGATCCTCGATCGACAAAGGTTTTTCAACAAACTTTAAGCTCTCATCTATGTGCACATCCTTATGTGACATGACTAGTGATTCATCAGCTAGACATTTCTTCAGATTGCAGATGTGGAATACATTATGAATACCACTGAGCTCTTCAGGCAATTTTAACTTGTAAGCCACTGATTTGACACATTCGATGATCTCGAATGGTCCTATATATCTCGGGCTTAACTTGCCTTTCTTACCAAATCGCATTACTCCTTTCCAGGGTGATACTTTCAGTAACACTTTGTCACCAACCTCAAACTTTAGAGGTTTACGCCTTTTGTCTGCGTAGCTTTTCTGCCTATCTCTGGCAGCTTTGAGACGGTCTCTTATCTGCACGATCTTATCAGTCGTCTCCAGGACTATATCAGGTCCTATTAGTTGGACATCTCCAACTTTTGCCCAACAAACGGACGTTCTGCACTTCCTTCCATATAAGGCTTCAAATGGTGCAGCTTGAATACTGGTATGATAACTATTATTATATGAAAATTCAATCAATGGAAGATGATTATCCCAACTTCCACCTAGATCAATAACACAAGCTCTTAACATATCTTCAAGTGTTTGAATTGTTCGCTCGCGCTGACCATCCGTTTGCGGATGATATGCAGTGTTGAAGTTCAGTCGGGTGCCTAAGGATTGCTGAAAGCTTTTCCAGAAATGAGATGTATACCTTGTATCCCTATCAGAGATAATAGACACCGGCACCCCGTAGAGAGATACAATCTCATCCACGTACAGCTGAGCTAACTTATCTGAGCTGTGTGTTTCTTTAATAGGTAGGAAGTGGGCTGACTTAGTCAATCTATCCACTATTACCCAAATAGTATCATTCCCTTTCTTCGTCTTTGGTAACTTGGTGATAAAATCCATTATCACCATTTCCCACTTCCAGTGGGAAGTTCAGGCTGTTGTAGCAAACCTGACAGCTTCTGGTGTTCAGCTTTAACTTGTGCGCACGTCAAACATTTGGCTATATAGGTAGCTATAGACTTCTTCAAGCCTATCCACCAATAATTTGCCTTCAAATCCTGGTACATCTTATCAGCTCCAGGATGAACGGAGTACTTAGAACTGTGGGCTTCCTGGAGGATCACATCCGTCCTCCATAAATTGGAACCCATATTCGTCTATTTAATCTCAGAATTCCGTCCTTGCCATAGGATAACTGCTCAGCAGTTACCCCTAGTTTTTCATCAGGATAGTTAGCCTCTAATACAGCTTCTTTTTGAGTGACTAACAACCATTCGCTTAAAATATTCTTTAATTTAATGCTCTTGGCATTGATTCTTATAGGCTTCACCCTTTCCTTTCTACTTAAGGCATCGGCGACTACATTCTCCTTGCCCGGATGGTATCGTATTTCACAGTCATAATCGTTTAAAGTTTCCATCCATCGTCGCTGCCTCATGTTTAAGTCCTTCTGATTAAACAAGAGTTGAAGGCTCTTGTGATCAGAATAGATCACGCACTTGGTTCCATACAAATAATGCATCCACAGTTTTAGTGCAAATACAACGGCACCCAACTCCAAGTCATGGGTGGTGTAGTTCTTCTCATGCACCTTTAACTGTCGAGAAGCATAGGCAATAACCTTGCCTTTATGCATAAGCACACATCCCATACCGGTGTGTGATGCATCACAATATACCAAAAATTCATCGATTCCATCAGGCAACGTCGATACAGGAGCATTGCTCAACTTCTGCTTAAGAATATCAAAAGATTCTTGCTGTTTTGGACCCCAGTCAAACTTGCTATTCTTGCGGGTTTAGTAAAGTCAAGGGCGCTGCAATTCTTGAGAAGTTTTCAATAAGTCGCCTATAGTATCCAGCCAGTCCTAGAAAGCTACGAATCTCCGTGGGCGTCTTTGGCTCCTGCCAATTCATGATGCCTTCAATCTTAGCGGGATCCACTTGGATACCATGCTCACTAACAACATGTCCAAGAAATTGGACTTCACGAAGCCAAAATTCACATTTCGAAAACTTGGCATAGAGCTTTTCTTGTTGAAGCAGTTTCAGAATGCAACGGAGATGCTTCTCATGGTCAGCTTGGCTCCTTGAGTAAATAAGAATGTCATCGATGAAGACGATGACGAATTTATCTAGGTAGGGCTTGCAGACACGGTTCATGAGATCCATGAACGCTGCTGGTGCATTAGTGAGCCCGAAAGGCATCACTAAGAACTCATAATGACCATAACGAGTCCTAAATGCAGTCTTGTGTACGTCTTCATCTCTAACCTTCAACTGGTGGTAGCCTGATGTCACACCCCTATTTTCCACGTGTCACCGGTGGGCCCGGTGGGGAGTATCGTGACGTAGTTGATATCATCATAGTCAAACAACACAAATTTAAAATGCACAGCGGAAGCGAAAAGATAGATTTATTTCAACCGAATAAATATTGTAATATTAAGTATCACAAACAGTTGAAATACATCCACAGGCGGATCAAAAGAAAAAGGAAACTTGTTCAACAGATTCATTTGCATCCAAGCTTGCGAGACTCTAAAAGATGCTAAGGAGAGGCCAGCCTATTACGCGTAGTACCTGCACTTAACCTTTTTGGGAAAATACGTCAGTTTACACTGGTAAATACAATTTGACTGACTCATTTTGAAAAGGTTTAAAATTGATTTGAATGCACATGGCACAAAAGATTTTTATAACTTGGGATAATTATTTGAATATAAACTTGTAAAAGATTTACATGTTTCTTATGCGTCCAGTAGCCCGGGTCTACATCTGGTTAAAGATCAATAGACACACCACATGATATAATCCTGCAACGGTTTAACCCGAAACCGGCGGTTATACCTTAAAATTTATGTACAACGGGTGTACATCTACACCCGTATGCTTAGGTCGTGGCCATTTCGTAAAATGATGCCAAGGATATCCGAGACATGGTCATTAACCCCCAAAGGATTTAAGCAAACAAAACAATTTTAACGGGTCATTTCAATGATTTAACCTACATTTGATTAAAGATTCAATGCCCGACCAAGCGGTATTTTATATACCGTACCCCATGCCCGTATAGGGAAAATAAGTTAAAAGTAGTTACCTGAACAAGTATAGTCACAATAAGCAAGTGCAAATATCTTTTACTGGATCTCCTATTCTGGAACGAAGGTTTATAATAACCTATTAGAATCCTAATGGGTCTTTAATTTAGCCTAAGCTTAGACCGGTTAGATTTTAAAGAAAGAATACAGTTCAATCGCATAATAAAGCGAAGACCGGTTTAGAATGTGGTTTTGACCTGACAAGCTTGCATGCTTGTTTAATATGGGTAACTTAAACACATTCTGGATTTTGAGACAAAAACGATATGGTTTGACCCGTTTCGGCTAAAATGTGTAAACTAGTTACATAAGCCGATCCGAACGCGGAAAGTGCGTAACGAGTAACCATATGAATCATATACAATTTCCCTGAGTTAATATGCACTAAATATGTTGTGACATCAGTAAGATATCTTCTATTATGCCCAAAATGATTTCAAACTCAAACTATGCCTCATAAGGGCATTTTGGTCATTTTAAAGTGTATAAAAGAGTTTAATTAGTAACCTGAGTTACAGGTCTGAATAAATCAGTAAATATACTCATTTTAATGGGTTATAACAGTAGGGTATCATATATATGTGAAATTTATTAATTATAACCATACTATGCACCGAAGGGGCATTTTGGTAATTTCACATAAGCCTAAAAGGTCAAAACTGGAAATCTGGGTTTAAAACCTTTGTTTACTGTTATAATCTAAAATTTTACTGAATATATCAGTAGTTATCATACTATATATATGTAAACTAGTTTTGATACATACTATTTCGTTAAAACGCTTAAAAAGGCGATTTGGAGCCATTTCCGGGTTTTGTATAGAAAGCTGATATTTTAAATATTCCAGAAGGCTCAAAAAGAATTTATTTAACATAATGAATCAGTAGAAAAAGGTTTGAGGTCAAAAATATTTATAAAACTCATTTTATAGCCCAAAAGGGCAAAACCGGCAATAACCGAATTAAGCTTAGAACTCTAAGTTATGCTCAGCCTAAAAATAAATAAAAATCTCCAAAAATCCCAAAATATTATTTTATACCAGTAGGTAAAAAGTTTTGTATAAAAATTTGGGTTTAGATAGGCTCTATGTTAATTATGCCATTTATTTACTAAAAAGGCTTCTAATTACGCTAATGAGCATAACTCTAAATCTAGACTTCAAACTGATATCAAATTTTGGGTACAAGTTTATAAATCAGTAACTAAGGTGTCTACTCCTTTATATTTTCAAAAATCATAATTTAAGGTGAAAAGGGCATAATAGTCAACATTTAGGCGATTAACGGAACTTGCATAATAATCGGATATCTAATGAACCAGGTTGTATAATCACAGAGGGTTATACTAACATGTAACTAGGTCCAAAAGAAGCTCTAAGGCAATCCTAAACTTGGCTTAAACGGGTCAGAACTGAAAGTCAAAGCATAAGTTAAACTATGCGACTTTCGGTTCCAAACCAAGCCTAAACTGAAAATTGTCGAGTTGAACACGTTTAGACAAGTTTTTACATTAATTACCAAGTTATATTAATGATAAAACAGGTTACATGGATCTTACATTGCTAATTATGTATTACTTTGAAATAAAGCTTTTTGTTGACTTTTTGTAATTTGCTTTGACCCGACAATTGACATAGTTAGAGTGGGAATCAGAAGGTACCCTTTTAAGGGTTTATTACCCACATAATTACCTACTTATAGGTATTTTTAATTCGAGATTTGACTGGATAATTATAGCTTAATATCGAAGTTAAACCTTAATTACGACGGTTTGACTTTTAGCTAATTAACTAAGTAAACTAAATTAAAGAGGATTAAGGACACTTACAAGAGTCCTAAGTATGCTTAGTGATGTTAAGAAGGTTTATTGCTGATCAGAGGAGCTTCAGAAAGTGTCTTGAATGAAAATGAAATGAGCAAGTGCAAAGTGTTTCAACAAAGCTCCTTATATACAAACTTTGATTGCATGAGATCACTCCAACTAGGTCTATAAATGTTGCAAGATGTTCCCAGGTGTCCCTATGGTGCCAAAAACCAGTTATATGGCCCCTGATTTTCGAAAACCACCAATATAAGGCGGTGGAACTCGCTGAACAGGCAGCTGTCCACTTCTGCTGCCAGCGACAGGCTTACGGACCGTAAGCCAAATCCCTTGCGGTCTGTATGCTCCTCTTGCGGACCGTAAGCCTATACGGATATGGTCCGTAACCGACCCTGGTCTGATGCGTCCAGATACGATCCTTGCGGACCGTATGCTTAACCGGATGCGGTCCGTAACCGATCCTTGCAGACCGTAAGCTTAAAGCCATACGGTCCGTAACCGATGACCATAATCCAAAATTTTGCAAACTTTCAAGTATTGACCATGCGACTTTGTAAACTCCGAATCTCATGCTATCCTTTTCAGTTGAGGATCCCTTTGCTCAGCCTTTGCATGCACTTACATGTTTTGGATCTTGTGGGAGGTTTGAAATTGTCGGAGAACAACAAGAATTCATAATGGACAAGAATTTATTCAAGTTCAATTCTTCTAATCAAGAATCTAAACTCCGAATGATATAGTAATATTTTTAAGGATCCAATTTCCATATAAAATGGAATTTTATTTATTTAGGAATAACCAGCTAAATATATATTAGATGTTTATCATAATGATTTAAGGATCTTGGGATTTATAACTTTGGCCGCTCAGAGGTATTTTATTAACATGTTGCCCTTCATAAATCCTTCCATACATCTTTTATTTGATCCGGGTTCCTGACACGTTTGTCTTACATGACACGTGTCTTTATTTTATTGGGTATGATTTTACGAGGTGTTACATCCTCACCCCCTTAAAAGAAATCTCGACCTCGAGATTTACTGAAACAATTGAGGGTATTTTTCTTTCATTGTGGACTCTAACTCCCACGTATATTCGGGGCCTCTGCGGGCATCCCATTTGACCTTTACGATAGGTACATGCTTCCTCCGAAGCTTCTTAACCTGTCGATCCTCAATCGACAAAGGTTTTTTCCACAAATTTCAAGCTCTCATCTATGTGCACATCTGTGTGTGGTATGACTAGCGATTCATCAGCTAGACATTTCTTCAGATTGCAGACGTGGAATACATGTGAATACCACTGAGCTCTTCAGGTAAGTTTAACTTATAAGCCACTGTTCCTACACATTCGATGATCTCGAAAGGTCCTTTATATCTTGGGCTTAACTTACATTTCTTGCCAAATCGCATCACCCCTTTCCAGGGTGATACCTTAAGCAGAACTTTATCACCAACCTCGAACTTCAGAGGTTTTCACCTTTTATCCACATAACTTTTCTGCCTATCCCTGGCAGCTTTCAGGCGGTCACGAATCTGGACAATCTTGTCCGTCGTTTCAAAGACTAGGTCAGGACCTGATAACTGAGCTCTCCTACTTCAGCCCAACAAATAGGCGTTCTGCATTTTCTACCATATAATGCCTCAAAAGGCGTAGCCTGAATGCTGGTATGATAGCTATTATTATAGGAGAACTCGACCAATGGTAGGTGTTTATCCCAATTGCCACCTAGATCAATCACACATGCACGCAGCATGTCTTCCAAAGTTTGGATGGTACGTTCACTCTGCCTGTCACACCCCCAAAATCCACACGCGGAGTACCACCGCTTGGAGGCGTGACATGACCAGGATCAAGCCATCAATCATATCAAACATAGCATTTAATAATAATAAAAGTCATTAAGTAGTTCATCATGACATGATTGATGTTTCAAAACCAAGCATTGTTTAAGTAGCGGAAGCATTGTTGTAAACCCAAGTTAAAAATACTGAAATGTCATAAGTGTCTAACAAAGTAATACGATCCTTGTCCACAACGACCGGCTCCTCTTT
This sequence comes from Helianthus annuus, assembly GCF_002127325.2. Lineage (NCBI taxonomy): Eukaryota > Viridiplantae > Streptophyta > Magnoliopsida > Asterales > Asteraceae > Helianthus > Helianthus annuus. The sequence goes on from NC_035437.2 coordinate 166,097,952, forward strand.
GTGCAAGCTCCATGTACCTAACGATCTGCAAGGCATGTAACAGAATGATCAACAAACTAGTTGAGCGAGTTCACAGTAAGTAAGTGCGTAACAGTAAGTAACGGGTGGCTCTACTGGGCCGATAGTAGGTTGTATAGGTGGGGGCTTCCCATGTTATGTGACCACTAGACTATTCGTATCAACTACTCGTATCATCCCTGTTCTTCTTCTGAGAACAGTAGCGCGTATGGGGTGTACGTAGGTTTTACGCACGTATCCTTCACAACCGAGGATAGGAGACGCGGGGGGTGTACGTGGGTTTCACGTAAGTATCCTTTGTACCGAGGATAGAAGTAAGTAATGCGTACACGTAGGTTTTACGTGCGTGCCTGACATCCGAGGCAGTAATTGGCATATGACCACGTAGGTGTTATCCTAACCTACGGAACCGTCCTGACATCCGAGGACCATGATAGGTGATAGTCTAGAAAAAAAGCATATGTACGTTCTTAGTCAATGTAACCTTTATCCCATTCCCACGACCCGGGAATCCCATGCCTTAGTAGGGGTGTGAACTCACCTGGGTTTGCTCGGCAGACAATAAAATGCTCAAGTATACAGTAAGAGATCAACCACGTCCTATCATGGTTACTTATGCAAGTTAGGTTCGTACTCAACTATTGCACGTATAAGCTACACGTATGTATACACATATAATCATGGCCAGAATCACGTATGCATGTGAACAGGTAAGAGCATAACATTAACATTCATGTGCGATCCAATGTCTAAGCCCGAAATACAAACAGCCCAAATATCATGTCGGCCCAACCAGATAAGCAGTCATATAACAATCATAAGTCCAATAGGCAGTCAATCGCACAAATCCAATTATTTGACCCAATTGATTGGGCCCGTAACAATGAAAGCCCAAAACAGTGTACGTGCAAAGGTGGTCTCGAGTCGCAACCGGCGATCTCGAGTCGCAACCGGGTTACGAGTCGCAACAGCTGGTTACGAGTCGCAACAGGTGGTCTCGGTTCGTCATGGTCCGGTTACGAGTCGCAACGGGACTCGCAACCATGGTTTCGGCTTGTGTTGATTGTGTGCTAGTGTGATGGTTACGAGTCGCAACTAGACCCGCAACTATGGTCTCGACTCGCAACCATGTGCCGCAACCAAGTATGTAACTGATTTCCTTAATCTTAATCAATTAACACCGTGATTTCAGCAAACATAATCAGCAATTCGGAAAAACAGATCAAATCAGTTTTAATTCCAAATTCAACCGTATTCAAACAGTTTCCTATTATCATCATATATTAACAGAATTCTTAACAATCATGCCGCATAATCTCGATCAAACAAGACTACCCAATACCAATTTACATGATCTCTAATCAATTCATTGCATAAACGATATCTTAACAATATATAACATGTCCGATTTATTCATAAGCATGCAGCCGGTTAACATAATCTGATTTAACAATACTAAACAGCCGATTACATCCAATTCCTAACATCATACATGATAGAATCATCTAGCATGGCAATCATAAAAACATAACCTTCATATATCCGATTATAAACAATAATCATGTAAATCCGTTTACTAACAAAACATATAAACACGTAATCAAGAGGTTGATGCTAACCGAGATGTAAACAAAGACGGAGCCGAGACTTCAATGGTGTGATCTCCGGTTCCGAGAAAGACGATTTCCGAGAGAGAGAGAGAGAGAGAGGGAGAGAGTTTGGTGTGTGTTCTTTGTGGTTGCAAAGGTTGTAAAAACTAAAACCCTAAGATGTGTGTATGCTCATATACGTAGAGTAGGGTGGGCCGAAGCCCCTCACTTGGGCCATGGTCTCGAGTCAAAGAGTGTGGGCCGCAAAAGTTGTGAGCTTCAATCTAATGTTCGGTTCACAAAACATAACATCTTAGACACGTAACACGTAACATTCATATAAATTAAATCTCGTAAAAGCATAACATATTCACATACGGTTCACAAAGTAGGTCTAGAATTCGAGTTGTCACATTATCCCCAACTAATTGGAAATTTCATCCCGAAATTTGGTATGCACTCACTGAGGAAGCTAGGTAAGTTATAGCGTTCACTGGTTTTCCTGGGGTGTCACATCCTCCCCCCGTTGATCTGGAATTTCGTCCCGAAATTCCGAAGTAGTAGCTTCAGCCTCAGTAGTGGTTGCATTGGTTTCGAATAACTGGGGGTACTTTTCTGTCATCCTGTCTTCACGTTCCCAGGTGTACTCTGGGCCACGTTTGGAGTTCCAACGAACTCGAACAAGAGGGATTCTCTTGTGTTTGAGGACCTTCACATCCCGGTCCGTGATTTCAACTGGTTCCTCGACGAACTGCAACCGCTCGTCGATAGTGAGTTCCTTAAAAGGAATGATGAGGTTTTCATCTGATAAGCACTTCTTTAGGTTCGACACATGAAAGACATTGTGAACTGCTCCGAGTTCAGCTGGTAGGTTCAACTTGTAGGCTACCTTGCCAATCTTCTCTAAGATTTCGAATGGTCCGACGTACCGCGGATTCAGTTTGCCCCTTTTGCCAAAACGTACCACACCCTTCCAGGGTGAAACTTTTAGTAAAACCCGGACCCCGACCTGAAATTCCAAAGGCTTTCTACGCTTGTCCGCGTAAGCTTTCTGACGGTCGCGTGCTGCCGCCATGCGTTGTCGTATCTGTGCTATCTTTTATGTGGCGTCCACTACAATCTCTGGACCCGTAATTTGACTATCCCCCACCTCTGCCCAACAGAGAGGTGACCGGCATTTACGTCCGTACAATGCCTCGAATGGAGCGGCTTGAATGCTGGTGTGATAACTGTTATTATACGAGAACTCCACCAAAGGGAGGTGCTTTTCCCAGCCGTTGCCGAAATCGATAACGCATGCCCTAAGCATGTCTTCAAGTGTTTGGATCGTTCGCTTAGACTGCCCATCCGTCTGAGGATGATATGCTGTGCTCATGTCTAATCGTGAGCCGAAAGATTTATGCATTGCTTGCCATAGCTCTGACGTGAATCGTGCATCGCGATCCGAAATAATAGAGGTGGGCACTCCGTGCCTCGAAACAACTTCTTTAAGATAGACGTCTGCGAGAGTGGAGAACTTGTCCGTTTCCTTTATAGCTAGGAAGTGTGCAGACTTGGTGAGTCGATCCACGATCACCCATATAGTATCATTCCCCCGCTGGGATCTAGGTAGGCCTGTAACGAAATCCATGGAAATTTCTTCCCATTTCCATTGCGGTATCTTAGGCTGCTGAAGTAGACCAGCTGGTTTCTGGTATTCGACCTTGACTCTCGCACAGGTCAAACATTTTCCAACGTACGTAGCGATGTGGGCCTTCATGCTAGGCCACCAATAAGTAGTGCTGATGTCGTGGTACATTTTATCCGACCCTGGATGTACCGAATAGCGAGACTTGTGAGCTTCATCCATTACAAGTTCGCGTAAACCGCCATAGAGAGGGACCCAAATCCGGCCCGTTACGTAGTAGGCGCCGTCTTCCTTTTGTTCCATTTGTTGTCGTGAGCCGCGTAAGGCTTCAGCCTTGACGTTTTCGGGCTTCAATGCTTCTACCTGAGCATTTCGTATCTGTGCAGGAAGGCTAGACTGAATCGTAAGCTGTAGCGCTCGCACGCGCTTCGGTAAGGTGTCCTTTCGACTTAGAGCGTCAGCCACAACATTGGCTTTGCCTGGATGGTACTTGATGGCGCATTCGTAGTCGTTAAGTAGTTCAACCCATCTTCGTTGACGCATGTTCAAATCCTTTTGCTTAAGGATATGCTCGAGACTCCTGTGATCGGTGTAAATCGTGCACCTGGTACCGTACAGGTAGTGTCGCCATATCTTAAGCGCGAAAACAACAGCTTCCAGCTCTAGATCGTGCGTCGTGTAGTTTCGTTCGTGAACCTTGAGTTGCCGAGAAGCGTAGGCTATCACTTTATCACGTTGCATCAACACACATCCAAGACCCTGGATGGATGCATCACAATATACTACGAAGTCTTCTGTGCCTTCTGGCAATGAGAGAATAGGTGCGCTGCAAAGCCTATCCTTTAGATACTGAAAAGCAGTTTCCTGCGTGTTGCCCCAACGGTAGGTGACACCCTTCTGTGTCAGTAGTGTAAGTGGTTGCGCGATCTTTGAAAAGTCTTTGATAAACCGTCTGTAGTAGCCTGCCAAACCCAAGAATTGGCGTATTTCTGTCGGTGTACGCGGTGCAGGCCAGTTCCTGATCGAATCTACCTTGGATGGATCGACATGGATCCCATCCTTGTTTACCACGTGGCCTAAGAAGTGGACTTCACGAAGCCAGAAGTCGCATTTAGAAAGCTTGGCGTACAGCTGTTCCTTCCGAAGGAGTTCCAATATAAGGCGTAGGTGTCGCTCGTGTTCCTCCTGACTCATGGAGTAGATCAGAATGTCGTCGATGAAAACAATGACGAACTTGTCGAGATAGGGTTTGCACACCCTGTTCATAAGATCCATGAATACTGCAGGTGCGTTCGTAAGTCCGAACGGCATAACCAAGAACTCGTAGTGACCATAACGAGTTCTGAATGCTGTCTTAGAGACGTCTTCCTCGCGGACTCTCAGTTGATGATATCCTGACCGTAGGTCGATCTTGGAATAGTAACACGACCCTTGCAACTGGTCGAATAAGTCGTCTATGCGTGGAAGAGGATAACGGTTCTTCACCGTCACCTTGTTCAGTTCCCTGTAGTCTATACACATCCTGAACGTACCGTCTTTCTTTTTCACGAAAAGCACTGGAGCTCCCCAAGGCGAAGAGCTTGGACGAATGAAGCCCTTTTCCAAGAGCTCTTGTAGCTGCTTTGACAATTCTTCCAATTCTGATGGAGCTAGACGATATGGTGCGCGAGCTATGGGTGCTGCTCCTGGAGCGAGCTCGATCTGAAATTCAACCTGACGATGAGGCGGTAAGCCAGGTAAATCTTCAGGAAACACCTGAGGGAAGTCACGTACGACTGGTATATCCTCCAATTTCTTTTCCTTTACTGATGCGTCTGAAACAAGAGCCAAAATGGCCGTGTGACCTTTACGTAAGCACTTCTGAGCCTTTAAGAATGAGATGATGCCAACCACAGCACCACTCTTGTCGCCTTGGACTTCGAGAGGTTCTTGACCAGAACGTGGAATACGAATGATCTTCTCACTGCATAAGATTTCTGCCTGGTGTTGGGATAACCAATCCATCCCAATCACGACGTCGAAACTTCCCAAAACTATGGGAATGAGATCAATAGAGAAGGCTTGACCAGCTAGGATAAGATTACAACCCTGAACTACGTGCGTGGCTTCTAGACTTTTACCGTTAGCTAACTCTACTACATGTTTGGTGGGTAAAAGTGTTGGTGCACGTTTTAGCAGTTGATACATTTTCACAGACATATAGCTTGTATCCGCACCCGAATCAAATAAGACAGTAACGTAAATATTGTCGAGGAGAAACTTACCCATAACAACGTTGGGATCGTTCACTGCGTCACCTCGACCTAGCACAAAAGCACGACCCCGAGCTTCGTTGCCGTTGTTATTTCCTCCGTTGTTGTTGTTGTCGTTGCCCTGGTTGTTGTTGTTGTTGTTGTTCTGGTTCCTGTTGAGCTGTGGACAGTGTCTCTTGATGTGGCCTTCAACACCACAATTGTAGCATCCCTTATTGCCCTGTTGTTGGTTAGGCTGAGCGTGAGGCTGCTGCTGATTTTGGTTCGCAGGACGAAGGCTTCTACAGTCTTTGGCCTCGTGACCCATCTTGAGGCATCTTTGGCAACGACCCTTGGTACACTGGCCGTTGTGGTGCCTGTTGCAGTTGTTGCACTTTGGAAGATTTCCGCGATATCCACCCTGCCTGTGGCTACCTGACGACTGCTGGTTAGGGCTTTGATAGTTGTCAGTCTTTCGCTGCTGATTCTGGGACTGAACCGAAACTGATGCTTTGCTTGAATCCCCCTCCCATTTCCTCTTATTGTCACTAAGGGTAGCGGGAGTAGTTGAAGGAGTGACTGTAGCAGTAGCGCTGACACGCTTAGGCAGTTTATTCTGATCCACTGCCTGATCGGTGATGCGATGAGCGAGACGCTGGATTTCCTGGATGTTGTCGAGGTTAGCCGAGGTAACGTGGCTCTGGATTTCTGGTGCCAACCCCTTGAGATACATCTCGATACGCTTGTATGGAGGGTCTACCATAGTTGGACACAGCACGGCCAGCTCGTTTGACCGCTTGGTATACGCTTCAATCTCCGACCCAACCATTTTCAGATTATACAGCTCGTCTTCTAGCTTGTGAATATCTTCACGCGTACAATACTCTCTCTTGATAAGTTCCTTAAAATCGTTCCAGGGTGTGGCGTTAGCAGCTGCCAACCCCAGAATTTGCACCTGCGCGTTCCACCAGGTTAGCGCGATTCCTTCTAAAGTGCTGGTGGCGTATTTCACCCTGCGTGCCTCAGGGCATTCACACATTTCGAATACTGATTCTAGCTTCTCGAACCAGTGGAGGAGTCCAACCGCTCCTTCTGTGCCGCTGAACGTGCCGGGACGGCAGTCCATAAAGTTCTTGAATGTGCAGACAGGCTGCTGCGCGTGTTGACCTATTGTGTATGAATAGGACGAAGTTAAATACGAGAGTTAATGTAGGATCTAAAGATCCTAGTGTGTGCCTATACTGCAGGATATACTACCTGCTTGAGCTGCTGCAACTACCGCAGCAACTTGGGCTTGAACAAGAGCCTCTAACTGGGCTTGTGTCATGTTAATTCTTCCAGCCATTGATCTTCATGTCAAAGGCGAAATAGGTGAGAAAAGTTCGCGAATAGTGCGATGACAGAAAAGTGTAAGCACGTAAGGGTTCTTAAGCAATAGCAAATAGTGAGCATTGTAGTCTAAGCATACCACGAGCAAAGTTCTAAGTAATTCTAGCAAGTAGGCAATAAACATAAGCCTTATTACCTAAAATGTCGAGTCTTGCACGTGGAGCGAAGCGTCGTTGTGGATCGTTGAGAGCACTGTTCGGGTTATAGTCTGGTTTTAATAAAACTTTTTCCCGTATTAAAACCAAGTTCTCTATAACCAATGGCTCTGATACCAATCTGTCACACCCCCAAAATCCACACGCGGAGTACCACCGCTTGGAGGCGTGACATGACCAGGATCAAGCCATCAATCATATCAAACATAGCATTTAATAATAATAAAAGTCATTAAGTAGTTCATCATGACATGATTGATGTTTCAAAACCAAGCATTGTTTAAGTAGCGGAAGCATTGTTGTAAACCCAAGTTAAAAATACTGAAATGTCATAAGTGTCTAACAAAGTAATACGATCCTTGTCCACAACGACCGGCTCCTCTTTGTGCAAGCTCCATGTACCTAACGATCTGCAAGGCATGTAACAGAATGATCAACAAACTAGTTGAGCGAGTTCACAGTAAGTAAGTGCGTAACAGTAAGTAACGGGTGGCTCTACTGGGCCGATAGTAGGTTGTATAGGTGGGGGCTTCCCATGTTATGTGACCACTAGACTATTCGTATCAACTACTCGTATCATCCCTGTTCTTCTTCCGAGAACAGTAGCGCGTATGGGGTGTACGTAGGTTTTACGCACGTATCCTTCACAACCGAGGATAGGAGACGCGGGGGGTGTACGTGGGTTTCACGTAAGTATCCTTTGTACCGAGGATAGAAGTAAGTAATGCGTACACGTAGGTTTTACGTGCGTGCCTGACATCCGAGGCAGTAATTGGCATATGACCACGTAGGTGTTATCCTAACCTACGGAACCGTCCTGACATCCGAGGACCATGATAGGTGATAGTCTAGAAAAAAAGCATATGTACGTTCTTAGTCAATGTAACCTTTATCCCATTCCCACGACCCGGGAATCCCATGCCTTAGTAGGGGTGTGAACTCACCTGGGTTTGCTCGGCAGACAATAAAATGCTCAAGTATACAGTAAGAGATCAACCACGTCCTATCATGGTTACTTATGCGAGTTAGGTTCGTACTCAACTATTGCACGTATAAGCTACACGTATGTATACACATATAATCATGGCCAGAATCACGTATGCATGTGAACAGGTAAGAGCATAACATTAACATTCATGTGCGATCCAATGTCTAAGCCCGAAATACAAACAGCCCAAATATCATGTCGGCCCAACCAGATAAGCAGTCATATAACAATCATAAGTCCAATAGGCAGTCAATCGCACAAATCCAATTATTTGACCCAATTGATTGGGCCCATAACAATGAAAGCCCAAAACAGTGTACGTGCAAAGGTGGTCTCGAGTCGCAACCGGCAATCTCGAGTCGCAACCGGGTTACGAGTCGCAACAGCTGGTTACGAGTCGCAACAGGTGGTCTCGGTTCGTCATGGTCCGGTTACGAGTCGCAACGGGACTCGCAACCATGGTTTCGGCTTGTGTTGATTGTGTGCTAGTGTGATGGTTACGAGTCGCAACTAGACCCGCAACTATGGTCTCGACTCGCAACCATGTGCCGCAACCAAGTATGTAACTGATTTCCTTAATCTTAATCAATTAACACCGTGATTTCAGCAAACATAATCAGCAGTTCGGAAAAACAGATCAAATCAGTTTTAATTCCAAATTCAACCGTATTCAAACAGTTTCCTATTATCATCATCTATTAACAGAATTCTTAACAATCATGCCGCATAATCTCGATCAAACAAGACTACCCAATACCAATTTACATGATCTCTAATCAATTCATTGCATAAACGATATCTTAACAATATATAACATGTCCGATTTATTCATAAGCATGCAGCCGGTTAACATAATCTGATTTAACAATACTAAACAGCCGATTACATCCAATTCCTAACATCATACATGATAGAATCATCTAGCATGGCAATCATAAAAACATAACCTTCATATATCCGATTATAAACAATAATCATGTAAATCCGTTTACTAACAAAACATATAAACACGTAATCAAGAGGTTGATGCTAACCGAGATGTAAACAAAGACGGAGCCGAGACTTCAATGGTGTGATCTCCGGTTCCGAGAAAGACGATTTCCGAGAGAGAGAGAGAGAGAGGGAGAGAGAGTTTGGTGTGTGTTCTTTGTGGTTGCAAAGGTTGTAAAAACTAAAACCCTAAGATGTGTGTATGCTCATATACGTAGAGTAGGGTGGGCCGAAGCCCCTCACTTGGGCCATGGTCTCGAGTCAAAGAGTGTGGGCCGCAAAAGTTGTGAGCTTCAATCTAATGTTCGGTTCACAAAACATAACATCTTAGACACGTAACACGTAACATTCATATAAATTAAATCTCGTAAAAGCATAACATATTCACATACGGTTCACAAAGTAGGTCTAGAATTCGAGTTGTCACACTGCCCGTCCGTCTGAGGATGGTAAGCCGTACTGAAGTTTAAGCGCGTACCCAAAGACTGTTGGAAACTTTTCCAAAAGTGTGACGTGTATCTGGTATCTCTATCAGAGATAATAGCCACTGGTTCTCCATGCAGAGACACAATCTTATCAACGTACAATTGGGCTAACATGTCAGAACTGTAAGTTTCCTTAATGGGTAGGAAATGTGCTGACTTAGTCAGTCTATCTACAATCACCCATATAGTATCATTTCCTTTCCTCGTCTTTGGCAGCTTGGTGATGAAATCCATCGTCACCATTTCCCATTTCCAAGTGGGAGTTTCAGGCTGTTGCAGCAAACCTAACGGCTTCTGATGTTCAGCTTTGACTTGCGCACACGTCAAACATTTAGCTACATAAGCAACTATAGACTTCTTCAAGCCTATCCACCAATAGTTTGCCTTCAAATCCTGGTACATCTTATCAGCTCCAGGATGAACGGAATATTTGGAACTGTGAGCTTCCTGAAGGATGACATCCCGAAGTCCTCCATAAACAGGAACCCATATTCTTCCATTTAATCTCAGGATTCCGTCCTTGCCATAGGATAACTGTTGTTCAGTTACTCCTAACTTTTCATCGGGATAGTTAGCTTCCAACACAGCTTCCTTATGTGCAGCTAACAACCTTTCATTCAAACTGTTATTGATCTCAATGCTCTTGGCATTGATTCTTATTGGCTTCACTGTTTCCTTTCTACTCAAGGCATCTGCGACTACATTGGCCTTGCCCGGATGATATCTTATTTCACAGTCATAATCATTCAAAGTTTCCATCCAACGTCGCTGCCTCATGTTTAAATCCTTCTGATTGAACAGATGCTGAAGGCTTTTGTGATCAGAATAAATCACACACTTAGTTCCATACAGGTAATGCCTCCAAAGCTTTAGTGCGAATACAACGGCACCCAGCTCCAAGTCATGGGTGGTGTAGTTCTTCTCGTGCACCTTTAACAGGCGTGAAGCATAGGCAATGACCTTGCCTTTTTGCATAAGCACACATCCCATCCCAGTGTGTGATGCATCACAATAAACTACAAACTCATCAATTCCTTCAGGCAATGTCAGTACTGGAGCGTTGCTCAACTTCTGCTTGAAAATATCGAAGGATTCTTGCTGCTTAGGTCCCCAATCAAACTTGCTATTCTTGCGAGTGAGTAAAGTCAGGGGTGCTGCAATTCTTGAGAAGTTTTCAATAAAGCGTCTGTAGTATCCTGCTAGTCCTAAGAAACTGCGAATCTCCGTAGGCGTCTTCGGCTCTTGCCAGTTCATGATAGCTTCAATCTTGGCGGGATTTACTTGGATACCACGCTCACTCAAAACATGTCCAAGGAATTGGACTTCTCGAAGCCAGAATTCACACTTAGAAAATTTGGCATAGAGCTTTTCTTGATGGAGCAGTTTCAAAATACAATGGAGATGCTTCTCGTGGTCAGCTTGGCTCTTTGAGTAAATGAGGATGTCATCGATGAAGACGATGACGAATTTATCCAGATAAGGCTTGCAGACACGATTCATGAGATCCATGAATGCGGCAGGTGCATTAGTGAGCCCAAAAGGCATCACTAGGAACTCGTAATGACCATAACGAGTCCTAAATGCAGTTTTGTGTACATCTTCATCTTTGACCTTCAATTGATGATAGCCTGACCTCAGATCAATATTGGAAGAGTATCTTGGTCCTTGTAACTGATCGAATAGATCGTTGATCCTGGGCAAAGGATATCTATTCTTGATAGTGACCTTATTAAGCTCATGGTAATCGATACATAAACGCATCGACCCATCTTTCTTCTTGACAAACAAGATTGGCGCTCCCCATGGAGACGAGCTTGGTCTAATGAAACCTTTGGCTAGCAAATCATCTAACTGCGTCCTTAATTCCTTCATCTCTATTGGTGCCAACCTATAAGGTGCTCTTGCAATAGGCGCTACTCTTGGGATGATGTCGATTCTGAACTCTACTTGTCTATCTGGTGGCAAGCCAGGTAGTTCTTCTAGGAAAACTTCGCGGTATTCAGAAATGACAGGAATATCTTCAATCTTGGGTTTCTGCTCATCAATGGTCACTTGTGCCATATAAATGACACAACCCTTCTTCAGACACCTAGATGTCTTGAGCATGGACACTTGCTCTGGTAACCCATACTGGGTATCTCCCTGAATGGTAAGTGGCTCACCAGACGGAGTCTTGATCACCACTTGCTTCTTGTTGCATACAATATGGGCTAGGTTATGCGATAACCAATCCATGCCTATCACTATATCGAAACCGGCTAGCTTAAACGGAAGTAGGGACAAAGGAAAAGAGTGGTTCCTAATGGATATGAAACATCCATTTAAAATGGTTGATGCGGTTTCTATGGTTCCATCAGCTAATTCTACTTCATACTTCACACTTAAGGCTTTAACAGGCATTTTCAACAACTCACAAAACTTATTATCTACAAACGATTTATCTGCTCCAGAATCAAACAATACTCTTGCGTAGATATCATTAATAAGAAAAGTACCTGTTATGACATTATCATTCTGGATCGCCTCCTGTGCGTTCATCTGAAATACCCTGGCGTTGGTCTTCTTCCCTTCATCAGCTTTCTTCGCAGCTTTTGGGAAGTTTGTCTTAATATGCCCTTTTCATTGCAACTGTAGCAAGTTGCATCCTTCAGTTTCTTGGACTCTAGGGTCTTATGCTCAGTTGATTTGCAAATCCCACACGGTCTTGGCTGAGATTGGGATTTTGAGTCATATCTGCACTTCCCAAAATGGTGCTTCTTGCAAACCTTACACTTGGGCTTATCTCCAGATTGATGCCCATCCTTCTTAGATTCAGACCCCTTCTTGTGGTCGTTGTTTCCCTTGTGCTTCTTGTTTGACCATCGTGAATTGTCATCCTCACGTTTCCTCTTCTCGGCATCCGTGTTCCTCAGCGATCTTTGCCGGACCGCGTCCAATGTGAGGGACAAGGATATATCAGCTACAGACCTGAATGTAGTTGGCCGATAAGCCTTTACGCTTGCCTTAATCTCCGGGGCTAAACCCCCAATGAAGCGAGCTATTCTTTTGGGTTCCGAGGTCACAAGATAAGGAACCAACCTAGACATTGTATTAAAGCTCGTGAGGTAGGCTTGGCAATCCAGGTTTTTCATCACCAAAGACAGAAAATCAGACTCAATCTTTTCAACCTCATGCCGAGGGCAGTAGTTCTCCTTAATCAGTGACACAAACTGTTCCCAAGACATATTGTACAATGGGATTTTCCCTGTAGCTTGGATCAAGGACCTCCACCAAGCTAATGCCTCACCCTTAAAAGACTAAGATACAAACTTCACAACGTCTCTTTCAGTACACCCACTAATATCTACCACAGTGTCCATTTCATCCAACCAAGTCATGCAATCCGCTGCCCCTTTCTCCCTAGTGAAATCCCGGGGCTTGCAAGAAACAAAGTATTTATATGTGCAACCTTTGGCACGTGGTGCATTATCAAACACTATCTTCTTGGAGGGAATACTGTTTTGGTAAGAATGTCGATCATCATCCTTCTTTGATTCCTCTTTCTTAGGCTTAGGTTGGATAGAGGGTGGCTTGCTGTGAGCTTCAGAATGAGTCTTAGGCTTGGAATGTGGTGAAGATAGGGTCCTACTTCGAGTCCCACTAGACTCACTGTTCTGCCGATCCAAAGCCCTTGTAACAGCATTATCAACTAGTGCTTGCAGCTCTGCACCAGTCAGCTGTATCCTAGCATTCTTGTGGTTTTCCACCGGATGACTGTTTACCTCATTCGACCCAGCCATGTAGCTTCAATTGCTACATATAGAAAATAATGGGCAAGGTTTTATTTAGAAGCTTTTACAGTATTTTATGATTTATTAGCCATGGTTTTAATAGCCATTTTTGGTTAATTTGTTAATTATTCATGTATTCAGGACCTTTATTACAATCCTATATTTTAATTTAATAATAGCACAAAAAGGGCATAGCCATAGAGACAAATTTAACATATAAACCAAGACTTTTACGGAGTCAAGGTATTAAGGCTTTAATCAAAGTTTATTGCCTTATTCTAGACAGGGAGTTATAAGCTACTACTGTCTTTAGTCCAAAAAGGACATTAGTTTTAGCCCGTAGGCACTTCATCCTTAAGGGATGGTTATATAATTAAGGGAATTTAAAATAACCCAATTAAAAGATGACCTATGTGATTTTATCGTATCACAGTTTGTCAGAAATGTTAACATGCATTTCAGATGTTAACAGGAATTGGAATCTTTTGTGTAGGTTCTACCATCTTGGCCATGTCTACAATGACATATAGGCTAGGTTTTACCTTTAAGATTCTTTTAATAATTAACGCAGAACAGTCCTAAATTGAGATGTTAATATGGATCTGAATCTAATTATGGAACTACCATCTTGGCACTGTCTTATGATGACACATGGCTAGGTTTTGTCCATTTTAGATTTTGCCATTTTAATATAATGGTAGATCTTTTAATAATAAAAATTATTTTCATTTATTTTAGAGTAAACTGCCATTTTGGTCCTTCTGGTTTGGTCACTTTTGTCACTTTAGTCCAAAACTCAAACTTTTTGCATCTGGGTCCCTGTGGTTTCAGTTTTATTGCCATTTTGGTCCAAAAATGAAATCAGGTCATATTTGTCTTATAAAATCCTGCTATTTTGTCATTTTCCGCAGGTGCAAAATAATCATTTTTTTTATAAATAAATACCATATTTTATAAGACAAATATGACCTGGTTTGCCCCTGAGGAAAATGACAAAATTGCAGGATTTTATAAGACAAATATGACATGGTTTCATTTTTGGACCAAAATGGCAATAAAACTGAAACCACAGGGACCCAGATGCAAAAAGTTTGAGTTTCGGACTAAAATAGCAAAAGTGATCAAACCACAAGGACCAAAATGGCAGTTTACTCTTTATTTTATGTTTCATGCTCATACACATAGTAAATAACAAACAATTGAAAATTTTAAATTAACCATCTCATTAATAATTCAATCAAGTACATTTTTTGCTCTAAATGGGACTTCTACAAAATAACATGCCCACGCAGGGGCGAAACAAACAACAAACCCATGCAGGGGTTAACAAAAGACATGCCCACGCAGGGGCAGAGTACAAAAAGACAAGCCCACGCAGGGGCTGAGTACTGAAACAAAAAGTCCACGCAGGGACTTGATTACAACCAAATAAAATAAACAAACAAAGGTCTTCAATGACCCCTTCTTTTGGACTTCCCCTTGAGCAGGTCTGTCAAACCTTTGAAGAAGCCTCGGTTGCTTTCACGCTCCCTTTGAATGTCCTGCTCACATTTGCCCAATCTTTCAAGGACCTGTTGTTGGCATTCCGGCAGGATCAGTTGCGGCTGCGGCGGCTGATACAGAGGTTGAGGAGGTGGCGGACGCTGGTACCCATAAGTTGGGTAACCAGTGGTCCAAAGACCACCATAGGGTCCCTCTGGGTGACGAGCATTGTAGTCCCACGCCTCCTGGTACGGGTCCACATTGGCATAGTTGTAGCTGTTGTGGCCCGGTAGCTCGAACGGGTTATATGCCGCTGAACCGGCATAAGCAGGGATTGGGTTATCAAATCCCAATGGTGGCACCGCAGGTGCAGAGTTTGCTTCCGAGACGGGGTTTGATGGTCCCCCCATCAGCGGGTCTTCTTCCTGGAGTGGCGGATAGTGACTGCCACTCGAGGGCTGAGGAGTGCTGGTGCGGACTCCCCCTCACACGGACATCCGCGCGTTTGATCTTCTCCGCCTCGGTGGTTCTGGAATCGGCTGCTCCACTAGTGGTGGTGGTGGCGGAGTGACTGCCACAAATCGGGAATCCTCGGAAGGATCCTGCTGCTGTTGATGCTGCTGCTGCTGGTACGGAGACGAGTGTTCAGAGGGTGTAAAATACCAGTCCCACTGGTTGAACTTCGCCTGGTAGCTATCCAAACCGCGGTAAGGCGATCCATGAAACGAGGACCCATCCGAGATCTCGATGGGTTGGTTTGGGGTCCTGGTTGAAGGCTCCACGAGATCCGTATCTTCATCCATGTCGTTGTCACCCGAAAAATGATCTTCGGGTCCTAGTGGGTTGAAACCCACGGGTTCTTGAATGTAATTAGCCAGGTTGATCTGACTCTGGAAGGCAGGGGTAGGGTTACCGAAAGAATGGTGCGAGTTTGATCGCTGTAGTGGTATGAAGGATGCTTGGGGGTTGTTGGGCTCGTTTTCAGACTGAGGCCCAAATGAGTGAAAGTAGGATGGTGAGGAGCTTAGGGAGACAGATCGCCTCCCGGGTTCGATATACGTCCTCCAGGGCTCCTGAGGACTCGTGCTCATACTGATCGAGGGTGTACGCCGGTGAGAAGGCCCGGCTTCATGGTCATGGCTAGTAAATGGAGCCTTACCTCGTCCTCGTATCATCCTGGGCGGCATTCTTAAACCTATAAACATAATTAAAGATAACAGCAAGAATATATAAAATAAAAGACAAAATAAAATAAAAACAGAATTTGTCCTATGTTCTTTGTCTAGACTCGGAACTCGAGGAATGTGCAATTGTGTAACTGAGATTAAACACAAAAGGCTAGTGTTTAATTCACTCAGTGTTGGCTCTGATACCAACCTGTCACACCCCTAATTTCAACGTGTCACCGGTGGGCCCGGTGGGGAGTATCGTGACGTAGTTGATATCATCATAGTCAAACAACACAAATTTAAAATGCACAGCGGAAACGAAAAGATAGATTTATTTCAACCGCATAAATATTGTAATATTAAGTATCACAAACAGTTGAAATAGATCCACAGGCGGATCAAAAGAAAAAAGAAACTTGTTCAACAGATTCATTTGCATCCAAGCTTGCGAGACTCTAAAAGATGCTAAGGAGAGGCCAGCCTATTACGCGTAGTACCTGCACTTAACCTTTTTGGCAAAATACGTCAGTTTACACTGGTAAATACAATTTAACTGACTGATTTTGAAAAGGTTTAAAATTGATTTGAATGCACATGGCACAAAAGATTTTTATAACTCGGGATAATTATTTGAATATAAACTTGTAAAAGATTTACATGTTTCTTATGCGTCCAGTAGCCCGGGTCTACACCGGGTTAAAGAACAATAGACACACCACATGATATAATCCCGCAGCGGTTTAACCCGAAACTGGCGGTTATACCTTAAAATTTATGCACAACGGGTGTATGCCTACACCCGTATGCTTAGGTCGTGGCCATTTCGTAAAATGATGCCAAGGATATCCGGGACATGGTCATTAACCCCCCAAAGGCTTTAAGCAAACAAAACAATTTTAACGGGTCATTTCAATGATTTAACCTACATCTGATTAAAGATTCAATGCCCGACCAAGCGGTATTTTATATACTGTACCCCAAGCCCGTATAGGGAAAATAAGTTAAAAGTATTTACCTGAGCAAGTATAGTCACAATAAGCAAGTGCAAATATCTTTTACTGGATCTCCTATTCTGGAACGAAGGTTTATAATAACCTATTAGAATCCTAACGGGTCTTTCATTTAGCCTAAGCTTAGACCGGTTAGTTTTTAAAGAAAGAATACGGTTCAATCGCATAATAAAGCGAAGACCGGTTTAGAATGTGGGTTTGACCCGACAAGCTTGCATGCTTGTTTAATATGGGTAACTTAAACACATTCTGGATTTTGAGACAAAAACGATATGGTTTGACCCGTTTCGGCTAAAATGTGTAAACTAGTTACATAAGCCGATCCGAACGCGGAAAGTGCGTAACGAGTAACCATATGAATCATATACAAGTTCCCTGAGTTAATATGCACTAAATATGTTGTGACATCAGTAAGATATGTTCTATTATGCCCAAAATGATTTCAAACTCAAACTATGCCTCATAAGGGCATTTTGGTCATTTTAAAGTGTATAAAAGAGTTTAATTAGTAACCTGAGTTACAGGTATGAATAAATCAGTAAATATACTCATTTTAATGGGTTATAACAGTAGTGTATCATATATATGTAAAATTTATTAATTATAACCATACTATGCACCGAAGGGGCATTTTGGTAATTTCACATAAGCCTAAAAGGTCAAAACTGGAAATCTGGGTTTAAAACCTTTGTTTACTGTTATAATATAAAATTTTATTGAATATATCAGTAGTTATCATACTATATATATGTAAACTAGTTGTGATACATATTATGTCGTTAAAACGCTTAAAAAGGCGATTTGGAGCCATTTCCGGGTTTTGTATAGAAAGCTGATATTATTAATATTCTAGAAGGCTCAAAATAATTTATTTAACATAACGAATCAGTAAAAAAAGGTTTGAGGTCAAAACGATTTATAAAACTCATTTTATAGCCCAAAAGGGCAAAATCGGCAATAACCGAATTAAACTTAGTACCCTAAGTTATGCTCAGCCTAAAAATAAATAAGAATCTCCAAAAATCCCAAAATATTATTTTATATCAGTAGGTAAAAGGTTTTGTATAAAAATTTGGGTTTAGATAGGCTCTATGCTAATTATGCCATTTATTTACTAAAAAGGCTTCTAATTACGCTAATGAGCTTAACTCTAAATCTAGACTTCAAACTGATATCAAATTTTGGGTACAAGTTTATAAATCAGTAACTAAGGTTTCTACTCCTTTATATTTTCAAAAATCATAATTTAAGGTGAAAAGGGCATAATAGTCAACATTTAGGCGATTAACGGAACTTGCATAATAATTGGATATCTAATGAACCAGGTTGTATAATCACAGAGGGTTATACTAACATGTAACTAGGTCCAAAAGAAGCTCTAAGGCAATCCTAAACTTGGCTTAAACGGGTCAGAACTGAAAGTCAAAGCATAAGTTAAACTATGCGACTTTCGGTTCCAAACCGAGCCTAAACTGAAAATTGTCGAGTTGAACATGTTCAGACAAGTTTTTACATTAATTACCAAGTTATATTAATGATAAAACAGGTTACATGGATCCTATATTGCTAATTATTATGTATTAATTTGAAATAAAGCTTTCTGTTGACTTTTTGTAATTAGCTTTGACCCAACAATTGACATAGTTAGAGTCGGAATCAGAAGGTACCCTTTTAAGGGTTTATTACCCACATAATTACCTACTTATAGGTATTTTTAATTCGAGATTTCACTGGATAATTATAGCTTAATATCGAAGTCAAACCTTAATTACGACGGTTTGACTTTTAGCTAATTAACTAAGCTAAACTAAATTAAAGAGGATTAAGGACACTTACAAGAGCCCTAAGTATGCTTAGTGATGTTAAGAAGGTTTGTTGCTGATCAGAGGAGCTTCAGAAAGTGTCTTGAATGAAAATGAAATGAGCAAGTGCAAAGTGTTTCAACAAAGCTCCTTATATACAAACTTTGATTGCATGAGATCACTCCAACTAGGTCTATAAATGTTGCAAGATGTTCCCAGGTGTCCCTATGGTGCCAAAAACCAGTTATATGGCCCCTGATTTTCGAAAACCGCCAATATAAGGCGGTGGAACTGGCTGAACAGGCAGCTGTCCACTTCTGCTGCCAGCGACAGGCTTACGGACCGTAAGCCAAATCCCTTGCGGTCCGTATGCTCCTCTTGCGGACCGTAAGCCTATACGGATATGGTCCGTAACCTACCCTAGTATGATGCGTCCAGATACGATCCTTGCGGACCGTATGCTTAACCGGATGCGGTCCGTAACCGATGACCAGAATCCAAAATTTTGCAAACTTTCAAGTATTTACCATGCAACTTTGTAAACTCCGAATCTCATGCTATCCTTTTCAGTTGAGGGTCCCTTTGCTCAGCCTTTGCATGCACTTACATGTTTTGGATCTTGTGGGAGGTTTGAAATTGTCGGAGAACAACAAGAATTCATAATGGACACGAATTTATTCAAGTTCAATTCTTCTAATCAAGAATCTAAACTCCGAATGATATAGTAATATTTTTAAGGATCCAATTTCCATATAAAATGGAATTTTATTTATTTAGGAATAACCAGCTAAATATATATTAGATGTTTATCATAATGATTTAAGGATCTTGGGATTTATAACTTTGGCCGCTCAGAGGTATTTTAATAACATGTCGCCCTTCATAAATCCTACCATACATCTTTTATTTGATCCGGGTTCCTGACACGTTTGTCTTACATGACACGTGTCTTTATTTTATGTGGTATGATTTTATGAGGTGTTACACCTGACCTTAGATCGATCTTGGAGAAGTAGCTTGCGCCTTGCAATTGATCAAACAGATCGTCGATCCTGGACAATGGATATCTATTCTTGATAGTGACTTTGTTAAGCTCGCGATAATCGACGCATAGACGCATCGGTCCATCCTTCTTCTTTACAAACAGGATTGGCGCTCCCCAAGGAGACGAACTAGGTCGTATAAATCCTTTGGCTAACAAATCATCTAGTTGATTTCTTAATTCTTTCATCTTTGTTGGTGCCAATCTGTAAGTCGCTCTTGCAACAGGTGCTGCTCTAGGAATGATGTCAATTCTGAATTCTAATTGCCTATCTGGTGGCAAACCAGGTAGTTCTTCAGGGAATACTTCAGGATATTCAGAAATGACGGGGATGTCTTCAATCTTAGGCTTCGGTTCATCAATAGTCACTTGTGCCATGTAGATGACACAACCCTTCTTCATACACCTAGATGCCTTAAGCATAGACACTTGCTTAGGCCATCCATACTGAGTATCTCCCTGTATGGTAAGTGGCTCACCAGACGGAGTCTTGATCACCACTTGCTTCTTGTTGCAAATGATCTGAGCTTGGTTATGGGATAACCAATCCATGCCTATTACTATATCAAAACCAGCTAATTTCAAAGGAAGTAAGGACAACGGAAAAGAGTGGTTCCTAATGGATATGAAACATCCATCTAACACGGTTGATGCGGTTTCTATGGTACCATCGGCTAATTCAACCTCATACTTTATGCTTAGGGTTCTAACAGGTAAATTCAATAACTTACCAAACTTATTATCTACAAATGACTTATCTGCTCCAGAATCAAATAACACCCTTGCATAAACATCATTAATAAGGAAGGTACCTGTTATCACATTGTCGTTCTAGATCGCCTCCTGTGCGTTCATCTGAAAGACCCTAGCATTGGTCTTTTTCTCATCCTCAGCCTTCTTCACAAACTTTGGGCAGTTGGACTTGATGTGCCCTTTCTCGTTGCAGTTGTAGCACGTGGCATCCTTGATTTTCTTACAGTCTAAGGTCTTGTGCTCACTTGACTTGCAAATCCCACAAGCTCTCGGCTGTGACTGGGATTTCGATTCATATCTACACCTCCCGAAATGATGCTTCTTACAGATTTTGCACTTGGGCTTATCACCCGACTGTTGACCATCCTTTTTTAATTCCAGAACTCTTTTTATGGTCGGAATTTCCCTTGTGTTTCTTATCTGAACGTCATGAGTTATCATCCTCACGTTTTCTCTTTTCAGCATCGGTGTTTCTCAGCGATCTCTGCCTGACCGCGTCTAGAGTAAGAGACAATGATATATCAGCTGCAGACCTAAAAGTAGCTGGTCGAGAGGCCTTCACACTCGCCTTGATTTCTGGGGCTAAACCCCCAATAAAACGAGCTATCCTCTTGGATTCCGGTGTCACAAGATAAGGAACCAATCTTGACATAGTATTGAAGCTTGTAAGGTAGGCTTGACAATCCAGGTTCTTCATAACCAATGACAAGAAATCAGCTTCAATCTTTTCAACCTCATGCTGAGGGTAGTAGTTTTCCTTAATGAGAGCAACAAACTGATCCCATGTCAGATTGTACAATGGGATCTTCCCGGTAGCTTGGATTAAAGTCCTCCACCAAGCTAGTGCCTCACCCTTGAATGACTGAGATACAAACTTTACAACATCCTTATCAGCGCAACCACTGATATCAACCACGGTGTCCATTTCATCCAACCATGTCATACAGTTGACAACTCCTTTCTCCCCAGTGAAATCCTTGGGTTTGCAGGAGACAAAATATTTATAGGTGCAACCCTTAGCACGTGGTTCTTGATTTAACACAACTCTCTTAGATGGAACACTCCTCTGGTTTGATGAGTGATGAGAATCACTCTTGTGAGCAGTATGAGTTCTAGAGGGTGGTTTAGAGTGTGGTACTGACTGAGTCCTAACCTGGGTACCACTGGATTCTTTGAACTGTCTATCTAGAGCTCGCGTAATAGCATTATCTATCAATGCCTTTAATTCCGCTCCTGCTATGTTGACTCTGGAAGTGTCATGATTTTTAATTTATTCAGAGGTCTATAACAGTTTTATCATTCTAGATGATTTATTAATCATGGTATTTAAGAAACCATTTTGATTAATTTGTTAAGCATATATATATTCAGGATTTTTTTATAATAATCCTTATTTATAATTAAGATATATTAATGGCAAAAGGCCAAGTCACATGGACAGTTTTAAATTTATATTCACAATCTTATAGGATCAAGGTATTGAGGTTTTAATCATAGTTCATTACCTCTTCTTAAAAGGGGGTCGAAGACCACAGTCTTTTGTCTTATATGACAATGAGTATAGCCCGTAGGCATTACATCCTATTGGATGTTTAATATAATAAAAGAAATTGGAAGAATCCAATATAAGGATGACTTATGCGATTTTATTGAATCACATTTTGCCAGGAGTGTTAACATGTTTTCAGATGTTAACAAGAATCTGCATCTTAATAAGGAACTACCATCATGGCCCTGTCTTATTATGACACATGGACTAGGTTTTGCCTTTAAGATTTATTTAATATATAATGGCAGATTTGTATTTTTTTAAAGGAATGGTATTTTATTTATATTTTACATATTATATTCATGCATGCAATGATAATTAAAATTTAACACATTCCATAATTTTAAATAAAAGAGTACAATAATGCCCTAAACGAGAGTTAACAGAAAGACATGCCCACGCAGGGGCTTAAACAGAAAATACATGCCCATGCAGGGGCTAAACAGGAATACAAGTCCTCGCAGGGACTGAATACAGAAAATGATGTCCACACAGGGACTTGATTGAATAAGGAAGTTACAATACAAATAAATCAATATGGAATTTAAAAATCCCTCTTGCTCTTCCCCTTGATCAAGCTTGCTAAACCCTTCAAAAATCCCCGGTGGCTTCTTCGCTCTTCACGTACCTCCCGCTCTACCTGGCTCAACCTTTGGAGAACCTCCTGTTGTTGCTCTGGTGGTATCAATTGCGGCTGCGGCGGCTGCTGATATGGAGGTTGAGGAGGTGGCGGTTGTTGGTACCCATAAGCTGGGTATCCAACTCCCCAGGGAGCTCCATAAGGCCCCTCAGGGTGGAGAGCATTGTAGTCCCATGCTGCCTGGTATGGGTCAACATCAGCATAGTTGTAGTTGGTATGTGCCGGCTGCTCAAATGGGTTGTACGCCGCTGAACCGGCGTATGCAGGAATTGGGTTATCATAACCAACGGTGGTGGTGCGACAGGCGCGGAGTCTACCTCAGAGACGGGGTTTGAAGGCCCACCCATCGCATGGACACTTGAAGGTTGAGGGGTGCTGATACGCGCTCCTCCTCGCATGAACATCCGTGCGTTTGATCTTCTTCGCCTCGGTGGCTCCGGAGGCGGCTGCTGAACTGGTGGTGGTGGCAGTGGAGTGACTGCCACAAAACGAGAATCCTCGGAAGGATCCTGTTGCAGTTGCTACTGCTGAGGCGATGAATGGTAGGAAGAGGTAAAATACCAGTCATATTGGGCGAATCTCGCCTGATAGCTATCTGGACCACGGTAAGGTGATCCATGGAAGGATGACCCATCAGAGATCTCGATGGGGTGGTTAGGGGTCCCGGTTAGAGGCTCGGCGGGATCCGTGTCTTCGTCCATGTCCATCGCATGCGCCAGAAAAGTGGTCTTCAGGTCCTAGTGGGTTAATTCACTCAATGTTGGCTCTGATACCAACCTGTCACACCCCAATATTTCCACGTATTACCCGTGGACCCGGTGAGGAGTATTGTGACGTAGTTGATATTGTCATAGTCAAATAACACAATTTAAATGCACAGCGGAAGCAAAAGATGAATCACATTACAAACCGAATAAGTAGTAATATCAAAGTATCACAACTGGACTGTAATGGATCCACAGGCGGATCAAAAGATAAAAAAATCATTGTTCAACAGACTTTAAAGGCATCTAAGCTTGCAAGACTTTTATTTGATGCTAGGAGAGGCCAGCCTATTCTGATTAGTACCTGCACTTAGCCTTTTTGGGAAAATACGTCAGTTTACACTGGTAAATACAATTAACTGATTCATTTTGAAAATGTTTAAGAAAATTGATTTGAATGCACAAGGCACAAAATATTTTATAACTTGGGATAATTATTTATATATAAACTTGTAAAAGAATTACATGTTCGTTATACGTTCAGTAGCCCGGGTTGAATACTGGGTTAAAGATTAATAGACACACCAGATGATATAGTCCCGCGGCGAGTTATTCTCGAAACCGGCGGTTATACCTTTATATATATATATGCACTGGCAGGTGTATGCCTACACCCCGTGCTAAGGTTGTGGCCATTCTATGAATGATGCCAAGGATATCCGGGACATGGTCATTAACCCCCAAAAGGCTTTAAGCAAACAAAACAATTTAAACGGGTCATTTCAATAAATTAACCTTTATACGATTAAAAATTCAATGCCCGACCAAGCGGTATTTTATATACCGTACCCCAAGCCTGTATAAGGGAAAATAAGTTAAAAGTATTTACCTGAGCAAGTATAAATCACAAACAGCGAGTGCAAGTAGCTTTTACTGGGCTCCTAATCTGGAACGAAGGTTTTTAATAACCTATTAGATTCCTAACGGGTCTTAATTAAGCCTAAATTTAGACTGGTTAGTTTTAAAGGTAGATATACGGTTCAAACGCACGATTATGCGAAGACCGGAATAGAATGTGATTTAGACCCAAAAAGTTTGAAGACTTGTATAATATGGGTAAACTAAACACATTCTGGATTTTGAGACAAAAATGATAAGGTTTGACCCGTTTCGGTCAATTTATGCAAACTAGTTACATAAACCGAACCGAATGCGAAATATGCGTAATGGGTAACAATAAGAGTCATAAACAGGTTTCCTAAGTTAATATGCCTTAAATATGTTGTGACATCAGTAAGATATCTTCTATTATGCCCAGAATGGATTTAAACTCAAATTATGCCCCGTAGGGGTATTTTGGTCATTTAAAAGGTTGTAAAAGAGATTAAATATAAATCTGAGTTTCAGGTCTGATATAATCAATGAAGATACCTAATTTTAATAAGTTATAGCAGTAGGGTATTACATATATGTGAAATTTATCATTTATAACCAAATTATGCACCGAAGGGGCATTTTGGTAATTTCACATAAGGTTTAAAGGTCAAATCTGGAAATCAGAGTTTAAAACTTTTTCTTACTGTTAAAGTATAAAAATTTACTAAAAATATCATTAGGTATTAAGTCTTATATCTTCAAAATAGTTTTAATACATACTATGCGTTTAAAACGCGTAAAAAGACGGTTTTAAGCGATTTCCAGGTTTTATAAGGAAAGCTGATATTTTTATTATTCCAGAAGGCTTACAATATTCTATTTATCATATAAGATCAGTAGAAAAAGGTTTGGTATCAAAATGATTTGTAAAACTCATTTTATAGGCCAAAAGGGCAAAACCGACAATTTCCGAATCAAAGCTAGAACCCTATGTTATGCTCAGCCTAAAAATAAATAAAAATCTTTAAAAATCCCAAAAAATTATTTTATATCAGTAGGTAAAAAGTTTGGTATCAAAAATTGGGCTTAGATAGGCTTTATGTTAATTACGCCGTTTAATTAATAAAAAGCTTTTCATTTACGCTAATGAGCATAACTCATAATCTAGACCTCAAACTGATGTCAAATTTTTGGGACAAGCTTATAATTCAGTAACTAAGGTCTCTATTCTTTTACATTTTCAAAAATCACGTTTTAAGGTCAAAAGGGCATAATAGTCGACATTTAAGCATTTAACGGAAGCATGCATATGAATCGGATAACTAATGAACCAAGTTGTATAATCACAGAGGGTTATAGTAACATGTAACCTGGTCCTAATAGAGCTCTAAGGCATTTCTAAAACATGCTACATTGGGTCAGAACTGAAAGTCAAAGCAAAAGTCTACTTTTGCGACTTTCGGTTCCGAACCGAGCTTAAACTGAAAATTGTCGGGTTGAACATGTTTAGACATGTTCTTACATTAATTACCAAGTTATATGAGTGATAAAACAGGTTGCATGACTTCTACATTGTTAATTATGTGTTTATGCAAAAAATTGATTTCTGTTGACTTTTTATAATTAACTTTGACCCGGCAATTGACCTAGTTAGAATGGAAATCAGAGGGTGCCCTTTTAAGGGTTTATTACCCACATAATTACCAACTCAAAGCTACTTTTAATTCGAGAATTGACTGGACCATTTGTGATTAATCACTAAGTCAAACCTTAATTATGACAATTTGACTTTAGGCCATTATACTAAGTAAAACTGAATTAAGAGAGGTTAAGAAAGCTTACAATAGTCCTAATCACGATTATGGAACTTAAGGAGACTTGTTTGCTGACTAGGGAGCTCGAGAGAATGCCTTGAATGATTTAGAAATGAGCAAGTGCATGTGATGCAACTTATGTTCCTTATATAGGAACTTTAATCTCATAAGATGATGCCAAGCATGTCTACAGATGTTTTATGATGGTCCCATGTGTCCCTATGCATGAGAAAACATTGGTTCAGGCCCCTGGTATCGTGAAAATGGCTCCCAAAGGCGGTGCAACCTGCAAAACAGGCATCTGCCTGTTTTTTGCTCGCTGCAGGCTTTTACGCGGCCCGCGTAAAAGACTTGTGTGTCTTACGCGGCCGGTATCATTCCCGGGTTCAGGTTATAAGTTTGTCAGCTTTTTCACTTTTGGTCCCTAGTCCTTTTTAAAGTGGTTTTAACTTATATTTTTGCACTTTTGACCCACTAAATTAATTTCTAAGGGCTCCAAGACATAACCAAACTTTGTTAAGTCCTTGGTTAGTTTTATGTTCACCCGAAAAGCCTTAAATTTCAACGTTGATGCTTTTAACCCCTTGCATACGAATGTTAGCATAACTTTCTCATACGGAAACGAAACCTTGTGAAATTTTTATCACTTATTCTAGTGAGCATAATTAATCATTACAAAGCTTCGGGTTCGCTAAAAGATCACTCAGAGGTATAAATTAAACATTTTGACACTTTTAACCCTTGCGGTTTGTAAACTCTCACTTTCTTCCACAAGCGGCTTCATACGCTTCATTATTCATTCGTTTAAGGGTATAAACATCGTGTAAGGTTATTGAAAGGTACATTTATCCATTGTTGACACTTTGAATCCTTTTATACACATACTTTCTTTGTTTGTCAACTTTAGTCCCCTCTAAAGTACACGTTTAAAGCTCATGACACGTGTTGATATAATATTGGACATGAATTTACGAGGTGTTGCATCGCACGAATGGAACTTCCATTTGCACGAACAGTGTTGTGAGCTTCGGTTATCCATTTATCTCAGTTCTAAGTTCCTCGTTGTTGATTCTAATGGGCAAACCAAGACCCATGAAATCACAGGGTCTTAGTGTCACCACGAGTGCTTAAACGGGTTATATTTTCATGTTTGTATATACTTTCATACTTTAATCCAAAACTGAATCCTTCGTTCAACTCCAAATGACTCACACCTTCGTTTACCCCATTTAGGGTAACCTCGACGTTCTAACGCATTCAACATTCGACTCGCGGAATTAACAAAGGAAGCTTTGCAAAACCGTGAGTATACTCAACCCTGTTTTACTTTTAACACTTTTGGGCGCAACATATTTATGCTATCAAATTCACACATTCACACATACTTTATGCTTATTCACAAAAACAGACAATCATTCATACATGCTTAATACGTTATACTTTGATTCATACATGTTGGAACATTCTTATGTGGTATACTTGCCATTAACTTCGTACAAGCCTCCCTTAACATGTATAGCACTATAGGAGTAACGCACTGCTCGTATTCTTGAGGTCATGTTAAGTTAAAATAGAACGGTCCTGTCGTTGCTGTGATAGGATTACGCTAGCGGTAATCTTTGGGTTGACATTTATAGTTGCATGCCAATCGTATGTTAATTTTAGATAACAAATTTTGCCATGTTGATTGTTTAAAACATTTTATACTTATGCTATTATTCAAACTTGTAACTCGTCAATACTTTTGTATTGAACTATACTTTGAAATGTGTTGCAGGAATATGATGACGATGATGATGAAATTTAGTAGGGTTGACTAGATACACACTTTAGAAATCTAGTTTTGTTGTTGTATTTGTTCCGAGAACTATGTTGTACTTGTCTTATGAACTTGTTGTGCTTTCTGATCCAAATGTTGTACTTGACCTTTATCAATGAAATGAAATTTTGTTCAATTAAATATTGTCGCAAATAGTGTTATGAAGTCTCGAGCAATCTCGTTTTCGTCTCACACTCTGATGTTTCCGCCATCGGTTGGGGTGTGACATTAGTATGGTTAACTATATCGACACAAATGTATGTTTATAAGGACAACAACTTGTATATTTAATAGTTGACTTTCTGGAAAGTCACTGAATCTGAGAATAGTATGGTAGGCTTTCTAACTCGAATGTGAGACTTGGGAACTCATGCGGAACATGTTATATCATTATGTGTTGTGTATGGTGACATGTTAAATTATATGAGTTTGAAAAGATGTGATTGTTGATATATGTCTTCTGTTGTTAAAATTGACTAACGAAAGTCTAATGTAAGGTATGAATTGGAAATGATTGATGATATGAATGGGTTGTATGCTAATGAAGAATATGAATGTGGTGACATGAAATTATAAGAGCCACATTAGCACAGATTCAAGCACGGTAGGCTAACGGGTCAAAAGGAAGTGAGGAAACAAGCACGAACACGGTAAGTAAACAAGAGGAAAGGGAATCATGAAAGGATGGATAGATAATGGTAATACCAATGTAAGTAATGTCGTAGCGGGTTATTTGTGGTTTAACTATGAATGGACACACCTGTTGGGAGTAAATGTGTCAAACTTTGGAATATGTTTATCCCAAGGATTGAATTAGGAAATACTCATTAGAAAGGATTAGAAATGATATAATAATTGTTTTTCTGTATTGATTAACTATTGGGAGGATCAAGTATTAGTTGTGGGAAAAAGGATGCCCAAGTCTACAAAATGTGTAAAGTAATAAAGATGCCCAGATGCAACGCGACCGTGTTGAAGCTGTATTGAATTCTAACACGGTCGTTTTGCTGTTTTGTCCCAAAATTTATATTTATGGACAAGGTTGAGAATTTAAGCACTTGTAAGGCTTATTA
This sequence comes from Helianthus annuus, assembly GCF_002127325.2. Classification (NCBI taxonomy): domain Eukaryota; kingdom Viridiplantae; phylum Streptophyta; class Magnoliopsida; order Asterales; family Asteraceae; genus Helianthus; species Helianthus annuus. The sequence continues at coordinate 166,126,927 of NC_035437.2, forward strand.
CTCACTTGTATCGTTTATACAAAACCCTTGAGAGTATATGACCAACGTGATAACTTGGATTACACCCAATAAAAGTAAATGGGCCATGAACCAAGCGGCTCAAACCAAATAAGCATGATATACTTGTAGTACGCGAAAATAGTTATGTAAGGTATGTGTGAGTATGGGACTCGTATTTAAGCATGTAAAAGGATAAAATAGATTTATTGGTGTGCATATACGTATATACGAGATCAAAATATCAAATTGTATGTAAGTAGACGGATTTTTATATGTGCGCGTATGTATGTGTTTTGTATGTATGGATGTATGTGACTAGGATTTGTTCGTATGAATGTATTAGTACGTAAGTTGTATGTATGTGTATGGATAGAAAGGGGTGTATGCATGAATTGGATTTTTGTATATACGAATGAGTGAGACTTGTATATGTGGTTTTAATATGTATGAGTATTAGCGATGCTAACCATATTTCTTTTGGGAATAGGATGAAAATGCAGGTATGCTATTGTTGGCCTTATGAAGTTTCGACACTAGGATGCAAAGATTGAATTCGGAGAGATATCCGAATGGATTAGTATATGTAGAAAGAATGTGATGTGGTCGTTTAATTATGTATAATGTCACCAAGCACTAATGATGTGAACGTATGTAGGGATGAGCTTGGTACCGACTGGTACCGAAAGAACCGGTACCGAAAATCCCCAAAAGTTGGTACCGGTATCAGTGCCAAATATACCCGGTACGGTACGGTTCGGTATCGGTATTTGAGGATAAAAACCGGTAAATACCGGTACTGAAAATCTCAAAAGTCGGTACCGAAAGTGTCCCCGGTTTGGTAAATTCGGTACCGTTACCGGTTCAGTACCGGGTACCATTTGCTCATCCCTAAACGTATGTGGTGAATGTAGGTTACACAGAATCACGAATCATCATAATGGAACGTAAGCGGTTGAAGATCAAGTCATAACCCAGATTGTACGGGAGTGTGCGGTCATGTAGTTAGTAATGTATATCATGTTTCATTTCTTAAATGAGAATGAAGAATGTAAATATTGTTAAAGAGTCATTTTAAGGCGATTTTCAAGTATGCTAGAATGTTTATAACGAAAGAAATTTTAAGGTTCGTATTTCCGCTGCATCTTTTCGTTTAAAACGTGTTAGGGCCTTACATCAATTTACATGATATGATCAATATTATTTATTTGTTTTTGTTAAAAAATCGATCACCAATGAATAAATCATAAATGATCCTTGGTGAAAGATTATTTGTTGATTCGTCAGTTGATTTATCGGTGATATTGCCAAAGCCATTATGAGTAATATTCATCAATGAACATATTCTCGGTCTTTTGTCACTAATCTTCCGTCGATGACTCTTCAGTCACTAGTCCACCAAAGAAGTCTTACCCATGTCTAGTTCCTCGAGAAACTTCACAAACGGAATACCAGCATTTCTTACCTTCCCTCATGAATAAGCGAAGAATTTGTTCGTTGGTGAAATTTATGCTTTGCACTGAACTTCTTTATTTAGATTTTTTTTCGATTTTCTTATAAGATGACTGAACTGGCCTATTGAAATGGAAGTGTCTATGTAACTTATCTTGTTGAGTAATCTTAAACCACCTTCATTTTGGTCAGCGTGTTATTATTTCATCGGCTGAACCGCTCTACGAACTATACATACAAACACCCACACTAGAGGAGTGCCCTTGCGATGTGACGGTAATTCGGGAAATACAGATATTGGTAATCACGTTACACAATTATTTATTTTATTAAAACAACTATACCAATGTCATACGCAAATCAAATCTATATATAATAAAATTAAAACTGAATGAACAGTTACATGATTTATTATTTATTTTTTAAATTAAAATTAGATTATTAGTTAGAATATGATAAAATTTAGTTTTAAATTAAAATTAGATTATTAGTTAGAATATGATAAAATTGAAACTAAATGAAACGTGATTTATTATTTATTTTTTAAATTAAAATTAGAATAGAATGAATAGTAACATCATTAAGAGATGAGCAAATGGTATCGGGTATAGATATCGGTCTCAAATTTACCAAACCGGTGTATTTTCGTTACCGGTTCTGCAAAGGTATTCACCGGTTTTTACCCTTAAATACCGGTGTCGTACCAGTATCGACCGGTACCGAACCGTACCATACTAGGTATATTCGGTACCGGTACCCACTTTTAGGGATTTCGGCAACGGTATTTTCGGTACCTGTTGGTACCGAGCTCATCAAATCCTGTAGCAACGCAGCAATGCAAGTAATCCGGTCTCAAATTTACCAAACCGGTGTATTTTCGGTATCGGTTCTGCACAGGTATTCATCGGTTTTTACCCTCAAATACTGGTGCCGTACCAGTACCGACCGGTACCGAACTATACCATACTAGGTATATTCGGTATTGGTACCCACTTTCGGGGATTTCGGTAACGGTATTTTCGGTACCGGTTGGTGGTACCGAGCTCATTAAATCCTGTAGCAACGCAGCAATGCAAGCAATTGCATCGTTTAGATTACTTTTCATACACACAGTAAGTAAATTATATTTCGTTTGAATGAGGTTTTATATATACAACAACTTATTTTGCTTTCTTTTTTGTCTTCTTCTGTAATGTATGACTTGTAGCTTGTAAAATTAACTTGGATATTTAGAATAGAGTTAATTACATAGTTAGTCCCTGTGGTTTGCACAAAGTAACATATTTAGGTACTAATAGTTTAAAGTCACATTCTAGGGTATTAACTTTTCATTTTGTAACGTTTGGAGGTATTAACATTATTTGTAGGCTTAAAATCACATTCTATTAGTACCTAAATATGTTATTTTGTGCAAACCACAAGGACTAACTATGTTAATACCATAGAAGTTAATACCTCCAAACGTTACAAAATGAAAAGTTAATACCCTAGAAGGTGATTTTAAATTATTAGTACCTAAGTATGTTATTTTGTGCAAACCACAGGGACTAACTATGTAATTAACTCTTTAGAATATTGATAAACAAATCGTATCAAATCCTGTAAACGAACCGGTATCGTATCGGTACCAAATTTACTATACCAAATCATTTTCATTACCAATTTGGTACCCACCTTTTGGCGTTTTCAGAATCGTTACTTTCGTTCCGACACCAGTCTAGCACCATACCTGCATTTATTGATTTTTACCTTCAAATACCATACCGTATTGTACCGAGCATTTTCGGTGTCGGTACCTAATTTCGATGATTTTCCGGATAGGTACTTTCGTTGCCGTTACCGGTACCGAGCTCATCCATATTTTAACGTGTTAGCACCGTAATAACTGAACTTAAAACAATCGAATTTCTAACGTGTAGGACGTGTGGGTCCAATTATTATACATTAGGTTATTTAAAATCGTTTTTTTATGACGGAGTGATTATCCTTACCACGTCATTTTATTTATGTTTTGATATTCGGTATCTGTTTGCCGTTACTAACACGCCTTTTGTAGTCATTGGATTCCGCCGCAACGCGCGGACGGAAAATAACTAGTTAGAATAAAAAGGCTTATTTTATTGTATAATTAAAAAAATGTATGAAAAAATTTATAATTATTTAAAAATCACGAGATAGTTGATTTAAAAGTTAATAATAAGCTTTAAAAGATGTGAGTTTATGTTTTAAAAGTTATAGAACTTAAACTCTTCAAATTATATAAAATTGTCTTTTTGTTTTTTTTGTTAGGGTGGAAGGAGTGCTTAAATACTCTCCATTTTCATTAACCAATAATCTCATCCTATCATATGTCAACTCCCCTCTTTACTCCACATTTTACACTCAATCTCTAGCAATGTTCAAACACATGGAGAATGTTAAACAATTTAAAAAAAATATGATTGCTTGAAAAAGGATGGGGCCCACCATTAACTCTCTCTCCTCTATCTTTTCTCTTCTTTTTCGGTTTCTCTCTCGGTGAGTATTCACCGCCTACACCTCTCCCCGATCACCGAACAACCACCGGCAATACATCCCCGATCGATAAACACCCCTCCCCGAACCCTTCCCCGAGACCACTCCCTCCTCCCGTAGACAACATTTACTCACATAATTAATGTTGTGTGATGAAATCTTTATTACAATATGACAAAGTGTTTGTTAGTAAAGATATTATATTTATCTAGCTAGTGGAGGGTTCAAATTAGAAGAATTTTTTTGTAAGAAGAAAAAAGAAGAAGTTTCAACCAATAAGAATGCTTCATTTTACTTCATTTAGTAATTGCATTTAATTTTAATATAAGGGTTAGAACGGTGAGAACGCATCCTGGCCCAACACGTGTCCCGCGTCATAGAGAAGGGCGGAGGGGCTTTTTTGTCTTTTCATTCTTCTTTTTATTTCCCAACGCGGTATAATATTTTATGGCGTCTAAGTTTTTTTTGGCGTTAATTGTATTTTTTAAACTTTTTGGTATTGAATTAATTTTTTGTGTCATATATATAATTTTTTGGCGTTATAGCGTTTTTGGTTAATTTTTTTTGGCGTTTATGGCGTTTTGTATAATAATTCACTACGAGTCACTATTATTTGCATAAGATTACAATAAGACCAATTTTTTTTTTTTTCGTTTAGTGAATTTTTTGGCGTTTAATACCCTTTTCAAGGTGTTTTGCCAGCAGCTGTTCTCCTAGTTTTCATACTTCTAGCGTTTTGGTGTTTGTAGTTTTTAGCGTTTTATTTAATAATGTATTTTATTTATAGAGAATTAGATAACAAATCATCATATAACTTGATATCAAAACGATATAAAATGAAAACAAAAATAATAAAAAAATGGTAATCTAATTTCTCTTCCGAATCTTCACTGTCATCAGCCTCTATCTTCTTGAATTTGTTTTGGCGTTTTGAACCTTTTTTGAATACTTTAGCTAGATGCCAACTTTCCTACATAAACCCGTCTTTTTCAGAAGAAGCTGCTTAGTGGCATCCTGTTTTTTGGTGTGATATTCTTGTTTGGTGGCATGTCATTGAAGATCAACTCTTGCTTGATGCTATTTGTAATAATGGAGTCCAAAATAGCATTTTATACTTTGGTTGAACCCTTTCTTCCATGCCTATAATCATCAAGAACAAAGCTCACATGATGGCATATCACTGTCATCACTCTCTTTTTCTTGAATATTTGTCCATCTCATCCAGCAAAATATCATTGAGTTAACCTCCTCAGAAAAAGGATCCATTTCAGTCTGTGGCGTTTTAAAGGGAGTGGTTTCTAGAGGATATGGCGTTTTTTGTGTTTTTCTGGGTGTGATTAATTTCATTGTGTATATATCCCTCTCTTATAGGAGTTATTTGGCGCGTAGTTTAGGCGAGACCTTTTATTGTAATAAATGATAGTAATAAAGTAACTGTCTTTTTCGGTTACTGTTTTTTTGTATTTACTGTGTTGATAAGCTTTTATCAGTTTTATAGGTTATAGACGTCCCATCTTCTAAGTTTGGAGTTTTTTTTAAATGGTCTTATGCAGACATACATGACAAAATACAATAACGGAGTAAATAAAATATTAAGCAAGAAAAATATTTTTTGTTATTTTTGGCGTTTTGTTAGGGTTAACCATTTTTTAGTATTATTTTGGCGTTTTGCTAATAAAGATAGAAATAAATCATTTAATTATCTTTAAAAAAAAGATTACATAGAAGAAAAAAATCAGAAAAAAAATTAAAATCCTTTGTCAGAGGGTACTTTATCCGAATAGTATCCATCACTTGTGTCATCTTCTTCCTCCTCGGAGTCTTCATCTTGATCTTCATCCATGTCACCACATTCATCTTCATCAGCTTCTTGTTCCTGAAGATAGTTTGCTAATAATGTATATCCCTTAAGCTATGTTGGCGTCTAAAAGGTCCCGAAGTTTTATTAATAGCTGAGTCTAACGACAAACCTGCCCAACAAATAGGCGTCGTACTCCAGAGGACCGTTGATTTAGCTCAACCTGAACATGTCTTGAATTAACTCCTATTTTGAGTCTATTTCTGTGTTGGTACAAGTGGTGTTATGCAATTCTTCCATTAAACCCAGTCGCTGCTTTGTCATGATGTTCTCTAGCCAGTAGACTTCGTGCTCTGCGCTGTCGTATGTAACCGTCACCATGTCTGTTTCATCATCAAAACGCCATGATGTCATGACAGGGTCTGGCTTCATATCTCCTTTGATTGGTCCAAATTTGCTGGTTAATGCTTTCATAAGCATATGCGTTTCATGGCATTTGTTGTCTAGAGCGATGCCAATGGATAAGATTTGCCTCTGTATCTCTTCTTCCATCTTCAGAATTGCCCTAACCGTCTTAACATACACCCTCCTTCTGTTGTCAAAATGGAGGACGTATCGCCTGATCCCCAGAATGTATCTCCACGAAACGATTGTTGCCATTCTTGGCGTTTTGTTTAAGTTGCCGTTTTTGGTTAACGATTTTTTTTTTTGCCGAAAATGGATAGAATGAAGTGATTATGGAAGCTATGGTTTACGTTGTTTATATAGCGATGTTTTGGCGCGTAATTTAGGAGGGAATTTCTTCTAATAAATGTTAATAATTGAAATTCAGTTATTTGTGTTGTTTCATCTTCCTGTAATATTCAACGCGTTTTATTTTTTATTTTTGGCGTTTTGTTTTTAATGGCGTTTTATCATTTGATGACGTTTTGAATATGAGGGGTAAAAGACCCTTTTACCCTTAATGAAGCGCGACCCACTTAATAATATTGATGTTATTTACGAAAATGCCACCGCGCAATCTAGTCAATAGATTGTTTTGATCGGACGATCCATAATCGTTCTCACCGTTCTCACACTTTTGAGCGTTTTCTCTAAATCCTGACTCAACTTACATAAATCATTAATTTGTATTCTTCCCCTTTAATAACTAACCAAATTAAATTTGTAACTCTTTTTAAAAATATATACTTTTTCCAATTAAAAAAAACAGCTTAATTTAAAGTGTAGAATAAATTACTAGTTGTGTATGATAAATTACGAGTTGTGTAGGATATATTTCGAGGTGCGTAGGCTAAATTTCGACTGTGTAGGATAAAATTCTATAATGTGTAGGGTATATGTAGGAAAATTTTGATATGTGTAGGTTTTGTAGATTATATATGTAGGATAATTAATGATTAGTTGACTAATTAATTAAAGAGAGAAAAATTAATGATATGGGTTATAAATGAAATAGTATTTTATTAATATGTCATCTCTTCTTTTTCTTCTCATATTAAATTTCTTCTCAAATGAACTTTCCCCTATCCAGCTAAGTGTATTTAGTTTTACTTTATATTTTTAGAATGTAGCTAATATTTATATGTGCCCACAGAAAAAAAAAATCATATCAATTTTAAAATAGCCTAAATTTAAGAGGTAGCTACTGGTTAAACGAACCCTTTTCTTTTACTTTTTGTACTCCCTTCTTAAAAAAGATCACACTAAAAATTATCAAATAAAAACCCTTATTTTTTTAAAAGATTTCTTTTTAATTCTCCTATGCATAAAGTATAAGTATCTTTCTTTAATTTTTATATTAAATAAAATTAGTCATTTCATCTCTTATATTGGACATGTCTAAAAACATTTCATTAATAAATTCATCTTTATCAACTTATCGTGTCTAAACCCTTGAAATAAAAACTATACATTTTTATATGACTTTTGATGTCGTACAGTCATAACAATTTGCATATGATAACAATTAATATATGATCTGGGATAACTATTAATACTAAATTCAATTTGTGATAAATATTTGGGAGATATTGAATTTAAAACAAAAGTTATACACTTAGGGGACCCGGGGTGGTCCGTGTTCGGCCACCCCATCACGCGTTATGGGAAAAGCTACACCGCCGCCACCATTTTGAAAACGCGTTATAATGTTAACGCGTGTTGTGTATAACGCGTTGAAAATCAAAAAATCGAACGTTGATATGACCGTTGGTTTCAAACGGTTACTTTAAAAAAAAAAAAAAATCTATTTTATTTATATATATATCCACATTTTAAACCATTTTTCACACACCAAACTCTATCTTTTAACCAATTTAAACCCATTTCACACAATTTTTTATATCTTTCTCAAATGGAATTCCCTACCGATTCGACGTTTCCGATGTCTAGCGAATCCGAGTCGTCTTCCGACAACGACACGCTAAACTATTTTGTGTCGGTGTATAACGAGCTTGATGCCGAGTCGTCCCGCCCAAAGAAGAAGATGGTCGACCGTGATCGTATACGTGCCAACGAAGTTTTGATGAACGATTATTTTGTGGAAAACCCGCTATACAATTCCGAAACGTTTAGAGATCGTTTTCGTTTACCCAAAGAATTATTTTTAAAGATTGTTGGAGACATCGAGGCAAGCGAGGGATGGTTTCAAGAAGGTTACGATGCGAGGGGCAAACCAAGTTTCACACCGATTCAAAAATGCACGTCCGCCATTCGCCAACTAGCGACAGGTAACCCACCCGATCAATATGATGAATACCTAGCTATGTCTGAAAGAACTTCACGTGAGTGTTTGCAATTTTTTTGCAATGCGGTTATTAAGTTGTATTCTAACGAGTTTTTACGAAAACCGACGAGCCACGACATCTCTCGTATTTATGCCGCACACGAGGCTAGATGGCATTTTCCCGGGATGCTCGGTAGCATCGATTGTACACATATCGAGTGGAAAAATTGTCCAAGAGAGTTGCGAGGGGCGTATGTGAGGGGAGACATCAAAAGACCAACCATCATACTAGAAGCAGTGGCGTCAAATGATTTATGGATTTGGCATTCGTATTTCGGTGTCCCAGGTTCAAACAACGACATCAATGTGTTGCACACGTCGCCGTTGTTCCAAAGCGTAACGGATGGTACCGCACCTTCCTCTCCTTTCTATGTTAACGGTCGACATTACATACGAGGCTTTTATCTTGTGGATGGTATCTACCCGTCTTGGTATGTTTTTGTGAAAGCTCCATCATTTCCCGTCGAGGCAAAAGAAAAGGCGTTCAAAAAATTACAAGAATCGGCAAGAAAAGATGTTGAGAGGGCGTTTGGTGTTTTAAAGGGTAGATGGGGTATACTACACCGACCGGTTCGTTCGATGACCAAGAAAGCAATACATAGCATAGTGTATGCGTGTATCATATTGCACAATATGTTGATCAAACACGACGGACGTGCAATATCCCCGGATTGGGTACCGGATCCTCCTACACAAGTTCAAGTCCCACAAGATATCAATTTACAATTGCGTAACGAAGAAACTCACTTTCGGTTGAGATACGATTTAATCGAACTAGTAGGTTCTCTAGGTTTGGAGTTTCCGGATTCGGACGAGGAGTAGGTTTTTTTTTTTTTAAATTGTATGTTTCTAGTATGTTAAATTCGATTAGGTTTTTTTTTTTTTTTTTTTTTTACAAATTGTATGTTTCTAGTATGTGAAATTGAAGTAGTATGTTTTAAAATTAATGAAATTTTTAATTTAGTGTTTTATTTTTATTTTCTAAATTTAAAATGAAAATTAAAAAAATTGGGAGGGAGTGATGGAATTCCATCACTAGTGATTCCACCCCTAGTCAATTTCTATCACTAGTGATGGAAATTGGATTGATGACATGGCATTAGTTGATTGGATAGTGGGAGTGATGGAATCCATCACTAGTGATTCCACCCCTAGTCCCCTTATAGGTGATATAAGTTTGGATTAAAAATTTTGGTGAGAAATTCAAATTTAAAAAAAAAATCCTATACATAAACAGTCTTTTTATTTGAACGGCAAATTTGGATCACCGACGTACCACTGGAGTATCATCGTGCCATCAACGAAACCATCCAATCATATCCATCTCCAGTAGGCTTATACACCAATTCATTAGAAAACCCAATATATATGGAAAAACCCCCTTATAGGAATCGAATCCAGGACCTATTGGTTTCAAAGACTTATCCCACCCCCAATATACCACTAGGCTATAAAGCCATGTGCAATCAGTACACAAATGAATAACTTTGGTTATGAATTATTTATATAAGCTTCAAAGACTTTACTTGTATTTTAGTTTAAAAATTGAGGGAGTGACTACAAGTAAATAAAAATAATAAGAAAATACTGGGTGTGTATAATCAAGCATACCATTTTCCAGATTTTTATATATTATAAAAAACACTATAATGTGAAGCTAATCATTTAAGCATACTTGTTTTTTAACTGAGAAAAGTTTATTACTTTACACAAAAAGCCATAGCTTTTCTAGAGCTATGAGATATCCAAATGATACATGTAGACACAAAAAGGTTTCTGGAAAATTGGCATAAATTTTGCATAAAGAGTCGTTATTTCATCAAGTTCAGTCTTTATACGTTAAACTGTTTTGGAATTACGTAGTTATCTTATTCATAGTTATCATGTTGTTTTGCAGGTTTTATCCAGTTTTTTTTTTTTTTTTTTCCTCAAAACTTAATTTTCTTGTTTATATAGTGTAGGTCGAATACCCTTTAAAGATTTAAAATAATAGCATAACTAGGTTATAACCCCGTGTATTACACGGGTTGAATAAATAAATTTTATATACTAAATAATAAAACAATATATCTTTAAAAACCTTCTTTATTGCACGGGTTGAATAAATATAATTTTGTATATTAAATAATAAAAAGTTATATCTATAAGAACAATATTGTACGGGTTGAATAAATGTAATTTTATATACCAAATAAAAAAGTTATATCTTTAAAACACGTGTATTGCACGAGTTGAATAAATGTAATATTGTTTACCAAATAATAAGAATAAAACATCTTTAAAGACCTCATTTATTACACAGGTTGAATAAATATGATTTTATATACCAAATAATAAAAAGAGTACATCTTTAAAAATATGCGTATTACACGGTTTGAACAAATGTAATTTTATGTACTAAATAATAAAAAAATTTATATCCTTAAAAAACCGCGTGTATTGTACGAATTGAATAAATCTAATTTTATAAATCAAATAATAAAAAGTTATATCTTAAAAACTTCTTGTATATCAGTTAATTTTATATTAAGTTTCGTAAAACCTGTTTGACCCCCAACGTCTAGCCCAAACAATAATTTTTTAACATCTAAACCCCCGTCTTTTTTTTCTAACATTTTCGGCCCCTAACGTCTTTTTTTCTAACCCTCTTGGCCCCTAACATTTAATGGATGAGGTTAGTTTTAGGGGCCAAAAGGGTTTAAAAAGAAGATGTTGGGGGGCTCAGATGTTAAAAATAACATTTAATGGATGAGGTTAGTGTTATGGGCCAAAAGGGTTAGAAAAGAATACGTTGGGGGCTCGGATGTTAAAAAATTCCTTTTTAAGCTAAAAGGATAAAAGTGATATAACCACATGGGCCAAAATCGTAATTTACTCAAAATAATAGTATAAATTAGAAGAAGATTAAACTAAATAATAATTATCCATAAGATATTAAACTAAATAATATTTAGTAGAAGGATTATCTATAATTAATTAAAAAATATTAAATTAAAATAATAATTTTCTATAAGAGATGCTATAATATGATGACAAGTGTCACGAAAATGGTTTCTTTTATTATATAGTATAGATTAACAATTAAGGGCCTATTTTTACTGGTGACACAGAACATCCGAAATCTCAAATACAACCTTGAATTTATGACGTTCATTTCATATATATATATATATATATATATATATATATATATATTCGTTAGGAATCACCCTTTATTACGAGAACCGTGAGAACCAATGTGAACACAACCAAAAATACCTAAAAGTAGCTAAAAACACACACAATTTTTTTTAATATATTTTTACCTCAAAATCGCTAATTTTCGTTATAAAAAAAATTTTAAAAAAATTGGCTACTAAAAGTAGCGATTTTGATGTAAAAAATATTAAAAAAAATTGTGTTTTTTAGATTTTTTTAGGTTTAGTTTTTAGCATTTTAGCTTGGGTGGGGGGGGGGGGGTGTTACGTTTTTTTTTTTTTTTTTTTTTGAGGGGGGGGGAGGGGGTTAGGTTTTGTTGGTTTTTTTATTGTGTTCACATTGGTTCTTATAGTTCTCACAATAAATGTGGTTTTCAAATGAACCTTACCCTATATATATATATATATCAATACATACATTACTTTATGTTAAATTTTATAGCTTTGATCGAGATCCTAGGCTTTTATCGTTATTTCTCTTTTTATTATAAGGTTGTCATTTTTCATGTATTTAGAATGAGTTAAATAAACTACTTAATATCAAATTGATAAATGCTCTAATTGATATGAGTTTAATGTTGTCTACATTTTACCCTTCTCAGTCATTATTTTAATTTTGCTATTGATGTGATTTACTGAGTATGATGATGCTGATGATAATATATTCTTATATAATTACAAACTATTAATAATGTGTTTCATATAGACAAAATTATTATCATATATATAAGTAACTATTAGTATATACAAATAAATTAATTAAATGTTTAATAAATTAAAAACAAGCCTAGCCCAAGCACAAATTCAAGAAAAACATTAGTCAACGGAACTCGAGCTTCATGTATAAAGCTTGAAACAAGCCATTATAGATTAAACAAATTAAGCTCTAATTTAGGTTTTAAATTTCAATGTTTCATCGTATGTTTTAACATCGATTTTTAGTTTCAAGTTCTCATTCTATATTTTTGTTCAAATTAAATAATTACCCAATAGCAGGGCCGGTTATTAAGGGGTGCAGGAGGTACCTGCGATCAGGGTCTAAAGTCTAAACCAATATAGGGTCCGAAAATTTTTTAATTTTTTTTATATATATATTAAAAAAATCTGAATGTTTATTTAATAAAGGGCCTGCTTAAAAGGGACTAGTCTAAACAAATATAGGGCCCAATTAACAAGCTCAAGTGACTAGTCTAAAGAAAAATAAGGCTTGCTAGATTAGGGAAAGGAAGGAAACAAAACGTCGCAGGTACAGTATCGATCAGAATTGGTTGTGGCACGAGGGAAACAAAACATCGAAGTCGATCATCATCATTCATCGATCAGAATATCAGATTAGGGAATTTCGTAGCCAGTCCATACTCCATTGATTCAGATTTCAGACCTTTAGTGATTCAGCAATCAGCATGGCAGCAGTGAGGACTGAGGAGACGCAACATGCAGGGAATTTCGTAGTCCAGTGATTCTGAATTCGCAGTCCAGTGTTTCTAAATTCGGAGGTATAAAACTTAAACTTTAACAGTTGGACATATTTCATTGAATGATTGATGATTTTATATTATATGAAGATTTGCGAATTTGGCCCGAATTTTTTATCTCGAAAAGGCCAAATTTTTTTTTTGTGATTTTCGGAGACGGCCCTGCCTAATAGTAATCAAAATGGTTAAACTAAATTATAGTCATATAAATAACATTACAATATAATTTGATATAAAGGATAAATAACATAATAATAATAATAATAATAATAATAATAATAATAATAATAATAATAATAATAATAATAAGACCGAACGTAATGGGCGTGATTGCCCAGATTTTTCCCCCCAAAAACGCCAAAACACGTCCGTCCCCCACCCCCCATGGCGTTTTCCAGCGTGATTGAACCAAACCCCCCTCCCCCTCCAGCGTTCTTTAAAACACACTCAATTCTCCCTCTTTTCAAATTGTTTATCCAATGAGATTTTTCCATGTCAAATACAATTAATTTTAAATTAAAAAAAATGAAAATAATAACTGGGTAATCATTAATGAGGCATTATTGGGCATTATCCCACTACGCCCATTTGTGAAAAACGCCCATAACGCCCCTTTGCTGACTGCGATGACACGTGTTGCACAACGCCCATAGATAGGGACATTATTCATGTGTACCACTACACATAGTCTAAGTAGATGATCATAGGCCCTCATTAACCTCAAAATCATCGCTAATATAGGACTAGCAAACTTGGCATAAGCATATAACATTTCGAAAAGAGGTCCCATGTTCAAACCTAAACAATGAAAAAACAGTTTAGCATTATTGATCCGATAGAGTAGAAACAATCTTTGCCGTTTTTTTTTTTTTTTTTTTTTGAACGGCAAATTTGGATCACTGACGGACCACTGGAGTATCATCGTGCCACCAGCAGAACCACCCAATCATATCCATCTCCACTAGGCAATAATGCCTATACACCAATCCAGGAGGAAACCCAATAAATCTGGGAAAAACCTCTTTATAAGAATCGAACCCATTACCTAATCGTCATAAGCCATTAAAAAACCTCAAAATCACCGTATCTCATTTAATAACACCCAACAAAATTAAATACTTATTTAAACAATCAACCATGTTTAGTCAAGAATATTAATTCATCCCAAAAATTTTAAACAAAAAAATGGCAAAATGCCACGTCATCAACCCACCCTTCTCTTCTTCTTCCCAATTGGCTTTCTTCCATAGCACGGCTCTCTCTCTACAATTTTCTCTCTCTAAAACCAGTATTTATGGGCTTTGAGTTCTTGAATCTTTTTCTCTTTTTCTTAATAATCTCTCAATCTTTTAGCTTACACCACTTTATTGTTTCCCTTTCTTCCATGCTCTCTACCTTTCCATTTCTTTATAACTTCCCCATACCTTTCATTTCCATTCCATTCCAACTCTACTCTCATTCCATTCACAACCCTCTCTCTCTCTAACCCTCTCTCTCTCTCTAGCTTGAAGTTCTAAATTCACATAGATCTAATCAAGATTCATAGATTCTTGAATACTTTTGATCTTTTTGTGTTATTAAAAGTTGAAGATTTTTCAAGGGTTTAGTATGATGATGGGGACTTACTCTGGAATTGGAAAAGAAGATGATCAATTGTTTCTACCTCCTGGATTCCGATTCCACCCGACCGATGAGGAATTGATCACTCATTACTTGATCAAGAAGGTTATTGACAATAACTTCTCTGCTAAAGCAATTGGAGAAGTGGACATGAATAGAATTGAGCCATGGCAACTTCCTGGTGAGCTAATGTTTCTTTCTTTCTTGCAATTCAATTCAATTGAATTTAATTCGATTCGATTTGGTTTGATTTTATAGAATTTGTTGAAAGTTTCTAACTTTTTTTTATGGGATTTGTTGTGTTTACGATTTCGGATAAAGGGTTGGCGAAAATGGAAGGAAAAGAATGGTATTTTTTCTGTGTGAGGGATAAGAAGTACCCGACCGGGTTAAGGACGAATAGAGCGACTGAGGCGGGTTACTGGAAAGCGACTGGAAAAGATAAGGAGATTGTTCGTGGAAAAGCGTTGGTCGGAATGAAGAAAACTTTGGTTTTCTATAAAGGACGAGCACCAAAGGGGGAAAAGACTAATTGGGTTATTCATGAATTTAGATTAGAGGGTAAATCCTCTGTTCAAGTACCAAAATCAACCAAGGTATTGATTTATTTATTAATCCTCCGTTTTCCCCTGTTTTTGTTTCTTCTGTTTTTGGTTGCTAATTTTGTTTTTTTGTTGAATTGCAGAATGAGTGGGTGATTTGCCGTGTTTTTCACAAGAATTCCGGTGAGAAGAAGCCTAATTCCGGTGGAAATGGGCTGCCGCAATTGACGGAATCTTCAACATCAAGCGGTAGTGGTGGCGTGGTGATCAAGTCCGATTCGCTTCACGTACCCTGCTTCTCCAACTCAATCAACATTCAACCCCTACCAAACAATATTCTCAACAATCCTAATTACCCTCTTGATCACAATTCCAATGGTAATGGTAATGGTAATGGTAATTACATTTCTCCGGCTTCTCAATCGGTTCACGCGGTGCACGATAGCATCCATTCCCAATTTCAATTCCAATTCCAATCCGGATACACATTTCCTACCCCAAACCAAACATACCTCAACTCTTTCCGAATGGGGAAAGAACTCGATACGCGCTCACAAGAAACCGCGATGAGCAGTGAGATGAACCCGGAGATCTCATCCGTTATGCCGGATTTGGGAAAGAGGGCATTTGATGATCAAGAAGCTCCTTCGACTTCGGTTGGACAGATCGACATGGATTGCATTTGGGACTATTGATTCGGGTTCGATAACTATGAAGATGAAGATTAAGATGATTGTGTTGAATGTGAAAGGTGTAATTGAGTGTTTAATGCATAGAATTTTCTGATGCCTGAGATGAATGAATATTTTCAGGTGATGAAGAAACAGTCATAATGTAAGAGATGACATGGTAATTACTAATTAGTATTTTGAATAGTTTTGTTGATAATTAAAGAGTTAATTACTGTTTTCGTCCCTGTGGTTTGTCAAAAATCACTATTTCAGTCCATTAGTTTAAAAATTACGATTTGAGTCTCTGTGGTTTCACTTTCGTAACTATTTCAGTCCCTGTGGTTTCACTTTCGTAACCATTTCAGTCCATTATTCTGTTAAGTACAGGGACTGAAATGGTTACGAGGTGGACTGAAATGGTTACGAAAGTGAAACCACATGGACTGAAATCGCAAATTTTAAACTAATGGACTGAAATAGCGATTTTAGACAAACCATAGGGACGAAAACAGTAATTAACTCATAATTAAATAATCAATGGGAGTTGTTGTTTATTTAATTGGTGTGGAATTCTTTGGTTTCATTTGTCAACTTCTTTATTCTTATTTTTTTTCTTCTATATTATTTTTCACATTAAAATAATCTTTGGGATTGATTTTTAACCCCACCAGATTTCTTTGTTTTATGATACACGTGTGTGTGTATATATAAATATAAAATATAGAATTTAGACGAGAGTAATTATATTTTTCTACAAACTATCATAAAATTTGAGTAGCATTTGTGATTATAATATTTTAATTAAAATCAGTTAACGAACCTTACAACTTTTTTATGGGATCGATTGGAGGACTTAACTAAAGTTTTATAGGGATGATCGAGATTTTAGCGTATAAGTAAAACTATTTATTTATGGGGGCGGTTGACCGTATCGTTTTGCCATGGGTCCGTCATTGTCCACTGATTAAAATCAAAATACGATGTAGTGTACGTTTAGTTGAATACGATATAATTTAAAAGTAATTTATTCATATACGTTTACATGTATTCACCCGGAATATATACACACATAACCTGCTTTTTATAATCATTATTGAAAAATGTTACCGTGTTTAAATGTTGTATTTAGTTCTTAAAACACTTGTCTTGACTTGTATTCATCGATAATTATACTATGTTTTAAGTATGCTATACTTCCTGATACAGATATCTTTATGTTAACTGATGTCATTGCATGACTTCTTTTAATCAAATGGCTTTAAAATGGTGTTCATTTAAAATATGATGGCTGAAAAGTGGTGTTCATTTTAAAAATGATTCTATCATGTTCTTTTTTGAGTCATATATACAATGTATGTATATGTGTATGTGTATCTATGAGAGAGAGAAACTGAATGTGTGAGAGAGAGTGAAATTTGTTTTTATTGTTTTAGCATGTATTCGTTTTATTAAGACTTGGATAAGTTAATGATATTGCTATAAATAAACATATCATGTGGTAAATAATTCAATGAGTTGTTGTGAGAAACATTCTCATCGTAAACAAAAACAAAAACAAAGTGAGTATACCTTCCATATCTTCATGTCAAAATGTATTTTCTTAACGGCAAATTTGGATCAATAAAAAACCACTGGAGTATTTATCGTGTCATTAGTGACAGGGCCGGCTCAATCATTTTGGTGGCCTAAGGCGAAGTAAAATCTTGTGGCCTTTTTCCCAAAAAATGTATGTAATTGAAAGTTAAACTTGAAGGGCCCATGTGTAATTATTTGAAAGATTGTGTTAAATTTTTAAAACAAGAAAAAAAAAATGCTAATGCAAGGATTCGAACCCAGGTCTCACCAACATCCATACATACAGAAAACCACTACACTACCAACCATCAATCTGTTGATAACCCACACCCTTAATCTTTTATAAATGGACTGTGGTTTCATCAAATTGTGGAGGCCCTAGAGTTTTGGTGGCCCAAGGCCCAAGCCTCATTTGGCGTACCCTTGGGCCGGCCCTGATTAGTGAAACCACCCGATAATATCTATCTCCACTAGGCATAATGCCTATACACCAATTGAGGAGGAAACCCAATAAATATGAGAAAACCTCCCTTGTGAAAATCAAACTCAAAACCTATTGATCCCAAAGCTTTATCTCACTCCTAAAATACCACTAGGATATAAAGCCATGGAATCCAAAATGTATTCTAATATGTTGACTTTGCTTAAGAGTTATTTTAAGATAAGAGACTATTAAAGGTGTGATATGATATTATGGAGGCTTAAGAGTTATTTTAAGATCATAAACTATTAAAGGTGTGATATGATACTATGGAGTTCAAAAAGATTATTAAGATTATAGTCTAGTGGTATCTTGGTGGTAGGATAAGGCTTATGACTATTAGGTCATGGGTTTGATTCTCACAAAGGGGGTTTTTCCTAGATTTATTAGGTTTTATCCTGAATTGGTGTATAGGCATTATATTGCTTAGTGGAGATGGATATGATCGGGTGGTTCTGCTGGTGGCATGATGATACTCCAGTGATCCGTCAGTGATCCAAATTTGCCGTTAAAAAAAAAGATAAGGCTATAATCAGCATAATTCTTTTAGCGTAAATTACATTTTGAGTCCCTGTGTTTTAGTGATTTTAACAACTTGAGTCCAAAATCAAAAAGTTTAACGCCCTGAGTCCCTAGCCATTTATTTTATAACGTTTTGAGTCCAATTTTGTTTATTTTATAACGATTTGAGTCCAAAAAATTGGACTCAAAAGGTTAAAATTTGGACTCAAAAGGACTCAAATGGTAAAAGAAAATGCTTATAGGGACTCAGGTTGTTAAACTTTTTTCTTTTGGACTCAACTAGTTAAAACCACTAAAACACAGGGACTCAAAAAGTAATTTACCCATTCTTTTATGTAAAGAGGTTGAGCGGGTTAATCTATAATATTCATACTGACATTACTAATAAACAAACATATCATATGGTAAATAATTAAAGTTTTTTTTTTTTTTGAAAAAAAATGTATATTTTCAGGACAAAATGTATTCTAACTAGTTGGATACCCTGCCCGCGTTGCGGGGCGTTAAGCCGAATATTTCTTAGTTTCATAACATGTACGCATGTATTTTAGTTACTTGTGCATATTAATCATAACACGATCTCAAAAAAATTAATTCGAGTCAACCAATTAAACCAAAACACTGCCATAGTTTTGCTAAAAAAAAAGATGGCGAGCCTGAGATCGAGGCAAAATAGTAAATTGTCAGAAACAATGAGCGAGTGTTAGACACCTGGTTGACAAAAAAGTTAGATTGAGTCAACCAAGTAAAATAAAAACTACTATAGTTTTGCAAAAAAAAAAAAAAAAAAAAAAAAAAAAACCTAAAACGATGGCAAGACTACAGATTTTAACTGGGGGCAAAATCAAAAGTTTTTAAAAGAGGGCAAAACCAAAATTTTGTTTTGAACTCGGGCAAAATCATAGTTTTGAACGAATGGCAAAATCGTAATTTTTAGCTACGAACAAAAGCATAATTTTATTTTGAATTGAGGGAAAAAGCGTAATTTTAAACTCAGGGCGAAATCATAATTTTTGAAAAGGGGGCAAAATCATATTTTTCAACTGAGAGCTAAATCGTAATTTTGTGTCAGGGAAAAAAACTAAAACGACGGAAATACTACAAATTTTAGCTAGGGCAAAATTGTCATTTTTTAAATGAGAGCAAACTCATAATTTTAAACCGAAGAGAAATTCATAATTTTAAGTTGGGAATAAAAGTATAAGTTTATTTTGAACCGGAGCAAAATCATATTAAAAATGAAAAAAAAAAGAAAAGAAAAGAAAGTTGGGGCAGCCGCCCATTTTCCACCAATGTGGCAGCAGAACTATTGGCGGCCTCATGTAATTTGTATATGTAAGTAAATTTGTATACGTAAGTAAATATATTACTTCCATTAACTATTCTAAGATCATGCACATCGCTTTATAGTTTAGTAGTATTTTGGGGGTGTGATAAAACTTTGGGACCAATAGGTCCTGGTTCGATTCTCAAAAGGGGTTTTCCCATGTTTATTGGGTTTCCTCTTGAATTGGTGTATAGGCATTATGCCTAGTGGAGATGGATATAATCGGGTGGTTCCGCTGGTGGCACGATGATACTCCAAATAGTCAGTCAGTGATCCAAATTTATCGTTCAAAAAAAACTATTCTAAGATCATAAACTATTATAGGTTTTATATGATATGATGGACTCAGAAAAAATTATTAAATTTAGGAGTGAATTGCAAGTTTTGTCCTTTATCTTTAGGCCATTTTGCAAGTTTTGTCCTTTATGTTTAAATTTGACGAGTTTTGTCCTTTATGTTTAAAAATCAAGCACGTTTTGCCTTTTGGACCTTAAAAATCAAGCACGTTTTGTCCTTTATGTTTAAAAATCAAGCACGTTTTGTCCTTTATGTTTAAAAAATCAAGCACGTTTTGTCCTTAAAAATCAAGCACGTTTTGCCCCAAAGGGTAAAACGTGCTTGATTTTTAAACATAAAGGACAAGACTCGTCAAATTTAAACATAAAGGACAAAACTTGCAAAATGGCCCAAAGATAAAGGACAAAACTTGCAATTCACTCTTAAATTTAGGCTTTAATCAAAATAATTCATTTACCTATAGAAATTGGGCAGATTAAATAGAATAGTAACCGAGTTTTAAAGGTGTTTCCAATTAGATCATTCAAATTTCAAAAGTGTTTCAATAAGGTCACTCAACATTCATTTTTCATTAAAATTAAGGGTTTTACATACATTTCATAGGTTACCGTGGTAATGTGGATTTTTGTTTCTTTTTTCCCCTTTTATTTGATGTTAACGTTGAGTAATGACGTGGATTGTAACTTGTTTTTTTTTTTTTTACTTTTTAATGTAATTAAAGTGTTTTTTTAATAAATATAATTTCATATATTAAAATAATCCGACTCCAGCATCTTATCCTCCATTTTTTTTGACACATGGAAAAATGGACATGACTCGATTTTATTGTTAAGTTATCTAATTGGGACAAAAACGATACGAATGACCTAATTAAAACACTTTTAAAACTTTGTTACTATTCTGTGACATTTTCCCTTAAACTTATAATCTATAATTTCCCGTCTTTTTGTTCTTGCTTTAAATAAGTTCACTGATCAAAACTATTAATCATCAACCTGATTTGGAAACCATGTTTCTTAAAAGTGGTTGATGGATTTAATCATTTACGATCAACACGTGTTTATCTCATTTGCTTTTTATACATTTTGGTTCCCCAAGCCCAAGAGGCCGTGGAATTCCTGAACAGAGTCCAGCGGGTCGTGAATAGTAATCTTTCAACTATTAAGAGTCGTTTCATCTTTAGTAGGATCGGTTTTGCAATTCAAAAGACGGTTGTGACGCAACTTGTTGCCCGTTTACTTCTATTTCTTTGTAATTTGTTATTTTGTCTAAGTTATTGGGCATATTTTTATACGAATTGTAGACTCGACCTAATCCGATTATTGACATATTATGTCAAGGACACTCATTTCTAACAGTGCATGACTATTACAAACGTATAATTTAACGACGACTTCTCACTTTAATAATTTTATTCTTAACGCATTTATCATAGTATAGTTTTGATTTTGTTTATGTCAGAACCATTCTTTACATAATTTAAAAATAAAAGAAATGAAATAAGAAAAATGGAACTTTTGGCTCAACATATTATCTTATTAAAATATAAACATTCAACTCATAATCGGATTTTAAAAGCGACGTTTACTTTCATAACTATTTGGAATTTTGTCAAATACTCACTACGAAGACTTTTGGTTGAACATTTATACGAGTATAATGTGTTACACTTTAGTTTTTTTTAGACTAAAGGGTATGGGGTCGGCTGAGGCCCGACTAGGACCGGCGCCGGTCCCCTATACCGCCCCCTGGGCTCGGCTCGGCACAACCGGCACCCCACAGCCGAGGTAGCCGGTCCCATTTGTTTGAAATGTAGCCGTTGGTAACGGCTAATTTAATAAAAAAAAAATACTTTTTCAATTTAAATAAATACCTCTATCTCATCCATTTTTATACAATTCTCTCTCATTCTACTCCCATTCTTCTCCAATTCTCTTCCTTTTTTATAAAAAAACACTCCATATTTTTTATACAATTTGCTCTAATCATGAATCCATTCAACCCAAATAACCCCATCCCAAACAACCCCAACCCGAATAATCCCAATCCGAACCAACCTAATTTTTTTTCGAGTCCCGCTTACACTCCGACCATGGATCCTTCGTGGGGGGCTTCGCAATTTCCGTTTTCGGGTTTCCAACAAACACCCAACGCCTTCTCACAAATGTCTCAACTTCAACAAATGCAACAATACCAAGCACTCCAACAAATCATGCAACGCAACACGTTTGAACAACTCCAATCGCAACCGCCAACTTCCCAACCGCAACCCCCGTTTCAACTTGACGATGATGATGAAGAAGTCGTCCCCGAATCGCCACCGCAAGAGCTCACGCGCAAAAAAAACAAGGGGAAGGGAAAGAAGGTTGAAAACGTACCCGAAACCGCGCCAAAAAGCGGTTCGAGAGGAAAGAGGAGACCTTGGACGAAAGTAGAGGAGGAGGCGCTAGCAATGGCGTTTGTTAAGTCCTCTACTTGCCCGATAGTCGGTATGAACCAAACTTTTAATTTAAATTTTAAAACATTTATTTTTTATTTTTACTAATGTAATATTTTTTAAAATTTAGGAAACAACCAAACGGGTAGTAGTTTTTGGAAGAAGACAACGGATAGATTTAACACGATTATGGAGCATGGTCCGGCTCGTGATATCGAATCCGTCTCGGGCAAGTGGCGTAAAATGAGCAAGGTCATCAATAACTTTAACCAGATTTATAACCAAATTCACATTTCTCCTGCTAGCGGGAGTAACGACGAGGACATTCTTAACCTTGCTATCGCCAAGTGGGACTCTCAAAATTCAACGCCTTTCCCGCACTTCCGAGCATGGAACGTTGTAAGGAAAGAACAAAAATGGAAGCCGCTTCCAAATGAGGTCGCAACGGCCAAACGGACTAAAACTTCCGAGTCCGGAAGTTATAGTGCGGGAGGCTCCACCGCTCGTTGTCAAATCGACATAAACGACGACCCAGAAGATAATGAGGATGTGTTGCCCGTTCACGAGTCGGAACGTCCCACCGGGAGGGACAAAGCAAAAAAAGAAGCGGCCGGAAGTTATAGTGCGGGAGGCTCCACCGCTCGTTGTCAAATGGACGTCGTAGGTTGTCTAGTTTTTAATCGTATCGTATTGTAATTTTTTTTTCGTTTTTTATGTTTTTCGTTTTTAGGATTACTAATTTTTATTTTTAGGAAATGTAATTTTTTAATGTTATAAAATGATTTTATTTAGGTTGTTTTATGTTGTAATTTTTAATGTTTTAAAGTTTTTATTAAATTAATAAAAAAAAAAGAAAATTATAAAATATTAAGGTGGGGCCCCATCCTCCACCCCCTCAAAAGTGAAGGAGGCCCATCCCCCACAAGTCGGTGATGTGACGCCTAGGTGATGGCCCATCCTCGTGGGGATGGACCTCACCATACCCACTAGTCTTATTAGTGATTAACGTATCATAATTACATTCATCACCGGGAAATAATATTATATAGGTCAATAATTAAAAAGGAAGTTGGATCCTTATACGAAGCCTAAGAGGGCATTTTGGCTTTACATTGGCAAAGTACAAAAATAAGAGGGTAAAGCGTTTAAGTCATTGTTACACCAACCTATCTTCAATCATCTATTATCTTCTCTCTTTCACTTTTCCTTTATACTAAAAACTCACCGTCTTCAAAACTACACAACACTACATTCCAACTTTTCCTTCACTTTTGCTCTCTAGAATCACTACATCATAGTGTGATTCTCTTCATCATCACTGATTCAAATACTTAATCAACTTGTTCTTTAACTGCTCTAAAGAAACTCAGTAAAGTTTTAAGTTTCAGCCACTTTCTCAATTGTTCGTATGATTTTGAAACGAATCATCGATTTGATCGTTGCTCAGTGTTTATAGCATTCGAGTTTTGTCAGTCATTGAAGAAATCAGCTTTGATCTTGTCACACCCCAGTTCGCAGCGGATCAGGTGACCGAGACATAACTGATTAGTCACAGCTTATAACATAATATTTAAAAATTGAAATATTATTTATAATCAAGTTTAATACATGTTACAAACAATTAATTCAAATAATCCTTGAAATAAAAACATAACACAACAAATTCCGTTTTATTCTCTAAGCCCTCATCCCTATGTGTCATCATCAACTTCTTCAAACCTGCTCACGTGTATCGTGTGTAATAGTAGTTTTTTGGTCAACATAAGTTGGTGAGTAAATATTATTGTTTTAAATAAAATTGTTTTTGTTTATTCGTTTTAAGAAAATTGTTAACATGCGAATCAATGGTAATTAAATGATAACGATAAATGTTAATAATAAATAAATAACTCATAACCAATCAACCAACATGACAACGTAAATATAACAATTGTACTGAATACAACAACATTGTAAATATGAGACTCAAGCCCACTAACGAGCGAATCTAAATGATGTGGCGATACTAGACTACAACCATGGTCGTGGGGAACCTTATCAGCCTGATGGATACATGTGAATAATGATTAGCGACACTGAATAGCGACGATGTTTAGTGGCTCAAACAATGAACAAATAACAACTATAATGTAATAACATATTCGACTTTACATGTATTGATAAATGAAATAATTGAAGTAAATGAACAATGCGTAAATGACACATAATACACTCCAAAACATTTAAATTGAAAAAACGGAAATTAGGAAAGATTGACTCACGGGCTGCGTTTTGTGATTCCTTGATATTAACCGCACGATGAACAAGGAAGCTTCAAACAACGAGAGCTATCCTAAGCATAAAATACAAACCCTGAATAGAAATATACGCAAAACCACAACTAGCTTTATTGATTAATTATTTATTTAGTTTTTATTCGCAAGGTACGTCTTGTGTCACCATGGTTTCCTAGACCCCGAGAGATCCGGGTGAGATCGGAGACACATCACCTTGTAGAAGGTTAGGAGTTTTCCCAACATTACACCATTACGAATATTTTTAAATAATTAAAATGTACCTTATTTGTCAAACCCTCAATTTCCACTAGTGGAGTTTTATCATGAGGCGCGTGACAAATCCGGATCTAAGAGACCAGTCATATAGATTGACCTCTATATGAATAAAAATACATTTTTCAACCTCTAAGTACGATGCGGAAGTGTAAAGTGAAACGTAAAGTAAGGTAGGTGCGTAAAACAAACGCGCAAAATAAACTAACATAATTTAAATGTAAAACCATGCAAAATGTAAAATATTGTTTTGATACTCCATGCTGTGCACCCTATGTTGTTGGTGATACGTTAGCGACCTGAGAAAGACATGCAAAAAATGTTAGCATAAAGGTGGTGAGTGAGTTCACATGTTTTGTCATAGTGGCTGTGACACTTGTGCTCCGTAAACACACACGATGTAGGACACTATCTTTTATCAAAGAAACAATGTGTTTTGGTCTCAAAAATTTGTCTATTTGTGTTGTACACTTTCACATTTTAATTCTAGTTCATTTTCAAGCCTTAAATCGCTTTCTAGAAAGTTAAACGCGAACTGATACGTAAATGTAACCAGTTTAATGCGGAAAACACTACGGAATAGTGACATAGGCTTAACATACCTTAAATAACTTTTATATAACTTAGAAATAGGTTTTGAAAGCTTTGGTGTGTCAAAAACAAGTTTATTCACACTTAGGGATTATTTGCGTCAAACTGTGAAAGTCTGCTGATTCACATAGTATCGAACATTTCGGAACTTGATCATAAGTTAAACATGCCCTAAATATCCTTTACATAGCTTAGAAATAGGCTTTGAGGTGTTTGGTGCGCAAAAATAAACTTATTTGATCAATAGGGACTAAAAGCGTCAAAAAATGCATAAGTTTGCATTTTCGCGCATATCTTACGTTCTGAATATATCCGGACATCCAAAAATTTATGTAATCATTAAAATATTTTATTTTAGTGATTGGCATGATAAAATTCCATTCGTCGCTTAGTTTGGGTCGTTTTTCGCGTCCGTTCGTGTTTCGTCGTAATTAACCGAACAACGCAACCGTATGGCCAAACGAACCGACATCCGAGATATTTTTGAGCATTTTTCATGTTCCCTCTACTTTAACTTCATTTTAGAGTATTGAAATGGGAATAACGGGGCTTAAACATGTCAAAAATGCATCAAAAACCATGTTTTGCACATTCAGGGACCAAAGTTGACAATCTGCCATAGTTGTCTTAGGAAGGGACCAAAGTTGAAAATCTGATTTCTAGCTTGTTCCAGCTGTTCCCCTCATTTGCACATGGTTTTAATGAAACTAGGGGCTTGTTTTGGGGTACCCATGGTATTCTAAAACCATGGGGACACTTGGACGGTCCAGATTGAAGCACGGTTTACGAGAAACGATCTTAACGGTCTTGAAAATCCTATAAATACCCCACCCCATTTTCATTTCATTTTACACATGATCTGATTTTGATGCTCTAAGTTGAAGCTTTAAGCTTCATACCTGGGTATTTAAATCAAGATCTTCCTAGCTTGGACCTCTTGTAAGCTTCTTTCGTTCTTTTATGCGTTTTTAAGCACGAAAGTCAAATAGTGTTTGACTTTCAGCTTTGACCAGTCTATGGTCAACACGAAGTTCGTTTGAACTTCGCAACGTGAGCGTAATCACGATGGTCATAGTCACTTGTGACTATACCTACTGATTACCACGTTGATTAGGTGTAGTGATGAGTTATAGTTTCGGTCAAAATACGCGTCTATGCGTATTTTGCAACCAAACTATTTTTGGGTATCAAAACCGTTTGTTTTGATATCAAATTTGTTTTCTAACTTTGTTAAACTCGTCACTTTTAGGATAGTGCTTATATAGGGTCGTAAGTCAAGCAGTCTAAACAACCGCTTAGACTTTCGAACCCGACCCGTTTGGTCGATCGTTAGGATCCGACCAAACATATAATGTGACCTTAGTTGTATAGGGAATAACCTTCCGAGGTTATACCTTATGGTCACTTCGTTTAGTTAGTTGTATGATAGGTAGTCTATATGCCTTAAGAAAATGACCAAAATGCCCTTTTTCGCATAATTTTATTTTAAGCATATGTAAAACATGTTTTGACATCTAAACTGATTATATAACATAATTAGATATGTTAAGGCACATAATACTTGTCATAGGACTAGTTAGGCGTCTCGAACACGCTTTCGCGCGAACGACGCATTAAAGTGGCGTAAGCTACCTTAATGGGTCGTAATGGTCGTAAGCACTTAGGATAGGTTCCGATTTAGAATGTAGGCTTTGTTAAACCATATCACATGAGTTCCAATACTCATTTGGTTTACAAGACCTCATTCTACTTGATCTTCCGATTTAGGTGTCGATTCGCTAACATAGTATCCGTTACACTAGGAACCGCTTCAACACTTGAACTCTTGGTCTTTTGAGCTTTGTTATACCCTTTGAACCGGAACTATATGCAATCCCAGGCGAGTACATAGTTCCCCTCTTTTACCATTTTCAAATGTTTTGGGGTGATTCATATGTGTAATCGATCTGTTTTCAAAATGTATGGCATATGTGTGTTCACTAAGTGCTTTTATGTGTATTATTCCGATTATGCAAATGTAATGTTTTATCCTTAAGTGATCTACCTATCTTCATAGTTAGATTCATATATATATTTGAAGTACAGTCTTAGATCTTCCTATCTTCATAGTGAGATTTTTAAGAAGTACTTTACAACTCGATGGTTGGTTTTTGTGTAGATTGTTGGTGATTTAGATAACGAAACTAGATAATACAATAAGCACATGGTGGATACGCCGCTCGTACTTCCTATATATAAGTGTCCTTATTGTATTACCTTTCGTGGCGTTATCCCGTATCACCATTAGGATTTAGGATTGTTTTGATTCAATAATTCAATATGACAAGAACCTAGGATCCCTGTAGTACCTATCTATCTTCATAGTTGGACTTATATGGGATGTTTAGAGTACTAATATTGGAGTCCATGTTTGGATTCATTGTGTACTTTAATGCATGTTAGATTAGACAATGTGACAGAACCCAAATCCTCATAGCATCCACCTATCTTCATAGGTTGATTCTTGTAGGATGTTTAAAGTACTGATATTGGAGTCCTTGATTGGATTCATTGTGTGCTTTAATGCATGTTTACGAGTTGGTACAAGTTAACGATTATTTGTTTATGTGGTAGTCGTGATTTAGATAACGAAACGGGTGTAATAAAATAAGAACATGGTGGATACGCCGCTGGTACTTCCTATATATAAGTGTTCTTATTTTATTATTCTTGTAGCGTTATCTAAGTCACTTTAGGATTTTGTGTACAATTGTTTCAATGTTTGATTATCAAATTCTTTGTAGAATCTCCCATATTTTTATATGTTAGATTCTTAGAAAGATATCTGAAGTATTATCATGACTCATTGATTTGATTTATATAATACTTATATAAGTTTTGATTTATTTCAAAACAGTTATTAATAATCCTTGATCGGATTCCTAATAACACATTAACAAGTTTTTACGATGGTTTAATCGAGATTTCAATGTAAGGCATAAAACGACGTAGTAAATATCATATTGCCATATACAAACCTATTTTGTCACGAGTTTTCACAATTAAGATTAATACTAAATGTTTTGCCATTTATTTAGCTAACAAAACCTATGTATTCGCCGGCATTTTTATGCTGACTGTTTTCGCATATGTTTCAGGGTATCGACTGCTTCAAGCATGCAACGCATAGGACTACATTTGGGCCTTATACTTCTAAAACAAAAGAACAATTACTTGTATTCCTTGTTTGTAAAAAGATGTTAATGATATTGAAACAATTTAGTACCAGTAGTTGTGAGCAATTTGTAACGTGACTCCCCGATATTTCCGCCGCCTGTTGTTATATTACGCGATTGGGGTGTTACAGTGGCAAATAGTTCACTATTTCAATTATGAGTAGTTATTGTCGTATTTGTAGGTAACTAACCCGAGTGTCATGTCTCTAGTTGTTCGTAACTGAAGCTGACTGTGTTATGCGTTGTTTGCCTTGTTACCACGTCTATAACTGACAATGGTGGAGTTTTAGGCGAATTTTACACCAGTTCGACCTTGACTGGTCGGGTTAGCATGACTAACCTGGGTGAGGCTTGTCAAACCTAGTAGTACTACTAAAAATTCTCTCGCTATACAATACTAATGGTTCGAGAATGTAGGGACTTAACTTGTGACATGTGCACTTTGATGCGCGGTCATTTACTGATGTTCTAATATGTTTACTTGATTTTTTTACGTAACTTTTAGTTTTGAATAGCATACTTTTGATTGGAATTGTGTTTTGCAGGTCTAACGGAGTTTAAGGAGCTATTCTAGAGCTATACGGAGCATCGGGATGGAAAACGGGTCAACCGGGAGCGAGAAATGAACAAAACTGAAACTAAAAGAAGCACGCATCGTCGGCGACGCCCTACTGGGCCGTCGGCGACGCCCTTCGTTAATCCCGTCGGCCAAAAATTTATTGTACGTTGTGGAATAGGACGTCGGAGAAATATCAACATTAGACATGGCGTCGCCAACGCCATACCTGGCCGTCGACGACGGCCTCTTCTGCATCATTACGTGAATTTTGAGTTTCAAACTATTGGGGACGGGTTATATTCAAGTTGTTGACCATTTTCAAATGAGTTACGTAATTTTGGAGTTTTGAACACCAATTTGGAGCCAAGAACACCATCCCTTTCATCTCCAATCAATCCAATTCATTCACATCCATTCGAATCAAGCATCCATCACCTTAACCCTAATCATCCTCAACATCAATCCATCCATCCATTGTTCATCATCATCCATCCTAAACCCTAATCATCATCTCCATCACATTCGAAGCTTTAAGATGTTCAAAGTCAAGAATTCATCATCCGGTGATCAAGTTTCATCCACCATGAGCGGCTAATCCTCTCGGGTTCCACCCCGGTGTAGGCTTTTGTAAGATTTTAGGGT
This sequence comes from Helianthus annuus, assembly GCF_002127325.2. Lineage (NCBI taxonomy): Eukaryota > Viridiplantae > Streptophyta > Magnoliopsida > Asterales > Asteraceae > Helianthus > Helianthus annuus. The sequence goes on from NC_035437.2 coordinate 166,157,176, forward strand.
TTAAACATTGTTTTGAGATTTGATTCGTGACAAGTTGTATTTTAATTTTGAAACCTTTGATAATTGTCATGTATTTGAATTGAATTTGTGAATTGTCGAATGATTATATAATTTGACTTTGCGAAATGAATTTGTGCATTTATGCCTTATCGAGGTTAGGATTTACATGTTCTTGGTAACGAAGTGCATTGCAGTCCGTCGTCTATGACGTTGATAGCTCTTGGCACCTAAGCCACGTGACACTAATTCCGCGAATCATCTTTGCAATTGAATTGAATCTAAAACGTGTAGAAACCCTAAGTCTTCAATTACCGAACCGGGTGTGAACCTTGTTCCAAATCATTGCTTTAATCAACAATCAAGTTTTCATACAATCATTCTAGCTTTTAGTAGTTAATTAGTTAAAAACAAACTCGTCTGTTTAATCCGACATCCCTTTTCAGACAAACAAATTAATAAATTTCTTAGCAAGCTTCATAAAAGTGACAACATTCTTAAAAATCAATCTCGTCCATGCACAAACCACAAACTCTTCGTGGTTCGACCCCTTGCTACCACTAACGCATTGTTAAGGGTAATTAGGGCATATAAATATTATCTTTGACCGGGGCGTGACACTTCGATCAAATTTTGGCGCCGTTGCCGGGGAGTTCATGCGCTTATTGTTTGGATGATTTTCGTGATTATCTATTTAATTGCTTGTTTCTTATTATCGTTTCTGCTTTTGTGTTACGCGGGTGTGTTACTTGTGCAGATTACAGGTAGTGCATGCATACACACAATTCCGGGAGGACCTCACCACTACTGTTTGAACTGGAGATCGAACAGGTCGTAAGAAGGAACTTAGCCAACCGGTTAGAGGCAACTCTTGCTTCTGACCCACTCAACACCAACTCACCATCTACACAATCTGTTGGGCCCAGTTCAATGGATTCTGTAACGCCCATAATTTTCATAAGATCAAAACCGACAATTAAACGCTAAAAATTTAAACCTTCATTATCAAAACAAATTATTAACCAAAGTAACCTTGAAGTAGTTCGAAGTAAACACAACCATCCACATTTCATCATAAGTGTTTTACTCGAACTACTTTGTTGAGATTATAATCCTAAACTTACTTACGAAAATCCTAAACATTAGTTTAACATTTACAACCCAAAAGTGTTTTGACCCATTTACAAAAGATAACTTAAACCGGAAGCGCATAAAGGGCGATGTAGTGTGTTCGATCCGAGCTCGCCATTATCAAAGATGGGATTTACCTATCATTCAAAAACACAAGTAAAATTCATTAGTACGAACTCTCTTAATGTTATAGCATTTAAAAAAAACCACTTCATCCTTTTTATTCAACCCATTAACGAATAATAGCAATAATTCGTTCTTTTTATCATTTATTTCTTTCGAGTAACATCTCCGTTAGGAACAGAGGTTGCACATACCATTACATCATCTATATCTTGCATCCATCCAACCCGTTCATAACGAATCAAAAGCTAGAATCTTCGCCATACTTTATCATCCATGATGGGTCAATATTTAACCTTTTCATCAATATTAAAGTTCAATTCATCATGACCTGTTTACAATGAATCGCCTCATATACAATTATAACTCCCTTTATTCATTTATTTTAACACGTTCATAACGGATCATCTTACATACTACATAATTCTATGTTTTACGACAATTCAACAATGAACTAAAGCTAATGCCATATTCTACCTTATGAGTAATCGAAGTTCATACGAACTTACCGTGGTCTTGCGTTACTTGTGACTTGTTATGACTTGAGATTTCTTCCTTCTTAGCACCTATATGTTACAACATCATACTTTTAGCATTCATAATAATCCATTTCATACGCGCACTTCAATTATCTATTCTAGCGATTGTTATCCGCATACAATCTCATTTCCATGTTCATTTCATCAATTCAACAAGAATTTCATGTTCAAAAATAACTTAAATCAGTTTAGACATTTCATCGAACACGTTGTGTGCGTACTACTTACAAAGCCTAGTGCATAAGTATTTTGTGCATGATCTTACTAGTTCATAACAAGATCACTGTTTCAACAAATTTCACATAGCTCTCATTCTAATTAGGTCCATTTTAACAATATCCTACAACATCTAACTTCAAATAAAATCGAAAATGCAGAAAACATCATGAAAAAGAACAGAAGATTGTTGAGAAAAGTACAAAAATATGTGTTTATAGTTTGTTGAATAAAAGACGGAAACTATTGCCTTCTAGTTCGATGTTTGTAGTTAGTTGTCTTTAGAGTAGCTGTTTTGTAATAAAAATCAAGTTTTCATCCACCATGAGCGGCTAATCCTCTCAAGTTCCACCCCGGTGTAGGTTTTTGTAAGATTTTAGGGTTTAAACATTGTTTTGAGATTTGATTTGTGGCAAGTTGTATTTTGATTTTGAAACCTTTGATAATTGTCATGTATTTGAATTGAATTTGTGAATTGTCGAATGATTATAAAAATTGACTTTGCGAAATGAATTTGTGCATTTATGCCTTGTCGAGGTTAGGATTTACATGTTCTTGGTAACGAAGTGCATTGTGGTCCGTTGTCTACGACATTGATAGCTCTATTCTGTATAAATTTTATAAACTTTATCATACTCGCACGATGTTTCCCAACAATTAAAACGCGTGGGACTCCAATGATCCGTTTTAAGGTAATTTTACAATGCAAAAGAGAATTAACACTTAAAAGTCATAGATAGTTGCAATGAGTGAAATGAGGATATGTATTATGATTTATGAGACATTAAGTAGAGCTTATAGTATTTCCTAAAAAATAGTTGATCAACCAAAACGAGTTTTTAGGCCTGTAAACGAACCGAACGTTCATGAACTGTTCATCGGCGGGATGTTCGTTTATGTTCATTTAGGTTAAGGGAACTTAACTTTATAGTTTGCTAAGGTTTTCTTAATAATTTTTATAGTTTTTATTGATAAAAGAATTTCACTCATTACTAGAATAACAAGTATTATTGACCACAAGTAATCACAGATAAATGACGAACCCTACTAATTAAAAAATATAAAATGAAAAATTAAAATGCCCATCCGTGATTCTTCATCTCACTTTTCTACGGGGTAAACATCATATCAACATACCACTAAATCATGAGTAAGTGACCTAAACAGAATAACTATGAAACATATATCATTTGATGACATCTACATACCATAACTCAGTATAGCTAGAATATCATCTGAAGTCGAAGTATAAAATTTCTATGTGAAACCATGAATGTAATTATAACATTGCTAGATGATTGTCCTGCGTATTACAAGGACACATACACTTTGAAGAGATAAAGAAAAAGAAGAATAGTTTATAAGTTATATAAATAACAATAATAATAATAATAACATATAATGATTAATTCTTATATAAAACGTGCATGACTCTCAACATATACTAAGTATTCATTAAAAAAGATTGTGATTTTGTGAGTCCATCGGACCAGAAACACCTTATGTTTTTTCCTTGTCACACTGCATTTATCTACATGTGATTTTATTTTGTTAATAACCCTGTACACATATATATATATAAACACCCTAGGCTAAAAGAATGTGACAAATGGATTAAAAGAACAACAAATAACTCACATGTATATATTAGCATAAAATAACGACAACTCATTATAATAATATGAGACGATAGATCTTTGGTTTGGAGATTCAAATTCATCTTATTCTCCAATCATGTATTTGTCCCCTAGCTTGAGGTGTTCGTAGAATTTTCGTTGTTAAAAAGACTAAATTTGTCTCGAATCCAGCTATTTTTTTTATTTAATAGGCTACCATTTATTATAAACTCTAAACGTGATTGTTCTCGATATGCATCGTTTTAAATGGACACATGTTAGAAATAAAAAATATAAGATTTTGAATGTAAGAAATTAATCAAACGGAAACAATAGTTCAAAGTCATCAAATAAAAATAGGATATGATATATAATACTTATCAAATCCAATATAGTGTATTAAACTAAAGAAAAAAATCTACATAGCATCTTTTTGTGTACCAATATTACATATTACTATCAGATATTCTTTCTTATAGGATTTGCAAGCTAATCATCACTCTCTTTATACTATGTCAAATATTCTTTCTTATAGGATTTGCAAGCTAAAAATAGGAGAATCATGGAAACCTGAGTTGAATTTTTGAGTTAAACCGGTTTTATCGGTAATTTCATCATCGTGTCTACAGGTGGGTGGGTGAGTTATCGGGTTTTTCCTGGAATTGATGGTGGACCCGGATACTCTCAGGGTACTCCGTTTGGTCCGTTGGGTACACCAACAATGCTTGGGATTGATTCTATTGGTCATTAAAAAAATATTTGGAAGCTAATCATCACTCTCTTTATAGCTAAATTCAAAAAAAAAATGATAGATGCACGGTACCCCCGACTGCGGAAGGGATCCCCCTTCCCAAGCTAGCAACCCGACAATGCTGCCTGGCGGTGAATTCCCTACGCCAAAGGGAACGAAGAATCGAACCCCCAACCTCCACATAGTTGGGCCAGCTTATGCAGGGAGTCGGTGGCCACTGAGCCAAGACCCAGTGGTTGCTCTTTATAGCTTAATTCACTGATCATGATAGTTTGTTATGTTGCTAATTTTGATATTTAATAAGTAAAACATAAACAATTGGCTACATAATGAGTTTTTGCTATTAAATGTTGTATTTGTTATAAATAATATTTCAAAATGATTATCAATTAAAAATATGTTAAATTCAAAGTAGGGATTAAATTTGTAGAGATTTAACTGCTTATTTTACTTAAGATGCTATAGTTTTTTTGTTTGTTTTTCAAACCGAAGCATATTGAAAAACAAACATATACAAAATACATATTATCCTATGGACACATTTTCTCGCGAAAGTATATATAAAAGGTCCTAGCAAGAATATAAAGGTTAAGAAACCATCTATATAAAAAACTGAATAACAATCGTCACCTAAAAAAACAAAGAAATGGTATGTAATATTTATGATATCAATAATGTAGACAACTAAAAGTAATGTGTTATAAGTTTAGAAGCAGCATATTTTATATACTTTTTTTTTTTTGAAAGGAGAATTTCATTAGAAACAAACCAACCAAAAACTAGGCCGGCCAACTATACAGACACTACATCAAACAAATTTACACCATCTATCCCATGAGACATCCTTATACTTCGATCTATTAGAAAACCACAAAAAACTTAAAGCTTTAATTTCACTAATGATTTTTTCAATACTAACCGGTTTCCCAGAGAACTTCAAATCATTCCTTGCCCTCCATATACTCCAACAACCAATTATCAAGATACCTTGAATGGCCGCCCTCCATTGATCCGAAACTTTGATAGAGAGATGCATCTCGAGAATATCCTTGAAAGAGAACGCAAAGAATAACGGAATCTTGCACCAAGAGCTTACAAATTGCCATATAGAAGATGCCACCCAGCAGGACGTGAACAAGTGATCAACAGACTCATCGCCGAAGTGACAAAGCGGACATGAGACATCCTCGATTGGAATGTTCCTGTTTCTGAGAGAGAGACAAGTTGGAATGCTGTTCAATTCAGCGCGCCAGGCAAATATATTGCATTTCTTTGGGATCCAAGAACACCAACTGTAAACGTATCTATCACTCGGAACCCGGCCCAAGGAAAGGAACCTTCTTACGGCTTTGACAGAAAACTCTCCTGAAGAGCCGCCTATCCATTCCCATTTATCCTGAACCTGACCGAGAGAAACCGCCTGCAGAAGATTACACAGATGCTGCAAATCAGACGCCATAGCCGCCGGAACCGGCTGTTCCTTCCAATTCCAGGCAAACAACTGACCTGAACCTTGACAAATCCTGTCTTTCACCTTACATTTTTTCGACACTTCAAGCGAGAACAACGCAGGGAATCTAACTTTAAGCGGCTCATTTATAACCCAAGGATCCAACCAAAAGGCAATACTTCCTCCATTACCAATTATACCTTTGATGCAATTCCGAATAGGATCATTATTAACTTTAACTTTTATGAACACCTTTGCTATATTCCTCCAAGTTCCACCTGTAGAGTTTTTAAAAGGAATACTCTCCCAACCCACACGATTACTATGAATAGCTTCAATAACATTCTTCCATAAACTCTCGCCTTCCGTTTTGAACCTCCATCCCCATTTGGAAAGTAAGGCCACATTTAGGTCTGCAAGCTTACTTAAACCTAAGACTCCTTCCTTTTTATGAGAAGTAACCCGATCCCATGCTACCCAATACATCTTCCTTTCCTCCGAGGAACCACCCCAAAGAAACTTTTTCATCATCCGCTCCAAATCCAAAATAACTTTTTCAGGCGCCTTATACAAAGAGAAGTAGTATGTAGGTAAACTTTCAAGGACCACTTTAATAAGAGTAACCCTTCCCCCTATCGAGAGCGTATTGGATTTCCATAAAGCCAAACGATTCCGGAACACCTCATAAACCGGAGACCAATTATTGACCCGATTCATGTTAGCGCCGACCACTAGACCTAAATACTTGAACGGGGTGCTATTCGGGTTACATCCTAACTCATACGCCATGCTAGACACCTCAGCCATAGCCGATAGTAACTCCTCGTTTTCCTTCTCAAGAAACTCATCACGCCAAACCTTAAGATACTTCCTGATACTAGCAAACTTCTTGATAAGAATGACATTCGGAGGATCAGCCAAAGAAATACCTTCAATAGCCTTCATAACCGCCTGTTCGAAACGCGGTCTTCCGATCCAAGAACTATAGACCCTAAAAGGCCTAGGCCCGTATCTCATATCAACAATAGACAACACAATGGGACAGTGATTTGAAGAAGCCCAGGAAGCACTCTAACGCAAGCCTCTGGCCATTTGTTGAAAAAAAAATCACAAACTAGAAAACGATCTAATTTACTCAGCTTCTTCCCGTTCTCCCTACTGCACGCAAATTTCTTTCCCTGCATAGGGTATTCGACTAAACCCATGTCATAGATAAAATCGTTAAAATTGCTGGCACATACCGCTTTGAACGAGGAACCTTTTCTTTCGTCAGAAGAGCGAACGGCGTTGAAGTCCCCAACCAGTAACCATAGCCCACTGTTACTATCCATCTTGGCTGCTATATTATTCCACAGACGACGCTTGTCTGCTGTTTTTTGCGGAGCATATATGTTGATTAACGAGATACTATCACCACTCCTTCTAAAATTCTTCTGCCTTAAATCTTTCACCCATCTGCATTTCTCCCCACCATTAACACCTCTAATATTGAGAGATAGAATATTCATTTTGAACTCCCATTAATTCCTTCTCTTGAAACAAAATTTCTAACCAGATCATCATGAGGAGCGAGATTAGCCCCAATAATTTCCCCCATTCTAACTGTAGCTTCAACCTCATCCTTATTACAATCAGCTCCCAAATTATCATCGACTGCGGAGTCGTTGACCTGGGTTCCATCGAGAAAATTCGAATTATCGTAGTCCCCCCCCCTCCAACTTCATTTGAAACCGCCCTAGTGTTAAGATCGATATTCCAACTAGTGTTAGCTCCCACTTGATTTAGAATAGAAGGGGAGTTTCCTCCCTCCTTATTTCCTTCCCTAGCTCCCAACTGATCCAGAAAAGTAAACGAGTCTGACTCCTCCACTTGCTTCCTTGTCCTTTTCCATGGCCTATCATCAGACATTGGGCTAGGATTCTCACCTTTCTTATCTTTGTTCCTGGTCCTGAGTATGGCCTGCCTTCTAATGGGCCTATTACTTTTTTCCCTAGATTCAAACTCAAAAAGTTTATCACCTTTATTTATCATTATTGGATTTATCGATGACAGGGACCACATCATCCAAAAGCGGCGTCTCGGTATCCCCCACGTCCTCGGAACCACCTCCCCCCTTTTCCAAATTAAAAGAGCTGTCATTATGTCTACCCAATTCTGACACAACCGGCTTTCTAACTTCTTCATGCACATTACTGTCGTCAAACAAGAATTGAGAAGACTGATTGTCTTCCTCCGATCCTTGAGCTGACTCTTTATCTTCCTCCGATCCGTCTCCAACCTCAAGACAATCCGGTATCCAATCCGCCAACTCTTCTTCCACCCAGACTCTAAACAGTTTGTCCTTCCATTTTAACGACACTTGTTCAGCTATCCTTACTCCGTCTCCTACCAGAACTCCCATACAATTAACAGAATAATCTGAGTCATCCGGTGATCTTTGAGACTCATGCAAAACTTTGCCCAAACGTCCAGCAACGGAATCAAAGATATTGTCAACCGAAAGATGAACCGGAACCCCGATAACCTTTAACCAAATTAATTAAATTATCGTGGTAGTTGTTATTTTGTTAATTTAATTTTTGATAAGTCAAATGTAAACAAATTACTAATTAGGTTATTTAATGCAATTTATTAAAGATGGTAATATATATTTTGAAGTTAAATTTTTTTTAAAGATTCAATTAATGCAGACAAATACCAATATATAAAGCTATATTAGTTTGTTAGGGTATACGGTGTGGTGCGGGAAAGGAGTTCAGCAAGGGGGTTTGCCGCGCGGCAACACCGCTGCCGACCCTTTTTGCAGATCGGTTTCAATGTCGCTCGGGGTTCAAACGCCGCTGCGATGAAAGGAGGGTATGAGAGAGAGGGTAGTGTGGGGTGGGGTCCATTCCAATCTCAACCAATCACACCTTTTTCTTTTTTTTTAAAGTTTACCACTTCACCAAGTGTCTAACCATTGTCAACACTTTTCAGCATAGTTCAAACACTTTTCACTGATTGACGTAGCGCACTCTGATTGGTTGATTTTTTAGTTTGTCACTCTCAAGTGTCTAACCACTCCTTATACCCTTATTACATTTAGGCATATATTTATTTGGTTTAATCAAATGCATATTTATCTATCCATAATAATAAAGCAAAACGAACTTTGGCCACTTGGCGGCCATTTAAACCATTAATTTTCGCGTGACATTGTTATACTTCTTATTGTTTGTTTTAGGAGGGAAAACACAAAGTCTTTGTTCCACTTTTTTTTTTCATAAATTTAAAAAATAAATAGACTTTCCTTTTTGTGTAGACCATTTCCTTTTAAATGTGATTGCAAATCACAAACCCTAATCTTTCTTCCATATCCTCACCACAATTGCGTTTGCATATTCGCTTTCCAATAATCCTACATCTAAATCAAAAGAAATCAACCAGCAACATGTATGTTAAATCCCGATTTTGTTTGTTTGAAACCTAAATTCCCTTTTTTTGACTAGGTGTTCTAGACCTTCATTTGAACTTCAAATGTTGAAATCATGTATTTGTGTTATGTATAGAAACATATTTTTATTAGGTTAGTGCTTTACATGAGTGTTCATCGATAATGATCATTTTTTCATGAATGTTAAACACTGAAATCATGTATCCGTAGTTATGTATAGATACATATTTTTATTAGGTTGTTTCTGAGGTCTTTACCTGAGAAACGGAATACATCAGTTTCTGAAAAGAGAGATAAAGGTAAAAGGAATGACAAAATTCCAGACATGTTGTGTGATTACTATGGTAAAACAAATCACTAGGTAAAAGATTGTTTCAATTTAAAAGCTCTTGATATCAATCAAAGCAACAGTGTCTATGAATCCATTCTTGGGTGTACCATCTGTGTTAAAAGCAACCATTTCACTCAACAATGCTCATTTCTTAGATCAAATAATTCTAACAAAAACTAGTCAAGAAAGAAATCGAGTGTCAAAAAAGAATATGGGCCGGGTAACATGAATACCCAATCTATTCCCAATAGAGGTGAGTCTGATCCAATCGTTGCATCATAAAATGCATTACCCAGAGGCTACGGGCAACCACCTTATAATAGGATGCCTTACAGGTATACAAAACCTGCACCATAGTCTTAATACCCAAGGGTTAATATGCATCCACATGGGTACCAATATCTTGTTGGGAATGGTCAACTCCCTATTGACCCAAGTGTGCAGGCACTTGCAGAGGGTCAAAAACATATGTTGGAGATTGTACAAAAACTCCTAGTTGTAACGCTTCGCATTTCTGTACTTTCCTTATTTAGAAAGTATTGTTGTAATTCCCTTTTTGGAAACTTGTACTTGTGTTGTATCCCATTTCATTTCAACTTTGTAACCCGAGACTATTAATCATAATGAAAATTCAAGTGTTTTATTCATGATTATGTTATACATATTAGACTTGTTTGCATGTTAATACTCAAAGTCAATTTTTTAAAAACCATTATACATGTTTTATACTCACACAATACACAATCATGCTCATTACACTTAAAACCGGCTAAAATACGCGAATAATCAAACTTGGACCATCGTGAGGTTGGACATCACCCTTCGCACGAAGGGCCCCATCGTGCGAAAGGCCCTATCATCCCAAGTCCTCCAGTCCCTCTAATACCTCTCGCACGAGAGACCCTCTCGTCCCAACACACTCTCCAGCCTATAAATAAGCACGTAACCTCACTCATTTCACTCCCCAGTCGCCCAAACACTCTCAAACGCTCTCTTGCGATCAGAAGCCATTTCAGTAATATTTCTATCTTTTTCTTTCATTTTCCTTACATTTTCTTGCATTTTGTTTCATTTCTTTAACATTTTACAAAACCTCTTGTTTGAATATATCTCACGGATGGTTTTCACGAGTTTGCTTGGGCAAACTGATGTTGAAACCTCACCACAAATGAGATTCAAACCAAGATTTATAAACTTTGATCTTGGACGGACTGTCCGATCGAGCAGGCTGTCTGATCGGGATGCCTGGCCGATCGGCCAGCTCTTTCCCCTTTTGGAAGCCTATAAATAGGCCTGTCATTGTCATTCTTTCCACTTTTGGAAACCCTCTGACCGACCAGCTCATGTTCTTCACTATTTCTCAGATTTCTCTCAATCCCGGTAAGATTTCATCCTAAATCTTGTACGATTTTGATCTATGCACACTCCTACACCTTTCTATCTTTCAAATCTTGATTTCTAACCGTGAAATCATCAAGATCTAAGTGTTCTAGGATGATGTCATCATGGTGTTCTTCAAGAACTTCATGTTTTGGCCTCAATCCACCAAGAATCACTTGAATCTAGCCGATTTCCACATAAACAAACTAAGATCTATCACAGATCTGAACATTTACATGATGTGAAGGATTGAAAGAAAGATTTCCAACTTTCTTTCAACTCTTTTACACTCAATGCCTTCAAACCGGTAGAGACGGAGCTTAAGCCAACTCACTAATCATTCTAATGGTTGTGTGGTTCAAGATTCTGATTCTATCTACGAGGTTCACCGATTTTGGGTTAAACGTTAAACTACCGTTCTGAACCGTTCACCGGCCGGACATTGGGTGATTCCTGCCCGAGCAGGGGAAACAAGTAAGAACGAAGGTGCCATGGTTCAGCTCGTTGTCAAAATACCTCGATATAACGTCAAACAATCAGAACAGCCAAGTGTTAGACGAACAGGCTGACCAGGTCAGAATGCTGACCGATCGAACAGGCTGTTCGAACGAACAACCCAGCCGATCGGACATGTCAGCCGATCGACCAGGCCAACCGATCGGCTAGTACATGGCCCCACACTTTAACAATTCCATGAAGTCTAGTATTGAACGAAGTGTTGTTCGATCGAACTACGAGTTGGGTTGAATTACTCTTCGGATCATGAGATACTATGCTTCAACACTTAATCGATTTTCAACTCGTTCGACGTATTGGAGTGCCACCCGATCAAACATGCTATCCGATCAGGTGACATCCTGCTGAGGACTTACTACTGAAGTGTCTAACCGATCGGTTAAGCCGGCCGATCGAACGGCCCGTTCGATCAATCGACCTGAAAGGTAAGAACACTTCAATGTTCTCAAATACTACAACGAAAACTTCAAAAGGACAAGCCATCATACACAAACACATCCTACTCAAAGGAAGAACAAACTACTCGAACAGTCCAACCGATCGAGCCTACCGGCCGATCGAACAGGCTGTCTGAATGGACTGTCCAACCGAACGAACGACCCGTTCGATCGAACCTACAGTTCGATCGACCAGGCTGTTCGACCCATTATCACTTGTTCCCATTTAACGCGTTACTCAATGTTATGCTTTCGAACTATTCAGGCTAACCCTATGTAACACCTTGGAAATTCCTGTCCAATAAAATAAAGACACGTTCATGAGACAAAACGTGTCAGGAACCCGGATCAAATAAAAAGATGTATGGTAGGATTTTAAAGAGGGCGTTATGTTATTAAAAATACCTCTGAACGACCCAAGGGCGACATCTTATTAAAACACCTCTGAACGACCCAAATTTATAAATCCCAAGATCCTTAAATCATTTGATGAACATCTTGTGTATTAACCGGTTGTTTTCTAAAGAAATAAAATTTCCATCTTTTATATGGAAATTGGGTTATTAGGAATGTTACTACTAAAATTCTGATTTAAATCCTTGTATAAAGGAAATTGAAAGTAGTTAACTAACATGTTTAAACCTTTGTGAGAATCCAAGATTTAATCCTTGAATTTCTGTCAATTTAAGCTTTTACAAGATGCCAAAGTTGTAAGAGCATGCTAGACATGCAAAAGCTGAGCAAAATGGTCCCTACACTGCAGTAAAAGCATGAGAAATTCGGACTTGTATGATTGCATGGCCAGGGCTTGAAAGTTGCAAATTTTTGTCCTCTGACCATCGGTTACGGACCGTAAGGGTCATGGCTTACGGTCCGTAAGATGCATACCTGGGCGATTTCAACAAAGGTCGGTTACGGACCGCAACCATTTCAGCATACGGTCCGCAAGAGCTGCATACGACCGCAAGAGCTTAGGCTTATGGTCCGTAAGCCTGTCGCTGGCAGTAGAAAATGGACAGCTGCCTGTTCAGCCTGTTGCACCGCCTTATTGAGATAGTTTTCGAAACAAGGGACTTGCTAGGCAGTATTTAGCCTATTAGGGACACCTGGGGTGATCTTGTAACCATCCTAGACTTGCATGTCTTGATCTTGAGCTCATATGGTTCACTATATAAAGACTTGAGTTGTAACCATTTTCATTACTCACTTGGAACTTTGGTTCAAGACATCTCTGGAGCTTTTCTGGACAGCAAACAAATCTCATTAAGTCTCTAATCCTATTTAGGACTCTTGTAAGTGTCCTTAACCTTCCTTAATCCATTTTAGCTTAGTTAATTAGCTAAAAGTCAAACTGTCGTAATTAAGGTTTGACTTCGAGATTAGTCCATAATTACTCAGTCAAATCTCGAATTTAAAATACCTATAAGTAGGTAATTATGTGGGTAACAAACCCTTAAAAGGGTATGATCAGATTCCCATTCTAACCATGTTAATTGTCGAGTCAAAGTATACTTTAAAAAGTCAACAGAATGCTTAAATCCAAATTAACTCATAATTAGCAATGTAGGATACATGCAACCTGTTTGATCATTAATATAACTTGGTAACTAATGTAAGAACATGTCCCAACATGTTTAACTCGACAATTTTCTGTTTAGACCCGGTTTGGAACCGAAAGTTGCATAGTTTGATTTTCGCTTTGACTTTCAGTTCTGACCCGTTTTAGTCAAGTTTAAGATTTCCTTAGAGCTTCTTTTGGACCTAGTAACATGTTAGTATAACCCTCTGTGATTATACAGCTTAGTTCACTAGTTGTCTAATTATTACGCAAATTTCCGTTAAATGCCCATATGTTGACCATTATGCCCAAATGTCCATAAAATATGATTTTTGAAAATGTAAAAGGGTAGACATCTTAGTTACTGAATTATAGACTTGTAACCAACATTTGACATCAGTTTGAGGTCTAGATTAAGAGTTATGCTCATTAGCGTAATTAGAAGTCATCTTAGTAATTAATTAGCATAATTAGCATGTAGCCTATCTAAACCCGATTTTTATATCAAAACTTTACACCCACTGATATATAATAATATTTTGGGAATTTTAAAGATTTTTATTTATTTTTAGGCTAAGCATAACTTAGAATTTTAAGCTTAATTCGGCTAATGCCGGTTTTGCCCTTTTGGGCTATAAAACGAGTTTTATAAATCCTTTTTGACCTCAAACCTTTTTCTACTGATTTGTTATATTAAATATATTATTTTGAGATTTCTGGAATTATAAAAATATCAGCTTTTCTTTTAAAACCCGGAAATGGCTCCAAATCGCCTTTTTAGGCATTTTTACGACATAGTCTATGTCAAAACTAGTTTATATGTATAAGAGTCAATACCTACAGATATATTTAGTAAAATTCTATATTATAACAGTAAACTAAAGTTTGAAACTCAGATTTCCAGTTTTGACCTTTTAGGCTTATGTGAAATTACCAAAATGCCCTTTCGGTACATAAGATGGTTATAATTAATAAAATTCACATATATATGATACCCTACTGTTATAACATGATAAACTAAGTATAATTACTGATTTATTCAGATATGTAACTCAGATTGCTAGTCTAACTCTTTTATACCCTTTTAAATGACCAAAATGCCCTTACGAGGCATAAATTGAGTTTAAAATTATTTTGGGCATAATAGGACACATCTTACTGATATTACAACATGTTTGGTGCATATAATCTCAGGAAACTTGTATATGGTTTATATGGTTACCCGTTACGCATTTTCGCGTTCGGATCGGCTTATGTAACTAGTTTACGCATATTAGCCGAAACGGGTCAAACCATATCATCTTTGTTTCAGAATCCAGAATGTTTTTAGTTTACCCATATTATACAAGTCTCCAAACTTGTTGGGCCTAAATCACATTCCTTTCCGGTTTTCGCCTTCCATGCGATTAAACCGTATTTATTCCTTGAAACTAACCGGTCTAAGCTTAGGCTATATTAAAGACCCGTTAGGATTCTAATAGTTTATTATAAACCTTCGTTCCAGAATAGGAGACCAGTAAAAGACACTTGCATTTGCTTATTGTGGTTTATTACTTACTCAGGTAAATACTTTTAACTTATTTTCCCTTATACGGGCTTGGGGTACGGTATATAAAATACCGCTTGGTCGGGCAATTGACCGTAACTCATTAGTAGTTGGGTATTATCAATGTGACCCGTTTAAAATTTAGTTTTGTTTGTTTTACGCCTTTGGGAGTTTAATGACCATGTCCCGGATATCCTTGGCATCATTCACGAAATGGCCACGACCTTGACACGCGGGTGTAGGCGTACACCCGACAATGTGTCCATATAATTCAGGTATAACCGTTGGTTTCACGCCGCGGATTTATATTATGTGGTGTGTCTATTAACCTTAAACCCGGCACGAACCGGGCGACTGAACGCATAACAAACATGTAATTCTTTTACAAGTTTAGATTTAATTAATTATCCCAAGTTATAAAAAGTTTTGTGCCATGTGCATTTAAATCAATTTTTACAACATTTTCAAAATGAGTCAGTTAAATTGTATTTACCAGTGTAAACTGACGTATTTTTCCCAAAAAGATTAAGTGCAGGTTCTACACGTAATAGGCTGGCTACTCCTTAGTAGGGATGGCAATGGGTCGGGTATCAGCAATCCCATACCCATACCCGGTTGTAAAATCGTGTCCCATACCCGACCCAATACCCGTCGGGTATATGTCGGGTAATTACCCGTCGGGTACCGGGTATACCCGCGGGTATCGGGTATACCCATTAGTTTGTTAAAGAATATACATTGAGATTTCCAAATACATTTTTTACTACTATAATTATTATATAATTTTATTTATGAAACAACTATTATAAATTAAAATACACATTACATACATATAAGTTTTAGCATAAACTAATAATAATTTTATAACATTTATACACTTATATGTATATACTTCACAACATACAAAATATAAATACTATCGTCAAATACATATGCTAAAATAAAATTTATTTTTTCACAGTATGAACATACTAAAATAAATCACTAATAGATAAGGGTTAATGGAAAATAAAAATATAACTTAAAAACTTCGGGTATATGATCGGGTATATAGTTCGGGCACACGGGTATGTGATTTCGGGTAATCGGGTCGGGTATCACCTAATCCCATACCCGACCCATACCCGCGAAAATTTTTAAAACTAAACCCATACCCGGCCCAATACCCGCCGGGTATCGGGTATACCCGTCCCATTTGTGTCGGGTTTCGAGTATACCCGTCGGACTCGGGTATTTTTGCTATCCCTACTCCTTAGCATCGTTAGAGTCTCGCAAGCTTGGGATGCCATTCATCTGTTGAACAATTTTCCTTTTTATATTGATCCGCCTGTGGATCTATTTCAGCTACTATCTGATACTGGATATTACATTTTATAAGGTTGAAATAAATCTATTTTATTGCTTCCGCTGTGCGTTATAATTTGTGTTGTTTGACTATGATGATATCAACTACGTCACGATACTCCCCCACCGGGCCCACCGGTGACACGTGGAAATTGGGGGTGTGACACCCTACTATCAAGCGCTCCCTTCAATCCGCTGTGAGTATACTCGAACCCTTTTTGCTTTAGCACTTTTGGGTGTTACATACGTTACTTATCTAAAATCACAATCGAACACACTACTCAATTATTCAAACGCTAACCGTTCTGCATGTATTACATGACTAAACGAATGCTTGTTGTTATGTTTACACGTGGAATGCTGTCTACCTGCCTTAACGACGTAGTACCATAGTTTGGACTCAGCACCCATTCACACGGGGGTTGTTAAGGACAATTACTTGCATGGATTACGGTGGTAATCATGTATTGCGAACTGTCTCAGACAGTCAACCCACAGTCATTTGTATCGATAGATCCATGTCGATAATTAACATGCTTTGTTTTCCTCTGTGTACGTGTTGGTTATGCGTAAACTATTTCGAACTCTATATGCTATATCAAACTTGTATGCTCACCTTTACATTTTATGTATTGACTTTATTTTAACGTATGTGGCAGACAATTAGGATGCTTATCTGCTAGGAAGGCAAGCTTAGAATAAGCGTCTAGAGCATAGTTGTCTGTAGATCTTGCAGATCGAGTCTCTAGAGGCATTTAAACAATTATATTATTTATATTTGAATCTGAGTTGTCAGAACAGAACATTTGACTAGTTGTTATCTGTAATAATTTGTTTTACTGTTTGGGATACGGTATGGGACGTATTAATTAAACTAAATGGTAATGATAGTTGTTGTGGAAACTTCTGGACAATCTGTTTCGCTCAGCGCCATGCCCCGATGATTCCGCCATCACACCCCAGATTGGTATCAGAGCCATAACTATAGGGAATTAGGCTAGACACGACCTAGTCCGGGTCGCTGTCTTAGAGACCTAGACTATAGTTAGGAACCAACAGGCCAAGCTTATGTGCTATATCCTGTTACTCTCCGCTATCACTGCACTCGAATATTCAAATAGAATCAAGCGATTTAGTCAGGATTAGGTGTGAAAACCGCAAACTCTCGACTAAATTGCTTGGTCAATGCTGATTTTATTAATTCATCGATGATTTCTTCATTAATTTTTCAAAACCAATGAGGAGAATTATACCAAATTAGGAGTGAAATCCATATTTTGATGAATAATCTCCTCAATTTTACTAAAACAAGGAAGAAGTTGCTAAGCTAGGGGTGAAACCCTAACCTTGACAACTTGTTCCGGATTTTATTTTTCTCACCAAAGCCTCGACGGACTCCAACGACCTGAACTCACAAGTATGACCTAGGGAATACGTGCTGAATGCCCAAGAAACGAGGCAGCAACGCGAACCCGAAAGTCGAAAAGTGACGACAAGTCCACTGCGAATAGTCGAATCACTTTGGGAAGTCGATGTCTAGTAGCCGCAGACAATCTATTCCTCGATTTTATGTGTTTCGATTCTGAACTTGCAACTTCCAACTCTGATAACTCGGTGATTTTATGTGTTTTAAGTGTACTTGTCTGTTTACGTGTTTAATTTTGAAAATAATTCGATTTTCGCTAACACTTCGATCGACACACACGACTCGTAGTGCTATTCTATCTCAAGACGCTAACAAGTCGCTGCAGTTTTAGACAATATTATGCTACGATTATGCTATACTACTCGACACGCTATACGACTATACGATGCTACTCGATATGCTATTCGCGATTGCTATATTCGAATAACTCGTAAAACTTAGATGTAGTCAGGATACTGTATGTGCTACTGTGTGCGGATAGGAGAATTACGTGACGTTAACTGCATCTTTGATTAAATGCCTATGTGTTTATGTGCTTCTGTGATTCTGTGCTCTATGTGTTTCTGTGCTTCTTTGATTATGTGAATCTGTGGTTTTGTGCCTATGTGTTTATGTGATTCATGCCTTATCGTGTTCCTGAGCCTTAGTAAGTAGTAGACGTGTGAGGTGAGATTCGATTTGTTGTGTCTGAGACCCACGACAATGTCTATTGCAGACCATGTCGTCATCTGGACACCGAACCCCTCTTACTCGCCAAGAAAAGAGAGACAAGCGTCTCACTGCTATCATCGCCAAGCAAGTTGCAAAAGCTGTGAGCGAGGTGTATGAAATCGTCAGCAAATCATCTGAGGAGTCGCGAACCGAAGCTCCTAAAGATGCTAACAAGACCGTTTTCAGCTTCAAACAGTTTAAGGCATGCAGACCAAAAGAGTTTACCGGAGAAGATGGCCCTACCGCCATGTTTCAATGGTTTGATTCGGTTGAAGTCACTCTGCGCCAAAGCAGTTGTCCTGAAAATCTCCGTACCCTAAATGCAACCGGCGTTTTCCAGTCCCGAGCTCTAGACTGGTGGACGGCCGAATGAAACAAATGCGGGAATGATGCAGCTTATGAGCTGACTTGGGAAGAGCTGAAGGCCATCATGATGGACAAATTATGCCCTCCCCATGAACGCCAAAAGTTGGAGGACGAGTTTTGGAACATCAAGAAGAAGGACGGAGACAACGCTGCTTTAACTGCTCGCTTCAAGCAGCTTAGCATTATCTGTCCCGATCAAGTCAAGACGCCAGACATGGCCATCAAGAAGTACATTCGAGCTCTACCTGATTGTGTTGCCAACTTTGTTCACACCGCCAAGACATCATCGATTGAGGAAACCTACTTGCTTGCCGCCGAGATCAACGATAAGCGAGTAAAATCTGGTTTCTGGGATAAGCCCTCCAAGTCTCTGCATCAAGCTACTACTGCACCGACCGCCGACTCCACTGCTCCGCCATCCAAGTCGTCACGCCGCAAGAAGAAGCACAACAACAGCAGCTCCAGCAACAAGAACCGTGCTGTCACAACAACTGCAACCCCACTGCAAGCCGTACAGGCTCAGCAGCAGTCGCATCACCGACCAGCTCCAGTGACCAATGCACCGCCAACAAAGCGTGCTTACACAGGTCCCCACCCGCTCTGCCCGACATGCTCATATCATCATCCGGTGGGAATCGCCTGTCTTTTCTGCGCTCACTGCAACCTCTACGGTCATTTCACTGCGAACTGTCGCTATGGCCCCCGAAACACCGCAGCTCCTGCCGCCGCTCATCAAGCTCTACTCCCAGCCCCTCAAGGCCAACCCGCAGCTCAAGAACCCGCGGTCAATGCTCGAGTCTGCTTTGCATGTGGTGACCCTAACCACTTTGCAAACATGTGCCCGAACAGGGTGGTGAAACAAGAGCCCCAACAGTAGCAGCAGCCTCAGCAGCAGCAACAAGCAGCCCGTGCCAGAACCTTCAACATCAATGCCCGTCAAGCCCAGGCTGACAACAACGTGGTTAATGGTACGTTCCTTGTGAATGGTATTTATGCATCGTGTTTGTTTGATACTGGAGCCGATAACTGCTTTGTGTCTTGTGAATTCGAGAAGCTCCTTAGTCGTAAGCGCTCTTATCTCCCCTCGTCATTCGAAGTCGAAGTCGCTACTGGAAGAACTGTCGCCGTTAACTCTGTTCTCCGTGATTGTACTCTCGAGCTCACAATCACATCTTCCCAATCGACCGTATTCCGATGCAGCTCAGAAGCTTCGATGTCATAGTAGGCATGGACTTTCTTCGCGAAAACCATGCTGAAGTTGTGTGTTTTGATAAAATGATTCGATTCTCGCTTGCGAATGGTGATCAATTATCTGTGTACGGTGAAACAGCTTCGAAAGGTCTCAAGCTCATGTCATGCATCCAAGCTAGCAAGTATCTCCGCAAGGAATACAGAGCTTTCTTGGCCAACATCGTAGTAGCGGAGAAGGAAAAGAAAAAGAAGGCCGAAGTCAAAGACGTACCAGTGGTCTGAGAATTTCCTCAGGTATTCCCTGATTATCTTCCTGGACTTCCGCCAAGTCGTGATATCGACTTTCGTATCGACCTCATTCCTGGAGCTAATCCCGTAGCCAAGGCTCCATATCGACTCGCTCCATCCGAGATGCGGGAACTTTCGAACCAACTCCAGGAGTTACTTGAAAAAGGCTTTATTCGCCCGAGCACCTCTCCCTGGGGCGCGCCAGTCCTTTTCGTTAAAAAGAAGGATGGGTCGTTCAGGATGTGCATCGATTATCGGGAATTGAATAAGTTAACCATCAAGAACCGTTACCCTTTGCCTCGAATCAGTGACTTATTTGATCAGCTGCAAGGTACCAAGTGTTTCTCGAAGATCGATCTACATTCAGGCTATCATCAATTGCGCATTCAAGAGGAAGACATTCCTAAAACCGCTTTTCATACTCGTTATGGCCATTATGAATTCGTTGTTATGCCTTTTGGTTTAACTAACGCACCCGCGGTTTTCATGGATCTGATGAATCGCGTGTGTAAGCCATTTCTAAACCGTTTCGTCATCGTGTTCATCGACGATGTCTTGATCTATTCCAAGTCGAAAGCCGAACACGCGCAACATCTACGTTTGGTTCTCAAGTTACTTCAGGGGAATCAACTCTATGCCAAGTTCTCCAAGTGCGAATTCTGGCTAGAGGAGGTTCAATTTCTGGGTCACATCGTTAATAGTCAAGGTATTCATGTCGATCCCGCGAAGATTGAAGCAGTTAAGAGTTGGATTACGCCTAAAAACCCGTCTGAAGTTCGTTCTTTTCTCGGACTAGCGGGCTATTATCTACGATTTATCGAAGGATTCTCTAAAATCGTTGTGCCGCTTACCGCCCTTACACATAAAGACAAGCCTTTCGTTTGGGGAACTGAACAAGAGTCTGCTTTTCAAGTCCTCAAGCATATGCTTTGCAATGCTCCTGTTCTCGCGTTGCCCGACGGAAACCACGATTTCATTGTCTATTGTGATGCTTCCAACCTTGGTCTTGGCTGTGTTCTCATGCAATGGGACAAGGTTATAGCTTACGCATCTCGTCAGCTTAAAATACACGAGAATAACTATACAACCCATGATCTCGAGCTAGGCGCAGTTGTTTTTGCATTGAAGATTTGGCGACACTACCTGTATGGTACCAAGTGTACGATCTTCACCGATCACAGGAGTTTACAACACATCTTCAACCAGAAGGAACTTAACATGCGTCAACGCCGATGGGTAGAACTTCTTAGCGATTACGACTGTGAGATTCGTTATCACCCAGGCAAAGCAAATGTTGTTGCCGACGCACTCAGCAGAAGTAGTTATTTGCTCAGTATTAGCAATACCCAAGCCCAGCATGATCTCGAAACCCTCATCCGCGAAGCCCAGCATGCTTGCTTTAACGAACGCACTTTGAAGAAAGAGAGGATCTATCACGATGGAGCTCAGCTGGTAAGCAAAGCAAATGGGATTTTCTATTATCTGGACCGAATTTGGATCCCTAAGCGGACCGACTTGCGAAAGATTATAATGGACGAAGCCCACAAATCCCGATATTCTATTCATCCCGGTGCCGATAAAATGTACCAGGATCTTCGCTACAAGTACTGGTGGCCGGGCATGAAACGGGATATCGCTCTTTATGTTGGAAGTTTCCTGACTTGTGCGAGAGTTAAGGCTGAACATCAACGACCTTCTGGCTTACTCGAACAACCTCCAATCCCTATATGGAAGTGGGAGAGTATAGCTATGGATTTCATAACCAAACTTCCGCCCACGCCATCAGGTCACGACAGCATTTGGGTTATAGTTGATCGTCTGACCAAATCAGCCCACTTCTTGCCAATACGGGAAGACTACAAGGTAGAACGACTAGCCCGAATCTACACCGACGAGATCATTTGTAATCATGGTACGCCTCGTGACATCATTTTAGACCGTGATGCTCGGTTTACTTCGCGATTGTGGGAAACGTTTCAAGCAGCTCTTGGTACGACGCTTAACCTGAGTACCGCATTCCATCCTCAAACCGACGGACAGACTGAAAGAATGATCCGTACTCTTGAAGACATGCTCCGTGCGTGTGTCATAGACTTCGGTGGTAGTTGGAACAAATACCTACCGTTAGTCGAATTCTCGTACAACAACAGCTATCATGCCAGCATACAAATGGCACCATTCGAGGCCTTATATGGAAGAAGATGTCGATCGCCTATTGCGTGGCACGAGATCGGTCACTCGCAATTAACCGGTCCCGAATTACTACAAGAAACGACTGACAAAAATCCTCCAGATTCGAGATAACTTGTCGAAAGCCCGGTATAGACAGAAAAGTTACGCCGATAGAAGACGCAAGCCCCTTGAATTTGGCGTTGGCGACTACGTACTCCTAAAGGTATCACCTTGGAAGGGTGTGGTCAGATTCGGCAAGAAAGGGAAAGTAGCGCCTCGATATGTTGGACCTTTAAAGATTCTGGAAAGGATCGGAAAAGTCGCCTACAGACTCGAACTACCGGATGAACTTAGTAACGTCCACCCGACTTTCCATGCGTCAAGCCTCCGAAAATGCCTAGCTGATCATGATCTGATTGTACCTCTCGACGACCTTCAAGTTAACGAGACGCTGCATTTCATGGAAAATCCTGTCGAAATCATGGATCGCCAAACCAAGCAACTCAGACGCTCGCGCATCCCTATCGTGAAAGTCCGATGGGAAGGCAAACGAGGCTCAGAGTTTACTTGGGAACTCAAAAGCGACATGAAGGCTAAGTACCCGCAGTTGTTCAAATGAAGATCTGAAGCGAGAAATTGGTAAAAATCATTCACGGTGCTGTGCAGCTTTGAGCCTAATTTCGGGACGAAATTCCCTAAACAAGGGGAGGCTGTAACACCCCGTGTTACCAAATGCCAAAGTCAAAGTCAAAGTCAAGTTTGACTTCTTTGATTGTAATTAGTCTATTCTATGTTTTATTATTGGTATTATGTGGAGTAAGTGTTATTAATCAAAGTAATCGAAGTAATCGAATGTTTAATCGACGCGAAACACTTTACGACTGTGAATAGCAGGAAGTAACAATGCGATAAAG
This sequence comes from Helianthus annuus, assembly GCF_002127325.2. Classification (NCBI taxonomy): domain Eukaryota; kingdom Viridiplantae; phylum Streptophyta; class Magnoliopsida; order Asterales; family Asteraceae; genus Helianthus; species Helianthus annuus. Next base: position 166,180,612 of record NC_035437.2, read on the forward strand.
TTAATCAATCAATAATCAAGCTAATCGAATCATCAATCGAACTCGAAACTCGAATTATGCGAATTTGGTGTTATATTACGTGTGTGTGTGCCTTACGTGTTACCTGTGCATGTTTACTTTATGTTATGTGTGGTGATCAATCAAATCGAAACTCGAAACTCAATCGAACTCAATCGAAATCGAATCATGATGAATGGTAACGAAAAGATAGTGTAAAATATAGATGCTTGTATGTAGATATAGTGGTTGAGACTAAAAGTAATTTGAATAGGAAACTCTATCGTATTCGTATCGTCTTCAATCGGAATCGAAATATCAGAAATCGTCGCACCGAACGCTCAAGGCAGGCTGTGGATCGATCAGGCTCCTAGCCGATCGAACAGCCCAGCCGATCGGACGGACTGTCCGATCGAGCAGGCTGTCCGATCGGGATGCCTGGCCGATCGGCCAGCTCTTTCCCTTTTTGGAAGCCTATAAATAGGCCTGTCATTGTCATTCTTTCCACTTTTGGAAACCCTCTGACGGACCAGCTCGTGTTCTTTACTATTTCTCAGATTTCTCTCAATCCCGGTAAGATTTCATCCTAAATCTTGTACGATTTTGATCTATGCATACTCCTACACCTTTCTATCTTTCAAATCTTGATTTTTAACCGTGAAATCATCAAGATCTAAGTGTTCTAGGATGATGTCATCATGGTGTTCTTCAAGAACTTCATGTTTTGGCCTCAATCCACCAAGAATCACTTGGATCTAGCCGATTTCCACATAAACAAACTAAGATCTATCACAGATCTGAACATTTACATGATGTGAAGGATTGAAAGAAAGATTTCCAACTTTCTTTCAACTCTTTTACACTCAATGCCTTCAAACCGTTAGAGACGGAGCTTGAGCCAACTCACTAATCATTCTAATGGTTGTGTGGTTCAAGATTCGGATTCTATCTACGAGGTTCACCGATTTCAGGTTAAACGTTAAACTACCGTTCCGAACCGTTCACCGGCCGGACATTGGGTGATTCCTGCCTGAGCAGGGGAAACAACTAAGAACGAAGGTGCCATGGTTCAGCTCATTGTCAAAATACCTCGATATAACGTCAAACAATCAGAACAGCCAAGTGTTAGATGAACAGGCCGACCAGGTCAGAATGCTGACCGATCGAACAGGTTGTTCGAACGAACAGCCCAGCCGATCGGACATGTCAGCCGATCGACCAGGCTAGCCAATCGGCTAGCACATGGCCCCACACTTTAACAATTCCATGAAGTCTAGTATTGAACGAAGTGCTGTTCGATCGAACTACGAGTTAGGTTGAATTACTCTTCGGATCATGAGATACTATGCTTCAACACTTAATCGATTTTCAACTCGTTCGACGTATTGGAGTGCCACACGATCGAACATGCTGTTCGATTAGGTGACATCCTGCTGAGGACTTACTACTGAAGTGTCTAACCGATCGTTTAAGCCGGCCGATCGAACGGCCCGTTCGATCGATCGACTGAAAGGTAAGAACACTTCATCGTTCTCAAATACTACAATGAAAACTTCAAACGGACAAGCCATCATACACAAACACATCCTACTCAAAGGAAGAAACAAACCACTCGAACAGTCCAACCGATCGAGCCTACCGGCCGATCGAACAGGCTGTCCGAACGGACTGTCCAACCGAACGATCGACCACGCTGTTCAACCCATCATCACTTGTTCCCATTTAACGCGTTACTCAACGTTATGCTATCGAACTATTCAGGCTAACCCTACTCTCAAGCGCTCCCTTCAATCCATCAATCAATCGCTGTGAGTATACTCGAACCCTTTTTGTTTTAGCACTTTTGGGTGTTACATACATTACTTATCTAAAATCACAATCGAACACACTACTCAATTATTCAAATGCTAACCGTTCTGCATGTATTACGTGACTAAACGAATGCATGTTGTAATGTTTATACGTGGAATGATGTCTACCTGCCTTAACGACGTAGTACTATAGTTTGGACTCAGCACCCGTTCACACGGGGGTTGTTAAGGACAATTACTTGCATGGATTACGGTGGTAATCATGTACTGCGAACTGTCTCGGACAGTCAACCCGCAGTCATTGGTATCGATAGATCCATGTCGATAATTAACATGTTTTGTTTTCCTCTGTGTACGTGCTGGTTATGCTAAACTATTTCAAACTCTATATGCTATATCAAACTTGTATGCTCACCTTTACATTTTATGTATTGACTTTATTTTAACGTATGTGGCAGGCAATTAGGATGCTTATCTGCTAGGAAGGCGAGCTTAGAATAAGCGTCTAGAGCATAGTTGTCTGTAGATCTTGCAGATCGAGTCTCTAGAGGCATTTAAACAATTATATTATTTATATTTGAATCTGAGTTGTCGGAACAGAACATTTGACTAGTTGTTATCTGTAATAATTTGTTTTACTATTTGGGATACGGTATGGGACGTATTAATTAAACTAAATGGTAATGATAGTTGTTGTGGAAACTTCTGGACAATCTGTTTCGCTCAGTGCCATGCCCCGATGATTCCGCCATCGGTTGGGGTGTGACATACTACTACTGTTTGACGCTGAAATCAGCTTCCGATTATGTTTTACGCACAAAACAGGACCATTCGCACGAATGGAGACCATTCGCACGAATAGATACCATTCGCACGAAGGCCCAGTACTTGTTTTATTTTTCATTTTTCGTACTTTAAATCCTGATCCGAACCGCCATCATATCCGATTACTCACACCTTTGTTTACCCATTTTAGGGTGACCTCCGTGTGCCAACCCTCAACTAAGCAGCTCTCGATTTCGTGTTTATCTATGCAAAACTGTGAGTATACTCAATCCTTTTTTCATTCTATACACTTCGGGTGCAACATGTATAGTTATACAAAAAACACGCAACATAATTAAATTTGTTACAAATCACACTCTATCCACTATTAAACATGAGACTTCTTATACTTGTTAATCTTGCATGGCGTTTTCATGTTATTTATAGGTTGGTGTTAGGCTATGCAATTCCACCAATTTTAAAGAACGTATCTGTGGTGTTGTGTGGACGGATGTTCTCACACCTGAAGAGTTTGAATCAGAATGGGAAACGGTTATTGAAGAATTCAATTTAGAAGATAATGACTGGCTATCTGATATTTTTGCACTTAGGGAATCTTGGATCTCTGCATACTATAGAATGGAGCATATGTCTGGTCTTATGCGAACGACATCCAGGTCGGAGAGTGAGAATCATTTTTTTGGTCAAGTGTGCAATTCGAAAGCTACTCTTGTTGAGTTCATGACGCATTATGAGACTGCAATAGAAGCACAACGTCACACACATCATAAAAATGATCATGAATCTCGATACAAAAGACCCCAGTTGAAGATTAGTTACAAATTGTTGGAAGGGCAAGCTGTTGATATATACATAAAAAGTATTTTTGTGACGTTCAAGCTGAGCTTATAGGAGTTGCGGATTGCATAAATCAACGTTACGAAGATCAGCCTGATGGGTTTGTTAAGATTTATGTAAATGACTTCCAACAGCTTTGTACGTCCTTATTTGAGGTAAATAATGGCGTTTTGGTTTTTATGGCATTTTCTGTTAATGGCGTTTTATCATATGCAATGTGTTCTTTTCTTTTTTAGACAAACATTCTATGCATGGCGTTATAGAGATATTGTTTTTGGCGTTTTTCAGGTATTGTTCCGTAAGTCGGATTGCACATGCAGTTGCTTATGCAGACGTTTTGAACAGTTTGGTTTGCTATGTAGACATATATTCTATGTTTTGAGACTTATGGACATTAAGGAATTTCCAAAACAATATATTCTGAATAGATGGCGCAAAGAGGCCTCCCCAAACTGCTCACCTGAATTCTCAATTAGTCGTGAATATATGACCGAGCTTGATCCTAATGTGTAAAGTATGATGCGAGATATTACTTATTCAACCAAATACACTTTGAACCGTTTATCTGGTAATAAAGAGGAGCTACCTTATACAAGGATCATGTTCAATCTTATATGAAGAAGGTTCAAGATATGCATATTGTTGCTCCTCCCGCTAGTTCTAGGGATAGATTTGCCGAGATAACTGGTCAATATAAAAATGACAAGAATCCGATAAGAGTCCCTGTAGGTTATAAATCCAAAGGTTCTGGTTCTCGGAAGCGCCTGAAATCTAAACAGGAGATAGCAATTGACAAAAAGAAATCAAAGTCGAAACCCGGAGCCAAAGAAAGACAGTGTCAGAACTGCAAAGCTTATGGACACTACGCATCAACATGCAAACAGGCCGTAATTAAAAGAAGATCGACAAGGTCTTCGAGAGCCAGTGAAGAGTAGTTTGGCGTTTTGTATTTGTCATTCTTACAGAACACATACAGAAGGTCTTTGAGAGCCAGTGTAGAGTAGTTTGGCATTTTTTTTATTTCAATGCTATAGAACACAGACATTTCTCAGTTTGGCATTTTTTTTTTTGCATCTTTTTTTTTAATCTCTTTGTTCATTACATGCTACTTCGAAGTTAAATAACAAACAACATAAGATCGGGCAAGGAAATCAAACGCCAAAAAAAAAAAAAAAAAAACAATAACGCCACTAAATAAACCTTCCATAAACTTCTATTTTTGGTCGTGCTAAACTCAATAATGTTTTGCTGAACAAAATGGATAACATTGTTAATCCTCAGTCAAGAAAGATGTGTAACAACGTTATCCATCTCGTTTAGCTAAACTTTATAGAGAACAAAAACAAAATCTCCATGAAATGGCTTTTTTGAAGTTTTGTGGTTTTTGTATCTTTTGGCGTTTATATTGAGGATCTTGCTCATTACATAGAGCGAAAGTTTATTGAGAAAATAGTGTATATCAAAGAAACATGGATTTGAATCTTTGATATATTTTTTTTTTGGCGTTTATAAGATGAATGGTGTAGAGGAAAATATAGGTTTTTGTGGTTTTGGTTTGGATTTTAGTAATTCTGAGAGTTTGTTTATATAGGAAGTTTTTGGCGCGTATTTTAGGCGCGATTTTATTGCAGTAAATGCTAGTAATAAAGTTATGTCGTTTTAGTACTGTTTGTTCAGCTTTATCGGTTAAAAACAAAGTTTGGCGTTTTATATCTATGGCGTTATATTATGATGAAGTGTGCTATGTGTGTTGAGGCGGGATTTTAATAGCGTGAGTTTGGCGTTTTATGTTAAGTCAAAAGACCCTTTTACCCTTAATGAAGCGCGCCAGATTAATAAAAGTGATTTTATTTACGAAAATGCCACCGCGTCATCTAGTCCATAGATTGTTTTGATCTGACGATCCATAACCGTAAGGTTCATGCGAGAACCACCTTTATTGTCAGAACCGCGAGAACCAATGTGAACACAACCAAAAATACCTAAAAAAACCTAACCCCCACCCCCCTACCCCCACCCAAGCGAAAATGCTAAAAACTAAACCCTCAAAAAGCCTAAAAAAATCTAAAAAAATCAAAAAAATACAAAAAAAATCTTTAATGTTTTTTATATTAAAATCGCTACTTTTAGTAGCCAAAAAAAAAATTTTGTAACGAAATCCAGCGATTTTTTTATAAAAAATATTAAAAAAAATTTTGTGTGTTTCTTAGGTATTTTTGATTGTATTGACATTGGTTCTTGCGGTTCTCACAATAAAGGGTGGTTCCTAACGGATCCTTCTCCTATATATATATATATATATATATATATATATATATATTTAAATCCTTAAATATGAATTAAGATAAATATGAATTTGAGAGTTATATTGAAACTTCAAATATTATGAGAACCTTAGAACTCTAAAAAAAAACTAATCAAAATCATTTTTAATACCATCATTATTATTAAAAATACAATATTTAAAAAATATACTTTCCATTTAATTCATCCCTCTCTTAAAATTACTTTTAATAAATTCTTTATATATATGTGTGTGAAAATAAAAATTTACATATGTGTATATTTTTTAATTACGTATAAATATTAAATTAGACAGGTAAATTTATTTATTAGTATTGTACTTTAATAATATTGATAAGTGTAATTATTTTTTTTAGTTTTAATAGTTTTTGATCAAGTTCTTACAATTTTCACGAATTGCAAGTGAAAATACATAATTTGATGCGGAAGAACTTTTTTTTTCCGTTTGTTTCATGTTTGAAATGAAAAAAAAAAAAATTACGTGAATTTACTACAACTGTTTACCTGTATGCATTAGACTACTAGAATAGAATAAGAGATGACCTTTTAACATATTTTTTTGGGTGTTACCTAATAAGTTTTGTTCTAGTCGATATAATTAAATTTTAGGTTGACAATAACTTACCTTGTCGCTCTAGAGTTTCTTTCGTTGTTAATAGTTCTGACGATGAAAATCTTGCCTTGCACTCTTCAATTCAAGTAACTTCTGCATATATTTCCGTACTTGATTAAATTCATTTGCATGTAAATTAGGTTTCGATTACTTGCATATTAATTAACCATCATAAATTGTTCATCCCAGATGTTGTTTAAGTATATGTGGATACATGAAAATTTGTGAAGGATTAATTATATGATGTATGTATGCTTTCAATCTTGAATGATAATTTTTGTCACGAAACAATTTTTATGTAACTTCATAACTATACATATATATTCATTGTCGCCGTTCAAAAATATATATTCATTGTCTTAATAATGATATGAAGTCAATTCAAATCGGAGTTATTTTTTTATTATTAAAATTTTAACTTGTTATTTAGTGGTGGTATACAAAATTGAAATTAGCATAAGAGGACGGTATATCATAGTAATTTTCTTTTTGGTAGAGTGCAGGACAAATAAATTTTATACATGTCAATCTGTATATCATTGGTTTTTTATAAAATAACTTTTTTGCTATTATTTGTTTATACATTTTGTATGAAATTTTTTTTGAACGACCAACGAATCCTTAAATGGGCTACTGGTGAAATTCACCACATCGGGATACACTCGTCTCCGAGCCGGGGAAAACCCTCATCTAGGGCCGAAGCCCGTGAACACTCGCCCAAAGGTACGACAACGCGGTGAAGTAAAACCCGCTCAATTCAATGATAGAACTAGCGATCTCCACTCCACCACCACCTCATTTTGACCATCACCAGGTATCGTAGAAAATATGAGTAAATAGAAAGTGTATGACCTATTCTACATTTAAACTTCACGCAAATCTTAGCTTTAACATTAAAACTTGTGCCGAAATTTTTGATGATGTAATTCATCTCTCAATTTGCACTCAATTGATGGTAAATTAGGTTAAATAATAATTTTAAATCTTATTTGAAATGGGTGTTTGAAATCTATTTAAATTAGGTTTCCACGAGTCGCATGGAATTTCTAAATAGGGAACGAAAAGAGTCCTCCAAGAAATGAACCCATTATTAAATTTGATTTTATTCTTGCCATGTACTTTGTCTTTTTTATTTGTAGTTTGTTTAGTATATTACTTTTTCCGTCAATAAACCTATTTGTATGTAAAAACAAGCGAGGCATATTAAATTAAGTTTGGTTGAAGTTTGAAATACAAGTTGTTGGTATGTGATTCCTAATCTCAATCTAGGACCATTTTTTATTTAATTAAATTTTTTTATGTCAAGACTATTTTTTTTTTTACAATTTGGATTAACATTTGTAGTCTATATTACTTGATATATTATATTGTTTAAAAAGAATATGCAAATCATGCAATTAATAATATAAAAATGATTAATTAAAATCTAATAAATTTTATAGGGTAAAACGTAAATAATCACTTTTATTATACACGGTACCTCCTCTTTTTCTTACTCAAAAGTTTATTAATTATTAAAATTTACCGTGTTACATCAAAACAGAAGGTAGACAGGCAAAAGTTACGCTGCCAGCTCTTTTTAAATTGCAAACCCTAACCTACCAAAGATAAACCCCTGCCCCTGGGGCTGAACAATTGTTGTGGATGACCCGCTTAACCCTATTTAAGAAGTGGATAGGTAGCGGTGCTAGGGAGCCAAATGTATCAAAGGCAAAAGGGACAAAAACATGCTGGTTCTCTGCGCAAGCTTTAGCGTGTTTATCCACTTTATTCGATTCTGCCTTTCTTGCTGCATTTCCGGCTACAAACCCGTTTTCCCTTAAACCAACCAAAGGAGAAACCCCCTTGAGGTCCACACAAGCATGTTTCCCCCCAGTCCAGCAAAAAACGAGCAGATCCGCTGGTCGCAGAGTAGATCTCCCTTCCATAGGGTCCGTGAGGAAATTCACATGGGCATCTTTCTTAGCAGAAATCCCAGCTCTTCTCAGGATGTCCCATCAAACATCTCGCACCCAGTCATACCGATATTTGAACCCAGTGTGCTCTTTACAATGAACTGCGTGTTCCCCGTATTTATCCATACAAGCTTTACGGTATATCGGGCAGGTTTCATATTCCGGGTACATAGAGATCATCAACCTTTATTTGAGGATGGCTTTGTATTCTATTGGAGACATGCATTGTCTCAGCCCCTCAATCGGGATAACGGTCAAAAAATTCTGAGCATGGGGACTTTTCAGGCACTCAAACACCGCCTTCTAGCGAGATGACAAATCAAAAACTTATCCCAGGCTTTGAGCGATTTTGCTAAACAGAGCATTCGTCAAAGTTTTTTGTGGCTTCGAGGGGGCGGTGTCCTTATTAGATAAACCGCCGATATCAAAGTCTGGGAGAGAGACATTTAAGCGCTCGAGCGCCTGCTGATAGTCCAGGTCAAGCTAGGCGACCCCACTGTTTCGAAGGATATGATCTTGAAGGTCCCAAGACTGAGCTCTATACGCCACAAAGGCATAAACCCCAACATCTCGGGTTGAGAGGAGGCCTAAATCACCTAGACGCATTGGTAGAGATGCCAGGCGTCATTGGAGGTCACCAAAGAAGGGGCCGCCACTCACGACTATGTCTTCTATAGCCTCCCGGAGGCCACCATCGAACCGAGATGCCACATCCACCATCAAGTGGGGTTGACAAGTCCGCAGCCCAAAGAGTAACTTAGCAACCCCTATGCACGACCTTAGCAGAATGAGTTCACATTGCGGATCCCTAAGGCAGGGCAAGAGTTTCATGAATTCAACCGCCTCCGAGGCCCGCCGCCTTGCCAACTCCCCAATAATGTAACAATCCTAACTAAACCGACACCCTTGATTATTTTCCGACACCCTAAAAGTATTTACAATATCCCAATATGTCTTTAAATACACCTCGTATGTGAAAACCGAGCCTGAAATACAATATAACATTAAAAACAAATTAAAAACAAGTTTACTTAAGCTGAGGCGGGCCACGTAGACCCACCCCAACCCTTTACGCGGGCGGTATTAAGGCTAAAGCCAGAATTCGTTGAATTATAAGTTTAGGCGGGCCGCGTAAGCCTTAGCTTACACTTACGCGGGCCACGTAAGATAGGAAAGATGGCGCAGCCCGGTGCGGCCACGTGGCCCAACACCCGGCGACCCTACATAGTGACTCGGAATAGCTATACGTTTGACCAGGATTGACGCGGGCCGCGTAACCCTTGTCTTTGTTTTATGCGGGCCACGTGAGGACCAGAATCAGGCCCTATATAAGAAGGGCATCGGCTTTCAGTTCCGTTCGCTCACAATCGTTTCTCAAATCTCAATTTCTGAATAGTAGAAATTATACTCGGGTCTAATACCCCCTAAATAGCAAGGTTCTGCTACGATGTAAGTATCATAACCCCTGGAGACGTATTAGATACTCTGCCCGATTGATCTAGGGTTCTGTAACGGCTGTCGTGGTTCTGCCCGACGTAGTCGTTGGAATGCCGTCTCGGGGAGGGTATTACTAATGTTAAAATGGGTTATTATACTAACACACATGCATTTGTGTAATTTATAGATTATTCCCAGGAAATCCTTACTGAAAACCCTAAGACAGCAATGTGAGTTATCCTCTTTTTGTAAACCTATTTTGTAAACAGTTTTTACCAAACCTTAAATATTTTACAATGCAATTTAGCAGTGATTGAGTCTTTGTACTTTTACGATTACTGCCGGTATGTTGGGGTTTTGTATACAAAATGTGAGTAACGTTACCATTAGACGAAGAGTTAGCCAATGTGTAATATGACCCACCAGTCAGGATTGACAATACTGAATGAGTAATTGGGTAGATGTAAACATTATAATAGCCCTAAATACTGTTTAAATTAAATTAATGTTTCTTGATTAAACTGGGATTCACTCACCAGTATTTCCCACTGACAAATGTTTTTAAAACGCGTTTCAGGTAACACAATGTGAAAGCCAATTAGAAGCCAACTGGACAGCACTGAAGGCTTGGAAAAGTGGCTATAATAGTTACCTAAATAAAAGAAAGCGTTTATTTCAATAAAATGGGATTTATCCCTATAAATCAGTTTGTAATGAAAACTTGGGTTTTGTCCCAATGTGTTGATATTATAAAAGTGTGGTATTTTACTCTCATAAAATATTTCCTAACTACGGTCCTGATGTAAATTCCGCTGCCAAATTAGACAATAATGCGATACCACCGAAACTGGCTCGCGGCCGCCCGTTCCCGGGGATTAGGGATCGGGGGTTGCGACAGAAGGTGGTATCAGAGCTATGCCACTGAGTCAGCCATAGAAGTGTTATGCTGACATCAAAATTCAAAGTGTTAGGAAATAAATAACAGAAATACGTGTATAATTGTATTTTCTTGTTATGTGTTATCTGACTATTTGTTAGTTTACAGTATGAGCGACCAAGGACCATCTGACGTGTATCGTCAATTGTCTGGTTCGCCTAGCAGCGAAGGTGCCTCTTCTCAGCCTGCCCTCTCGGGGTACTCTGCTGATACAGAAGAAGGAATATTCGTATTTAAGGCTCAATCTGAAGAGCCATTTCCTCAGAAAAAAGAGGGGATGGTTCAGTAGGGGAGCACACGAGCGTAGGAAGCGTATGAAAAAGCTACAAGAACAGAGAGTATTAGCCGCAGCGAAAAGAGAAACCGATGCATATGCTCAGGATATGCTCAATAGGGGTATAGCTAATATCCATATCTTAGCAACCACTGCAGCTGACCCAAACCTGGAGCAAATGCTAGCACCTCAACCCCAACCACAACCACCAATTCCTGATCAACCCATGGAAATAGAAAACCTTGGAAATCAAGTTGAAATGCATGATTTCAACCCGGAGGAGATACCTAGGGTACCTGCACCAAATCCCCTAGACCCAAATTACGACCCCTGGTGGGATGATGTTAGAGACTATGTGCAACGCTACCCGATCCACGAAGATGTACCCATGCCCAACCTAGGAGCCTACCCAGGGTTAGATGCTCTAGATCCCTATTTTAATAACGATGCATACATTAGGGAGATTTTAGAAAATCCTTACCCATACCCAGCCCCTATACCTCCATATCAGGAACCCGCACCCCAGATTCCAAACCCAGTCCTAGAACCTGCACCCCCAATGAGTGCAGAAAACGTACAAGAACTTAGGACTTCCGGTGAGGAAATTTTAGAAAGCAGTGAGAGAATGTGACAAGTGGGAGAGCGTCTCATATGGAAATACGATGAACGCAATATGGATTTTTGGATGAATCCATATCCCTGAATCAATGATGGAAACTGTAACGCCCTGCTTTTTCATACCTTCCATAATTAGAAAGCTCGCCTTGTAATGCTATTTTTGGAAATCTTGTATTATTGTAGTCTTCTTTTCGTTGTAAAATCCGAGACTTGGATCATAAATAAAATTCGTATTTCTTTAAATTCACCATCTACATATTCATACATGTTCATACATGTTCATCGAATTCATTGTACATCGAATCCTTATTTGTAATTCATACTTATACGATACTTATTCACGATGCATGTCCATGCTCGTCCTTAAATTGTTGATACCTAAAAACCCCTAATAATATGCTTATTTATACAACGGTTAATCATCTAATATGTGACATATACTTGTCACTTACAAACATGTTACATACTTGTACATTACACTTTTTACCTAGTTAAATCATGTTTTATTTCATATTTCACCTTGTTACAAGTTAGGGGAAACATTGTTGCATATTATTACACAACTTAATTAACAAAATTACTCATTATAATGTTTTAAAAAAATAAAAAAATAAAGAAATATGGCAGCCCCAATTCAGCAAAATTCAACCCCATATAGTTGGGTTTTGTGGGCTAGTTTCAAGGTGTAACCCCTTCTAAACACTTACAAAGCCCAACCCATTGAAACCCTAATCCTTCCCCCTATAAATACCGCTTATAACCAGCCTCCCTACCACTTTTGCAACACCAAAAACTCTCAAAACATCCTCCAAACCGTAGCTGAAAGCAAGGGTTCGAGCAGATTGACACCCCTTCACGAAAATGAGCATAACTCACTCATTTCTTAACGAAATCACTTGATTCTTTTTCCTACTTACTTGGATAATCATGGGGTTCGATTCCTAGAATTCTCCTTGGAGAAATCAGACCTGGAAATGCCCCGAAATCATCCATAAACTTTCTGTTTGTTTTTATATTCATCAAAAACTTGTTTATACCTATGTAACTTGTGTTCAACACATCTCATACCTATGTCCTAATGCTTACAACTTATCCCATGGTTGGTTAAGCTTAAAAAACAAGGTTGAGACACTTAAAAATCAGAGGATTAAGCCTCATAAACTTGGTGTTTTGTTTAGGGTTTTTAACCCACAAGTCATGTCAAACTTTGTCTTTGATACATGAGTGATTATGGAATAACTTGGGTTGTCCAAACATACAATCCTCACATGATTTGATGATTTCTCTTAGTTAGTGTGTATATTTCTTATTCTTTATTGTATGTTCATGACCCTCCTTGATTGTTTTTTTTTACATCAAGTGTAGTGGTGAACCATAAGAGGTACCTAAATGGAAGCTTGTTCTTCCTACCTCCTACATGAATTCTATGACACAATAGAGGTACCTAAATGAAGATTTATCTTCTACCTCATGCTTGATTATTGGACTAAATAATACATATAATACTTATACATATGTTTACTATTCGAACCCTTGATGGTGGACTTGTGTTCATTCATCGAAATAGTAGAATACATCATCCAAGACATAAGACTTGTTACGATTCTAATGAGTATACTACTCATGAAAACATTAACCCTTGAGGTTTCATAGTGTCAAGAACAAGTACTTGGTGTTAAAGGACGATTACTTTTGAATACATATATTCTTGTGTTTTAACTTCCTAAATCCCTAAACGGACATATTCAACCTTCTAACCTCGTCAACTTCGTCACATTGGATAATCGGAAAGCTTATACAAATTTTGTGAGTATACTCGCAACCCCCTTTTTATGTTTACCACTTTTTGGGGTGTAACATGTTTTACTATTAAACTACACTTAAACTTATTCTTTATGCAATGCACAAAACAATCCTTATACATGAATACTATGTTATGATACTTGATGCTTACGTGGACCATACTTATGTGATATGTTTTAGTCATTAGCTCTCACGAGCCTCCCTTCGACATGTATAGCGCTATAGGAGTAACGCATCGCCCCCCTTAAACTTGGGTCATGTTGAATTAATTAAACTTTCTTGCGTAAACAGAGGTTGGCTAGAAATATTGCATGCCACGCTAGGTTGATCTCGTATAGACTAAGTTGCCATGTGGATTCGTTTTAAACTTTTATACTTATACTTATACCTATGCTTAAACTTGTGTACTCGCCTTTGCTTTTGCATTGAACTTTATTTTAAACATGTTACAGGCTGAGGATGATGATGCTATGAAATGAAGTAGCGTTGATGCCTAGATACACATATAGACGTTTAGGTTTAATCGTTCTATCAATTTTGCTTATGTTGTTATATACTTCTTTGAACTTGTTGTATTTGAATTTTTTTTGTAATGTTGACAATCTACTTTATGAAATGAAATCAATTTATTAAATACTGTCACAAATAGCGTTATGTGTGATGAGCAATCTTTCTTCGTCTCACTCCGATGTTTCCGCCATCGGTTGGGGTGTGACAGATTGGTATCAGAGCCATAACTATAGGGAATTAGGAAAAGTAGGAATGCTTTAGCCTAGTCTATAGTTTTAGAGCCTTATTCTTATGTTTTACTTGAAACTACTTGCATGCTACCTTATTTGCTCTTATTTATTCTCTTTTGATCTTTTAAGCATATATGTCGCTTATGTGTTAACACTTGACATGCTATACTTGCTTTATTATGTGCTAATACATGTTTTATTGTCCCACTCATTATGTGCTATTCTTAATATGCTTCATTGTGAGTTTATATTTGTTGTTTATTCCTTTAACATACTCTTTCCCTCATGCATTTTACTCGACTATTCTAAATCCGTAAACACTCGAGACGAATTCACCAAAATAGGCGTGAAACCCACAATTTGGTGAACGACTCTCAATCTACATATTCTTTTTTACACGAGATATCGCCATTAAGCTAGGAGTGAAGTCCACATCTTAATGGTAAAACTCAAATTTCAAATTCTAGTGGACCCTCGTCAACATGTCGAAATTAAATTTTGACCCGACGAGTACCAACCACACTTAGGATATGAAATCGTCAAGTTAGGGGTGAAACCCGCACCTTGCCGACTAGTTCCACTCCTTGGTATTTTTTTTTATAAATCCCGCCAAGTCTCGAAATTTCGATTGATTTGGGACATGTAGTAACCGGAAGGGTAAATACCGTTAACCGACTTGTCGGCGAGAGTATTTTACCTATTAGGCCAAAGCATGCTCCTCAAATTCAAAAGACTTTTCGACCACTTTGGTTAGTCAAAGTTCCGTTTTGGAACCATCCAAATTTTGATCAACATGTGTTCCTAATATTTATTTTATACGATGCAATCTTTCAAACTCGAGTATACTTTCGATATTCTCTTTTCATGCACACAACATATTGAACCTTTTCCATACATTTATATATATGCATGATTTCATATAATATAATTTCATATTCCTTGTAACGACGAGTGGAGACATATCATTAAGATTGGAGTGATTTCCTTACCTTGACGACTAACTCCACTCCCCTTTTTCTTAAAAAAAAAAACGACATCACCAACAAGTTAGGGGTGATTCCCTTACCTAGGTGATCGTTACCAAAACGTCTCTTCAAAATATCTTATTATGCAAACTCGATCATATTTTATACCCAAATTATTTATCATTATTCAAAATACCCACTCATACCGATTTCAAAATGCATTGTTTTATCAAACGTACTTCTTATTCTACAATCTATTTTCACTCAACTCATATACGCGAAATTCATAATCATGTCTTAAAACGTTTTATTGCTCGAACTTCAAAACCTTACGAAATGCTACCTACCAATTTAATCGGCTCAATGAAACTCTTGCCCATGAACTTCATATTCGACTTAATCACTAAAACATGCTCACCTTCTACTTTTAATCAAAATCCAACCAACCTTTCTCAAATACTTATAAGATCTTATAGAAGTTATATGATTGTTTTACCAAATACCCTTTTCAACATCAACAAATCATTTGTTAATTTTTTTAATCACTAAGTCCTTTTGCTAAATTTCTCTTCTAAGGATCCTACTTTTCACAAGAACCTCCTAAATTCATAATTTCTTCTTTGATGAAACGAACTTACTTTTTAACGAAAACCCTTTTCCTACACCAATTTACAAAACACGTGGGCAAGAAGACTTCATAGGGACCGACCATTTTTCGGATTACGTAAACCCTTTTAAACAAAATTAGCATTTCTATTTGTTACAAAATACGTTATGCATAACCAACGAGTACTTTATGTTCCTTTACATATACAAACTATATTCTACTTTTCAAACCAGGCTCAATCTAATTTTGATTCGATAAACTCAACGTTTTGTTGGAACAACTATACATGCACATCGTCATACACGTTTTAGTCGATATCTCGTGATAACACCATTTATATCGTTCGTATCTACATACTAAGCCTTTCTAATCCGCGATGCCTCAACGTACACCATATACGCAATATTTATTTTTCATACCTACACCTATGTTCATACGTTTTATGCTTGTACTCATACACATACTACTTATACGTTTTACGCTTCTGCTTGTACACATACTACTTACACGTTTTAAGTTTATGCTCATACATACATGCGTATTCATACTTAAACTTATGCTCATACTTTCATCCTTACTCATGATTCATACATTCGTACCTATACGCGAGCGTAACCTGAGGGATTCGCTTGCGTGGGTCCCACACATACTTAAGCATGGACTTGCTTATATACTATATTCTTGTACGTACACATTCTAAACTTTTTATGTATACCCCGATTCATACACAACTAGTACAAGCTATGCGGATCATGCGACGATCAAAATAATCACGGGTGCACACGGGATTATAGTGATAGGCGTATGAGAACCATAGAGTGTGCTACTGCGTATGGTAATACACGGAGCGTAACATGACACCGAAGACGAAACGGACGTAACATGGTCAAAACATGGTGGATATGCCGCTGGTACTTCCTATATATAAGTGTTTTCACCATGTTACCAAAATTTCGTAAAACGTGCCATGGGAAATTCAGTGTTTTACAGACCTCTTGGACCTAATACAAGCTTTAAGCAACTCACAAACACATTATGTCCGATTATCCATGACGAGACTTCATCCTTAACATGCTACTTTCATCTATCTAATGCCCATATCATTCGTATACTTGCGTTCATTTAGTGTCAATCGTTCCCCCCATGCTCCTATTTCCTTCCTTTCATACGAACCTCGTTCACAATCAAGCTCGTTTAAGCATTCAAATCCTAACTTATCTTATTACCCTTAGAACTTTCTAATTTTTAGCCATTTCAAATCGTTTTACCTATACCTGTTTACCCCTGCTTATGCCTCAAACCCATTTCGGCTCGACAAATCATTTTACAAACTTAACTTTATCTTCCCAAAATCTCGTACTTTTCAAAACGTTTCAAAATCTCGAGTCTCGAACTGTTACCAAAACTCTTTAAATCTACCTCTTAAATAAATTTCGGGACGAAATTTCCTAAAGGAGGGGAGACTGTAATGCCCTGCTTTTTCATACCTTCCATAATTAGAAAGCTCGCCTTGTAATGCTATTTTTGGAAATCTTGTATTATTGTAGTCTTCTTTTCGTTGTAAAATCCGAGACTTGGATCATAAATAAAATTCGTATTTCTTTAAATTCACCATCTACATATTCATACATGTTCATACGTTCGAATTCATTGTACATCGAATCCTTATTTGTAATTCATACTTATACGATACTTATTCACGATGCATGTCCATGCTCGTCCTTAAATTGTTGATACCTAAAAACCCCTAATAATATGCTTATTTATACAACGGTTAATCATCTAATATGTGACATATACTTGTCACTTACAAACATGTTACATACTTGTACATTACACTTTTTACCTAGTTAAATCATGTTTTATTTCATATTTCACCTTGTTACAAGTTAGGGGAAACATTGTTGCATATTATTACACAACTTAATTAACAAAATTACTCATTATAATGTTTTAAAAAAATAAAAAAATAAAGAAATATGGCAGCCCCAATTCAGCAAAATTCAGCCCCATATAGTTGGGTTTTGTGGGCTAGTTTCAAGGTGTAACCCCTTCTAAACACTTACAAAGCCCAACCCATTGAAACCCTAATCCTTCCCCCTATAAATACCGCTTATAACCAGCCTCCCTACCACTTTTGCAACACCAAAAACTCTCAAAACATCCTCCAAACCGTAGCTGAAAGCAAGGGTTCGAGCAGATTGACACCCCTTCACGAAAATGAGCATAACTCACTCATTTCTTAACGAAATCACTTGATTCTTTTTCCTACTTACTTGGATAATCATGGGGTTCGATTCCTAGACTTCTCCTTGGAGAAATCAGACCTGGAAATGCCCCGAAATCATCCATAAACTTTCTGTTTGTTTTTATGTTCATCAAAAACTTGTTTATACCTATGTAACTTGTGTTCAACACATCTCATACCTATGTCCTAATGCTTACAACTTATCCCATGGTTGGTTAAGCTTAAAAACAAGGTTGAGACACTTAAAAATCAGAGGATTAAACCTCATAAACTTGGTGTTTTGTTTAGGGTTTTTAACCCATAAGTCATGTCAAACTTTGTCTTTGATACATGAGTGATTATGGAACAACTTGGGTTGTCCAAACATACAATTCTCACATGATTTGATGATTTCTCTTAGTTAGTGTGTATATTTCTTATTCTTTATTGTATGTTCATGACCCTCCTTGATTGTTTTTTTTTACATCAAGTGTAGTGGTGAACCATAAGAGGTACCTAAATGGAAGCTTGTTCTTCCTAACTCCTACATGAATTCTATGACACAATAGAGGTACCTAAATGAAGATTTATCTTCTACCTCATGCTTGATTATTGGACTAAATAATACATATAATACTTATACATATGTTTACTATTCGAACCCTTGATGGTGGACTTGTGTTCATTCATCGAAATAGTAGAATACATCATCCAAGACATAAGACTTGTTACGATTCTAATGAGTATACTACTCATGAAAACATTAACCCTTGAGGTTTCATAGTGTCAAGAACAAGTACTTGGTGTTAAAGGACGATTACTTTTGAATACATATATTCTTGTGTTTTAACTTCCTAAATCCCTAAACGGACATATTCAACCTTCTAACCTCGTCAACTTCGTCACATTGGATAATCGGAAAGCTTATACAAATTTTGTGAGTATACTCGCAACCCCCTTTTTATGTTTACCACTTTTTGGGGTGTAACATGTTTTACTATTAAACTACACTTAAACTTATTCTTTATGCAATGCACAAAACAATCCTTATACATGAATACTATGTTATGATACTTGATGCTTACGTGGACCATACTTATGTG
The DNA here is from genome assembly GCF_002127325.2 of Helianthus annuus. Taxonomy (NCBI): domain Eukaryota; kingdom Viridiplantae; phylum Streptophyta; class Magnoliopsida; order Asterales; family Asteraceae; genus Helianthus; species Helianthus annuus. Next base: position 166,199,626 of record NC_035437.2, read on the forward strand.
ATATGTTTTAGTCATTAGCTCTCACGAGCCTCCCTTCGACATGTATAGCGCTATAGGAGTAACGCACCGCCCCCCTTAAACTTGGGTCATGTTGAATTAATTAAACTTTCTTGCGTAAACAGAGGTTGGCTAGAAATATTGCATGCCACGCTAGGTTGATCTCGTATAGACTAAGTTGCCATGTGGATTCGTTTTAAACTTTTATACTTATACTTATACCTATGCTTAAACTTGTATACTCGCCTTTGCTTTTGCATTGAACTTTATTTTAAACATGTTACAGGCTGAGGATGATGATGCTATGAAATGAAGTAGCGTTGATGCCTAGATACACATATAGACGTTTAGGTTTAATCGTTCTATCAATTTTGCTTATGTTGTTATATACTTCTTTGAACTTGTTGTATTTGAATTTTTTTTGTAATGTTGACAATCTACTTTATGAAATGAAATCGATTTATTAAATACTGTCACAAATAGCGTTATGTGTGATGAGCAATCTTTCTTCGTCTCACTCCGATGTTTCCGCCATCGGTTGGGGTGTGACAGAAACGGTAGAAATAATAATAATATAATATAATAATATATGTGTGTATGTGTTTTAAAAAAAATAATAATACGAATGCCTACTACTAGTAGTGTAGTTTTAAATTTCAGTCGGTATTGTGATTTTTTTTCAGTACTGGTGTGTAATAGATGCATAATATATGAATGGAGTAAAAGTCTCAATGCTCGACGCTTTTGATCAAAAGTGCGTGTCATGTGATTGGCTATATTCAAATATTATTGGTGATATTAATATTTGGTAAATGTTTAAAATCCAGATGGACAACGAAGTGAATCAAGAAAACCAGAATGATAATATTCAGAACGACAACCACTCGAATAATGATAATCTGAAGAATGAGAATCCGAACAACAATAACAATGGAAACCAAATGGATAATAGTTTCGTTCAACACATAGTGGCACAAGGAATTATAGATGCAATGCCATTTATTATTCAAACGGTTCAAGAAGCGAATAATAAAAGTAAGCATAGCAGTAAGCGACCAACTGAACCAGAATACAGCGTAAACAATGGACCCGTACTTCAGGTGCCCATTCCCAAAAGAAGAAGAACCATGCCATATGGTTGTTCTTACAAAGAATTTTGGTCCTGCAAACCAATAGAGTTCTCGGGCAATGAAGGACCCATTGCAGCTCTACGCTGGATAGAGAAGACTGAAGCTGTTATGAAAATAAGCAAGTGTGCTGAAGAAGATAAGATAATGTTTGCTTCCAATTTGTTTAAGAATTCAGCCCTAGAATGGTGGAACACTATCCTCCAGTCAAGAGGAAGTGATAGGATATACAACATGGAATGGGAGGAATTTAAAAATATGGTAGAAAGGAAATTCTGCCCTCCCAATGAAAAGGAGCAGATAGCCAATAAGTTTCTGAACCTTAGAATGACCGGGGTAGATAGTAAAGAGTACACTACCACATTTTTTGAATATGCTAGAATAGTGCCAACCCTTGCATCACCTGAACCGGTATTAATCTCCCGTTACATCTGGGGATTAATCGGAGAGATTAGGTATGTAGTCAAGGCAGCTAGACCTCAAACCATAGAAGAAGCTGTAGAATTAGCCAATACCTTGACAGATGAGTTAATCCGTACTAGAGAAGAAGACCAGAGGAGAAACCTAACCCAAAGGCTTACCCAAGAATTCCGTTATGGGAATTCCAACCGTAAAAATATAGGATCTACATCTTTAACTTATTGCAAGTATTGCAAAAGGAAGCATTCTGGAAAATGCTCCATATATTGCAATTTTTGCAAAATATCAGGTCACAAGGAAGAAGACTGCAGGAGGAAAGCCAACAATCGGATATGCTCCAACTGTGGAGAAAAAGGTCATATCAAGCCAAACTGTCCGAAATTAGCTCCAGCTGCAAACAACAAGAACCCTAAAAATGCTAAAGCATTTGTTCTAACCGCAGATGAAGCAAACCAAAGTTAATGATATTTTTGCTAAAGTATTATTTGACTCTGGTGCAAACCAAAGTTTTATTAATACTTCGTTTTGCAAACTTCTAAATCAATAATTAACTAAACTACCACAAGAATGTCTAGTAGAGACAGCAAATGGAGAAACTGTTAGGATTTCTGAAATCTTGCAGGGAGCAAGAATAGAAATTTTTAATCGAAAGTTTATTACAAACCTTTACCCAATGAATCTGGCAGGATTTGATATTGTGTTAGGAATGGATTGGTTAATAGCCAACAAAGCCAGTATTTTATGTGATCAAAAGTCAATCCAAGTAAATTCACCAAGGGGTGAAAAGATCACAATTAAAGGAGATAAATTATCTAGGTCCACTAAATTCATCTCTGTGATGAAAACTGCAAGTTATATAAGGAAAGGATCTATAGTGTATTTGATTTCTATAATGACTAACACTAAAGAAAAAAAATTAAAAGACATTCCAGTAGTGTCCCAGTTTTCAGATATATTTCCAGAAGAATTGCCAGGACTACCACCAGACAGGAAAGTTGAATTCAGAATTCATCTGCTACCAGGAACAACACCAATTGCCAAAACATCTTACCGCTTGTCACCCACAGAAATGCAGGAACTGAAGAAAAAGTTAGACAAATTATTGGAAAAAGGATTCATACAGCCAAGCTCATCGCCATAGGGAGCACCGATTTTGTTTGTCAAAAAGAAAGACGGATCAATGCGTATGTGCATTGACTATCGTGAATTGAACAAGGTCATGATTAAGAACCGGTACCCATTACCAAGAATCGATGATCTGTTCGATCAACTTCAAGGAGCTCGATTTTTCTCTAAAATCGATTTAAGATCAGGATATCATCAATTAAAGGTACAGGAAGAGGACATTCCTATGACTGCATTCAGAACAAGGTATGGACATTATGAATTTACTGTCATGCCATTTGGTTTAACCAATGCCCCAGCCGCATTTATGGACATGATGAACCGAATATGTAAGCCATATTTGGATAAATTCATAATTGTCTTCATAGATGATATTCTAATTTACTCTAAGAATAAAGAGGAACATGCAAACCACTTGCACCTACTTGTAAGTCTATTAAGAAAAGAAAAGTTGTATGCTAAGTTTTCCAAGTGCGAGTTTTGGTTAGAGCAGATACAATTTCTTGGACACTTAGTTGATCATGAAGGAATTCATGTGGATCCAACAAAGATCGAGGCAATTACCAAATGGAAAACCCCTGAATCACCAACCGAGGTTAGAAGTTTCTTAGGATTGGCCGATTATTATAGAAGGTTTATTCGAGATTTTTCTAGAATAGCCATTCCGTTAACCAAGTTAACCTGTAAATCCATTAAGTTTGAATGGGGATCAAAACAAGAAGAAGCCTTTAGAATCCTTAAGCAAAGATTAACCCATGCACCCATACTAGCGTTACCAGAAGGAACTGAAGATTTGGTAGTCTTTTGTGACGCTTCTAAGTTAGGTTATGGATGTGTGTTGATGCAACGACAAAAGGTTATAGCTTACGCCTCTAGACAGCTTAAGAATCATGAAGAGAATTATTCAACCCATGATCTAGAACTAGGATCCATAATTTTTGCCCTTAAAATTTGGAGACATTACCTTTATGGTAGTAAGTTTACCATATTTACAGATCATAAAAGTTTAAGGTATGTTTTTGGGCAAAAAGAGTTAAATATGAGACAAAGACGCTGGATGGAATTGCTTAGTGATTATGATTGTGATATTCAATATCATGAAGGAAAGGCCAATGTAGTGGCAGATGATTTAAGCCGAAAGTATCATGAAAAGTCAAAAAGGGTACGTTCTCTTAAATTAAATCTACAAGTAGATTTAAATGATCAAATAAGAAAAGTACAAGAATCAATAATCAAGGATGATACTGAAAAATTAAAAGGAATGATTCAAGAATTAGAACAAGGAACAGATGGAATTGGAGATTCCATAAAGAGAGAATGTGGATACCTAAATTAAGAAACCTACGCCATCGCATATTAGAAGAAGCCCATAAGTCTAAGTATACAATGCATCCAGGAAGTGATAAGATGTACCAGGATTTAAGGAAAAATTTCTGGTGGATAGGAATGAAAAAGGATATAGCAGCTTATGTTTCTAAGTGTTTAACTTGTTCACAAGTTAAAGCTGAACAGCAGAAACCCTCAGGTTTGTTGCAACAGTAAGAAATGCCAGTGTGGAAATGGGAATTGATAACAACGGATTTTGTTACCAAGTTACTCAAAACAAGAAAAGGTAATGATACAATCTGGGTGATTGTAGATAGGCTAACCAAGTCAGCTCATTTCTTACCAATGAAGGAAACTTTCAGTATGGAACAATTAGCCAAATTATATGTAAATGAAATTGTTTCATTACATGGAATACCTTTATCAATTGTTTCTGATAGGGATAGCCGTTTTACCTCTCATTTTTGGGCAAGTTTCCAAAAAGCAATGGGAACCAAGTTGAATCTAAGCACAGCTTACCACCCTCAAACGAATAGACAAAGCGAAAGGACAATTCAGACCATGGAAGGCATGCTTAGAGCTTGTGTAATTGATTTCAGAGGTAATTGGGACGATCACTTACCTTTAATAGAATTTTCTTATAATAATAGTTATCACACAAGTATCAATGCTGCACCATTCGAATCACTTTATGGACGAAAGTGCAGACCCCAGTCTGTTGGGCAGAAATTGGGGAAAAGCAACTATCTGGACCTGAGATAGTGCAGGAGTCAACCGATAAGATCATTCAAGTCAAGGAACGACTAAAAGCAGCACATGATCGACAGAAGAGCTACGCTGATAACCGACGTAAACCATTAGAATTTTAGGTAGGAGATAAAGTATTGTTAAAAGTCTCTCCTTGGAAAGGAGTAGTCAGATTCATCAAACGAGGAAAGCTAAGTCCCAGGTATGTTGGACCTTTTGAGATTATTAAAAGAATAGGACCTATAGCCTATCAGCTACAACTGCCAGAGGAAATGGCAAGTATACATGATGTATTTCATATATCTAATCTCAAAAAGTGCTTAGTTGATGAATCACTCGTAGTGCCTCTTATGGATATAGAGGTAAATAAACAACTTAAGTTTGTAGAGAAGCCTCTACAAATTGAAGACAGGAAAGTTAAGAATCTTAAACATAAAAGATTAGTTTTGGTCAAAGTAAAACGGGACTCCAAAAGAGGACCTGAATACACATGGGAGCTTGAATCTGAAATACAAAAGAAATATCCACATTTGTTCCAGTAGATCTCGAGGACGAGCTCTAAAATAAGATAGAGAGGATATAACAATCCTGACTAAACCGACACCCTTGATTATTTTCCGACACCCTAAAAGTATTTACGATATCCCAATTTGTCTTTAAATACACACTGTATGTGAAAACCGAGCCTGAAATACAACATAACATTAAAAACAAATTAAAAACAAGTTTACTTAAGCTGAGGCGGGCCTCGTAGACCCACCCCAACCCTTTACGCGGGCGGTATTAAGGCTAAAGTCTGAATTGGTTGAATTATAAGTTTAGGCGGGTCGCGTAAGCCTTAGCTTACACTTACGCGGGCCGCGTAAGATAGGAAAGATGGCGCAACCCGGTGCGGCCACGTGGCCCAACACCCAGCGACCCTACATAGTAACTCGGACTAGCTATACGTTTGACCAGGGTTGACGCGGGCCGCGTAACCCTTGTCTTTGTTTTACGCGGGCCGCGTGAGGACCAGAATCAGGCCCTATATAAGAAGGGCATCGGCTTTCAGTTCTGATCGCTCACAATCGTTTCTCAAATCTCAATTTCTGAATAGTAGAACTTATACTCAGGTCTAATACCCCCTAAATAGTGAGGTTCTGCTACGATGTAAGTATCATAACCCCTGGAGACGTATTAGATACTCTGCCCGATTGATCTAGGGTTCCGTAACTGCTGTCGTGGTTCTGCCCAACGTAGTCGTTGGAATGCCGTCTCGGGGAGGGTATTACTAATGTTAAAATGGGTTATTATACTAACACACGTGCATTTGTGTAATTTATAGATTATTCCCAGGAAATCCTTACTGAAAACCCTAAGACAGTAATGTGAGTTATCCTCTTTTTGTAAACCTATTTTGTAAACAGTTTTTTCCAAACCTTAAATATTTTACAATGCAATTTAGCAGTGATTGAGTCTTTGTAATTCTACGATTACTGCCGGTATGTTGGGGTTTTATATACAAAAAGTGAGTAACGTTACCATTGGACGAAGAGTTAGCCAACGTGTAATATGACACACCAGTCAGGATTGACAATACTGAATGAGTAATTAGGTAGATGTAAACATTGTAATCACCCTCAATACTGTTTAAATTAAATTAATGTTTCTTGATTAAACTGGGATTCACTCACCAGTATTTCCCACTGACAAATGTTTTTAAAACGCGTTTCAGGTAACACAATGTGAAAGCCAATTAGAAGCCAGCTGGACAGCACTGAAGGCTTGGAAAAGTGTCTATAAAAGTTACCTAAATAAAATAAAGCGTTTATTTCAATAAAATGGGATTTATCCCTATAAATCAGTTTGTAATGAAAACTTGGGTTTTGTCCCAGTGTGTTGATATTATAAAAGTGTTGTATTTTACTCTAATAAAATATTTCCTAACTACGGTCCTGATGTAAATTCCGTTGCCAAATTAGACAATAATGCGATACCACCGAAACTGGCTCGCGGCCGCCCATTCCCGAGGATTAGGGATCGGGGATTGCGACAAATAAAGCCAGGATCACGGCTAACCCCCCTCTCTGGTCTGCCAATCCCTCTCGAGAAAAGCCCAACCTGAACTTTCCTCCCATCACATGTCGGCCAAAAACCTCTGTTTTCTTAATGTTGACGTAAAGGCCAAGAGATGGCCCCTCCTCATTGATGATGTCTAAAGCCTTAACAACCTCAGACGCGTTGCCAATAATCGTTCCATCATCCAAGTACCAGGTATGGAATGGGAGGTTTCAATGGTCCTGCACCCGGAGAATAAGGGGGTGTTAGGCAAGGGGGAAAAAATGGGCCCCAAGGGATCTCCTTGTTGCACTTTGGTAGTAGCCCCCATGCAGTCATTACCCATATACAACCGAGCAGGTTGGGGGTAAAGGAATTGGACCCATCAATAGATTGATGGGCAACGCTAATGAACCTCTTCGAGGAAGACTGTGAGATCGACTGTGTTGAAAGCGTTGGAGAAATCCACAGTAAGCAAGGCCAAGGAACCATCTGCATGAAAGGAGTTGAGAAACCTCTTCACACTATGAGGCACTGCCTCTGCCCCATCTGGTGTCCGCACCCCAAATTGAAAGTCCCCCTTGGGCCATGTTTTTCCCGACCTTTTTCATCGCCACCTTCGAAACCAACCTTCGCTAGATACCCCCTACAGCAATAGGCTGAATACCTTTATCGAGCTTCAATAATGGGGTAAGAGGGGCCGAGGCAACAAATTCAGCCAACACCTTATGGCAGGATCCCCCAAGCCATAAGTTGACAACTTCAGTAATGCTCGTAAACAAACCCAAGGAAGTCATTGAGCCCTCGCCCCCAATAGCATCTAACAGGTGTTGGGCCCACACCCCGTCCCTACCACAAGACGTCCCTTTAGGAAAGGATCGGATAAATTTGAGCACACACTCCCCATCAACAACAAGAGTGGGTTGGGCTAGAGGGTTGTAAGGCAAGTACGGGGGCGGCACCACTGGGTGTTTCTCAACAAGAGCTTTCAAGGTCGAATTGCCTAGAGGGGCAACTCCATTAGAGCACAAGACCTTAACCGCAGTCGTGAAATGTCCATCCCTGACTTTCCGAAGACATTGCTTAATATTAGGGTCCCTTTCTTTGTCTCCCTCCCTCCTGCATTCTCCCCCAGGAGCCCATGCCTCCCCCATGCTATGCAATAGGGAAGAGACAAAATCATCAAGCCCGGACCCATCTTATAAAACTGCAAGCGCCTGCAAGATGTTACTACACTGCAAAGATTTCCTATTCCCTGGTCTCCGTTCTTTCTGGAGAATGGTCTGACCACCCGCAAGGTGCAACGCGGTAGCTAAAGCAATTGGACTCAATTGTCGACCAATCCTGGTGATGCCACCACTTTGCACAAAGCACCTATTAAAACCTAAGCAAACATCATCTGAGAACTGGGAGGAATACTTTTAACAGTCTTAATAGGGAGGGAAAAAACCCGCTCGAGAAGGCTAACACCACCTCCGAGCCCTGATGATTGACGTGGGTTAGCATCAACCACCATTTGGCATGGTTTCCAGTTCCCAACAATGAAATCTTCAACATCTCCTGAAACCATGGCAAACGACATGACCTTATCATCATACTTGCACCCCCTACTGAGTGCATGCATCACCATGCAACTTCCACATAACCATTTATCTCCTGCCCTAAGAACTTCCCCAACATCCAAAAAAAGGTCCAAGTCCTTGGAGATAGCCTCCTTCAAAGATAGCATTCAGTTTTCTGTCTTGAGGTGGGTGCTATGCATGTGTTCAAGTAGGCGGAAAAATCCCCTAGACCCCGGTTTGCCATCTTTACCTTCGTGGAAAAACTTGAAAGGGCAAGTCCTTAAACCACTAGCAGACCCCTGCACAGGACCCCCTGACATAACGTTCCGACCTCTCCTCGTAGGAGCCATACGCGTATGTTAACTGCCGCTGAAGATAAAAACACGCAAGCGGTAAATCGAACTCAAGATGAGTTATGTGGATAGAAAACCGATAAACAAGACGAAGGAGGGAAACAACCGCGAGTTGCCCACCCTCAAAATGGTACCCACATAACCCCTTTTATCCTGAAAAAATATTTATGGTTTTTTGAATTAAACGTACAAACAAAAACCTTTTGGTTTGTAAATAATAATAATATAATTCTTGTGATCATAATTTGGTTTGTATATAATAATGATATAATCCTTGTGATCATAATAATAGAAATAGGTTATAACCCCGTGTATTACACGAGTTGAATAAATAAATTTTATATACTAAATAATAAAACAATATATCTTTAAAAACCTCATTTATTGCACGGGTTGAATAAATGTAATTTTATTTGTTAAATAATAAAAAGTTATATCTATAAGAACAATATTGTACGAGTTGAATAAATGTAATTTTATTTATTAAATAATAAAAAGTTATATCTATAAGAACAATATTATACGGGTTGAATAAATGTAATTGTATATACCAAATAAAAAAGTTATATCTTTAAAACCATGTGTATTACATGGGTTGAATAAATAAATTTTATATACTAAATAATAAAACAATATATCTTTAAAAACCTCATTTATTGCACGGGTTGAATAAATGTAATTTTATATACCAAAAATAAAAAAAAAAAATTACATCTTTAAAAATATGTGTATTACACGGTTTGAATAAATGTAATTTTTTATACTAAATAATAAAATATATATATATATATATATATATATATATATCCTTAAAAAAAACTCGTGTATTGTACGAATTGAATAAATCTAAGGTTATACATCAAATAATAAAAAGTTATATCTTAAAAAATCTCATGTATTACATGGGTCGAGTAAATGTAATTTTGTATAGTGAAAATCAAAATACTTAATATATTAATACAAAGTTTGGTTTTAGTGATAAAAATAGACTATTCTGTCGTTGCAAAATTTGTTAACGAAGTCTTAATAAATATAACCCTTTATTTAAAACTCCGTAAATGTATAGATGATAAATAATATTAGTTAATTTTATTTTAAGTTTCGTAAAATCTATTTAATACTAAACTAAACAAAATGTTCAAATATATAGTTAAGATCAAATTAGATAATTAAGTTTAAATTTGAAGTAAATAGATAAATATAAAAGTAATAGTTAATTCAAATAAATAATATTATAAATTAGAAAAAGTTTAAACTAAATAATAATTATCCATAAGATATTAAACTAAATAATATCTAGTAGGAGAGTTATCTATAATTCATTAGAATAGATTAAACTAAAATAATAATTATCTATAAAAGATGCTCTAATATAATTACAACACCACTTTTGATGAAGGTGGTGGCTGCCTTCTCTTTTAATTGTCTCACAAAAACAAAGTGAACTCCTTTCACTTTTGTCTCTTACGGCAGTGTGTATCACAAAAAAAGAAAATTGAAACAACTATACATAGTAATATATAATTAGGTTAACCATAATAACCCTATCAATCATCCTTAATTATCTTTTAGGCCACTAAAACCCAACACGTCTAGTACAAGCCCAAAAGCGATACGAAGCCCGAAAAACAAAGTTTAATTAAATAAGTAATTAAACGTTATATTATAACGTGTATAAATAATAAATCCCGTTTCTCGTTGATATATAATTATTCTAGATAATTATATATTTCGTTCCGTTAATTGTTTATGGTCACCAGTTAATCAAGTTAAGTGGATTTAATGTTCGTTGCCCAAGGTGTAACTCTTACGGGTCATAGCTCGGTCAGCAGCGTTGACTTATCGAACCCGTACATATAAATCCAACAATCTCCCACTTGGACGGCCTTCGATAAAATCCTCAACACAGACAGTCAGCGCACATGGCTGCCCCCAACAAGGTATGACACTTTAAAGTCATTAACCAAAACAGCTTGCCATTAGTAACAACTTACTATTGCAAGACGATAGACTTATGGTAATTGTTGTCATTCATCCTTTCTGTAAATGACATAAATTGAATCAATGAGACATGGATTAAGTTCATTCTCATATGGTGTTCAATTATTATTGTTCTCGATCAAGAGTCAAAGTGGTCCGAACAAACACACAGTAAGTTTGGGTAAGGCCTTACACTTCACCAGTTTGAATCAACGAGGGCGCCACAATGTCTAACTGTTACATTTCATGTAAGAGTACAGAATCCCATATCGACTACATACAACTCCCACTGAACTTCAGAACTATTCCCAACTAAAGCCTTTATGACTGGCAGTTACGCGACAGCGGTTGACAGTAATCAAAGAATAATCCTTGGTAAACGGAAGTTCTAATATGTATCTCAGGTCAAAGGATACTAAATGAGTATACCAATATCAAAGCATCTTATGACTAAGATCCATGAAGATGATTTGATGCGAGTTACATCCAACGTCATTCTCAATGAGGTTTGTAAATTTGGAAGTCAACTCCTTGAGTCCAAAGTCAGAATAGTCTTAATTCAGAATCGTTCCCACGAGTCTGACCGACTACGGATAGTTTAGAATGCAAGATTCACGGAATAAATGTATTAAAATCGAACACAGTTATAAGATTCAAAATTGCATTTAACCAGTAAATCAAAATTGAATTCAAAAGTGCAACTGTTAAAAGTTCGTACATCCAAATACTAAAGCAAAACAGACTGCTAGCTAATCTAAGCCCGATAGCACCCATGTGCTGATCATGCTTGTCCTGAGTCATGGGCTTAGTAAACGGGTCTGCTAGGTTTTGATCTGTGTCCACTTTGCTTATCACGATGTCTCCACGTTCCACAATTTCCCGTATGTAGTGGAACTTTCTTAGAATGTGCTTGGCCTTGTGATGAGACCTGGGCTCTTTGGCTTGAGCAATAGCACCTGTGTTATCACAGAATATCTTGATGGGTTTCTTAATGCTTGGAACCACATTGAGGTCGGTTGTAATCATATTAGTAAGATAGAATGATTAAGGGGAAAGTTGGCAATGGGAGATTAATAAGATTTTGGTTAGATACATGGTTGGGGGCGGGACCTTTAAAGGAGACGTTTCCAACTTTGTTTTCGCTCGAAAAAAATAAACGGATTGTTGTTTCTGGTCGGTTGAGTATCGAAGGAAATACTCGGTCTTTTGGTTGGGAATGGCTGCGTGCGCCTGCTTCTGTTGAAGAGTTGGATTCGAAGCAGGCTTTGGAAGCTCTCTTGATGCAGGTTACTATGGATGATTGCCAGGATGGGTGGTGTTGGTCGGATGGTCGAGACGATGGCTTTTCGGTTGCTTCTGTGAAGAACTAGATGCGCGAACAACAGAGTTCGAGTGAGAGCTTTGATTTTTCATGGAGTAAATGGGTTCCAAACAAGTGCAACATATTCATGTGGTGCGCTTTTATTGATCGCCTTCCTACGAAGATGTCTCTTCTTCGAAGAAACATTCTAGTGGATAATAAAGCTTGTGTTTGGTGTGAGAGTAGTGATGAAATAGTCGAGCATATTCTTACAGGTTGTGGCATCTCTACGGGTGTGTGGAGTGCAATTACTAGTTGGTGCAGGATACCGGGAAGCTTCATCTTTCACGTCAAAGATTTGGTGAATTTGCACGATTATAGTGGTGCGTCCGGGAACAGAAAGTTGGTTATACATGGGATTATCATAATCGCATGTTGGAGGATGTGGAGAGCTAGGAATGAAAAATTATTCTCGAATAAAGACCCTAATGTCGTGGAGATGGTTGCGGATATCAAGTCTTTGAGTTTTTTGTGGTATAAACATAGGTTTAAACAAGGGGTTGTGGATTGGGATAGATGGTGTATGTTTGATTTGATGTAAGTTCTTGTGACTTTGTGATTTTCGGTTTGCTTTTCCCACCTTGGTGAAAGCTTGCCTTGGTTTGGTGGTTCAATAAAAGTTAATTTTCAAAAAAAAAAAAGGGGAAATGGACTGTATCACCCTAAACTATGCAAAATTGGCTAATAGCACGCCCAACTTTCAAGTTGGCTCCCACCACCCCCAACTGGACAACTTGGTGTCACTGTCACCCCTTCGTTAAAAAAACACTAACTGAGTTAGTTTTTTAAGCCTATGTGGCATTTAGATGATGAGTTGGAAGCATACATGGACAGAGACTTGTTATATCATCTCTTTAAATCAATTTAACCCTAATTCCCAAACAAACTCATCTTCTCCTCATCAATTGTAGACGAAGATTAATTCCCAAAACACAACACATAAATCATATCTTCCAAAACACAACTCCAATGTCTGAAACCATGTCAAGCATTGTTCAATGTTCTAAGTTCTTACCTTGTTTTCCACTAAACACAACTCCAATGTCTAAAACCATGTTGTTTACAGAACCGGATCCGGATCTGAACTCGGATCAAATCTTGGATTGGTTAGATGATTCAACGCCGCACTCGCCATTGATCCTGGATGATCTATATTGCACCATGGATGATACCCGAATCCAAGAACATTAGAACCGATCACTCCAGATCTTCACTCGACTGTCTCGCTCCACTTTCAGTGCTTTTCATTGTAGATCTCTTCTTTTTGTTGAAGGTGCACCGGCGTCGTCATCTGCATCAGAATCTTCAAGACCACCACCTCTTTGTTAAACAACCTCCGGCGTCGTCATCTGCACTTCACCGTCTCTGATTCACCGGTCAACCACCAGACCATCCACCTTCCGACCAACTCCATCCCCGTACACCCACACCAACTGTTACACATTTGGGAATCAGATTGTTTGGTCTTCCATTTGAGTAAGGCGTCCACAGCGGCGGAAGAGGGCGACTGGTACCAGAACCACCACAACTGTTACACATCATTCGACCGGAACCAGCACAAGTCCGGCATCCTCCGTCACCGTCACCTCTACCTCCACCACCCACCTGCAACCACCGCCCAAACCCACCCCTTCACTACACAAACTCACAACACCATACAAAGTCACCGTCATTGCAACAAAAAGAAGCATATACAAACCGATATACAGGTAATCATCGGTGATTGCTTGAGGATTTCGAATGGGATATAGGGTTGGCTTCTTACGGAGAGGCATATGAATTATGTGTTTGTAGGAGAGTTATGGATTGTTGTGGTGAAGTGAAGTGTGGGGAGTTAGGATTGCAGATCCAAATCCACATCGATGAGGATAAAGTTTTTTTTCTTTATTTTTTTGTTATTTATAAATATGTTCCAGATCCACATCCACATCAGCATGCCACATAAGATAAATTAGCCACGTCAGCAAAAAAAACTAACCTAGTTAGTGTCCAGTTAACGACGGGGTGACATAGCAACCCAAGTGTCCAGTTGGGGGTGGTGGGAGCCAACTTGAAAGTTGAGCGTGGTATTGGCCAATTTTGCATAGTTGAGGGTGATACAGTCCATTTCCCCAAAAAAAAAACAAGTGTCCTCAAAGTGGTTTCTTTTATTATATAGTAAAGATTCTTATTGTATCAAAACATGAGGTCAAATTTAATTATTTAAAAAAAATATAAACACCTTTAGAAATGACAACTAAATGCGATTTACAAGTATAAGTAATCATGTTTATTTATAACTTTAGAAAATTCACTCGCAAAAGATAATTTTAAGGGATCATTAAACATCTAATAGTTAACAAAATAAGATGGACTTAAAATATGACTTTATAATGAAAGATTAAGTTTAGTAAATATATAGACATTTGATTAGTTTGTTTATTGATGTATCCCTTTTACGTGGTTCGGTCGAGGTGATCTACGTCTATGGGTTGCAACTACGTTACTACGTATGACTTTTATTAGATGCTCAAAGGTTACAATTACATAATGAGTATTTATAGAAGAAGATTAGTGTTAGCTACTTAATCAATAAGTTAACTAAATGAGCCAAATGAGGTATGGCTACCCGAACTAGGGTCAGCTACCCTAACTAGGGACGGCTGCCCAAAAGCCTACGATCATGTTCTCATGCATAACATGATCATCAAAGACGAAGATAGAGCGAATTGTGAGTACGACAAAAATGCGGTAAACAAGAATCATGCTTCGGTTAGTCTGGAACAACAAGATTTGAACATGTTCTCGTTACATAACGAGTACATACATGGAAACCTTCAGGCGGACTTGGTGGAATACATTTAGAATAACGCAACAACGAACCAAATGACGATGAAACCGATGACGAAGATGGCGCCTAGTTGTTTTTTTATTTAATTTTATTTGACCTTTTTTTAGGTTTAGATTTTATTAAGTTTAGTGTTTAATTTAATTTATTATTTATATTTATTACATATTATTTAACAAAAATAAAAAATAAAAAAAGAGGATCATCCTCCACACCTTAGGCCCATCCTTAAGGTGTAAGGATGACCCTCTGATGATGTGGCAGCCGGCGTGACGGATCATCCCCAAAGGACTAGCCTCCTCCACACCCTTTGGTCTAAGAGATAAGTCAACCTTTCTCTAATAAGTTTAAGTCCTTCTCAAGTAGAAATATTTTTCTAAATTCGTGTCACCTACTCTACTGGTGACAATTAAGAGGTCAAAGCACACGATGTCAATAAAGCAACAATGTTATGTACTCTCATAAGGCTGCACGGTATGGATAACGGGATGAAGAGGGTGACGGGATGAAGACAGGGGGCGGCGTGGGAGGACGGGCGTCGCCGAGGGGGGGCCCACCTGTTTGCTCCATCGCAAACGGCGAAGAAAGGACGAAGAGGACATGACACGGTGGCGGCGCCAGGGTGGAGGACGGGGCCATACCCACCAGCCTAAGTAACAAAATAAGTTGGCTGGTCGAATCCGAGGATCAAATTATGACTCTCGAACTGCTCATAATCAACATTTATTGGTTAATGTAAATCTCAACTTTTAACCGTTAACAACTATTTCGCCCTTCAACACGCCTTTTTCCATTTATCATCCCTCCATTCCCATCCGAACATTTTCTTCGCATCACCTCACTTGTGTTTCCCTTTTGAAGCCCACAATTTTTGTTTCGAGTCTTAACATTGAATAAAGTGGGATTCATTTTGTAACACCTTGCAATAACTCAAAAAAACATTGAGTTGAAAATTCAAACAAATACCTTTGAAATAATGAATGATATCAACACCGTATTTTTTTTAAGCATCACGAGAACTTACAAACACTCTGCAATGATCTTTGACCTTAGAAAACATGGAAGCTAATGAAAATTTTATTGCATTCACATTACAAACCCTAATCCAAGATGAATTAGGTTTTGATAAGCATGAGTTGGCAAAATATGACTTTAAACAACCTAAAACGTGACATCTTATCTACACTACATGACTAGACTGAATAGGAAACAATTATGGATGGCCATATTTCACATCAGTAGATTTTGAATATTAGGTATAGTGATATACACATTGTGTAACTTGAATATTGGTTATATTATATTATATTATATTATATTAAGCCGGTTTACATTATATTGGTTCATAAACAATACATAAAACGATTCATATTTTATTTTAATTTGAGTAGATGGTTAAGACTTTTTCTTATTATGTGGCGAAACCAGATTTTTCAACCTTAATTTTTTGTATATTGTAATGTAAACCTTTTTTTTGATATTTTGACAAGAAACCTGGAAATCAAATCACTATTTATTATAAAGCTACTGATTGGAAATTAGGTGATTGAATATCGAAATAAAGAATAATAAAATCATATTATGGAAACATACGTAGAGCCTATAATATGTAAAATATAACATATAACCATATTAATAATTTGTATATACACCAGACTTGCATACCTAGTGTTCCCTATGACCAAGTGTTCTTAGAGCTGTAAAAGGAGACATCGTGGTCTAGTTACACTGTTGTACATCTGGTCAAATGCCACAACGTTATGAGTTGTTATGTTGGATTTAAATTAACAAAATTACAATAAAAATAATTCTGGAATATATTAAAAGTTTAATAAATTTTGATATTTTAAGTTAAACACAAATGGGCACAACTCAATTTGAGGGTGTAATTTGTCATATTATAAGAAATGCCTTTTGGTTTTTAGTGCATAAAATCTTGATAAATGTATACACCAAAATGGATAATTTAATACCCTCAAAACTTTGCTTCATGCAGTTTTGGCAATAAACCAAGTTTGACAAAACAAAGATGTTTGTGAGGAAAATGATTGACATTAATTTCAAGAATTTGTTAGAATGTATTTACGATTTTAGTTATTTGTAAACAAAACGTCTTAAAACTTCTTGAGACGTGTATAGATGAGTTGCCAAGCAAAAAAAAAAATTACTATATGACATGACATGTGTCAACAAGTTACGCGTTGCGGCGCTGGTACACAGTAAATATAGAATGGATTAGTCCAATGTTATTTTATGCGTTAATCATATGAAAACATACGTTTCGACGTATCTGATTGTGCTTCGTGTGACCTATATAAGCATTGCGATTCGATCAAAACATAAAGTAAATCGGGTTTATACCATACAATCATAACGTATTACATGTGATCCGACTCATACATAGAAAGCATTAGCGGGTATAAAGGAAAAACCAACACATGTAATCAAAAGGGATTAATTAGAGCTTTTGAAAAAAGGGAAAAGTAAAATATGACTCCACTCAGTTCGAAACAAAATTTACGAAACATACATAAAAAAGCACGAAAAAAATTGTATTTGACCTAACTCGTTTTCCAAAATAGTTTACGTTGAAACGTATACCAACTCGAATTTATAGTAAAATGCACATAAAAATATGCACGTAAAAATGGTTTTTTTAAGCGAAAACGTATTATATTTGATCTGACTCGTTTCTATAAAACGTTTACGTCAAAAATAGAGCAATCGAATTTATAACGAACGTATATAAATATATGCATGTAACTGTGCCAAGTAGCACCAATGTCACATCACAGCTAACGACCACCAACATCGGAAAAAACTCGTAAAACTAAAATAAATAAAAAAGGAAAAAATAACACTGGACGAAAAGCAGACATAAAATCGTTGAGCCACGCACGCCCGTTGCGGTGTGTTAATGAGAAGAAATTAGAATGAAACGTGAAACGTAAAACGTAGAAAAGAAGAAATAAGTTGATCTGGGACACGCACGTTGCGATGAATCTGTCAAACGGGGACGGGGAAAATAGACGCGTTGCGATGCGCCTGTCAAACGGAAAAAATTGACGAAAATACGTTGAACCTCACACGCACGTTGTGGCGTGTTAACTCGCAAAATTTAGAACAAAATATAAAACGAAAAACTTGCCAAATATGAAAACTCTGGGGGGACTAAAGTTGAAAATAAAAAGTGTTAGGATTAAATTGCAAAAGATGAAAGCTTTAGGTTAAAAGTTAAAAAGGCAAAAGGGTTAAAATGGAAAAGGTGAAAACCTTTGGGTTAAAAGTGAAAAAATAATTTTTTTTTTTTTTGAAAAACTCTCCATCATGGGATACAACACCAATAATCAACAATTTGTTGATAATTTATAATATGAAAATATCCCATTTTCACTACATGTTAATATGTATGATTACATAGAAGATTACGAAAAGTAAAATATTATTAAAATAAATATAAGCAATATTTTAATAAATATTAATAAAAGAGTGCCGAATCTTCCCATACTAATAAACCAACAATCTTTTTTTACACATGTCATTCTCTCTGGTGTTTCCTCTTTTTTAATAATAGTATTACATATTAATTTTTATACACAAAATATAATATAATATTAATTAATATAGTTAGAGATATACACGTATAAATTCAAATTTAATTAATAATTATCTATAACAGATATAAACGTATCAAATAATATAATAAGTATAATATTATTTAATATAGTTAGAGATCAAACGTATAATTTCAAATTTAATTAATAGTAAATTATTTTTTGAGTCCCTATGTTTTAGTGGTTTTAACCACTTGAATTCAAAATCAAAAAGTTTAACGTCCTGAGTCTCTAACCGCTCATTCACACCCCCTGTAAAAAAATTCAAAAAACCTTTTGTAAGGCCGAGTTCTCTAAGTTCTCATAACTTGTATAAGTTTTCATTTTACCCTAACCATATATATTTGTTAAGATAAAATATATTATTTGGATATAAACAATAATTACTAATAAAGTATCAAATCACATGTACAAGTACTTATAGTATATAACTTAGAAGATTAAAATTACAAGCGGATTATCTAAATAAAGTACCAAATTATCTTTAAAGCGAACACTAAATGGTTTTTAAAAGACATATTTTTTTTTTGCTATTAAGTATATAACATTATATTTACTTAAGCCGTGTAATACACGTGTTCAATATTGTCTTCCAATTCTAAATTTATGTTACCATCAATATGTTTTCATCTTAAAAGTCCAACTTCCTAATAACATTGAGTTTTAAATATTAAACTTAATTTCAATCATATTACGCAACTAAAGACATTATCATCATGCTAAATAAAGACATTATATAATATTATAAAATTTTTAATTTGAATATTTAAATGTCAACTACTAATTAAAAATCTTGTCTCATGATTCATATATCTAAAAATAGTATTTATATCAAAGTATTTATTATATCATTAATATACATAGTAGAATTTAATTACAATTCATTTATCATAACCTCATAACTTATAATTATTTTTAAAAAATACATACAATTTTATGATCATTATTTTTTTTTTTAGTGTTACTTCTTTTTAAGACATAATAAAATAGATTGTAATATCTCAAAAGAGAAGTGAAAACTTAGAAAATTATTTTGAATAGCAAAAATTAACTGTTCTTTTGTTTTACTATTTTATCTAAATAAGTCATTTCATTAATACGGATTATATACAAGTTTCTAATTTACATTTTTTCGTCATTTAACCCGTGTAATACAAACAATTATGATATTTTTTATTTTAAGTTTCGTTTATACCTCTTATGTGCATTTGTTTTTACAGCTATTTGTGTTGGGTTCTTTGTTTTCTTTTTCTTTTTTAACCAAGCCTTTTGCATCGTTAACCCATAAAATTAAAAAACGTTACAGATTTAAAAAGGATGTAAAATTTAAACCTTAAGCCTCTGGGCCTCATTTGAATGTAGCCCAATACTTTCGAACCCAACATGTGTCCGGTGATAAATGTGATATTATATATAGTCACTCACCCATACAGATTTTCTTTTCGCCGTAGCTTGGAACCAAGTTTTAGGTAGTGTTTGGTATGCAGGAATGAGAGGTGGAATTGAATGGATGATTACAAGGGAATGAAGAAAAGGGTGTTTGGTTGGTCAATGGAATGGAATCACCCATTCCAAAAGTCATTCCATTCCCTCAAAAGCATTCCTTCCATCCCCCATGTTTTTTTTTTCCATTCCATCACCTCTTCCACCATTCATCAACAACACCACAACCCACCACCTTCGCTACAACCCACCACCACCACCACCCACCCCCGACGCCACCCGCCACCGACGCCTTCGCCGCCACCGGCCACCACCTCACCCCGACAGCCACCGCCGCCGCCGCCACCCACTCGCCACTGTTATCACCCACAGTTGCGACCAACCGCCAACGCCACTCGCCGCCGCCGCCAACCACCATCGTCGACGCCACCACCAACCGCTGCCGCCGCCACCAACTGCCACCTCTGTTGCCAGCCACCACCAACCGCCACCTTGCCGCCACCACCACTCGTCGTCACCGCCACTCGCCGCCACCACCACCACCCATCACCGTCGCCGACACCCACCACCGCCACCTATAACCACCCACAATCACTACCACCGACCACCACCACAACACACCGCTAATTTTATTACTCCATTTTTCTTGCCTACCGAACAATACACAATAATAATTCATTCTATTCACACATGGTAACCAAACAAGACATGGAATGGTAATGATCCATTGCATTCCCTCGTCCATTCTATTACCTCGTCCATTCCATTCCTTCGTCCATTCCATTACCCCATACCAAACATACCCTTAAGGATTTCGTTACTAGGGTTGAGATCCTGTACAAACAGTGCTAATTATAAGAACCGTAAGAACAGATCTGAACCATTGATAATTTAAATCAAGGGTTGATATTGATTATAAATAAAACCCTTATAATTAAAAATTACTACTAACAAATTAGGGGTAATTTTGTAAAATTGCTAGTCATTTGACTATTTTCCATTAAATACAAATTCCACCAAGGTTTTTTAAACTAAAATAACTTTTATATATTTCATTATTTTTTTAAAAAAATATACCATAAAATCAAGTATTTTTTTATCTTTAATATGAGTACCATATTGCTATACCTTTTTTGTATTTATAAAAGTGATTTTTAAAAAAGTTAACAAAAGATGTTTTATAATTGTGCTGATAACGTGCTGATTATGTGTTAATTACAAAATAATACAAACAAACATCAAAAGTAGATATAATCAGCACATCTGGTGTGCTAATAATGGAGAACAATTGAGGATGTTGTGCTAATGTCGTTTATGTTGAAAATGGAGAACGATTGAGGACGATGTGCTAATAATGAAGAACGATTAAGGATGTTATGCTAATTATATAGTATTGTGCTGATTATATTTTTTGTAATTATTTTTAATTAGCTATTATTAAATATGGTCAAAAGGTCTAAATTACCCCTAAACTAATTTTTTATTGATGGACACTTGTCAATTATGTGTTGGTTCTTACGGTTCTTACAAACTTAAGTGTTTGTATTTGATCCCATTCCTTCGTTACTATCGGGATCCGTACAAGTACTTTTTTTTTTAAAAAATAATGTTGGTACCGATATTGATATTATACTTTTTCGCATTGTGGTATTGTGGTTTTGGTATTATGGTTTCTTGAATACCGATACATGTACCAATTTAGCCTATTGGCATCCATACCTTATTGGTACTCGCACCGATCTAGTCTACTTGGTACTCGTAAGGGTACAAAGATCAATGAAAAAGAAAGTGGTACTTAAACGGGCACCATACCAAAATACTGGTACTGACACCCGTATCGGTACCGTACTAATATATTCGATACGGTATTACCGTACCCGCAACGATACCCTACTAATATATTCGATACGGTACTCGGTACACAGTTTTATTCAAATTCGGTATTGGTATTTTTGGTACCAGTATAGATACGGGTACTATCGATGTTAGCTATCGTGTACTTGTGTATTATATTTCATAATATTATTCAATTGTTTTAAATTAACACCTATGTATATATAGGGTAGGGTTCATTTGAGAACCACTCTTATTGTGATAACCAATGTGAACACAAAAAAAAAAAACCTAAAAATACCTAAAAAAACATAGGGTAAATTACTTTTTGAGTCCCTGTGTTTTATGTGTTTTAATTAGTTGAGTCCAAAAGCAAAAAGTTTAACGACCTGAGTCCCCATAAACATTTTCTTTAACCATTTGAGTCCAAATTTCTAACACTGTTAGAATTTTTTGGTTAAGTATTGTTAAATGACCAAAATACCCTTATAGATAAAAAATAAAAAAAATAAAGTATTCGTAGATATCTCTCTCTCTCTTTATATATCCCCAGATCCCCAAATCCTATCAATCGTTCAAATTCATCACAATCGACTCAAATTTATCGTAAATCTGGCACCGACAACAGCCACAGCGGCGTCGTTTCACCGTCCGTCAACAACTCTCGCATCCAGATCGAGATCAAGACGGTGACAAATTCATTGATTTGCAAAAGTTTATTGAGCTGACTCACAGACAAAATGATATCCTGCCGCGTTCTGGTGTTAATCTCCTGCTCGCCCCACCGGAACCACCTCAAAATTCGAATTCGCCGCTGACATTAACTCTTAAAACTACCCTAAGCCAGCTTCGATCGAGGACCACCACATAACATCATCACCATCAGCGTCTCCAGTTCGAAACGGCAAGCCGGGCACAAGCCATCCCCCACAACTACCCCACCAAACCTTCAACCCGTTGTGGCCGGAGGCACTGGAACATGCCGGAAATTTCACAACCTTAAAATACACTTATTGATTTATTTCATAACAAAACCCTTCATCCTCACAAAAACAACAACAATGGCGTCCCCAATCTCCCGCCGACTTGCATCCAAGATTCTACACCCATTTTCAACCATAGTCTCACACTCCAATCTTTAACCCCAAAATTCTTCTCAACCTCCACTCCTCAACCCGATCCAGATCAAACCCACAAACCCAACAACAATCCAAACAAAACCCTTGAATATTTCCAGCATCAAGAAATCACAGGACCCACAGTCGAACGAGACCCGCCAAGTGCTCGATGAAATTTCTAAGAGAGTTTTCATTGTTAGTAAGAGTTTGGCCCTGTTGGGTCTGTTTCAACTGGAATCCGATCTCATTTTACGGCAATCATATGTGGAATCAATTTGACTCGCCAGAAACATCATACTGTCGCCCATCTTCTTCTCATCCTAGGGTGGTGGTGGTGTGGTAGTGCGACGGTGATGGTGGCCCCGTTAGGGTGGTGATGGTGGCAGCGTTAGGGTGGTCGCGGCGATGTTATGGTGGTGGTGGTGGCGGCGTTAGGATGGTGATGGTGGCGGCGTTAGGATGGTGCTGTGGTTGTGTGGTTGAGAGAGAAGGGGGATAGACATAAAGAAGAGTGATACAGAGTAATCGTGAGTGTGTGGGCATTTTGGTCTTTTAATGAACAACTAACAGAAAATTCAAACAGAGTTAGAAATTTGGACTCAGATGGTTAAGAAAAGTGGTAATAGAGATGCACATGTGCATATGTATCATTTCTTTGACAAATTCCGTAATACATAACAAGTATTAGACAATTGCACTTTCATTTACACTACTATCCGTAATACACTACTTTTTACATTAACAATATATAAAATGCACACGTGCATCTATATGTATGAACATGATATAACATGTTTTGGTACAAAAAAGTTTGTGATTTTGAATGATGAAGTATGCCAATATACATGTTTTTGGTTAGTTATATCTAGTGGTTGATGGTTTGGTTATATTTCTCAATTTATGATGTAATATGTTGTTTGGTATGGTATGAATGGTGTTGATGTACATGTGCATAAAGTGAAAAATACTATACATATTGGTATTGGTAGTGTATTATGGATAGTATGAGGTAATGGTAGTGCATTATGGATAGTAGGAGGTAATGATAGTCTATTATGGATGGTATGATAGATGAAAATCAAAGTGTATTCAAAGTAGTGTACCAAAAACACGTTATATCATTTCATACATATAGATACACATGCGTATTTCTAGTATTGGTAATGTAAAAAGTATTGTATTACGGATGGTAGTGTAAATGAAAGTGCAATTGTCTAATACTGGTAATGTATTACGGAATTTGTCAAAGAAATGATAGATATATATATGCACATGTGCATCCATAATTGTTACTCGGACTTCTTCTTTTTTTAGAAACGAAAAATAGCGATTTTTATTTAAAAAATAATAAAAAAATTGTGTGTTTTTTAGTTATTTTTAGGTATTTTTGGTTGTGTTCACATTGGTTCTCGCGGTTATCGCAATAAGGGTGGTTCCTAACCGATCCTTATCCTATATATATATATATATATATATATATATATACTATTCATTTTTTTAGAACCACCTTGAGTTGTGAGAAGCGTGAAAACTAGGCCTTCCAAAAGGTTTTTCTAAAAAAAAAATTCTCAAAAATCTTAAAAAAATCACTTGTTTCAGCAAAAAAAAAATGTCGCATGCAAAAATTTACATCAGGTGTAAAAAAAAATTTCATCGCGTAACAAAATTTACATCAGGCGTAAACAAAACTTAAATCAGACATAACTACCGACTTGACACTTTTTTTCACAGATGTGTTTATAGTATTTTCATCTATGTTTGTGCAAAAAATTGTGACCCAACTCGCGTGGGAAGTAGGAGTTCTCATGGTTCTCACAACTCGTGGTGGTTTTTAATTGAACAGAAGTGGAGGGTTCAAATGAGAAGAAATTTTTGTAAGAAGAAAAAAGAAAAAGTTTCAACCAATAAGAATGCTTCATTTTACTTATCTAATATTTGCATTTAATTTTAATATAAGGGTATATTTGTAAATTTACATAGATAATTAATTTGTAGTCTTCCTCTTTAATAGCTAACTACAATAAATTTGTAACTTATTTTCAAAATATAGATTTTTTCAAAAAAAAAGTAAATAAATAAATGAATTTAGAGTGTAGGACAAATTACTCGGTGTGTAGGATAAATTACGATTTGTGTAGGATAAATTTAAATATGTGTAGTATAAGTTTCGAAATGTGTAGGGTAACTTTTTATGTGTGCAGGCAAAAAATATTAATGTAGAGAATGATAATCTTTATGAGTAATTAATTACTTAAAGATAGTAATAAATGAGATAGAATAAAAACTACTTAACAATTTACAATTGTACCCTTTGTTCTTTTTCTTCTTAATTAAATTTTTTTCTCAAATGAACCCCCCTCTTGAACAGAATCCTATATATATATATATATATATATATATATATATATATATATATATATATATATATATATATATAGGGGACCGCTAAAATGAGAACCACCTCTAGTTGTAAGAACCATGGGAACCAGTTTTTAGCCCTTAGATCAACATGATGGATGGATGAGATTAAATGAATATAAAAATATTTTCCAACTCTTTTTGTCTTTTATGATTTTGATTTTTTTATTCACAAAAGGGTATTTATGGAAACTAATTTTAATGCCAGTAGTCATATCCTGCACATTTCAGCATGCATGTCTAATCAAATATTAAAAACTTTCAATTCTCTATGTTTACTTCTTGCCTTCTTCCAATCTTCGTCATAAACAATCAGAAAAACATCAAACCCTAGAGAAACTATTTGCTCTCCTCTCTTAGGCGACGAAGAAACACCCAAAAATTCGTTCGGCGATTCCGATTTCGGCGTCCACATTTGAAACGGCGAGGACTCCTAGGTTCAAATCCAGGAGAAAAAACGTTAACAGGTTGGTGTCTCTCCTTTTTCCTTTTAATAGTGAGAATTCTGTAATAGGGTTTTTTGAATGATTCTTTTGGATATTTTTATTGGGAACGAATGTGGGTTGTTTCAAGTTATGTAGCGGATGTTTGGGTGGCGGGGGGTCGGTGTTGGGGTCATTTATTGAATGGGGTTTGGGGTTTGATCCTCCGGGGGGGTTTTGTATATTTTGGCGATGATTCAGTATTTTATTATATATCGTAGGTGTTTACAAGGAAAAAATGGTTGCACATACCAGAAGCTTGAGCCGGGGGAAGGGGAAGACAAATTTAGAACCAGATGTTATATGCGTTAGTTCCGGTGAGAAAAGATAGTTTTCTTTCGTTACGTAATTAACAGCTGGATTTTTTACACCACGTGTAAAATGAAAACCTAAATGTACATAAAATGTTTTTCCTCCCGCGTACATGTAGGCACGAGGTCCCGGCGTCAGCGCAATAGTCATGTCGCTTGTGTGCTCTTTGACTCGACCGAAGAAGATGTCACGCCCCCACGGGCGAACATCAAACGGCAGATAACGAAGCGGAAGCAAACGGACTATTGTGGCTCCCCGACGAAAAAGAGGAAGAAACACAGACAACCAGCACAACAACAGATTCCAGCGTTGAATACACGATCTTCCCCGAAGCAATTATTCAGTGCCATGATGGTTTTAAGTGATCGTCAGAAAGAGTCTATTAAGGCAATGGGTTTCGGGGGCTTGTTAGGTCTGAGTGTCAATGGGATTCCTGAGAAGTTAGCCTTCCATGTGGTGGATAGTTTTGATGCGAAGTCGATGACGTTAAACATAGGTAACGCCAGCCTGGTGGTTGACGCGGGGTTGATTAGCAAATTGTTAGGGATACGAAACACAGGTTTGAGGTTTGCTGATGTCGAGGTAGCCAAGACGCTTCCTCCATCGTTGAAGGCGTGGCGGGCACGCTTCCCACCAACAACTTACATAGCCCCTTCACTGATTTCGGCCGAAATACAGAAGGACACGTATTCGGACATGGCGTTTTTTCGTACCGATTTTGCCTTGCTTTTCCTCACTGCGATGGGCAGTTCACAGCAGAACGGTTATGTCAAAGACAAGATTTTGAAGCGTTTGACAGCGGAAACAAGATACGAAGATTACAATTGGTGTGAATTCATTATCGAGTGTTTGAGGAAGTGTAAGAAAAAATGGAGGCCATCGGACCCCAAGTGTTGCTGGGTTGGGCCGTTGACGGTCCTGACGGTGAGCATGTGTTTGGTCGTTATGTTTTAATTTGATTTCTTTTTATTAAAAGTTTACGTTTATATGTTATTGTGTTTTTATCTTTTCCTACAGTTGTTGTATGTAGACTGCACGCAGCAGCCAGCGTGCAACACCGGCGTTGGGGTCCGCGCACTTCATTACTGGACAAAAGATCTTTTGACGCGTCGTCAGGACTACGAGATAGCGAACGGAGGGTTCGGGCGTGGACGGGTGAAACCTCTAAGTGAGGCCCCAGCTGAAAACGGTGGAGCTGAACAGGTATGACCATATTTAAATTTTTGGTATCCCCTTTTTCCCGTATTTCCTTATAATTGGTTTATTGTTGGTCCAGCCTTAAAACAAATTTACGTAGACCGTTAAAAGCATAGCGTTTTCAACGATAAAACTGTAGGAACCACAAAACACTTTTTTCGTAAAAAATGGAAGTTCTACGTGAATTGTAAAAACCCTAACGATGACGGTATGGGCGGGCAGGCGAGCATTGTGGATGAATGGTTACAAGAGTTAGCTGCTTTAAGGTCCAAAATAGAGAAGACCTTAAGCGATCGGTTGAACCTGGATCCGGACAACGAGGATCATAGGAGGTTGAAGCGGAAATACCTCGAAGTGTTAGACGTGTTGCCATGTCTGCCGGATGAGGGATTAGAGACCTTCGAGGAAGGCGACATGCTGAATAGAACAGCCGGGGGTTCTTCCAGCCCTCCGTCTGCCCTAGCAGGTAATTGAATTGTTTTTTTATTTTTATTTTTTTGGCTACGCTAGGTGCATTTTTTACCATGTTGTTTTTTATGCAGAGGGGGTTGAGCAAGCGGCGCAAGACGACACAAATGTTGCTTCTGATTCTGCCGACGAATACGAAGAGTGTAATTTAAATGTGTTGATAGCAGGTATCGCCAAAACCGCAGTAGAGGGGGACGGCGCGAGCCTGAGAGATGTAAGCATAGTCTGTGACACCTTTCCAGGTAATAAAAAGAAGGAAATGAGTAAACAAAACGCCCCCTCGAATTTTTTTCCATTGGAATTGTTGTCTTTGTGAAAAAAAGTGTTTATGTATTTTCATATTAGGGACACGTGGCGCTGCGGGTGGAGACGATGCCGACGATGGCGCCGATGAACCAGATATGGGCAATGTTGGGGCTGTTACCGCATGTAGTGGCGGTGCTGGGTACAAGCAGGCTGAAAGTTTGGAGGGGGTGAATCACGGGGAAGACCAGTTGGCGGTTGACAGCCAGGGTACAGTGAGCTTGGGGGATAATAGTCAAGTCGATGCTAGCGTGCCGGTCGAGACGAGAGTGGGGCGCTCGGATGTTGAGAGCCCGACGAATGTTGGCAAGTCAGGTAACGAAAAAAGGTCCCATGAATGGAAGAAATGGACCTGTTGGGTAACTACTTCCTTTGTTTACTTTTTTTTTCAGACTCGGGTGACGTTACGGGCGGTCCTGAAGCCACGCACGATGATGGGAACAAAGAAACGGGCGCAACTGTCGACGACGGTGTTGAAAATGCACAGGCGGATGTTGATGGGAGCCCACCTGCCGCCGACGTTTTGCAGCAGCAGGCTGCCTCATTGCTTCGGCCCCTGGCTGTATGCGGGCTGTTTGCTCCGTTGGTTGGATCACCCAGGCTCGCAGCCGAAATTGAAAATGTTTCAGAACCTGGAACAGGTATGTGACCAGAAAAAATAAATGGGATTCAACTTGTTTATAACATTTTTGTACTTTTTTAATTTTTATTCTTTTTTCAAGCTAGTAAAAAATGCTCTGATGCATGAGTTTTTTGTGCTTCTAACCAAGGGGTGGCCGCTGAACGGACTGATGGCGTGACAACGGAAGGGGTGCAAGTGAGCGTTAAGACTGGCGGAGGTGAGACGGTTGTTAATCGCAGTTCGACGATGGAACTGGGGATTGGGTCTGTTGGGCGGGGGCGAGGCTGGACCAAGTCATCAATTGCCGCGAGGCTTCTTATCGGGCCCCCGTCTGTCAGCGCAGGCTGTTCCTCGGGCTTGCGTGCAGCAGACTACGTGCCCGGGGTATCTTGCGAGGGGGAACAGCCCGTGGGTACGCGCAGTGGAGTGTATATAAAAAAATACCAATTCACGTTTCTTATTTGGGTTTAATGTCTAAACACGGTAAAAATGTGGGCCTTCATGTGTTAACTATTTATTATCGCTCCCGTAGGTGTTGACGGTAGCAGAAGCCGGGTGGGGGGCAGTAGCCAGCCGAGTTTTAGCTTGGGGATCTCGCAGGAAGTAGCGTGTGGCGCGGGAGCAGGCGAAAAATCACCTGGTACGTTCCGTGGGGTGCTATTATGTTTCTTATTTTCGTTTTGGTCCTTTCTTTTTAATTTTTTTTTTAACCTGTGCCAAACCACCCACCAGTAGCAGGTGTCCAGACTGACTTCGGACCCGGGCCTTCGGATGATCTGGACGTGTCGGCCACCATATCTAGCCCTGTCAGAAGCCCTCTAAGCTTCAAGTCATGGGTGCGCGAAGGTGAGGCCCCTACAAAGGTTGATGTTGCGTCGGGTAGCCAACCTAGTTTCAGTCTGGGGATATCGCAGAGTGTGCCTTGTGAGCGGCAGCCAAACGGGAAAAACTCGAGTACGTGCGCCGTGACTGTATAAAAAACAAATCACTTTCTTATCACCTTTGTTTAATATTTTTTATTTATTTTTTTTCATTTTCCTTGCGCTACGTAGGGAATGGTTTGTTTTTTATGTATCTTAATTTTTTGTCTCTCGTTCTGTTTTCTTCCTGTGTAATCCCCACCACCCAGCAGGTAATGAGGCCGGATCGGGTTCCGTACGTAGTGGTGGTGCGGGCGGCACCGACGGTGCAAGAAGACGTTTAGGAGCTGATATCTGCGGCTGGGGCCCTATTGCAACCCGGGGCCCGTTCGACATGGCAGAGGGCAGTAAGCGCACGGGGACTGGGGGGCACCCGAAGCAAACGGAGCCTATTCAAGCAAGACCAATCAGAGCGTTTCACGAGAAGCCGCGCTTGCGTTCCAACCCTGATGATGTCGAGATAGACCCAAAACAAAGCACGGCGCTGGAACTTTCGGCATGGCGGTGGCTTTTCCGTAAGCGGACAAAGAATGGGCTGTTGAAGCAAGCACTATTTGAAATGACCGAGAGGTAAAAAAGATAAACAACCACGATTTATTATGCCGCGCTCGTGTCGCCATTTTTACACCAAGTCTAAAAATGATTTTTATGTTTTCGGATAAGCGGGTTTTTTTATGTGTTTTTTTTTTTTCGCAGTGATCCATCCATACAGGTCAACCCGGACGATGCATGCGATAACTTTCCGTAAGTTACCCAATCGAAAATAAATTTATGAAGACCCCTATCGGTCGGATATTTGTTAGGAAACATACCTGATATGAAAACTTCTGGAAATTCCCCGTTTTAAATTTGTAAACTTTTTTTTTCCTTCTTGTTCATGCCCCGTAGATATGTGATGTTTGAAGACATGTTTGGGGCACGGGTGGAAACTATAGCCCTTCAATCCCTGGAGATTGGAAGCAATGTAGCCGGGTCAGTAGTCGATGCATGGGCGCACGTCCTCAACGGTGACCCAAAATTTTCAATCCCCGGGATGCCTAGACGCTTGTTTTGCGTCCACACAGCCGTGGTAAGATGTTAAGCGTACACCTTTCCGTTATACGTAAAACGGTTTCCGTTAAAAGGTAATCTAAAAAAAGGTCTCCGTAAATTTTTTACGTAAAAAGGTTTCTGCGAACTTTTTTTACCTGTAAAGTTCTTGCGTAAAAAAGGTTTCCGTAAAAATTAACGCTAAGCATAAAACCGCTTAAAATGTGCGTAATATGTAAAAAGTAAAAGGGTTTTCCGTAAAAAAAAAAGAAAACTTTGTAATTTGCGCAACAATACAAAAAGTTTTACGTAAACGGTAAAACGAAAACCTTAATATGTTTTGCGTATTCCTTATGCCGTAAAAAAAAATAATAAAACGTAAAAAAAAAATTATGCCGTAAAAAAAATAAATAAAAAATTATGCAGGTTGACTGGATGTTAAGCTTGGAGACAGACCCTGATGGGGGTCGCGTGTCTGCGTTTGAATGTGGGCTCAAGAGTAGCCTGGCCGGGCGACATCACCTGCTGGACCTGCGAGCGTTCGACATGGTCTTTGTGACAATGCTAGAGGGAGACCACTACTACCTTGTAGTTTTTGATTTGGAGGCCGAGTGCATGCACCTCGTTGACCACTTGGGCGACAGGGGGTCTGGGGCATTGTTAAGGGATGACGACAGCTATATCATGAAGTCAACACCGTTTAAAGTGGTATGTGTTGCATGTTTTTTTTCCTAGTACTGATATTGTATTTTTGTCCTTTCTGGTATAATTAAAGCTCAGGTCGTGTTACGTCTGACTTTTTTTCCCCTTGCCCGCAGAAAGATATTTTCGTCGATTACTTGAAGTTGGTGAATCATCCTAAAGCGACAGCAATGCAAGCGAGTCTCATTATGCGCGAGGACCTTCCATGGTCTACAACCCGCAGAATTGTAGCGCCGTTTGTTGAGTCCGGCATATTCGCAATGCGCCATATGGAACAGTTTGTGGGTTCCAGGCGAAGTTTCTTCTGTGGGTTTAGTGTCCACGGGGCGCGGAAAAAAGTCCAGTGCAATTACTTACGCAAAAGGTATGCTGCGGAGATAATGTTGTCCCCCGTGAACAAATATGGCGACGTCATTCGACGTCGGTTGCAGTTTGTGTAGTCATTGTTCTGACATGTTAGCCAGTCACTTTTTTTTTGAATGGGGGTATTATGGGTTGGGCGTCTTTTGGGGTGGTTTTTAGCAAGCTTAGACAATGACTTTTTTGTTTTGGGACGATTGACAGATGTGTTTCTGTGGGTCACTAGGACAACCGCATGTTGGTTGACTAAAAACACCCAGTAGGGGGGTGGTTTTAAAAAAAAATTCCCTTTCCTTTTTTGTTTCTTTCTTGGTTAATCGAAACTTTACGTAACCCGAAATAATTTTCTTGCTTAGAAGGTAAAAAACGTAAACTCCAAAAGGTATGCGTAAAACGTTAAAACGAGCATGTAAATTCGGGGAATAACGTAAACAGTTATACGTACAAAAGGGCCAATCGTATATTTTTTTACATGAACAGTTACGTAAACCGTACAATAGTTTTAAAAGGTTCATGTAAAGCCTGTTACATAAACAGTTGCGTACCCCGTAAAAACAGTTAATTCCCGTAAAACTTTTTTCGCGAAAATTTTTATGTAAAAATTTAAAAAATGCAAAGTTACATAACCCGTAAAAAGTTTTTGCGTAAAAAAAAAAGGACGAACATCGCCCAAAAATGCCCGTAAAAAGCTTTTTGCGTAAAAGGTAAAAACGTAAACCATAAAAGGTAACCGTAAAAAATTTGCGTAAAACGTTAAAAAATTTTACGCTAAGCGTACACCTGTAAAAGTTTTTGCGTAGAAAGTTTCCGTGAAAAGGTACACACAAAAAAGGTCTCCGTAAAATTTTTACGTAAAAAGGTTTCGGTAAACTTTTTACCTGTAAGGTTTTTTGCATAAAAACGGTTTCTGTAAAATTTTTACACTAGCATAACTGTTACATAAACAGTTACGTAACCCGTAAAAAAGTTACTTCCCGTAAACTTTTTTCGCGAAAGCTTTTATGTAAAAAATTAAAAATGAAAAGGTACATAACCCGTAAAAAAGTTTTTGCGAAAAAAAAAAGGACGAACATCGCGTAAAGAGGTTTTTGCGTAAACCGTAAAAAATTTGCGGAAACCGTTAAAAATTACACCTGTAAAAGTTTTTGCGTAAAAAGTTTCCGTGAAAAGGCAAACTAAAAAAAGGTCTCCGTAAAATTTTTACGTAAAGAGGTTTCTATAAACTTTTTACCTGTAAAGTTTTTGCGTACAAAGGTTTCTGTAAATTTTTTACGCCAAGCATAAACCGTTTTAAAAATGTGTGCAGTATGTAAAACGTAAAAAAGGTTACCGTAAAAAGGTAAACTTTGTAATTTGCGCAACATTTACAAAAAGTTTCCGTGAAAAGGTACACACAAAAAAGGTCTCCGTAAAATTTTTACGTAAAAAGGTTTCGGTAAACTTTTACCTGTAAAGTTTTTTGCATAAAAACGGTTTCTGTAAAATTTTTACACTAGCATAACTGTTACATAAACAGTTACGTAACCCGTAAAAAAGTTACTTCCCGTAAACTTTTTTCGCGAAAGCTTTT
The DNA here is from genome assembly GCF_002127325.2 of Helianthus annuus. Taxonomy (NCBI): domain Eukaryota; kingdom Viridiplantae; phylum Streptophyta; class Magnoliopsida; order Asterales; family Asteraceae; genus Helianthus; species Helianthus annuus. Next base: position 166,232,878 of record NC_035437.2, read on the forward strand.
ATGTAAAAAATTAAAAATGAAAAGTTACATAACCCGTAAAAAAGTTTTTGCGAAAAAAAAGGACGAACATCGCGTAAAGAGGTTTTTGCGTAAACCGTAAAAAATTTACGGAAACCGTTAAAAATTACACCTGTAAAAGTTTTTGCGTAAAAAGTTTCCGTGAAAAGGCAAACTAAAAAAAGGTCTCCGTAAAATTTTTACGTAAAGAGGTTTCTGTAAACTTTTTACCTGTAAAGTTTTTGCGTACAAAGGTTTCTGTAAATTTTTTACGCCAAGCATAAACCGTTTTAAAAATGTGTGCAGTATGTAAAACGTAAAAAAAGGTTACCGTAAAAAGGTAAACTTTGTAATTTGCGCAACATTACAAAAAGTTTTACGTAAACGGTAAAACGTAAACCTTAATATGTTTTGCGTATTCCCTATAAAGTTTATAGAAGACGTATAAAATCAGCAGGAACCAACATAATGTAGGACGTATACCTTTTTCAATGTGGCAACATAAAAACCGGGAAATGTTCCAGGAATTTTAACGTAGAGTGTAAAAACCTTTTCGTTTATTTATGTGAAACGCAAAAAGCTTTTTTTTACGGTAAGACATACACGAAAATCATTAAATGCAAACATAAAACCTTCATATTATATAGGATCGATTAAACGTGAATTTTTTTCTTTAAAACTTAATACATTCTGTGGGACAAAAAAGGATAATAAAAATCAATAATCACACTCAACTTGTAAACACACAAAAAGGGAAGTGGTAGGTATGTCTGTAAGGAGAGGTGTTTTGGAATTGGACAAAACATCTTTTCTTAGTTTGTCATTTAGTCAAAAATAGTAATGGGCTTGGAACCACTCATTTTTTCCTTTGGAGTTGAAGTGATAACTGCACAAGGGTCAAGTGTCATGCACCAAAAAGGTCAGGAATATCTATAAGTGCAGTTGGAGAAAAAAGCACAACTCCTCTTGTCACCTTCCTTTGTTTGTATCTCTATATATAGTATACCGAATTAGGTTGTTTTTCATCCCAAACCATAGAACAAAAAGACATTCTCTAAATCCACTAACCGACTTCAATAACCAAAAAGGAAAAGCAGATGGCAGATGGCCGGAAAGTTTGGCGCCCACGCAAACCTGTCCCCCCCGGAGGTGAACTAACAAAACATACATGTGTTACATTGTCTTAGCGCGTCGCTTATTTAATTTTTTTTTATTTTTAAAAAAACGTTTTTGTTTACCTTCTGTCCAGGCTCGTCACCAAGACCTCCCAATCAAAATGCGAAAGCCAAAACAGTGCAAGTGTGGAGCAAGACGGGATTGGTGTCTAACCCAGACACTATTTGGCTCCCTATCCAGCGCGAAGACGGTGTCTCAGGGGTGCAAGTATGGGATCGTCGCCGACTGGGTATGAATTCGGAACCAGATTTGGCTTGTTATCCCAGGCAAGCCACGGGGTCTCCCCCGACCCCCCGCCGCCCCCCGCAAACAGCCTTTGGTTCGCCGGCTCCCCGGTTCGGTTCACCTTCTGCCCCCTTGAGCACGCCGGGGCCCGTTACGCCGGTTCGTGGGAACTTTGGTTCCCCGCCAGCCCGTTTTGCTTCGCCCCCTCTTGTTGGAGTTGCTTTTCGTACTCCCCAAGGAGCTGCTTTCAGGACGCCACCATCTGTGGGTGGAAGCGAGAGGTCAAAGGGCAAGCAGCCAATGACTCAGGTTTGGGTTCCTAAGGCGACCCAAGGGGAGGATCCTGATCCCTATCATGGTTCCAAGGATGCAGCGGCTGGTTCGGATACGGGATTCTTTTCGTGGGGCGCGGACTGCGACTCTGATTTGGATTAGCCATTGGTGAAAATGGTTTTCAAGCGTTTCGCTGGATGTGTAGTGCATGTGGGGTTTGGTCGCTAGGGTGTTTTGTGTGTCATGTGTTCCATTGCAGTGTTGTGTTTTTTTAAAACTTCGTTTGTAACCGATGTCTGTTTCGTAGTGTCTTGTTTTATGCATTAAAATGCAACGTATGTGTCTGTAAAATGTTTCGTTCAACTAATAAAAATGGAACGCGGTGTATGTGCTGTAATGTTATTTTTTTTAGCAATGATAAAAATTGCCTGGACCGTAAAAAATGGAACGCGGTGTATGTGCTGTACTGTTTTTTTTTTTATCACTAAAAATGGAACGCGGTGCATGTGCTAAATTTAAGGTTTCGTAACACTTTTTTACGCCCAAACTTTTACAGATATACGGTAAGCGTAAAAAGTTTTTTATACGTTTTTAGGCATTTTTTTAACTTTAACCTTTTATGGGTTACGATCTACTTTTTACGGAAAAGCTTTTTTTGCTTTTACGCAAAACTACGTTTTAAGGAATACGCAAATTTTTACTTAAAACTTTTTAAGGAATACGCAAAACATATTAAGGTTTTTCGTTTTACCGTTTACGTAAAACTTTTTGTATTGTTATGCGAATTACAAAGTTTTCTTTTTTACGGAAACCCTTTTTGCTTTTTACATATTACGGGAAACCCATTTTTAAGTGGTTTCTGCTTAGCGTAAAATTTTACGGAAACCTTTTTATGCAAGAACTTTACAGGTAAAAAAGTTCACGGGAAACCTTTTTGACGTAAAGAATTTACGGAAACCTTTTTTTAGTTTACCTTTTCACGGAAACCTTTTTATGTAAAAAAAAGTTAGCGTTATATTTTTTTAACGGTTTAGGCAAAATTTTTACGTTAACCTTTTTACGAGAACACACAAAAAACATAAACTAAGTACTATTAACCATACCACAAAGGGGGGGGGGGTTGCTTTATACATTAATTGTCATACCAAACTTACAGATATAATATACCAAAAACTATTACCTAGTCCAAACACAGCCATACTGGTCAACAAAAAAGACACGTCAACCCAACCATGCACCACATAAGTCATAAGGTGAACCCCCGATGCAAAAAAAGGAACCCCCCCGTCACGCCGCCCCCTTCAGCCCCAGGTCTAAGGTTCTGCAGTCTTGCGTTTCTCTGGGCAGTTGCGGGAGTCATGCCCGGTTACAAATCGGTTGCATGTTCTGCATAATCGCTTGGGCTTTTGGTGGTTCTGGACTGCCCTCTCACCCGGCCCAATCCTGCGTTTGTTTGTCCCGCATCCCTTATTGCGTACGCCTTGAGGATTGGAGCAGGAAACGGGGGTGCTCTCCTCATCTTCCACCACCACGCCTAGCATATCAGCCATAACCTGTGACTCTGTTGCCTCGGCGACTCTTTTACCACGTCGATCATCATTGAATTCTTTTGTCCAGTCTTTGATTTTCTCAACGAAATCCTCCATCGCTGCCCGGTCGCCCATCACAGCCTCAAACGCTTCAGAAAAGCAGTCCACTAGGGTGTTCCTGGTCAACGAAACCGGAGACAAGTCTACCCCATACCTGAATTCTACACGGAAAACCGACTTCGGCAACACGTGACGTCCCCAGCGACTAACCACATACTTAGCCGGGATTTCGTCCACCTTTGTTTGCCGGTATACGCAAAATATATGCCTGCAAAGGTATCCAATACGGCACCAAAGGTTACATGAGCATGTTGTAGTGTCCTCGACTGGGTCCACTTTAACCTGCACCATGTCGGAAAACACACCCACGTTATAAAAAAAGCGGGTACTGAAAAGAAAAAAAACGGGGAGGGGCCATTACCGTGAATTCATTGACGACATCGGAACGCTTGTCCAAATGCGTAACAGTATAAACCTTTCTCCCGTCGACTTCTTCGACCCCGGTAGTATAGCAGTGTAAAAGGCCCTTCAGGATCTCTTTGCGGACCTCGATGAATATGGCCGGGGAATACAATAATGCGCAGTGCTTCTCTATCGCCAAACCAGATCTGAACTCGTGTGCGCGATCATCCGCCTTGAAGTCCCCAACCCTCTGCCTATAGCGTTGGGACTCCATCGTGGAGTCATAACACAAAAAAAACTGGACAAGGGTGTTCGCCCAGGACGAGCTCACCTTAAACGTAGAGTTCGAACTCTCGCACCGGGACGTAGTCTTCATCAAACATGACATTGGGATTTCTCTAAAGTATGCCGGGACCCACATCTCCTTTATGTTGTACATGTCTCTCAGCCACTCGTGACCTTCAAGCCCATACTTCTCTAGAAGCTTCCCCCATCTCCTCTCGAATGTCCCCGGTTTAATATAAATGTTCCACACCAGTTTGTGAACGGCAGCCCTGAATTCAGTGTTATGCGCGACCTCTCCTGTAATCTGGAAAGAAAAAAATGCCAAAAAAATGAGATAAATTAGTTCAGCCAACAAAAAGAATCTCGTATAGAAATAAAAATGAAAAAGACATGAAGGGGCGACAGTTCCACCTTCGCAGGTAGTTTCTTCATGATGTGCCACATGCACAGGCGATGGAGTGAACGATCAAACACAGCAGCCACTGCTTGCCGCATGGCCGGGTCTTGGTCAGTTAGCACCAGGGTGGGCTGCTTGTTGTGCGTGTCGAGGAAAGCCCTTAACAGCCACGTGTAGGCCTCAATTGTCTCACAAAACAATAGCCCCGCTCCAAAAGTGACGCATCGCTTGTTGTTGTCAACCCCGGTAAACGGAACGAAGATCAGATTGTACCTGTGTGTACGACGTCAATCAGTTATAACGCGATTAACCCAGTTGAAACTTTCGAAAAAAGATATATAATGAAAAAAATATATATATATAAACCCAAACTTGAAGGCTGTGAAAATTTACTTGTTGGTTTGATAAGTAGCGTCGAATGCGAGGACGTCGCCGAAAGCCTGATAGTTGACCTTGGAAATTTCATCCGCCCAGAACATGTGTCGAATTTCGCCGTTTTCCACGCTGTACTTAAAGGTGTAGTTCGGCAGGTGGTTGACCCGATCTTTCATCTTCTCGATCACCAAATGTGCGTCCCTTGATGCAAAGTTCCGAAAGTCATCAGCCGTCCCTTTGACGTTGTGGTGCCCCCCCTAAGGTTAACTTGTAGCCTATGTGCCATCGACGGTCCGACCTTGCTAAGACTTGCTCGATGGATGAATTCTTTAGTAAAAAAATCAAGCTTCCGGCGTTTTTTCGTTAGATCTCTGTTATGCCATGGGACCATAGGATGGTTATGGTTCTCTTCAAAGTGATACAACACCCAAACACCAGATGACTCATCAAACCTCACACGTGTGCAAGCTTTACAGTCACACACACGGAAAGTGGCCTGCCTTATCTTCAGCGATGTCTCGTCAAGGCTATTGAAGTCCCTATTCTGGCTATGCGGCTTCCCGTGGTTGGAACAAACAATGTACCGGTGCGTGATAACTCCTTTCTTTCGCTTAATTGTCCCAAGCCTAGTTGAAAACCCACAGTGACCTGCGTAGTGGTCATACATCTCCGGGACGTCTTCCCATTGCTGAAACACGACCTCGATTCTTGGTTTTATGTTTTCCGGAGCAGCTGGGCACCAGTAGCGTGTCCCATTTGGAGTGAACCAGGAAAAGCACTCGTCCTCTGACTCTGGGGCGTGGTCTGCGAAACAAAACACACCAAAAAATTTTATACACCTCAGTCATAAAAAGCCAACTACAATAAAAAAACTAATATTGGGTGGGGGGTGCAGCAGCAAAAAAAGAATACACACAAAACCATGTGTTTATATTTTTTCAAAAACAAAAAATCTATGATGACCAACAATTAACTACTTTTTTACACTGAACGTAAAAAATCAACCCCCCACTCTCAAAAAACATCTGTTTGTATACAAAAAAAAAAGGAATAACAAATACAACATAAAAGAATTGTGGGTGAACTGACATCAAAAAATGCAAAAACTAATTTTCACAATTAACATAAGAGGGTGAGCAAGTATAAAGTTAACCCCCATCATTCAACCCCCGCTTTTTATTTTTCTTTGATACCTATGCAAAGTCAGTTCCCAAAAAAAAATTAAGAAAAGTCAAATTAAGGTTTTGAACGGGATATGGGTTACCAATGTCTGTTGCCTGGTTTGGGGTCATCAATGGAGTCCGCGAACCACCAGAACTTGATCCTCGCTCAACACCCACAGTAACCGGCGTCCCAGAGAGAGCAAACTGCTCCAGAAACAGAGTGCCTTCGACATCAATCCCCGCTCCTGATCCCCGTTGTGGGGTGCAAATGATAAGATTATCTGCATCGGCGACTTCTCCTTCCAAGTCGCCACTCGGAGGTTTATACATTTTGCTGGGTGTTTTTGAATTTTGGTTTGGGATTCTCCAGTGAAGGGGGGTGATTGATGAAGGAGGTTTTTAGGAATTGGTAGATAGAAAAGAAAAGGCCAGAAGGTGAATGTGTGGGGTGATTCAAGAAGTAGAGCTTCGTTATATAAAGAATGAAGGAAAACATTGGGATCAATAAAATCTACAGTGCTATTCGTATTATTTCTGACAAATCGAAAAATGGAAAACGGAAATGACAGGGGGGCGGTGGCTGATTGAAAAGGGAAGGGGGGGTTAAATTACCATATTAACCTTCAGAAAAGCCATGTGGGTAAATGACATGTCAGCTTGTTATTGGATAATATTAGTTCTCATGGTTCTTACAACTGGAGGTGGTTCTCATTTTAGCGGTCCCCTATATATATATATATATATTATATAGGCCAATTAACGTACCAAATGGCTTAATGTACATTGTGTATGCGATTGTTTTCCAACGTGCGATTTTATGTTTCAACCATGCGATTTGTGATTTAAAACACCCCCATGCGATTTATATACACACCCATGTGATTTCACCCATATACACAACATGCGATTTTCCAGATTTTACGCATACGTCTATTTTATATAACATGCGATTTCAAGTCGCGTACGTTCGTACGATAAGGACTATTGTTCGTTACACTTATATATATATATATATATATATATTAACCATTTCTAATTTCTCCATACGTTATCATTTAAAAAAAAAGCACTAATATTTTTATCTTTCGTTCGAGTATATTTGAGCATATTTTTATGACATAAAAAAATAATTAAGGTGTCCTATTTTTTTCAGTACTACTATTTATTACTATACATCTGCGACATTACGAAAAAACTAAACCCTTAACCCTACTCCCACCCCCAAAAACCTAACCCCTTCAACCCCCACCCCCTGCCCACCCTCAAAAACTAAACCCGAAACCTAAACTCCCAAATACATACCCCTAAAAGCTAAACTAAACCCAACACTTAAACCTTAAGGCTAAATTACATGTTATGGTGCACATGTGGACTACTATAATAGTAGTATTGAAAAAAAAAAAGACGACACGTTAAATCTTTTGTTTGTATCAAAAAAAGTATGCTTGAATATACTTGAATGAAAGATAAGAAAATCTGTGATCTTATGGTGCAATTTTTTTTAAAAAATAATAACATATGAAGTAGAAAATGTTTGAAAAGTTATATATATATTTTCAATTTGCCCCTCCTTCATTAGAAATCTCACCGCCCCCCCCCCCCATTTTATGGTTTTGAGTGAGTTTTTAGTCTTCTCACATTTAAGTAGTTTTCTCATGATCTTCTCCCTATATTATATATATATATATATATATATATATATATATATATATATATATAGAGAGAGAGAGAGAGAGGATAAATCATGAAAAAACTAGTTTAAACGAGAAAACCTAAAAACTAACTAAAAATGTCTAAAAACATACCAATTTTTTTTTTGAATTTTTTTTATTAAAATTCGCTATACAAAAAAAAACCTAAAAAAAAGTTGTACTGAACTTGAGCAATAATACGAAAAAGGCTAAACCACCTAACCCACCCTCCACCGACACCCCCCAAAAACCTAACCCCCCACCCCCCCCCCCCTAAAAAAAAAAAAAAATCCACCTTCCCACCAAAAGCCTAAACCCCCACCCCCACCCCAAAAAAAAACCTAACCCCCCTGGATCTGACTCAGAATTACTCAAACCGGTTTAATTTCAGCTGAACACACATTCTCGCTTTATGAAGTTCTTGCTCGGATTTTGTTATTCTAAAGAACCCAAGCCACAATGGACCTCAGACACGATATTTTGTAGGTTGTTCCAAGGCTTCTGCAAACACGAAATTAGCTGATGCAAATACCACTAACCATTTGGTTTTTTTCCAATCACTTTCGGAATCACTGACTTTCAAACTTTTTCTTCATGTTATTTTTTTTGGATACTAAACTAAATGGTGATGTACATATCAGGTTCAGCTGAGAGGGTTCTAGTTTTTGTCCTAGTATGAGGTGATTATCTGTGTAGGCTAGTTTAAGGGATTTGTCCAAGGCAGTTGTGGGAATGAAGCAACGATATAATGAGGTAGGGTTTGTAATAACTAATTAGTTATAACTCATTATATATATAGGCGAAAGTGAATATGGTGTAGTCACACACCCAAGTTTAGATTCGAAAGTTGAAACCCTTCACAACCACGTCCTTTTGGTAAAAAAACCAAAAATTAAATCTAAATCACTTTTTTACATCCTCTTTTTTTCCTCTGTAATTTATGCCTTTTTTCTAGATTTATTTTTAGGGTTTATAATGAAAATGACGCAATGTTGAAGGTTAGCGTCTAAGCTTGCTTCTTTTTCTAGATTACTATTTATTTGTCGAACATCGATTATTTGCGTTTTATTTGGCGTTAAATGTTGAATAGTTATTTAGTTAGGTGTTATTTAGGCGTTGATTATTAGAAACTTTGTGGATTATTTAGGCGTTAATTTTTTGTTAAGACATAAATGCACATATTTCCAACTCGAACATGGTATATGAATTACCCTGGTTAGAATTAGAATTACAATGACATCCCATGATTCATGAGTCCATGTTATAAATACATACAACTTTTCATAAACTCTTATGATTATCTCTTTATCAAAAAAGTCACAGCAAACTAGGGATTTTACCACAGTAAGCCTTAGACGTAAATGACCCTTTGCCTATCAATATACTGGATGACTTAACAATATTTTTTTTTTTTTTGAACGGCAAATTTGGATCACTGACGGACCACTGGAGTATCATCGTGCCACCAACGGAACCACCCGATCATATCCATCTCCACTAGGCATACTGCCTATACACCAATTCAGGAGAAAACCCAATATATAAGGGAACCCCCCCCTTGTGGGAATCGAACCCAGGACCTATTGGTCCCAAAGCCTTACCCCACCCCCAAGATGCCACTAGGCTATAAAGCCCTGGGCGACTTAACAATATATTAAGAAACATAACAATCGTCACGACCCATCCGGGCCAACCGAAAAACCCAGGACCCTTAAAAGAAAATAAGTTATGAGTATTTACCTTTTAGCTAGCTTCCAACCAAAAACGGTTTTAGTATAGTAAAAGCCGTAAAGTCAAAATATCAAAACTCAAGTCCGAATATCTGGGGGGGGGGGTTTCTATAGTTTGGAGAGAACAGATTCAGTTATCTCTGTTAGAATGTATACTAGTCATAAGTTAGTTCCTTAGACATGTAGTTACTAAAGAATAAGATCGGTTCGCTAGATTAAGCGTAGATTTATTAGAATGTGGTTTATACCTATCTGAGTGTAAGGACTCATTGGATAAAGGTTAAGTAAACCAACATTCTGATTTGGGAAGGTTTTAAAAGGTTTTGACCCGTTTCGCTTAGTTTATGCGAACTAAGTTCGCATAACTAGTTATGTGCCTAAAGACAGGTTTAGAAGGTCGGATGGGCATATAACAAGTCCAAGTAGTAAAATATATTTTCCGTTGAAGTATATACTGATCTAAAGTCAGATTATAAGTCGGTTTAGTTTAAAACCATTTATTTAGCTACTTTGACCACATAAGGGTATTGTGGTCATTTTCAATAATAATTTCAAGACTTATCATTTAACCCATCAAACAGAATGACCATATGGTATAACTTTAGAGAGTTATAATCAACAATAGTATGGTCTCAAAACAAGTTTAAAACAGAAAGTCAAAACGCTTGACTTTTGACAAAAAATGAAGCTCTAAACTGAATTGGACGAGTTGAGCATGCTAACATCAGTTTATATAAGTTATAAAACTTGTATATATGCTAAAAAACACTTAGTTATAAGTTATAGAAACCATTTATACCATTTAGTCGGAAATTCAACTTTTACGTAACATGCTCAACTTATCAATTCAACTAGTAAACATGATTATCCGAGGGTACGATCACAGAGGGATCATACCAACGTTATTACGATCACGTAGGAAAGTTCGGATTGAACTTTACCTTACCAAAATGGTCATAAGCTAAAGTCAAACAGAAAGTCAACTGTTTGACTTTAAACTTCAATATAACTAAATAAAATGAAACAGAACAAGGGGAAACACTTATTTGGAAGTGTTGAGCAGAAAACTACTGAGAGGGTAGTCCTCTTGTCCAGAGGGAAGCTCCAAGAGTGATGAGAGTGAAAGAGAGGTGAATGAGCAAAGAATGAAGGAGTTACAATGGCTATTTATAGTTGAAGGAGTGGAATGAGATCATTCCAAGTGTTAAGGAGTGTTCTAGGATGATCCCAGGTGTGCAATGAGGTGCTAGAAGCTGCACAAGAGTGGTAAAATGCGAGATAGGTGGCATTGTTGCAGACTGCCTTGGTCTACAAGCATAAATCTGCCAGCTCGGTCCCTTACGGACCGTGAGGGTTTATAGCTTACGGTCCGTAAGGACCTCAGCGCCCCAGCATTATTTTCAGCTTACGGTCCGTAAGCTCCATTAGCTTACGATCCGTATGAGATTGCTAGGAAAAGTTATTTTGAGATTTTCACAACTTTAGTCCCTGGACTTTGATTCTTTAGCTAATTGACACTTTTATTCCATCTCCTTCCTTGTAGCTGGGATTAGTCGGAGATCCGGGACGTGTTTTATCTAAAGCACAATAATAATTTCTCTCTCCTTCATAGAGTCGGGATTAGTTGGAGATTCAGAACACGTTTTAGTGTACGTACAGTGTAGGTCCTTCCTCGTTCCACATAGTCGGGATTAGTTGGAGGTTTCTCCCTCCACGTAGTTGGGATTAGTTGGAGAATTGGACACATGTCATCACGTAGTTAGACGAAGTTTTCGGGGTGTTACATTTAGCCTATCAATATACCGGATGACTTAACAATATATTAAGAAACATAATTACACGAATCATATCATAACTTTATATATCTCCCTTATCTAATAAAGGAGAGTAGAGCATGGCATCACAATGCTGACGTGACAGCCTTCTAGGCTATCCAACAATACCTTTCTTATGTCATTTTTTGCATCATCAATTTTATATCTTCCAGTATTAACACCTTCTGTCGCAACCCCCGACCCCTACCCCGGAAGCGGGAGCCGTGAGACAGCAGCCGGTGGTATCGGTGTTTGTTAATTTGACAGCGGAATTTAAATCATCAGGAACGTAGTTAGGAAATAAATTTCAGAGCTTCAAAACACCAGACTTTTATATTTAAACAAATGGGATAAGACCCATATTTCATTCATAATATGTTTGTAGGGATAAACCCTAGTTGCTGAAAAACATAAACTTTTATTTAGGTAACTTTATAGCCACTTTCTTTAAGCCGTAAGTGCTCTACGGCTGGTGATGTGTGTAAAATGCAACATATAAATGACATCAATTAAGGCATAAAACTAACCCTTTTTAAGTACTAATGTTGGAAAAAGAGTGTTTTTGTCTTCCTTTTGTATTTTCAGGATGAAAAGAGATCAAAATCACAAAAGAAGCAAAAAGACAACTAATTCTACCATAAATACAAGAAAAGGAACAAAAGTAGACTGCCCGGACCCTCAACGGCACCTCCCAAGGCAAAAGAGAAGAAACAGAGTCTGAACACGCCCCGTGTCCAGCGAACACGGGGGCGTGCCCAGGAAGCAGCAGAAAAGACAAACCAGTAGAAGCTTCCATTGCCCACCACGGGGCCGTGTCCAGCGGGCACGGGGGCGTGGTGAAAGTACAGCAGGCGCATTAATTGTAATTGCGAATTACAATTAATGAAGAGAGAGAATGTCAGACGGGCACGGGGCCGTGTCCAGCGGACACGGGGCCGTGTCCAGCCTTCTGTTCAGCCTATAAATAGAGGAGCTTGGCTTCATTCTCTCTCATCCCTTGGCACACCACCTCTCTCACACTTCATCCACCACCCACCACCACCATAACACCATCATCCATTGTCCATCGTAGAGTGTGTGAGTCGTCTCGGGATCCAAGATTGATCGTAAGAGTTCTTGACAATCAAGGCCATGTTTGCCTAAGTCTCTTACATCACTTGGTGAAGACAAGTGTTTAGTATAATACTTTTTATTTTTAATCTTTTGCACTTTTTATTTGGTTTTGTATTAATGACTTTAATAACTAGTTACTTATGTTGAAGGTGATCTTTCCTTATCGTTTGTCCGTGGTGTCTTGGCATTATTTTACTGTCTATATAAAATAAAAGATTTTCACCATTCATATCTCCACGGTCTATATGGAGGTATGTTGGCTACCTGGTCGGGGGTTAAGGGAACGGTTTGGTAAGGGTCTTGCCCTTGTTCAGCGTTTAGAGGTCCTGCTTGGGACCTGGGTCAAATTTAGTAGGATCTCCTTCAATGCCCATAGGTATTGGATGGCGGGGATCCAAACTCTTTGACCCCCTGTCACACCCCGATTTCCACGTGTCTCACCGGTGGGCCCGGTGGGGGATTACCGTGACGATGTTGGCAACAATATAGTCAAACCACACAATTATATAATGCACAGCGGAAGCTTAAGATAAATATATAAACTTCAACCTCTGGTTGTAATATCAAATGTATTACAGAAGTTGAATATATCCACAGCGGATCAAAATAAATAAATATTGTTCATTCAGATACGGCATCGAGTTTGCGAGACTATTCGTGATGCTTAGGCAGCTAATACCAGCCAATTTCGTCTAGTACCTGCACTTAATCTTTTTGGGGAAAATACGTCAGTTTACACTGGTAAATACATTCAACTGACACATTTGAAAATGTTTATTAAAATTGATTTGAATGCACAAGGCACAAACTCTTTTATAATTTGGGAAAATTATAATAAAATCTTGTGAACGTTTTACATGTTCTTTTATGCGTTCAGTAGCCCGGGTCGTGCCGGGTTAAAGATTTATAGACACACCACATTGCGTAAAACCGTAGTATAAAAACCAACGGCTACGTCTTTTAATTTAATGTCGACACTTTATACCGGGTGTACGCCTACACCGGGATGTCGATGGTCGTGGCCATTTCGTAAAATGATGCCAAGGATATCCGGGACAACGGTCATTAAACCCCCCAAAGGCTTATAAGAAACAAAACTGTTTAAATGAGCCGATCATATTATTTAATTAACCACCTAAGCGATGGAAGAATACAATGCTCAATCAAGCGGTATTAATATACCGTAACCCAAGCCCATATAGGGGAAATAAGTTAAAGTATTTACCTTTGCAAGTATATTTCCTTAATTTGGATTAAATCACCGATAGCTTTTACTGGGGCTCCTAATCTGGAACGAAGGTTTTAATTAACCTCTTAGAATCCTAACGAGTCGTTATAATGGCCGTAGCCTAGACCGGTTGGTTCCGATATATATAGATATGGTTTAATCGCACGAAAAGGCAAAAACCGAGAATGGAATGTGATTCTGCCCCAAACAAGTTCAGAGACTTGTTTTATATGGGCTCAATGTTCACACTCTGGATTTTGGGGTTCAAATAATATAATTTGACCCGTATCGGCTAATTTATGAAAACTTGTTTCATAAGTCGAACCGTGCGCGCAATAGGCGAAACGGTTAACTATGAGAGTCGTACGCTTATTTCCTAAGTCAATATGCCTTAAAGAGGTTGTGGTATCAGTAGGATACCTTCCGTGATGCCCGTAACGAGTTTAAGTTAATATTATGCCCCGTAGGGGTTTTTCGGTCATTTTAAAGACTTTAAAAGGGCTTCTCGAGTTCTACAAGAAATCTGAGTTTCCCGAACAGCTTATAAAGCTTAAAATACTTTATTTATTATTTAAAACCAGTAGCAACTGGAATCGGGTCAAAAGACCTTGTAGAACTCATGTTTTGGCCGAAAAGGGCATATTCGGTATTAACCGAATCGTAGCCATAACCGCAGGTTATGAGCAAGGTAAAAATTATTAAAAATCTTTAAAATTCCCAAAATATTAATTTATAACAGTGGGTAAAAGATTTGGTGACGAAATCTCGGTTTAGATAGGCGTTATGCTAATTGCGCCGTTTATTACAAAAGTTTATTTTAATTTGCGCTAATTAGCATATCTCCCATTCTAGACCTCGGATTGACGTGAAACTTTATGGACATGCTTATAATTTAATAAGCAAGGTTCTGGTCCGTTCATGTGTCCGGAATACTCGTTTTATTTTCAAAAGGCCGTTATGGTCAACTTTTAGGCGAATGACGGAAATGCGCAAAAGACTCGGATAACTCGTGAACCGATCACAGAGGTTTATACCGACATGTGACCTGGTCCTAAGAGAGTCCTAAGGCATATCTATACCTCACTAAAACGGGTCAGAACTGAAGTCAATGCAAAAGTCAAACTTTTGTGACATTCGGCTCCGAACCGGGTCAATATAGCAAATGATCGATTCAAACGAGCGCAAACAAGTTTATATACTTATTATCATGTTTTATAAGTGTCAAAATAGGTTTCATAACATATACATTACAGATTATGCATAAATCGCTAAAATAGCTTTCTGTTGACTTTTTAACCGCACGTTTGACTCGATATTTGACATAGTTAGAGTGGTGATCAGGGGGAACCCTTTTAGAGGTTTATTACCCACATAAATACCAACTCATAACCACTTTTGATTCGTCATAAGACTGAACCATCACTGATTTATTGTAAAGTCAAACCGTAGTTACGACGGTTTGGTTTTTAGCTATTTACTAATCATAAACTGAATTGTAAATGATCTAGGCAACTTACAGAAGTTGAGAGCTGATTATAGAGCAGAGAAGAGGACTTGAGGGCTCTTGCAATGACCAGAGATGTGTGTTTTTGGTGTTGTGAATGTTATGTGCATAATGTGGCTATTTATAGCCAATGCCAAGCATCCATGATCATTACAAACACCTACAACAGTCCAGAGATGATGGGTAGGTGTCCCAGAGGGCTATGGGTCGAGTAGGGGGCGCCCATGCCTCATTGATTGATTGTTTGGTCGTTCATAAGCTCCAAAAGGCATGTAGTTACTAACATTCTGCATCTGGGCACTTTAGACGACCCGCATGGAAGTTCCATGCGTTTATAATGCGGGTCGCCTAAGATTCATATATCAGATGCGTAAAACAGGAGGCTCGCGGCCCGCCTCAACTTAAGTCTAACCTTCACGCGGGTCGCGAGAGGTTGAAATTCCAGAAATCTTAAATCTTTTGAAATGATTACGAAATCCTGGTAATTAATAACGAAATCTTTCGTAATGATTTACCTGACCTTTCGGTTTTGAAGGGGTAACTTTGCGGTTTGGCCCTCGGTTATTTACCGATAGGGGCCTCGTGTTATTTACCCGCATTTTTAAGTCCCCGGCTAGTTTATTAATTATTTGGAAAGTCTTAACTTTCACTGTTGATGCTTTTAACCCTTCTCCTACGAATTCGATCGTAACTTTCTCGTTTCATAACGAAACTTCGCGAAATTTATATGTTATATTTTAGTGAGTGTATAATACCGTTACAAAGCCTTGGGAACGTTAAAGGGTCACTCAGAGGTATAATTAAACATGTTGACACAGTTAACCCCTGTAGTTTGTAATCTCTAACTTTCTTTCGTGTTTCGCCTTCGTACGATCTATGATACATTCGTTCGAAGGTTCAAGCATTTATTTAGGGTTACTATACAGTATATTTACCCTTGTTGACATTTATAACCCTCGAATTTACATACTTTCAAGGTTTGTCAAAATTAGTCCTTTATTTATTATAGATGCCACGTGTAATCAAATGACACGTGTTAACACATTATTGGACACAAAAATTTGAGGTGTTACATCCTCACCCCCTTAAAATAAATCTCGACCCGAGATTTACTCAAATAAATAGGGGTACTTTTCTTTCATTGTTTTTTCGACTTCCCACGTATATTCGGGACCTCTACGAGCATCCCATTTTACCTTTACAATCGGTACGTGCTTTCTTCGAAGTTTCTTCACCTGTCGATCTTCAATCGACAAAGGTTTTTCTATAAACTTTAAGCTCTCATCTATATGCACATCTGTGTGTGGAATCACCAACGATTCATCGGCGAAGCACTTTTTGAGATTGCAGATGTGGAACACATTGTGAATTCCATTGAGCTCTTCAGGCAAGTTCAACTTATAGGCGACTGACCCGACCCGTTCAATGACCTCAAAAGGTCCTATGTATCTCGGACTCAGTTTGCCTTTCTTGCCGAAACGCATCACCCCCTTCCAGGGTGATACCTTAAGTAATACCTTTTCACCTACTTCGAAGTGAAAATCCTTACGCTTTGGATCAGCGTAGCTCTTCTGCCTATCGCGGGCAGCCTTGAGACGTTCCCGGATCTGGACAATCTTGTCCGTTGTCTGGAAAACAATCTCTGGTCCTGATAATTGGACCTCTCCTACTTCCGCCCAACAAACAGGCGATCTACATTTCCTACCGTATAATGCCTCGAAAGGCGCAGCCTTTATGCTGGTGTGGTAGCTATTATTGTAGGAGAATTCGATCAGGGGTAGGTTCTTATCCCAGTTACCACCTAAATCGATCGCACATGCACGAAGCATGTCTTCTAGCGTTTGGATAGTATGCTCACTTTGACCGTCCGTCTGTGGATGGTAAGCCGTACTAAAGTTTAGACGCGTGCCCAAAGATTGCTGGAAACTTTTCCAGAAGTGTGATGTGTATCTAGTATCCCTGTCGGAGATAATAGACACAGGTATGCCGTGTAAAGCTACAATCTTATCAACATACAGTTGGGCTAACATATCGGAGCTATATGTCTCCTTGATGGGTAGAAAATGAGCTGATTTAGTCAGCCTATCGACTATGACCCATATTGTATCGTTTCCTTTCCTGGTTTTGGGTAACTTGGTTATGAAATCCATAGTTACGCATTCCCACTTCCACTCGGGAAGTTCAGGCTGTTGTAGCAAGCCAGACGGCTTTTGGTGCTCGGCTTTGACTTGAGCACAAGTCAAGCACTTTGCTACATGGGCGGCTACAGACTTTTTCAAGCCTATCCACCAATAATTTGCCTTTAAGTCTTGGTACATTTTGTCTGCACCCGGATGGACTGAGTATTTGGAACTATGGGCTTCCTGGAGGATAACATCTCGTAGTCCTCCATAAATTGGAACCCATATACGTCCGTTCAGTCTAAGGATTCCATCCTTGCTAAGAGTCAACTGCTCCTCAGTTACTCCTAACTTTTCATTAGGATAATTAGCTTCCAACACAGCCTCTCGCTGTGCAGCCAAAATCCTTTCAATTAAATTGTTCTTGACCTCAATGCCCTTGGCATTGATTCGAATAGGTTTTACCCTTTCTTTTCTGCTTAAGGCATCAGCGACTACATTCGCCTTGCCGGGATGGTACCTTATTTCACAATCATAGTCATTCAAGGTTTCCATCCAACGGCGCTGCCTCATGTTCAACTCCTTCTGGTTGAACAAATGCTGGAGGCTTTTGTGATCAGAATAAATCACAAATTTAATACCATAAAGGTAGTGCCTCCACAACTTTAGTGCAAATACAACGGCACCCAACTCCAAATCATGGGTGGTGTAATTCTTTTCATGCACCTTTAATTGCCTTGAAGCATAGGCAATCACCTTGCCCTTCTGCATAAGCACACACCCCATGCCCGTGTGTGATGCATCGCAGTAAACTACGAATTCATCTGTACCTTCTGGTAATGTCAGCACAGGTGCGTTGCTTAGCTTTTGCTTCAGTATTTCGAAGGACTCTTGCTGCTTTGGGCCCCAAATGTACTTTTCTTTCTTCTTGGTCAAGGAAGTCAAGGGCGCAGCAATCCTCGAAAAATTTTCAATAAATCTCCGGTAGTATCCTGCTAACCCCAGGAAACTACGGATTTCGGTAGGCGTCTTTGGCTCTTGCCAGTTCATGACCGCCTCTACCTTAGCGGGATCCACTTGGATACCACGCTCACTCACAACGTGACCTAAAAACTGTACCTCTCGTAGCCAGAATTCACATTTCGAGAATTTGGCGTAGAGTTTCTCACGCTGTAGTAATTCGAGAATGCAACGGAGGTGCTTCTCGTGGTCAGCTTGATTCTTGGAATATATAAGGATATCGTCGATGAAGACGATGACGAAGTTGTCCAAATACGGCTTGCAGACGCGATTCATGAGATCCATGAACGCAGCCGGTGCATTTGTGAGCCCAAAAGGCATCACTAGGAACTCGTAATGACCATAGCGAGTCCTAAATGCTGTCTTATGTACATCCTCATCTCTGACCCTTAGCTGATGATAGCCCGACCTTAAGTCGATCTTTGAGAAGTAGCTTGCTCCTTGCAGCTGATCGAATAGATCATCGATCCTTGGTAAAGGATATCTATTCTTTATGGTAACTTTATTTAGCTCTCGATAGTCAATGCACAACCGCATTGATCCGTCCTTCTTCTTTACAAACAGGACAGGAGCTCCCCAGGGAGATGAACTAGGTCTGATAAAACCTTTCGCCAACAGTTCATCCAACTGGGTCCTCAGTTCTTTCATTTCCGTCGGAGCTAATCTGTAAGGTGCTCTCGCTATCGGAGCAGCTCCAGGAATGATGTCTATTCTAAACTCCACTTGTCTATCTGGTGGCAAACCAGGTAGTTCTTCGGGAAAAACCTCGGGGTATTCAGCAATGACAGGAAGATCCTCTATCTTCGGCTTAGGTTCTTCAATTATCACCTGAGCCATGTAAATTACGCAGCCTCTGTTCAAACACCTTGAAGCTTTCAGCATAGATACGTCTTCGGGCAATCCGTACTGCTTATCTCCTCGAATGGTAAGAGATTCACCACTCGGAGTCTTTAAAACTATCTGCCTTTTGCCGCAAATGATTTGGGCCTGATTACGGGATAACCAGTCCATGCCTAGCACAATGTCAAAACCCGCTAATTTGAAAGGAAGTAGAGATAAAGGAAAAGAATGGTTCCTAATGGACATTTCACATCCTTCTAGAACAGTTGAGACGGTTTCTATCGTGCCGTCCGCTAACTCTACTTCGTATTTCATATCAAGGGTTTTGATAGGCATATTTAGTAGTTGGCAAAATTTCTGGTCTACAAAGAATTTATCAGCGCCAGAATCGAATAGTACTCTTGCAAATATATTATTTACGAGGAAAGTACCTGTAAGTACGTTGTCGTTCTGGACCGCTTCCTTTGCATCCATGCGAAAAACTCTCGCATTTGACTTCTTTGTCTCTTCCGCCTTCTTGGCATACTTTGGGCAGTTACTCTTGATATGCCCCTTTTCATTGCAACCGAAGCAGGTTGCGTCCTTGATCTTTTTGCACTCTACAGTCTTATGATCCTTGGACTTGCATAGTCCACAGGAAGGAGTCTTTGATTGCGACTGTGAGTTCGATGCAAATCTGCATTTCCCCGAGTGGGGTTTCTTGCAGATCTTGCAGTTGGGCCTTTCACCAGTTTGCCCATCCTTCTTTGCTTCCGACCCTCTTTTGCCTTCACCGTTTCCACGGTGCTTCTTCCCTGATCTTCGTGAGGTATCATCCTCACGCTTTCTTTTCTCAGCCTCCTTGTTCCTTAGTGTCCTCAGACGGACAGCATCTAAAGTTAGAGACAAGGAGAGGTCAGTAACTGACCTGAAGGTCGTCGGCCGGGAGGCTTTTACACTCGCCTTTATTGCAGGCTCCAAGCCCCCAATAAAACGGGCGATTCTTCGGGGTTCTGGTGTCACAAGGTATGGGACCAGACGAGACATTGTATTGAAACTCGTCAAATATGCCTGGCAGTCCAGGTTCGTCATCACCAGTGACACAAAGTCAGCAGGATCTTCTCAACCTCATGCTGAGGGCAGTAGTTTTCCTTAATGAGAGCAATAAATTCCTCCCATGTCATCTTGTACAAAGCAGACTTACCAGATGCCTGCACCAACGCCCTCCACCATGCAAGGGCCTCGCCCTTAAATGACTGGGACACATATTTCACCACATCCCTCGCTGCACACCCGCTGATGTCCACAATAGTGTCCATCTCATCTAGCCAGGTGATACAATCAACAGCACCTTTCTCCCCTGTAAATTCCCGGGGCTTACACGATACAAAGTATTTGTAGGTGCAACCCTTAGCATTTGATGCATCAGTATATTCTCTATCGTGATGAACGCTGTTCTCAGTGGACGAGTGTTTGTCGTCATCTTTCTTGGGTTCAGAGGGTGGTTTGGAGTGTGTCTTTGGTTTAGAGGGTGGTTTTGACACGGTTCTGCCTTGGGACTCAGTATATTGACGATCAAGAGCTGCCTGAACATCATTGTCAATCAGAGCCTTCAGTTGTGCGCCTGTCAGATGTACTGGCGTATTGTCGTATTCATCATCATCAGTATGGCTATTCTCTCCGTTGGGATCCGCCATTGTAACTTGAATCTGTTACAGAAGATAACAAAATTTTATTCAGGAGATTATTATATAATTGTCTTTTATGACAATTTGTCAACCATGGTACAGAGACCATATTTGGTTAACTTATTATTTCATTAAATATTTGGATTTGAATATATCCTATTTCAGCTATATAAATAGTATTGGCGGCATAAAGCCTAATCACGAGGATGTTTTATAATATTAGCCGAGATTTCAGAGAATCAAAGGCATAGAGAGTTGAATCGTAGTTCTTTTATCTCTTTCTGACAGAGAGTCATAGACTACCACTGCCTTTTGTCTTTATAAGACAATTATTATGGCCCATAGGCACTACACCTCTAATGGATGTTTTAATATGGTTGGCCCGTAGGCACTACATCTCTAATGGATGTTTTAATATGGTTGGCCCGTAGGCACTACATCTCTAACGGATGTTTTTAATATGGTTGGCACGTAGGCACTACATCTCTAACGGATGTTTTTAATATGGTTGGCCCGTAGGCACTACATCTCTAACGGATGTTTTTAATAATACTGGCCGTAGGCACTACATCACTAACGGATGTTTTAATAATACTGGCCCGTAGGCACTACATCACTAATGGATGTTTTAATAATACTGGCCCGTAGGCATTACATCACCAATGGATGTTTTAATAATACTGGCCCGTAGGCACTACATCACTAATGGATGTTTTAATAATACTGGCCCGTAGGCACTACATCACTAATGGATGTTTTAATAATACTGGCCCGTAGGCACTACATCACTAATGGATGTTTTAATAATATTGATCACCTTTATTGGTGATTTAACCCACGATTTATAAATCATTTAGTTGGGTTTTCAAATCCTTAAAGGATTATTGTATAAGAATGACGTGCGTGATTTTAACGAATCACATCTGCCATGATTGTTAACATGCGTACAGAGGTTAACAGGGAAGCAGAATCTTTTCATTTAGGTCGTACCATCTTGACTGGATCTTAAAAGACACCAAGCTAGGTTTCACCTTTAAGATTCTTTATCTAGGCAGATCAATATAAAAGGAATGGTTTTGATTTATTTTATACATATTAAAACAAAACTCATAACATACATTCCAAAATCTCAATTACATTTACATATTGCCCTAAACGGGCCTTTCAAATAGTACATACCTCCATAGGGGTTTAAAAATAAGTGACAAGTCCACGCAGGGACTAGTACAAGATAGATGTCCATGCAAGGACTAAAGATAAGTCCACGTAGGGACTGAAATACGATAAGTGTCCACGTAGGGACTTATTTCAAAGTAGAAATTACATTAGTACAACTATTAAGGGCTAATGGTCACGTTTCTTCTTTTTGCCCTTTAGTAGGTTCGCCAAGCCCTTGAGAAATCCTCGGTGGCTTTTCTTTTCTTCCTCGAACTCTCTCTCCACACGATCTAGTCGATGGAGTATTTCTTCCTGTTCCGGAGGAGAGAATCGTGGTTGTGGCGCTTGATGCGGAACTGGAGGTCTGGGAGGTATTGGATACCCATGAGCTGAGTAGTCCGGTGGTCCCATGTTTCCATGTGCTCCGTCGGGGTAGCGCGCATTATATCTTGCCGACACCACATATGGGTCGCGCTCATAGCCGTAGTTGTATTGTGCTTGTGACGGTTCGAACGGGTTGTAAGCCGTTGGACCCGTGTAAGCAGGTATGGGTTGGTCATACCCAAATGGTGGCGAATTTTGTGCAGCTGGTGCGGAGTTCGCCTCCTGTATAGGACTTGAAGGTCCTTCTTCTTGTAGTGGCGGATAGTGGCTACTACTAGAATGTCGGGGAGCGCTGAAATGGATACCCCCTCCTCCTCGTGTAGACATACGAGCATTTGTTCTCCTACGCCTTGGCGGATCAGGTATTACTGGTTGCGCCGGTGGCGGAGGTGGTGGCGTAACTGCCTCAAAGCGTGAATCCTCAGAGGGATCCTGTGGATGTCGCGGTTGCTGAGATGTCTGTTGAGGTGGCGTGTAGTACCACTCATGTCGGTCAAACATCGCTTGGAAACTGTCAGGTCCTTGATAGGGCGTGCCATGGAAGGATGACCCATCAGAGACTTCTATCGGATGCGTGGGCGTACCACGGGCAGGTTCAGTTGGATTAGTATCTTCATCCATATGGTCTTCGGAGAAATGATCTTGTGGCCCTAATGGAACAAAGCCTGAAGGTTCCTGTATGTAGTCAGCTGGATTAAACTGACCTATGTAGTAGGGAGTAGGGTCGTCATAATTCCGGGTCGAAACCGAACGTTGTAGAGGTATGAAGGAAGGTTGTGGGTTGTTGGGATCATTTTCTGAGTTTGGCCCAAAGGAGTGCCGGTAGGATGGCGTCGAGCTGTGCGAAGTGGAATGCCTCGCGGGTTCGTAAAGATCTCTTCGTCGTTGTGGCTCTTCGCTCCGTGTCATCGAAGGATGTCTTGTACCAGATGGTCCAGCTTCGTTATCGTGATGTGTCACGACTTCTCCTCTGCCTCTTCTTCCCCTTCCTCTTCCTCGGAATATAACAGGTGGCATTTTCCTGCTTAATAAAACTTTAAATACGAATAATAAAAGAAAAGACAAAATTTTGCCATTCCTCTTCGAATTGTTATTCCAATTTTGTCCTAAGTTCTTGTCTAGACTCAAGTATGTGCAATTGTGTCATTGAGATTAAACACAATAGGGTAGTGTTTAATTCACTCAATGTTGGCTCTGATACCAACCCTGTCACACCCCGATTTCCACGTGTCTCACCGGTGGTCCCGGTGGGGGATTACCGTGACGATGTTGGCAACAATATAGTCAAACCACACAATTATATAATGCACAGCGGAAGCTTAAGATAAATATATAAACTTCAACCTCTGGTTGTAATATCAAATGTATTACAGAAGTTGAATATATCCACAGCGGATCAAAATAAATAAATATTGTTCATTCAGATACGGCATCGAGTTTGCGAGACTATTCGTGATGCTTAGGCAGCTAATACCAGCCAATTTCGTCTAGTACCTGCACTTAATCTTTTTGGGGAAAATACGTCAGTTTACACTGGTAAATACATTCAACTGACACATTTGAAAATGTTTATTAAAATTGATTTGAATGCACAAGGCACAAACTCTTTTATAACTTGGGAAAATTATAATAAAATCTTGTGAACGTTTTACATGTTCTTTTATGCGTTCAGTAGCCCGGGTCGTGCCGGGTTAAAGATTTATAGACACACCACATTGCGTAAAACCGTAGTATAAAAACCAACGGCTACGTCTTTTAATTTAATGTCGACACTTTATACCGGGTGTACGCCTACACCGGGATGTCGATGGTCGTGGCCATTTCGTAAAATGATGCCAAGGATATCCGGGACAACGGTCATTAAACCCCCCAAAGGCTTATAAGAAACAAAACTGTTTAAATGAGCCGATCATATTATTTAATTAACCACCTAAACGATGGAAGAATACAATGCTCAATCAAGCGGTATTAATATACCGTAACCCAAGCCCATATAGGGGAAATAAGTTAAAGTATTTACCTTTGCAAGTATATTTCCTTAATTTGGATTAAATCACCGATAGCTTTTACTGGGGCTCCTAATCTGGAACGAAGGTTTTAATTAACCTCTTAGAATCCTAACGAGTCGTTATAATGGCCGTAGCCTAGACCGGTTGGTTCCGATATATATAGATATGGTTTAATCGCACGAAAAGGCGAAAACCGAGAATGGAATGTGATTCTGCCCCAAACAAGTTCAGAGACTTGTTTTATATGGGCTCAATGTTCACACTCTGGATTTTGGGGTTCAAATAATATAATTTGACCCGTATCGGCTAATTTATGAAAACTTGTTTCATAAGCCGAACCGTGCGCGCAATAGGCGAAACGGTTAACTATGAGAGTCGTACGCTTATTTCCTAAGTCAATATGCCTTAAAGAGGTTGTGGTATCAGTAGGATACCTTCCGTGATGCCCGTAACGAGTTTAAGTTAATATTATGCCCCGTAGGGGTTTTTCGGTCATTTTAAAGACTTTAAAAGGGCTTCTCGAGTTCTACAGGAAATCTGAGTTTCCCGAACAGCTTATAAAGCTTAAAATACTTTATTTATTATTTAAAACCAGTAGCAACTGGAATCGGGTCAAAAGACCTTGTAGAACTCATGTTTTGGCCGAAAAGGGCATATTCGGTATTAACCGAATCGTAGCCATAACCGCAGGTTATGAGCAAGGTAAAAATTATTAAAAATCTTTAAAATTCCCAAAATATTAATTTATAACAGTGGGTAAAAGATTTGGTGACGAAATCTCGGTTTAGATAGGCGTTATGCTAATTGCGCCGTTTATTACAAAAGTTTATTTTAATTTACGCTAATTAGCATATCTCCCATTCTAGACCTCGGATTGACGTGAAACTTTACGAACATGCTTATAATTTAATAAGCAAGGTTCTGGTCCGTTCATGTGTCCGGAATACTCGTTTTATTTTCAAAAGGCCGTTATGGTCAACTTTTAGGCGAATGACGGAAATGCGCAAAAGACTCGGATAACTCGTGAACCGATCACAGAGGTTTATACCGACATGTGACCTGGTCCTAAGAGAGTCCTAAGGCATATCTATACCTCACTAAAACGGGTCAGAACTGAAGTCAATGCAAAAGTCAAACTTTTGTGACATTCGGCTCCGAACCGGGTCAATATAGCAAATGATCGATTCAAACGAGCGCAAACAAGTTTATATACTTATTATCATGTTTTATAAGTGTCAAAACAGGTTTCATAACATATACATTACAGATTATGCATAAATCGCTAAAATAGCTTTCTGTTGACTTTTTAACCGCACGTTTGACTCGATATTTGACATAGTTAGAGTGGTGATCAGGGGGAACCCTTTTAGAGGTTTATTACCCACATAAATACCAACTCATAACCACTTTTGATTCGTCATAAGACTGAACCATCACTGATTTATTGTAAAGTCAAACCGTAGTTACGACGGTTTGGTTTTTAGCTATTTACTAATCATAAACTGAATTGTAAATGATCTAGGCAACTTACAGAAGTTGAGAGCTGATTATAGAGCAGAGAAGAGGACTTGAGGGCTCTTGCAATGACCAGAGATGTGTGTTTTTGGTGTTGTGAATGTTATGTGCATAATGTGGCTATTTATAGCCAATGCCAAGCATCCATGATCATTACAAACACCTACAACAGTCCAGAGATGATGGGTAGGTGTCCCAGAGGGCTATGGGTCGAGTAGGGGGCGCCCATGCCTCATTGATTGATTGTTTGGTCGTTCATAAGCTCCAAAAGGCATGTAGTTACTAACATTCTGCATCTGGGCACTTTACGCGACCCGCATGGAAGTTCCATGCGTTTATAATGCGGGTCGCCTAAGATTCATATATCAGATGCGTAAAACAGGAGGCTCGCGGCCCGCCTCAACTTAAGTCTAACCTTCACGCGGGTCGCGAGAGGTTGAAATTCCAGAAATCTTAAATCTTTTGAAATGATTACGAAATCCTGGTAATTAATAACGAAATCTTTCGTAATGATTTACCTGACCTTTCGGTTTTGAAGGGGTAACTTTGCGGTTTGGCCCTCGGTTATTTACCGATAGGGGCCTCGTGTTATTTACCCGCATTTTTAAGTCCCCGGCTAGTTTATTAATTATTTGGAAAGTCTTAACTTTCACTGTTGACGCTTTTAACCCTTCTCCTACGAATTCGATCGTAACTTTCTCGTTTCATAACGAAACTTCGCGAAATTTATATGTTATATTTTAGTGAGTGTATAATACCGTTACAAAGCCTTGGGAACGTTAAAGGGTCACTCAGAGGTATAATTAAACATGTTGACACAGTTAACCCCTGTAGTTTGTAATCTCTCACTTTCTTTCGTGTTTCGCCTTCGTACGATCTATGATACATTCGTTCGAAGGTTCAAGCATTTATTTAGGGTTACTATACAGTATATTTACCCTTGTTGACATTTATAACCCTCGAATTTACATACTTTCAAGGTTTGTCAAAATTAGTCCTTTATTTATTATAGATGCCACATGTAATCAAATGACACGTGTTAACACATTATTGGACACAAAAATTTGAGGTGTTACACCCCCTCATAAGTTAACTACTATTAATACTATAACCCGGCTATTTAGGACTGTATCCCTGCTGACTCAGACTACTTAGCCGAGGGTAACGTCACCGCCAAAAGCGGGGCCTACCACAATTTGCATTAATAACTTAATTCATTATCTTTCAATAATCCGACCCTTTAGGATTGTATCCTTGCTGACTCAAACTACTGGGTTGAGGGTAACGTCGCCTTCAAAAGAGGGGCCTACTACAATAACTAAGATAATCTCTTAAACAAGTGTAAAAGTGCAAAAATAATCAAAGGTTATACTAATACACATGTCGGATCCAAGTGATTCATCTTGTCTATCTGTTTTTATTTTATTTTTATTTTCAGCATTTAGTTAGTTTTTATTTTTCTTAGTTTAAAACATTTTTCTAACTTTTTGATTTGATTAGACGTTGAGGATAAACCGGTATTAAAAGCTCTTGTGTCCTTGGACGACCTCGGTATCTGTAACACCTCGAAATTTTGCGTCCAATAATGTGTTAACACGTGTCATTTGATTACACGTGGCATTTATATTAAATAAAGGACAAATTTTGACAAACCTTGAGAGTATATAAATTCGAGGGTTATAAATGTCAACAAGGGTAAATATACTGTATAGTAACCCTAAATAATGCTTGAATCTTCAAACGAATAAATCATAGATCGTACAGAAGCGAAACGCAAAAGAAAGTGAGAGATTACAAGCTACAGGGGTTAACCGTGTCAACATGTTTAATTATACCTCTGAGTGACCCTTTGACGTTCCCAAGGCCGTGTAACGGTATTGTACACTCACTAAAATATAATATATAAATTTCGCGAAGTTTCGTTATGAAACGAGAAAGTACGATCGAATTCGTAGGAGAAGGGTTAAAAGCGTCAATAATGAAAGTTAAGGCTTTCTGAATAATCAATAAACTAACCGGGGACTTAACAACGCGGGTAAATAACACGAGGTCCTTAGTAGTAATTAACCGAGGGCCAAACCGCAAAGTTACCCCTTCAAACCCGAAAGGTCAGGTAAATCATTACGAAAGATTTCGTTATTAATTGCCAGATTCTGTTAATCATTACAAAAGATTTAAGAATTCAGAAAATATAACCTCTCGCGGCCCGCGTGAGGTTTAGGCATAAGTTGAGGCGGGCCGCGAGCCTCCTCATTTACTCGCCTGATTTCTTAAACTCAGGCGGCCCGCGTAAAAATGCATGGGAACTCCCATGCGGGCCGCGTGGGACGCCCAGATGCAGAAAACTTGTAACTACTTGCCTTTTGGAGCCTTTGAACGACCAACAACCAATAAATGAGGCATGGGCACCCTATGCTCGACCCATATCACTTAGGGGCACCTGCCCATCATCCATGATCACTTATAGCATGTGTTGTGATGATCTAATGGCCTTGTAAACACTATAAATAGCCACACTTGGCTCATAAGTTCACCACACCTCAAACACACTCATCTGATCATTTCAAGAGCTCTCAAGCATTCCTCTGTGTTCTTAAGTCTTCTCTCAAGCTTCTGTAAGTGATCTAACCCTTTGTGGTTTCACATTTCCTTAGTAAATAGCTAAAAACCAAACCGTCGTAAATACGGTATGACTTTAAAATAAATCAGTGATGGTTCAGTCTTATGACGAATCAAAAGTAGTTTTGAGTTGGTATTTATGTGGGTAATAAACCCCTAAAAGGGTTCCCTCTGATCACCACTCTAACTATGTCAAATATCGAGTCAAACGCGCACTTAAAAAGTCAACAGAAAGTCATTTTGCCGTTTTCTACATAATCTGTAATGTATACGTTATGAAACCTGTTTTGATGTTCATAAAACATGATATTAAGCATATAAACTTGTTTGCGCTCGTTTGAATCGACCATTTGCTATATTGACCCGGTTCGGAGCCGAATGTCGCAAAAGTTTGACTTTTGCTTTGACTTCAGTTCTGACCCGTTTTAGTGAGGTATAGATATGCCTTAGGACTCTCTTAGGACCAGGTTACATGATGGTATAAACCTCTGTGATCGGTTCATGAGTTATCCGAGTCTTTTGCGCATTTCCGTTAATCGCCTAAAAGTTGACCGTAACGCCATTTTGAAAATAAAACGAGTATTTCGGACACGTGAACGGACCAGAACCTTGCTTATTAAATTATAAGCATGTCCTTAAAGTTTCACGTCAATCCGAGGTCTAGAATGAGAGTTATGCTAAATAGCGCAATTAAAGTAAACTTTTGTAATAAACGGCGCAATTAGCATAACGCCTATCTAAACCCAAATTTCGCCACCAAAACTTTTACCCACTGTATTAAAATAATATTTTGGGAATTTTAAAGATTTTTAATAATTTTTACCTTGCTCATAACCTGCGGTTATGGCTACGGTTCGGTAAATACCGAATATGCCCTTTTCGGCCAAAACTTGAGTTCTACAAGGTCTTTTGACCCGATTCCAGTTGCTACTGATTTTAAATAATAAATAAAGTATTTTAGACTCTATAAACTGTTCGGGAAACTCAGATTTCCTGTAGAACTCGAAAACCCCTTTTTAAAGTCTTTAAAATGACCGAAAAGCCCTACGGGGCGTAATATTAACTTAAACTCGTTACGGGCCTCACGGAAGGTATCCTACTGATACCACAACCTCTTTAAGGCATATTGACCTAGGGAATAAGCGTAGGACTCTCATGGTTAACCGTTTCGCCTATTGCGCGCACGGTTCGGCTTATGAAACTAGTTTTCATAATTTAGCCGATACGGGTCAAATTATATTATTTGAACCCCAAATTCCAGAGTGTGAACCATAAACCCATATAAAACAAGTCTCTGAACTTGTTGGGTCAGAATCACACTCCATTCTCGGTTTTCGTCTTTTCGCGCGATTAAACCATATCTATATATATCTGAACCAACCGGTCTAGGCTACGGCTAATATAAGGACCCGTTAGGATTCTAAGAGGTTAATTAAAACCTTCGTTCCAGATTAGGAGCCCCGGTAAAAGCTATCGGCGATTTAATCGAACTAAGGATATATACTTGCAAAGGTAAATACTTTAACTTATTTCCCCTATATGGGCTTGGGTTATGGTATGTTAATACCGCTTGATTGAGCATTATATTTTTCCATCGCTTAGGTGGTTAATTAAATAATATGATCGGCTCATTTAAACAGTTTTGTTTCTTAAAAGCCTTTGGGGGGTTTAATGACCGTTGTCCCGGATATCCTTGGCATCATTTTACGAAATGGCCACGACCATCGACATCCCGGTGTAGGCGTACACCCGGTATATATTGTCGACATTAAATTAAAAGACGTAGCCGTTGGTTTTATACTACGGTTTTACGCAATGTGGTGTGTCTATAAATCTTTAACCCGGCACGACCCGGGCTACTGAACGCATAAAAGAACATGTAAAACGTTCACAAGATTTTTAATAATTTTCCCAAGTTATAAAAGAGTTTGTGCCTTGTGCATTCAAATCAATTTTAATAAACATTTTCAAATGTGTCAGTTGAATGTATTTACCAGTGTAAACTGACGTATTTTCCCCAAAAAGATTAAGTGCAGGTACTATACGAAATTGGCTGGTATTAGCTTCCTAAGCATCACGAATAGTCTCGCAAACTCGATGCCGTATCTGAATGAACAATATTTATTTATTTTGATCCGCTGTGGATACATTCGACTTCTGTAATACATTTGATATTATCACCAGAGGTTGAAGTATATATTTATCTTTAAAGCTTCCGCTGTGCATTTATAAAATTGTGTGGTTTGACTATATTGTTGCCAACATCGTCACGGTAATCCCCCACCGGGCCCACCGGTGATACACGTGGAAATCGGGGTGTGACAGGATCTTACCAACACTATACTACGTCCACGATGGGTGCACTTGCCCATATGTGTGTTTAGTGTTAGTGAATATCGTGTTTTATAAATTTAAAATTTGGCTAAAAGTGTAAAAAGGGGCTTAAATACTCATCAAAATAATATTACACTACACACGCATCAAGTTTTTGGCGCCGCTGCCGGGGACACAAGGATTTTAAGAAAGTTAGGAATCAACGGCCTAATCATATTTTTATTTTTCTCTAATTTTTTAGGATTTTTTTTTGTTTTTCAGCTTCTGCAGAGCTCAGCACGGGGCCGTGCCTGGTCGGACACGGGCCGTGCTCAGCATCGTTACTGGTAGTTTTTGTTTTTCAAGTTACAGAAGGCTGACCACGGGGCCGTGCCGGTGCAACACGGGGCCGTGTCCAACTTCCAGTAATTGGGATCTGAAAAACAATCACTGTAATTCCGACCACGGGGCCGTGTTCGCTCAACACGGGGCCGTGGTGAACCTTCTGACCAACATTCTTTTCTGTTTTTATTGCAGGACTTGGAACCCGACGCCAACCTCACGTAGTGTATGAGCTCCAGTTCCAATAAAGACATAAAAGAACCATTAGAAGAACCCGAACGCTTTCTCAGAAAAAGGTTAAAAGCCAAAAACCAAGAGAAGGTTTCGGGTGATCCACCTCCAATGGCGGACCAACGTACCCTTATGGATTATCTACGGCCCACCGTAGGTAATCTGGGCGCCGCTATCAATGCTCCGAATGTCGAAGCCAATAACTTCGAGCTTCGACCGCATTTGATACAAATGCTCCAAAACTCCGCAACCTTCCACGGGCTTGCGGACGAGGATCCCCATCTACATATAACTAATTTCTTAGAAATATGTGATAGCTTTCGGATCAATGGAGCATTAAACGACGCCATCCGCCTCCGTATGTTTCCATTCTCACTAAAAGACCGAGCGAAAGTTTGGCTCAACGCCCTCCCAGCTGGTTCGGTAAACACCTGGGATGAACTAGCCCAAAAATTTCTGTATAAGTATTTCCCTCCTGCTAAAACTGCTAAATTAATGACTGAAATTAATACATACTCACAAGAGGACGGGGAATCCTTATATGAAACTTGGGAAAGGTTCAAGGAGCTATTACACAAGTGTCCCCATCACGGCCTCGCAATATGGCAACAAGTATCCACTTTCTACAATGGATTGTTGCCACACACTAGGCAGACACTTGATTCTAGCTCCGGGGGACTTTTAGGTAACCGACGCCCACATGAAATATATAATCAGATCGAGGAAATTGCTCAAACCAATTTTCAATGGCACACCCCCCGGGGAAATAAGTCTATCGCCCCGGGCGCCCATAAGGTCGACGAAAGCACTTCTTTACAAGCCCAAATCGAGGCCCTTTCTTCAAAAATAAAAAAAATAGAAATGACAAAAACCGTCTCGGTTATGGCTTGTGAAGGGTGTGGTGGGTCACATGAAAATTGGAGTTGCATGAAAGAAACGGACGATCAACAAGAAATGGTAAACTACATTGATAATAGACCTAGGCCGTCAGGTCCTCCAACGGGAACTTACAACCAAGGATGGCGAAACCACCCAAACCTTGGTTGGAGGGAACCCGGCAATAGTAGTAACCAACAAACCCAACGAACAAACTTTCAGCAATCAAGAAATGAGTCACAAAATTTCACTCAACAACAAGGTGGACGAGAAAGGCTCGAAGATACTATATCTCGCCTCGTCTCTGACACTGATAAGAAAAACTCGGAAAGATTTCTACAATTAGAGTCTAATTTTAGGAATCAACAAGCTAGCATTCAAAACATAGAAAAACAAATAAATCAAATAGCTCAAAACTTTTCCGAGAGACCGCAAGGCGCATTACCTAGCAATACCGAAACAAACCCAAAGGCGCAAGTTCACCTCATCACACTACGAAACCGCACCGTAGGGCCTTAAGAAGTACCGCCACCTACGGAAGAAACAATGCCAACACCTCTGCAGGAAAAGAACTCTCCTCCATCACCAGAGCCTACCAAGGCTCCTCGAGTTCCGTACCCCGGTAGATTAATTCGTCAAAAGACCAATGAGCAATTCGCAAAATTCGAAAGTCTGTTAAAACAATTGCATGTCAATATTCCTTTTATCGAAGTCCTAACCCAAATGCCCAAATACTCTAAATTTATGAGGGACTTCCTTACCCATAAAAAGAAAATTGAAAATTTGCAATTAGTTAATTTAGGCGAAGAATGCTCTGCCCTCGTACTCAATAAACTACCCCAAAAGAAAATCGATCCCGGAAGTTTCACGATTCCATGCTCAATAGGGGAATCACCCGTTCGCAATGCCTTGGCCGACCTAGGGGCTAGCATTAACCTCATGCCCTCATCAATGTTCAAAAGGCTTGGCTTGGGAACCACGAGCCCTACAAAAATAAGCATACAACTCGCTGATCGATCCGTCAAGTTCCCACAAGGTGTCATCGAGAATGTCTTGGTAAGGGTAAGCAGATTCGTTTATCCAGTTGACTTTGTCATACTCGATATGGAGGAAGACACCGAGGTCCCCCTCATACTAGGGAGACCCTTCCTTGCCACGGCACAAGCAGTGGTAGACATGAATGACGGAACACTCACTTTGAGGTATGGGGATGATGAGGTGAAGTTCGGAGTTGGGAAGAGAATAGAGGACGACGACCCAGTAAACTACATGAACGTTATTGATTCAAGCTTGGATGCTGCTCTCCGACGGTGTAACATGGGAAGCAAGGCATCCCACTCAGAAGATATATAACCTCAAATCGGGTCTAGCCAAGGACCCTTATAAACGTGGCGCACCACGGAGGCATTCCGCGGAACTATCCTTAGTTTAGTTTAATCTTTTAGTTTTTGCAGAATAAAACACACTCATGGTGGTAATGGATGAAAAAGGGAACGAGAAAAATGGAACCATGCACGAAGGACAGAGCAACCCGACAAAAATCTCCATCACAGAAGGCTCAACACGGGCCGTGCCCAACCAACACGGCCCCGTGCTGAGCCCCTGCAGAAAATCACCCAGTTCAGGTAACTGGACACGGGCCGTGTTCAGCGGACACGCCCCCGTGTCCAGGCTTCTGTTTCAATTCTCTAATTTTTTTGTTACTGGCACTTGACCACGGGGCCGTGCCCGGTCAACACGGGGCCGTGTCCAGGATGCCAGTAACACAAAACTTTGCTTTTAAACCCACTTTTACACATTCTAATCAACCAAAAACTTTATTTTTGGACACATTGAGGACAATGTGCAATTTAAGTGTGGGGGGATGCTAAAACCTTGAAATTTTGCAAAATCCTAAACACAAGCCTTACACAAAACTCTATTGGAACCGCTAAACACCCCAATTTTTTTCAAAAAACTTTTTCATTTTTTTATTTACTTGTCTTAGTTTAAGTTGGGAATAACAAGTTCTAAAAAGGTTATATTTTTACAAGTTTACAACCGATAGCGTCATGATAAAAAAAGAACCAACATAAGAAAATTATGAAACGGCATGACAAGCTTAGTTAAAAATTCGATTATATATACTTGGTCACATAAAAAACCCATTCCCACAAAAGTGAGTTTTGAGCCTTTATTGAGCATAAAAATATACATATTTAGACTAAATGCTCATTTTTCGTTTCTTGTGTGAATAGCCGCTTGGTTCTTACAAATCTAGAACTTGCCACGACGATACATTCCCGGTCCTTACCAACTTAAACCCAAGTAAGTAAATGATGGAGGCATTAGGACTAACCATTTTTCTTTCAAAACCATTATTTTTCAATTTTTTTTATCACCTACCCAAAATCCCCCTAGATAGCCCCTTTGAGCCTAAACCTTTCATTTCATTACCCCAAAACCCTTTTTACCCACCAAAAACCTTTTTATTTTTTTATTTTTTTTTCTTTTCAACCTTTATTTTAGTAACAAGCTCGCTTTTTCGTAAACTCACCTTTTTATGTGACGATCGAAAAAAAATAAATAAATAAATAAATAAAAAAAATAATAATAATATGATGATGAAGTCAAAAACAAACAAAAGCTATAAAAAAGCTTGTTTGGAGAAATACTTCAAAATAAAAAGTCACTAAAAACAAGGTATTTTACGAAAACCGACGCTTTTTACGATTTTCGCCCTTTTTACTAACCACTAACCAACCACCCACCTTTAACCCAAGCCTAACCCTTCACCCAAAAGTCCTCTTGATATTTACAAAGGTAAAACGTTAAAAAGGAGGAGGATTGATTGCTTGGCAAGCCTATGGAAGGCGTAAGTTCCATGCCGCTCTCGAGTGATTCACTAAAAATATACACCTTCGGCCGAGTGTTGAGTGATCTCCCGTGAGGTATGTGAACTTGTATATAAATGGAATTTTAATAAGGCATGCTATGCCCAAATAAGTAATCTATCTTATGAAAAGTTCAAAATAAATCATAACGAATATGATTGTAAATAAATAAAAATAAAACCTATAAAGACCTTGGATTCCCGACACTCTAGGACAAGCTAAAACATTCTCTTCTACCTATTCCATTTGGGAGTGTAAGCCACATTTAAAGAGTTTTGCTTGAGGACAAGCAAAAGTTCAAGTGTGGGGGTATTTGATGTGTGTAAAATGCAACATATAAATCACATCAATTAAGGCATAAAACTAACCCTTTTTAAGTACTAATGTTGGAAAAAGAGTGTTTTTGTCTTCCTTTTGTATTTTCAGGATGAAAAGAGCTCAAAATCACAAAAGAAGCAAAAAGACAACTAATTCTACCATAAATACAAGAAAAGGAACAAAAGTAGACTGTCCGGACCCTCAACGGCACCTCCCAAGGCAAAAGAGAAGAAACAGAGTCTGAACACGCCCCGTATCCAGCGAACACGGGGGCGTGCCCAGGAAGCAGCAGAAAAGACAAACCAGTAGAAGCTTCCATTGCCCACCACGGGGCCGTGTCCAGCGGGCACGGGGGCGTGGTGAAAGTACAGCAGGCGCATTAATTGTAATTGCGAATTACAATTAATAAAGAGAGAGAATGTCAGACGGGCACGGGGCCGTGTCCAGCGGACACGGGGCCGTGTCCAGCCTTCTGTTCAGCCTATAAATAGAGGAGCTTGGCTTCATTCTCTCTCATCCCTTGGCACACCACCTCTCTCACACTTCATCCACCACCCACCACCACCATAACACCATCATCCACCACCATCATCCATTGTCCATCGTAGAGTGTGTGAGTCGTCTCGGGATCCAAGATTGATCGTAAGAGTTCTTGACAATCAAGGCCATGTTTGCCTAAGTCTCTTACATCACTTGGTGAAGACAAGTGTTTAGTATAATACTTTTTATTTTTAATCTTTTGCACTTTTTATTTGGTTTTGTATTAATGACTTTAATAACTAGTTACTTATGTTGAAGGTGATCTTTCCTTATCGTTTGTCCGTGGTGTCTTGGCATTATTTTACTGTCTATATAAAATAAAAGATTTTCACCATTCATATCTCCACGGTCTATATGGAGGTATGTTGGCTACCTGGTCGGGGGTTAAGGGAACGGTTTGGTAAGGGTCTTGCCCTTGTTCAGCGTTTAGAGGTCCTGCTTGGGACCTGGGTCAAATTTAGTAGGATCTCCTTCAATGCCCATAGGTATTGGATGGCGGGGATCCAAACTCTTTGACCCCCTCATAAGTTAACTACTATTAATACTATAACCCGGCTATTTAGGACTGTATCCCTGCCGACTCAGACTACTTAGCCGAGGGTAACGTCACCGCCAAAAGCGGGGCCTACCACAATTTGCATTAATAACTTAATTCATTATCTTTCAATAATCCGACCCTTTAGCATTGTATCCTTGCTGACTCAAACTACTGGGTTGAGGGTAACGTCGCCTTCAAAAGAGGGGCCTACTACAATAACTAAGATAATCTCTTAAACAAGTGCAAAAGTGCAAAAATAATCAAAGCTTATACTAATACACATGTCGGATCCAAGTGATTCATCTTGTCTATCTGTTTTTATTTTATTTTTATTTTCAGCATTTAGTTAGTTTTTATTTTTCTTAGTTTAAAACATTTTTCTAACTTTTTGATTTGATTAGACGTTGAGGATAAACCGGTATTAAAAGCTCTTGTGTCCTTGGACGACCTCGGTATCTTACCAACACTATACTACGTCCACGATGGGTGCACTTGCCCATATGTGTGTTTAGTGTTAGTGAATATCGTGTTTTATAAATTTAAAACTTGGCTAAAAGTGTAAAAAGGGGCTTAAATACTCATCAAAATAATATTACACTACACACGCATCAGCTGGCTTCTTATAGCTTCACAATAAGTTCCCTGAAACGCGTTTTAAAAATATTTTATCAGCAAGAAATACTGACGAGTACATTCCAGTTTATAAAAATATGCTTTTATAACTTTACAGTATTGAGAGCGATTACAATGTTTATATCTACCCAATTATTCATTCAGTATTTGTCACGTTGGCAGTTACAATGACCGTGGTCATATTACTATTGGCTAACTCTTTGTCCAATAGCAACGCTTGATAAGTAGTGTATACAAAACCCCGCATACCGGCAGTAATTGTAAAATACAAAGACTCAATCACTGTAAGTATAACTGAAAACATTTGAGATTTTGTAACACTTTTTGGTAGAAAAGAGAATGACCCACAAACTGTGAGAAAAGAGAATGAACTCACATTGTAGACTTAGGTATTTCTACGGGCTTCCTGGTAATATTTCTTGATTATTTTCCTGAGTTTCTGATAATAAAAACATACAATGCACGCGTGTTAGTAAAAGAACCCAAGGCACATTAGCCATACAACACGAGACAGAACCCCAACGAACTTAGTCAGGCAGAGCCTCGACATGCGTTGGTGGGTCCTAAATCAATCGGGTAGGGTAACGAATTAGTGATCGGGGGTTAAAATACTTACACGGAGCAGAGCTTCGTGTTTTAGGGGTATTAGAACTAATAATTTTCGCACTATATGGACATAGAGAAGAAAAGAAATGTGAACGAGATTGAAATGCAGACTAAGGCTCCTTATATAGGTTTTTCAGATGTCTCTCGCGGCCCGCGACCCGTTTCCCTGGTTCTCTCGCGCCCCGCGAGGGCACCCTAGCTACGGCTAGGGTTGCCTGGTGGCTAATCTAGGCTTGACACGCGTTGGACACGTGGCTCTTTGGGTATCCGACACACAATGGGCTGTCACGCCCCGCGAGACACAAGGGTGTGTCTGTCGTGGCCCGCGAGCGACACAAAATAATATTTTATTTGTTTTTAATAAACACTAAAGTTATATGGGTCCAGTTTTGCGATTATGAAGCGTTTTGGCGTGGTTTCGAGGGTTCTTATACCCAATGTTTTAAAAATCGGTAAATACCGGCCGGTTATACTAGTATTACCGTTTCCAGATGTAAATCCGGTACGAAACACCCCGGTAAATAAGTAAAACGGCATAAGGTTTGTACCGACGGTAAAACCCGGTATACCAGTTTGAAACGTAATATCGGTACCGGCCCAGGGTTATATTAGTTTGGGTTGTTACTTATTTTTATTAGAGTTAATTGCCAAAATCGTCCCTGAGGTTTGGACAGGTTTGCCATTTTCGTCCAAAATGACACTTTTGTACCAAATTGCCCCCAACGTTTGTAACTTTTTGCCATTTTCATCCAAACAACTAACTTAGTTTATTTTTTCTGTTAAGTTGAGGATATTTGGATGAAACTGGCAAATATAAAACCACATGGACGATTTTGGTAATTTACTCAAACTCTTTTAAATTTCTTTTATTTAATTAATTTTGTTATATATATAATAAAAAAGAATATACATGCAATTTTTATATGAAAAAAATAATAACTTTGTCACATAATTTTTATAAATTTTCATCCAACCACTAACTAAGTTAATTTTTCTATTAAGTCGAATGATGTTTATAAACTAAAACATAAATTAATGTCTAATTTTTTATATAGATCAGTTTTATAAAAATAAAATCTACTTAAACCTCTAAATTTTATAAAATTAAAATTCTGGTGACCTTATTGAAAAATGTCAAATAAAAAAATCTTATCATATGTACCAAGTTTGTAATTCATATTCTACTCTTTTAAATTCGCTCCTAATGAAAAACAGAAGCCAGTGCTCCTCCCCTCCCCTTTATCAAACAACGTATCGTTACCAAACCTTAAAATTACCCACCAAATTGTAATTATAATGCTATGAACCAAAAGTTTCTTTACTCAAGCCACTCATAATAAGTATTAGTTAGTTACCCTCATAATCTTAATTAAATAAATATTTTATTTCTACCAACGTATTTCCTAGGTGCTCAACACATTTAAAAAATATGTAATGTTTTACAATTTTTTTCTATCTCTACAACTGATAAATACTAAAAATTGTAATCGATTGTTATGTGTTGCACACCAATGACGTTTTCTCTTTATAAAACTGATTTATATAAAGAAGCTGTAAATTAATTTCTGTCTTAATTTATAAAATTTAAAACATCCTTCACCTTAACAGAAAAAATAAACTGAGTTAGTGATTTGGATGAAAATTTATAAAAATTATGTGACAAAACTTTTTTATTATATATGTAACAAAAATAATCGTCCTTGTGGTTTTATATTTGCCAGTTTCATCCAAATATCCTCAACTTAACAGAAAAAATAAACTAAGTTAGTGGTTTGGATGAAAATGGCAAAAAGTTACAAACGTTTGGGGCAATTTGGTACAAAAGTGTCACTTTGGACGAAAATGGCAAACCTGCCCAAACCTTAGGGACGATTTTGGCAATTAACTCTTTTTATTATATATGTTACTTATCTTACATAATTTTTATGTATTATGATTATTCGTAACTAAAAGTTCTTATTTAATATTGTATGAAATGGAAGTAGTTGATGTATTCAACACTCAAATGGCTTAAACATATCGTACACTTTCATATAAAAGAGCTTGTTGGAAAATTGGATGATTTTCGATTATCTTTTGGATTATTTTTTATTATGGATTTACTTTTGGATTATCTTTTAATATGTAATCATGTATGTTTGGATTAACTTTTGAGTCGATGTTGTAATTTATGAAATTATAGAGTTAGCTAGTCCAGTGGCGGATCCAGGGGTGTTTTGGGGGTTCCCGGGAACCCCCTCGGTTTGAAAAATAATGAAAAAAATAGTGGAAAGTTTATATGATTTAGAAAAAAATAGTGAGAATTAGTGAAAATCTAGCAAAAGGAACCCGATGAAAAAAATCCTGGATCCACCACTGAGCTAGTCAACCTGGTTGAACCGCTCGGTACAAGCTGGTTCAACCGGTTGAACCATTTTTTAGTCTAATCCGGTTTGATTTAAAAACCGGTTTTAAAACATTGCTTATACCTTCCAAGTAGCAAAAGGTGCATGCCAAGGTGAAGGTGAAAGGCCGCTTGAATTTGCATCGGACCGGTTGAACCATTTTTTAGTCTAATCCGGTTTGATTTAAAAACCGGTTTTAAAACATTGCTTATACCTTCCAAGTAGCAAAAGGTGCATGCCAAGGTGAAGGTGAAAGGCCGCTTGAATTTGCATCGGATGAAGTTCAACAAGTGTTCATGGTATGTGCATAGTTTTTGCAGTTACAATTTTTTGTAATTAATACGGTGCGTAACCACTGCTTTGTGTTTCAGGGTTAGATTTAAAGCTATTTTATCATTTTTAAGTGAGCAATTTGCTTTATCATATTTTTTATATCTCAAGAATAGGTAAATTGCAAGTAAGTTGTAAGTGGGCTCTCTATGAATCATATCAATTGTCCGTTATTTCGGGTACGTTTATGGTATATTTGTTATCGATTTCAATGAGTTAGGCTGGACGGTATGGGGGTCGTCCCCCTCCGTCCCGATCCGTCGCCGGAGCCAACACCATGCCGCCCCCTGCGTCCTCCTCCCCGTCTCCGTCTTCAACGTCCATTCTTCGACGTTCAGGACGATCCTCCAGGTGGGCCCCCTTTCTTCGACGTTCCGTCACCCCATGCCGCCCACCCCCGTCGAGCTCCGTCCCCCGTCTTCATCCCGTCTGCATACCGTGTAGCCTTAGTGTTTTCCGTTTCCTGCGACCCTATATTTCAGCTTCGTTTTTTAACTTGGTGTGTATAGATGGAATGTGGTTAGTTTTCGATTTTGGTCTTCATTGTGTATGTGGCTTTGTATTTGAATAGCTCATCCAGATCCTCCAAATATGTTATAGGCAATGTTTATTTGTTGTGTGTCGATTTATAAATCCCATTCTTATATAGTATAGTAGTCTGGACTCAAAAAACATCAAATAGTGATCACCATAAAAAATAAAGTTCAGTTATAAGATTATGTAATAAAACTAACTCCAATTTCTCTATTGTAATTTAGTGTTTTCGTTATGAATTAAAAAAAGATACTTATTTATGCCCTTTAGAGTCAACTTCAACTGAGGTGCTTTTTTTTTTTTTTTTTTACTCTTTTACTTTGCCTTTGTTATTTATTTAAAGTGACGGTAATTCGGTAATCATAAACATTGTCTGTTGTGATTATAGGTTTTGTTGTTGAGTCAGTACTGTGGATGAGATCTTATTGGTGTAAATTGGAACCTGAGGGCTTGAAGCAATTGATTCGGTATGTTTATCTTCTTTTGCTACCAAAATTTATTGAAATTATGGTGATTGAAGACGAGTTTGAACTGAGATTGTGATTGGGCAACCATCATTGTTCAAATTGTATATTGAAATTGATTCTTTTTATATGCAAACAACCTGCTTGATGAATTACTTCGAATCTTCGATCAAGCTCTCTTTAGTTGTCGTAAAGACAAATTGAGAACTGATTAGCTAACTTTCTTCTACCTATTTTACTTTTGTTTTCTTCGACAACTGTGAGATTTCGTGCTTGAATTAGGTTGCTTGCATGTATCTTCTTTTTTAACATTTTTCTAATCTATTACCTGTGAATATTAATCTAACATTTTTGCATAAGATAGGCTACCTTGCTGTTGGCTGCTGGTGCAAAGGCAAGTTGTTCATCTATCCCCTTTTCGACCATCAGGATAAATAACAGAGTGAATTTCAAGGATTGTCCTTTATCTTTATATCAATTTTCAGGCGTTGTCCTTTATGTTCAAAATTGATGAGTTTTGTACTTTATGTTTTCAAATTATACACGTTTTGTCCTTTAGGCCTAACCCAATTAGTTTTTTCAGTTAAATTTGGTCATTTTTGTCAATTCATATTTGTAGGGGCTAATTGTGTAAATAATATAAATAACCAACATTTTAAAAAATAAAAAATACTTTAAAAACTAGTATTAAGCACCCTCCGCGTTGCGGTGGGGGCGAGCACTAATTACGCACTACTGCCAGCGACCACCGAAACTGAAGTTGCGGCGTGTTAATGCGAAGAAATTAAACCGGAACGTAAAACATAGAATAAAATAACTAAGTTGATTTAGGACTTGCGCGTTATAATGAACTCGCGTCTATTTTTTCCTGTTTGACAGGTTCATCGTAATCTATATTTAATATATATCATTACCACTATACAAACCATTATGCATACATTACAACAACCATTGCATCAATATGTTACAAATTATATTTATACAAGATTTTGGCTAAATTAATTAGATGATTATAAATAATAATAATTTACAAATAAAACAACACAACTTTGAATAGATCAAACCGATTGAATATTGTAAGATAATGAAACCATTATTTGATTAGGGTACAACCACTTAAGCACAATTTACAACCATACATGCATACAAAAACAGATTGAATTTGGTAAGGTAATGAAACCATTGTTATTTGATTAAG
Organism: Helianthus annuus; assembly: GCF_002127325.2. Lineage (NCBI taxonomy): Eukaryota > Viridiplantae > Streptophyta > Magnoliopsida > Asterales > Asteraceae > Helianthus > Helianthus annuus. The sequence goes on from NC_035437.2 coordinate 166,275,352, forward strand.
GTACAACCACTTAAACACAACTTACAACCTATATTGTATTAAGGTACAACCATTTAAGCACAACTTACAACAAAAGATGTACACAAATGTTTCAAATTGATGGTATATAAATGATTTCAGTAAATAAAGAGCGCGCTCTCTCTCTCTCTCATTCACTATCTCTCCATCTTTTTCACATCTGTCTCTCCCACACCACCACCATTATCTACCCCACCACCACCACCACCACCAACACCACCATCCACCCCACACCACCACCATATCGAGTACAACCACCACCCACTGCTCTTCACCTGCTAAACAACCCCCCACCCACCGCAACACTCCAACCACCACCCCTTTGATTGTGGTGAGACGGTGATTGGGGGTTTTCAGACTAAATCATCACAGCTGCTACAAGTAACGAGGGTGAATCGTTCAAAGTTTAGATGATTGTAGACGCAAGACCGGGCAAACAGTTAGGGTTTCACGGACCACTATCACAAAGTCGATTCAAGCAACGGCAGCAGCGGCGGTTTTTTCGACTCCGACTCAAATATTGCAAACGCAGTGGCTATCAATCGGGTATTTCGCTACAGCTACGGAGAGAAATAGGGCTTCATTGGTCATGGAATCATTAGGCTTGTTTAACTTTCTGTTTGGATACTTTGGTTTATGAGAGAGGGACCATGTTTGGATAATGGATACAGTAAGCTTATATTGTTTTTAATAATTTGTGACTGACATTTGACAATGGATTTGAATGTTAAAGTATTATTTAATGCCTAGGATGCAGATGATTTAATTGTTGATCCACTCAACTTTGAGTGGATGCGAGAAGCTAATTGCCCTGTTGCAAGTACAATAACATTTATGTATTAGCATCATCTGGTTTATATGCACTATGCAGTATGCACTACGGCTAGGGGTTGTTGGTTGTGCAGTGGTGGCCGGAGGTGGTTGAGGGTGGTGGCCGGAGGTGGTTGTTGGTGGTGGCTGAGGAGAGGTAGAGAGAGAGAGCTAGAGAGAGGGGGGGGATGTTTCTTTATATATAAATATATATACACACATATTATACTAGGGGAAGGTTCAAATGAAAACCACTAGTTATTGTGAAAACTAGAAAACTAACTAAAACCCACTAAAAAGGAGGGGGGGAAGACTTTTAATGAAGGAGGGGTAAAATTGGAACAAAAAATATATAACTTTTCAAACATTTCCCATTTCTCCATACGTTATCATTTTAAAACAAAAATGGCACCATAAGATCACAAATTTTCTTATCTTTCATTCAAGTATATTCGAGCATATTTTTTATGACATAAAAAAAGATTTATGGTGTCGTCTTGTTTTCAATACTATTATTATAGTAGTGCACAAGTGCAATATAACATGTACTACAATGTGCATTACATGCTTAAAATTAGCTTTTTGATTCTAGTTTAGCTTTTAGGGTTAGTTTTTTTGGAGGTTTAGGATTAGGATTAGGTTTTTGGGTGTGGGGGGGGGGGGGGGGAGGAGGGTTTAGGTTTTTGGGAGGTGGGGGTGGGGGGGGGTTAGGTTTTTTTCGGGTTTATGTTTAGGGTTTAGTTTTAGGTTTTCGGGAGGGTGGGGGGTGGGGGGGTTTAGGTTTTTGGGGGGAGGGGAGGGGGGTTAGGCTTTTGGTGGGAGGGTGAATTTAGGTTTTTGGGGGGGTGGGGGTGGAGGGTTTAGGTTTTTGGGGGGTGTCGGTGGGGGGTGGGTTAAGTGGTTTAGGCTTTCCGTATTAGTGCACATGTGCAGTACAACCGAAATTTTTTTTTTTTTTTGAATTTTTTTTCCATATATAAAGAGTAGCGATTTTTCTAAAAAAAATTGTAAAAAAAAAAAAAAATTTTGTATGTTTTTTAGGTTTTTTTAGGCTTTTTTAGTTAGTTTTCGAGTTTTCACAATAAAAGTGGTTTTCATTTGAACCATCCCCTATTATACTATATATTATATTATTTTTTAAATTTATTTTAATTATTAACTTATGTTAAAGTAATTGGTAAAAAGACCAAATTGCCCTGAGTGATCAAATTTAACAGAAAAAATTAACTGAGTTTGGCTTAAAGGACAAAACGTGTATGATTTGAAAACATAAAGTACAAAAATCGTCAATTTTAAACATAAAGGACAGCGCCTGAAAACGGGTATAAAGATAAAGGACAATCTTTGAAATTCACTCTAAATAACAGGTAAAAAAAAGAGTTAAATGCTTGGTTGGTCCCTGTGGTTTGCAAAAATTGCAGACTTGGTCCTAAGGGTTTAATAATTACATACTTGGTCCTAATGGTTGTAATTTTTCCACTCAGGTGGTCCTTAATACTAACCTTTGTTAATTTTTCCAGTTAAGTGTATGTGAAATCACTAGAATACCCTTGAACATTTAAAAAAAATATATAATACATGACCCACCTTCTTCCTTCTCTCTTTCTCTCTCTCTAATAAAACCACTGCAACTTACAAGAAAACATGAATCTCCACCACCACCACCTAACACCTAACCACCACAACACCACCCCCAACCACTGTGACAAAACTGTTACTTCGTAAACCACCGCACAGCCCTGTCGCGCCACTCATAACAACCAACCACGACAACCCCTACCACCCTCAACTACCTGCTGCAAAAACGAATCTGGCCGGAAACACCAATGTGTGGATTTTAGAGAGATCGAGAGAGAGTTGGAGAGAAAGTGAGGAGCCGACATAATTCCGACGACTGTGGTGCACCGCAGAATCCCAACGACCGACGGCCCCTTTCTTCTCTTTTTCTTGCGTCACTTCTGCTTTGAATTCAACTCAGATTCAATCATTCAAAATGGTTAATCAAGCATATTCAATACGTATAATGAATCTAGATGAATTATTCAAAGAAACAAACTAATTGAATGGGTCTTTTGAAGTACTGTAATATGTGATAGACTTTGCTATTTTTTTGAAGAACATGGAGTCTAGAATACATACGACTGATATAAAATTAGCAAATTAGGATTTGTTTGATACTTTAATTGATTTAGGATCTGTGTGCAAAATGATGAGTTAGGTGGCGCTTGAGTACTGGTTATGGAGGATTGTATGAATGAGAGAAAAGGAAGAAGAAGGTGGAGGTGGAGGTGTTGGCGGTGACAGGGCCGGCTCAACCATTTTGGTGGCCTTAAGCGAAGTACAAAATTGAGGCCCAAAAAAAAAATTGGCTGTAAAGTCACGAATGAAAAAAATACTTTTTGCACCCATTCACAAACCTAATGCCTTGATATCAAGACTATTTGATAAAAACCCTCCTCCTTTATCCGGGCTTGGGACCGGCAAAATAAACTAAAAAGTTTATAGTTGGCGGAGTTAAAAATACAATCAGCAAACACCAACAACTTATCTTCCTATTAACCTACAATCAACAAAAGAATCATAATAATCACAAGCTTTAATCAAGAAAACAATACATCAAGACTTAATAATACAATAAGCAAACACCAACAACTTATGTACCAACAAGAAAGCAACAAATAATCACAACACCCATCAGAAAAACATTCAAGATCCAATTTCATAAGAAACCATGTTCTAAGAGGCATTTTATGAAACAGAAGGTGTGCAACAAAAAGTGACATATATCCAATACAAAAATCAGCCAAAATAAGAGAATAAATGGAAACCAATTAACCAATTCATCTCCCAATTGAGTAGCAGCAACACTGAAGACTTCTCGAATGACCAGAATGACTTCCACAGAACACACAAATCTTCTTGAACTTGCTGCTTGAACCCTCTTCCATTATCAAACCTTTAAGACTTTATGACAAAAAAGTAATCAAAGTTTGCACATTTATCTCCTTTAAAACCTTGAGGGGACAACTGAGATTACATTACATACTAAAATTGATTTACTGTAGAACAAATCAAAGATTATGTATACGGTATACCTGGAATTAGCGCTACAATCTCTATTATCTTCATTTGCGGCGCCTAAACCTCGCATCCATCATGATTGTTTCCATCGACGAATGCGGATTGGCAGTTTCCTTGTCGATTCGTTGCCCTAGATCACCTCTGTCTGTTCGTTCGGCGTTCCCCAGAGTATCACGCGTAGCGGCCTTGTTTTATTGTTTCCCTGATTTAACTAGCGGCCCCATTATAAGCCCAATTCCATAAAACTTGTAAGCCCAAACAAAACACAGGTGTATAAAAAAAATTTGGTTGGAGGCCCTAAAAAAATGTGGCCTAAAGCCCTAGCTTGAGTTAGCTGGCCCATGGGCCGGCCCTGGGCGGTGAGCCGGTGATGGGTTAGAGAGACTGAAAGACGGGGAGAAGAAAAATGAGGGGGTGGACCCATCTTTTCTTGTTTTTGTTTTTTTTATTGTTTAGGGACAGTTTAGTCATTTCATAAAGACTTAACTGGAAAATTTAAGAAAGATTAGTGTTAAGGACCACCCGAGTGCAAAAATTACAACCACTGGGATCAAGTGTGTAATTAGTAAACCCTTAGGACCAAATCTGCAATTTTTGTAAACCACAGGGACCAACCAAGCATTTAACTCTAAAAAAACTAAAACATGCAATTTTTGTACACATGCTTGACGTTTAAGTCCATCAGTCCAATGTTAGTGATATGTGATGATGTTTCATGATTAACTCATATTCTCTATTGAGTATCACATTTATTATAATAGGCAATGCTGACTCATTTCCCTTTTAGCTACTATTTAACATTTCCAATGAGGTATCAACCCGTTTATGACTCATTTCCCTTTTAGCTATTGCAAGAGAGGTTGCTAATGTGACACGGCTTGGCATTGAGGTACTTTTTTATTATGTGGATGAAGGGGTGTTTTGGATGCATGTTTTTAAGCTGGTTATGTGATATTGAATAATCATATTCAGATAATCAACGGTGATAATCAATGCTGATTGATGGATGTTTGTTTCTCTTTGAAAATTTCGAGGTAGCCATAGTTGTTGGTGGAGGAAACATCTTTCGTGGAGCCTCATGGGCAGGAAGTGGTGGTCTCGATCGTTCATCAGTTGATTACATAGGGTACCGCTTACTTCTTACCCTTTAGTCATTCTTTTGTTAACGAAGTTAAAATTTTTGTAGCATGGGTAATTTGGTAATTCTAAACAATGTTGGTTTGTTGCAAAATGTTATATGCCATAGTGAGTAGATAGCCTTATGTGTGAAGCTTTGATAGACCCTTGATTCGTCATTTGAAGGGAGTTCCATATTTTGCTTATTAAACTGACTTGAAGTATTTTTTGTCTTAGGTTTCATAGTGTCATTAAATCTCACTGCTATGACCAACTTTGACTTGATATGTGTGAGGTGCCTTAAGGCCCTGAGGAGTTTTCTAGATAGTCTTGTGCACCTCACGCCTCAAGCGCGCTTTTTAAAGCCAAGTTGGTGCTAAATTTTTTTGACATAATGCTCTTAAAAATGGTTTGATGTATAAAGATTATTATTATCTATCATGTTAGGGCGCAATCAGGATCTGTTCTAGTAGTAGAACGTGGCGGAATCGATCAATGGCGAGGTGCGGAATCCCTCGACACCGTCTGAGAATCAACAACAACAATCTCAACGCTTAACATGTCTGATTTCATTGATAGAAAGTGAAAATACAGAAGATCCAGATGAAAGTCAGATAGAGCTTCGCTATGACAGTTCAACAAAAGGTCCTAGACAACTAGCCCTACAGCAGTATTTATAGGCAAACAGGGAAGGTTAGGGTGTCACCCGTTCAGATGGCCATCCGTTCGGATGACACATATCATCCTTACGGATCACACTTGTCAGTTAAAGCACCGTTCCCTGTTTTGTCTAGACACACAATACATACATATACAAAAACACACATACAGGACAAAATACATAAGACTCGATACAGACGAAAGCTACAGACATAATGCACTAACATATCGTTTTTAGTTGTAAAACAAAACATGCTCTAAGTGATTTTGTTTGGGCAATAAATACCAAGCTTTGTTGGATCAGGATGTTAGCAACTGTGACGAATGCTATATATTTGCAAGCAACGATGGAGAGGATTGGAATCCTAACAAGAGTCAAGACAGCATTTCGAATGTCTAAAGTTGTTGAACCGTATATATGTCGGCCTACAGTTAGGCATTTAGAAAAAGGAAGAGACGTCATTTTCGCAGCAGGAATGGGAAATCCGTTCTTCGCTACAGATGCTGTTGCAGCCCTTTGCTGTGCATATAGTAAGTGTATTACTATGTATCATGAAAATTACAATGAATAGATTTGCTTAGAGTAGCCAACATTTATCATATTGCTTACAGCCTGATTATACATAGCTAGAGGTGATTAACTGATTATACATTTAGCTGAAGTATAAACAATTTTCGAGTATTTGGTATGTTTTGGCTTTTTGGGCTTGGGGTATCTGAAGGTGATGCGAACTACATGTGTGTAGGTTGGAACAACTGAATGAGACGAAGTTCAAGCTAGTGAATGAGATGAAGTTGAGAAGTATCTATGTGGGCGCACAAAGGTTGATGGCAATCGTTATGTTCTTGGTTTAGCATGCTGCAACATGCACGTGATGTATAAATCATGTGTACTCGATTGTATTTAGGTTTTGCTTTATTGTTTTAACATGATTAAACATGTTGATGGTTATTTATTTGTCATTTAAAAGACGTTCTCTTTTTTTATAATTCATTTTCAATTAAACCTTAAAAAATGTATAGAAATTCGTTATTTAATAAAATATGATATGTAAAATTTCTAAAAACTACCCATATTTTTTTTACACGGGGTTTTATATCCGGGTTTTACATCCGGTATATAATTCACCAATATCATAAAAGAAAACAGAGTCTCCTTGAATCAACGTAACACTGAAGTCTTCCTCAGTCTCCAATGGCGACGAAATCGGAGAATCCAAAGCCACCCAAACCCTTGCCGTCCGTAATTCAGGCCTACTGGTTGCCGGCGATCCTCTTCTGCGCCTCCATGTTCTTCCAGCTCGTTGCTATTCCTCGCTCTTTTCCTCCTTCTCATTACGACGGTTTCTTTCTTTCTTTCTTTCTTTCTTACTTACTGTTGCACCTATTTTAACCTAATTTATGCGCCTTCTGCTTCAATTTCCCCCAATTTATCCTTATCCTTTGCGGTCTGATTTGCAGCTTTAGGGATCAAGTCGTTCAGCTCCATTGAACAAGTGAATGAGGCATACCAGAAACTCTATTTGAATTGGTAAGTTTAGGTTTCAGATTGTCGTAGTTATAATTGTTAATTATGTTTATGTATTGTTAAGTCAACAGCTATTGACTATATTGTTCTGGAAAATAGATTTTTTTTTTTCTGGTTAAAGTTAGTAGTATTTTAATGTGGAATTTATTATTCATGTAGAGTGGTTTGGTGGTTTTTGTTTGTTAATACAGTTTGGTGTAATTGTTAAAAGTGTAGTGTATGGTTTTTGATTTTCTTTTGATTTTAAGTTGGAAATTTATTTATTTGACTAAATGGAAAAAGTCTTCTTTGTATGATACTTGTGCATCATTGAAACTATCATCATCATCATCATCATACTCAGTAAATCCCACCAATAGCAAAGCTAAGGTAGAGTCAGATGAGTGTAAGATGTAGACAACCTTACCTCTACCCCGTAGGAATAGAGAGGCTGCTTCCAGTGAGACCCCCGGCTCGATTGTTGTTTTGCATCAAGCCTTAGACATAAGGCACATAACACTCAGCAATGGAGACAAATGCCGATTAATGCATGTACCCCCTTGTCTTTCGGCTATCAACGCCACCACATGATGCATCATTAACCATCCGCCTCTTTTAACGTTATTTTCACGAAATTAGCACCCCCCCCCCCCCCCCCCCGGACGAGCGCCCTGCGCCCACACATATATACATTATATGCGCATACCACAAGCGGGGCCATCATTATTGAAACTATGCATAAATTAAATATTTTTAAGACGATGAAGGGATATTGAGAATTTGAGATGAAAGATCAAAGATCATACATGTTACATAATCTTGGATGATGAAAACTACAAGCTATTAGCTAACTAACCATCAAACAACATATATTTTTTTTTTCTTCTTTCATAATGTTATTTAACTAAATCACCCTTCGGACTCGACTAAAATTTTTTGACGTTGATGACATTTACATGATCAGAATTAATGGGGCTACTTGATATTGGATTTACTTTCTTTCTATGTGTAATTGAACAATACATAGACTTATCTTTTGGAGTATGGGTTTGGTTAGCCTAACAGGCTAACACTGATATTTAAGTTTTAACCATCCAGTGTGCTGTCAAACAAATAGGTGTTTAAACTAAACCATATCTGTAATCAAAAGTTATCAATCATGATCCTGTTTATTGTTTTTGTATTTGTTAATAAGGCTGCGTGACAATGCAATAACAAAAATAATTTAAAAAATTACGTTGCAGGAAAGCAGGGAAGGGACCTTCTTCAACTCTTGATATGATTAAGGTTTGTGTAATTCCTTATTCCGACTGTTTACAGTTACAACACAAATCTTTATAATAATATGGGCATTTATGTCATTTAGTGTACACTTTTGTTTTATGGCTACTAGTTTTGATTTTCTTTTTCTTTTAAACTTTGTTTTGATATTAAATTGACCTTCATTTTCAGGCTCAGTATGCGTTTGAACTTCTTAGCAATCCCACATGGAAAAGGGATTATGATATATTTGGCATTGATGAACATCTTGTGAGTTATGATATTTATAAGAGTTAATTGCTCGGATGGTCCCTGTGGTTTCACGTTTTTTCACGTTTAGTCCCCACCTTTTGAAAATAGCAGATATGCTCCCTATGGTTTGTTATTTTGTTACTCGGATAGTCCCTTGAATAGATGTCAGTTAGTTTGGAAATAGCATGTATGCTCCCTATGGTTTGCATTTTGTTACTCGGATAGTCCCCTGAGTAAATGTCAGGGGACTATCCGAGTAACAAAATGACAAACCATAGGGAGCATACCTGCTATTTCCAAAAGCTAGGGACTAAACGTGAAAAAACGTAAAATCACAAGGACCATCCGGGCAATTAACTCTATTTATAATATCTTTCATATTTATAATATGCGAATTTCGTAGCTGTATGCTAATATTGCTTTGTTGGTCGTAGCATGTAATGGAAAGCATCAAGGAAAAATACACTAATGCAGATTTTTCTGATATTAGTCTTCCATTGCTGGAACCTACTTCATGTGGTTTGTAAAGTTGCCGTACTAAACTTGGATATTGGTTTGAAAAAAACCGTGTTTTGTTTTTGCTGATGTCATTTATTTATTTATTTATTTTTTACTTTGTCTCAGAACCAGATCCGGCTTTTGAAGTGATTTCATCCGAGAACTTTGTTTCTAAGCTACAGAACAGCAACACATTACTTGTTCAGGTTTAAATAATGGTTTCTTTATGACTCTGATATTTTTTATATATTAACTAAATTTTATTTTCTATTGGAATTCTACTTCATTTCATTTATTATATTTGTTTGGTAAATTTGTTTCAGGTTTTCTCATTTGGGAGCAGCCAATGCGCCCAGTTTTCTAGTTCTTGGAAAAGAATCGGTATATTACTTTGTTAGACGTGTTTCCTGTTTTCATTAATTTAAAAAAAATGTCAATGATTTATAAAACAAAATATATATGGTTGGGTAAAGTTATCCTACAAAGTCTCCTAAATCTAAGAAGTGTACAAAGACACAATGGATAGCAAAATATAACACAATGTCGAGCAAAATGCCGAAAAATATATAATACAATGTCGAGGAAAAAAGACACAATGACGCAAATTTAGAAAAGATACAATGCTAAATAAAAAGACACAGTGATATAAACAAAATTCTACAAGCTATAAATCCAAAAGTGAAAACCTAAAATCTCATATCGTAGAGTTCATGAGACGGTTCCAATGCCGCTTGAATGAGGTCAATCGGAGTCCGTTTGATACCACCCTTCTTACGACTTCTTACAATGTTGTAGAAGGCGCTAGGCGCTAGTCGGGCGGTGAGGTACCGCCTAGGGATTAATCGGATTGGACTTTTTAAGTATAATTTTACAAGTTTTTTATATATATATAGATAACTTTATACTTTTTATTAATAAATTTACAAGTTTAGGAGATAACTTTATACTTCTTATTGATAAATTTAAAAGTTTAGGAACCATATGTAAACTAGTGAAAGATAGAGGGGGTTAAATGTTAAAATACCTAAACTTAAATGTTAAAATAGGTTTATAACTAAAATTTGGGCTTTAAACCATGGGCCAGGTTTCAAAAATTGGGTTTATTGGGTCAAAAAACATGGGCCCGCTTAGTCCGATTTTGACCGACTTTTACCGATTTTGTCCGACTTTTACCGACTTTGACCAATTTTGACCATAACCGATTTTTTGACCGACTAGCTTAAATTCAAGGTTTAAAAAAACGGAAACGAGTTTCGAGGCGTTTTCCCTTCACCTCACGAGGCGTAAGCCTTGAAGCGAACCGAGGCGTAAGCCCGAGGCGGAGTTAAAAAATAAATATAAATATTATACATCTTATAAAAATAGTAATACTAACTAAATTCATCATCAAATTCATCAAAATAATCAAAAACACACATATAAAAGACACAAATTGCTTGAAATTGACACAAAAACTCAAAAACATCAAAATCAAATAACAAAAACCCCTGAGGCGCACCCGAGGCGCAGCCGTTTTAGCGCCTCAGCCCCTCTGAGGCGCACATACAGTAGAAACCCCATGAGGCGCGCCTCAGAATCGTTTTTTGGCCGTTTCGCCTTGAGCCGCGCCTCGAGGCGCACGCCTCAACCGTTTTTTAAAACCATGCTTAAATTTAGGCAGTAACCCACCGACTAGCGCCTAGGCGCCGATTAATCGGCCGCCTAGGCCGATTTCTGCAACATTGACTTCTTATTTTTACGAGACTTTGTATTTGATCCTAACCCTATATATGGTTTAGGTTTTTTTGTTTGTTTGTGTTTTTGTAATACTAAATTTCCAGTGTTTGAAACTTTTATTTTTTATGATGTAATTTTCTTGCATAATTGCAGCTAGTTTACTGGATGGTATAGCAAATACCGGAATGATTGAGGTCGGTGATCTTAAGCTTGCAACGTATTTATCTGAAAAGAAATATACCGGCGCTCCTTTCTTTCGAAATGGTTGGTAACTTCATTATTACCAAACTCTAAAAACTAAGTTTTTAGAGGAAAATGTCATTTTTGTCCCTGAGGTTTGGCCAGTTTTCCGACTTTCGTCCAAAGGTTTGTTTTTCTGCATCTGGATCCAAAAGGTTTAAAATCTCGTCATTTTCATCCTGCTTGTTAACTCCATCCATTTTTCTCCGTTACGTCTGGGGTATTTTCGTATTTTTTGTTAACTTAAAGGACAATTCGGTCTTTTTCACTTTATGTACAAGCATTTAGCGTAATGCATAAGTATTCAAAACAAAACAAAGTAAGTAAAAAGACGGAAATACCCCTGACTTAACGTAGAAAAATGGATGGAGTTAACGAGCCGGATGATAATGGCAAGATTTCAAACCTTTTGCATCCAAATGCGGAAAATAAACCTTTGGACGAAAATCGCAAAACTGGCCAAACCTCAGGGACGAAAATGGCATTTTACTTTATTTTTTAATAGATTAGTTATTGCCTGATCATTTGATTGTGATACAGGTCTTCCTTCACTTGTCGCTTTTCCCCCTGGCTGTAAAACTTCAGATTGCATTGTTAGGTGAGTTTATAGAAGCATTATTATTATTATTATTATTATTATTATTATTATTATTGTTATTATTATTATTTTAATTTAATCACGCAAAGTTTTCCAATTATTTTTTTTTCTGATTATACTATTGCTCTTTGTGTTAGGTACACTGGGCAGTTATCTGTTGATGCTGTTACTGACTGGTTTGCAACAAACATCCTAAGCTTACCTCGTATCTCTTATTACTCTATGGAGTCTTTGGTAATTCTACTTAAATAAAAATCCTTCGTATTTTTGTTATATAATGTATTTAAATATTATTCTTACTAGCGATGCAAAATAACGTCATTCTAATCACAGGCACAAACTTTTCTGGGTAAAGGCAGTCGACATAAGGTAAATATTGCCTATAGCTAGTACCCTTTCGTTGAATATTCCTGCTAGTGATTTTTACGTAATCATATCATTATTTTTTTTTTTATTTTTAATGTGATAGATCAAAGTCATATTCGTTTCAAAAACAGGACAGCGAGCCACTCCATATGTGCGCCACGTGGCTAAAAGCTATTGGTCTTACGCCTCGTTCGCATTCACAGTTTGGAGAGAAGAGGAATCCGTCTTTTGGTCAAATACGTAATTTTCTTATTTAAAATAAAACTGGCTTTCATCCTTTTCATTTATAAGTTCTCTTCCAATAAAACTGAAATATTTGTATTTGAAACAGGTTTGGGGTGGAAGAAGCTCCCGCAACTGTTATTCTGAGAGATCCCGGTGTCAAACCAGTAGTTTACCATGGCATGCCATTTTTCTTTTCTTTTTTGTTTTTTTCCTCATGGTTGCTAAAATATAACTTTTATTATTTTTTTTAAATATTGATTTGCAGGATTAATGAACAACTCAAGACTTATTGATATCATGGAACAGAATAAACATCAAGGTAATGACACAACGGTTTGGTATTGTTCTAATGCACATTTATTTTTTTAAAGACTAATTTTCAGTATGTAATTTAAACTTTCTACCTGTCAAAATGTTTACAGTTTTCATACCCTGTATGTATGTATGTATAGATACACACAATCACACATCCCATGCGGATTTTTTAACCATTTTATCCACAAACGTAGTTGACCATCATCTAACTAAGAGATCTGTAACAAAAAAAATAGCCTAGCGTTCATTTACGCCAGGTTTTTGATCGCTTACATTAGTGTAAATAAAATTTAAAAAAACGTAGGAAAAAACATTTTGCGCAGGTTACACTTACGTAATTTGTTGTTACACTGGTGTAAATTTATATATACGATATATATTTTTTTTTGACAAAGTTGAATAGTTTTAAAAATTTTTGGCGATTTAAAAAAAAAAAACCTTTTTTTTTCAAAAAGTTTTCGCGGTTCTTGTAACTCGGCGGAGTTTTCATTTTAACCATTCCCTATACATATATCTAAATATATATAGTGAAAGGCAGAGGCTCTTGACGTGTGACAGTACGTGAGCACCAATATAACGTGCGTAATAAGGTTTAACCCAACCCATGCGTAATTATGCAAATAACGTGCGTAATTATGTATTATAATGTGCGTAATTATGCAATAACGTGTGTAATTATGCAAAGTTAATTACTATTTTGCCACCGCGTTCAATTGAAGCCTAGATTAGATGAGATGTGCGGTTGAGATGCTCGCGTACGCATCGCCCGATAAGGTGGTCTTGTACGTTAACCGGCCTCTCTATATACGTATGTAGTGTAACAACGATATCAGTTATTTTTATTGACTAAATTTTGGAGAACATATTATGATCTCTTTTTAATCCCATTTTTGCATTTCAGTCCTTCCACAATTAAGAAGTATTACATCAATGGAGTTAGGTTGTGATCCAAAGGGATACTCGCGTGCTGGTAACGACACTACGGTTTGGTATTGTGCTGTTGTTGTGGGTAGGCTGAGTGCCGAACTTCATAAAATGCGTGAGGTGAGCTCCGATAACGCTGATCGTAAGATACTTTTTAACGCAAGTAATTTTTTTAGCTAATAGCTTTATTTATGTATATGATTAAAGACCATGCGTAGCATCCAAGAGATACTATCAAACGGTGGAGATGTAGGTCAACTTGATAACGAAACAGCCACATCAGCATCAGTTGCATTAAAGGAAAAACGGTTAACCTTTGCTTGGGTGGATGGTGAAGTACAAAAGGTAATCACATCTTTTATTTTTGTTTAAAATGAGAATAATTCAAAGATTTAGTTTAGAGTAAAATGCCATTTTCGTCCCTGAGGTTTGGTCAGTTTTGCGATTTTCATCCAAGGGTTTGGTTTTCTGCATCTTTGAAATCTTGTCATTTTCATCCGGCTCGTTAACTCCATCCATTTTTCTCCGTTAAGTTAGGAGTATTTTTGTACATAAAGTGAAAAAGACCGAATTGCCCTTTAAGCGAATACTTGTACATTATGCTAAATGCTTGTACATAAAGTGAAAAATACCGAATTGCCCTTTAAGTTAACAAAAAAGATGGAAATACCCCTGACTTAACGGAGAAAAAATGATGGAGTTAACGAGCCAGATGGAAATGGTAAGATTTCAAACCCTTTGGATCCAGATGCGGAAAAAACAAACCTTTAAACGAAAGTCGCAAAATTGGCAAAATTGACACATTAATTATTGATATTAGTTTTTTTTTTCTTTTTACAGAGGTTCTGTATGTTTTACGTAAATGTGGAGGACAGCCATGATACATGTGGACCTAGGAGGGATATTACAGACGTACCTCGATTATTTCTTGTACGCTACAAAAGAAATGATACAGAAGTGAATAGAAAAAATGAGGAAAATTCGATGAACATGTTTGCTTCAATGGCTTCTAGAGACGTGGACCCCACATCCCAATTAGTGGCATTATACAAAGGTTTAAATGAAATTCCACAGGTTTGGTCTTCTATCCATCAAAATCTTAAAAAAAAATGATCATCTTTTTTTTGTTTTTTTTTTAAATTTGTATTTCTTAGTGCGTCCATTTAATACGATTTTTTTTCCAGATAATTCAATGGATCTCAGACACAGTTAGAGATGGTGACTCCAGAGATCTCCCGTTTCATGTGAGTTTCTACTTTCTACAAACAAAATCGTGTACTTTATTTGTGAACTAGTTTCTTTACCCGCCGCGCTTTGCGGCGGCGCTGTACACAACATGATAACGTATAGACTACAATCGACCTGACTCGTTTCCGAACTAAATTTACGTCGAAACATACGCTAACTCAAATTTATACCGTCGAATCGAGATGTAATACATTTGACCCGATTTGTTTCCAAACAAAATTTACGTCAAAACGTACATAAAAAGAAAACATTTTATAATTGACCCGCGACTCGTTTTCAAACAAATGTTACGTTAAAGCGTAAAGAACTCGAATTTATATCAAAGGTTCGTGGGTTAAAGAAAAGTTAGAAAGTATGGGGGACTTTTTTTGTCAAGTTAAAAAGTAGGGGGGTCATTTATGTCAAGTTAGAAAGTTCATCATCATCATCATACTCAGTAAATCCCACTAATAGCAAAGCTAAGGTAGGGTCTGTGGAGGGTAAGATGTAGACAGCCTTACCTGTACGGCTGTACCCCGTAGGAATAGAGAGGCTGCTTCTAGTGAGACCCCCGGCTCGATTGCAGTTTTGCATCAAGCCTTAGACATAAGGCACATAACACTCAGCAATTGAGACAAATGCCGATTAGTGCATGTACCCTCTTGTCTTTCGGCTATCAACGCCACCACATGCATGATTAACCATCCGTCTTTTAACGTTATTTTCACGAAATTAGTAAAATAACGTTAGAATTAGTGCACTTTCACTTTTGCCCCCCGAGCGCCCACACATATATACATTATATGCGCATACCGCAAGCGGGGCCGATCAAGTTTGAAAGTTATTTTTGTCAATTTAGAAGGTTGAGGGGTGAGTATTGTCAACTGACAAAACTTGATGGGTGAACGGTGATTTCAAAGGTCGGCACTGACCATTGAAATTAAAGTATTATATAATATATAACTCACAAATTACATTTTTCTTTTAATTTTAATAAAAAAGAGATGTTTATACTTGATGCAGCGGACGTCAACTCCTGAGCTTGTACCTGAAGATGTAGATCCGATTTGGTCAAAAGGCAAGGAGCAAATTATATCCTCAAGTAGAGGAATGAAACAGAGGATTGGAACCGTACCGCAAAGAATTAATGATCTTACGGGTGATCCTCGGCTTGGTCCAATGTTGCTTTTGGGGGCATTAATGTCATTTGGTTTTATTTATCTAAGGAGAAATCAGTCGATCAAACCGAAGGAAGAATCTGATGATGGGAGCGATCCTAAACCTGAGGTAAACAGCGGTACATTAATGTCATAAGTGAATTATTCACGTTGCTTAGTTTTGTAACCGTTTTGTGTCATTGACAGGGTGCTGAACGGTCAAAACTGAGAAGACGACGCCCCAAAAGCCGAACAAACGACAACATATCTCCATCCATTACCGACATGGAACCGCCAAATGCTTTCCAAATGCCGTTTACGGATTCTGATTCAGAGTAAAAGTTGCAGTTTACAGAAAACAATATAGAGGCAAGATGCCTGTGAAATATACACGGTGTCTAGTTAGAAACACGTCACAAATGTGACTTTATGTTCATCAATCATCATTATTATCATAATACTGAATCTTTTTGTTAATTTATCATTTGGTCCTTGAATCAAGAGGATGGTCCATGTAACCATAACAATGAATTTTTTTTGTTGAATTATTGATCATAGTTAAAACATACTAAATTCGTGTTTTGGAAAAATTCTATTAGTTCTTGCTTATAAATTCATTGTAAAAAATGCTTATAAAAAATCAAAAAGGAAATGCTTTCATTGAGAGTCGAACTCAAGACCTCCCGCTTACTAAACGGGTGCTCTAACCAACTGAGCTATGAAAGCTTACTGTCTTAAAAATGACTGTACATTTATAATACATATACTTATATGTATGACATTATTCAATTCTTGTGACATTGTGTATGTATATTCACATATATTCATTCCAACCTAGTTCCATTCTTGTGACATTGTGTACATATATTCAATCCAACCTAGTAAATGATTAAAGTTCAATTTCCATAATATTCGAATTATAGACATTCTAGAATTACATAACCATGAATATTGGTTCCTCTGCTTGATTATCTGCTTGTTACTTTCTAATTATTGATTTGGGTTTTAATTATATTGCTATTTTAGCACACCGTATGCGGTAATGCTCACACCTACTCCAAATGAATCTAGTGACGGATTCAAAAAAAATTTTCAGGGGGTTTAGGGGGTTCCTTTTGGTAAATTCTCACTATTTTTTTTCAAATCATATAAGGTTTTCACTAAATTTTTTCCATTTTTTCTAAACCGAGGAGGTTCTTGAGAACCCTCAAAAACCCATGGATCCACCCCTGAATAAATCTATGATTGTTTTCACTTCGAATACTTTATTTTCTTAACATAATGTAAATTACATTCCTTAATAAAAATAGTGAGGGTTGGATTTTCATAAAAGTGTGTTAATTAAGTTCCAACGCAAGCATGATACACTCACAACTAGTAATTTATGAAACGAGCCACTAACACGACGACAAGACCCGAGACGAAGTTAAACAACTTTGGCTGAAAAATAGATCAACACGTGAATAATGTTGGAAATTTTGTTAGGAAAATGATTTTTTCCTAATTTTGGACTAAAAATAAATATAATAAAATGAGCGGGTTTTATGTATTTATTTGTGGGTTTGTGTTCTACGTTGGAAGGGCTTCGCAACGAACTGCATGACTTGACAGTCATGCGCATGCGCGCGCGAGTACACCTGGCACGGAGGCGCGCGGTTGCGCGCATGGTGCATGGGTCCTGCTGTGTCGTGCGCGGCGCACCAGAGTGAGCCAATACGGCGCGACTGTGTGGCGCGCTCGTATAGGCTCACAGGTGACGTGGCACACGCGCGCATGGACTTGAGCCAAGTGGGCGCACCACGCATGCAGGTGCAAACCTGCGCGCGCACCAGTGTGTCTTGCGCGCGCTCATGCGCGCATGGACCTGAGTGAGTATGGTGCACGCGCGCATGGCAGTGAGCCAAGTGGACGCACCGCGCGTGAGGTTGCAGACCTGCGCGCGCGGCAGTGTGTCTTGCGCGCGCGCGCGCGGAAGCTTCCTGCTGCAGTTAATGCTAGTGCAGTTACATTCAGCAGTTGAAACTGACGAAGTTAATGCGGTTGACTGAGAATTAAATGACGAATTAAAGTGCATTAAAGACGTTTAATGTAATTTAATTCACCAATTTAATTCGTTTTTCAGTTTCTTCAAGACCTGCAGTATAAATAGGAGGTTCCTATGGCAGATTCCACACACCGGAATTCACAAGCTCTCTACAATCTTCTAACTGCAGATTTCTTCACTTTCTTTCAGGCTTCCGAGGTACACCTTCGGGTTGGAGTCAAGACCGGCAGTGCAATTGCTTGCGGCTGTTGTATCCTGGAAACAAACGTGTTCTCCTGGGAGACACGAAATTTGTTTTAAGGGACCCGTGTCTAACACGATCCTCAGTCAAGAACAATTTCGTCTGTTCGAGTTTTCTGATCTAGTTTTTCCCTTTTTAGTTGTAATTGTATTTATTTTTCAGTTGTAATTCTGTTATTATTCTAGTATTTCAAGTTAATAAATTATTTTATTTATTTTACACGAACGGATTCCTACAATCTTAAAACAAATTTTAAAACACCGTTCGTGTAGAATCACAAACTTTTCTGCTGTGAATTCAAATTTTTTTTTTTCTCACAGCAGGTTGTGTTTTAAAAGGTTTTTCTTTGTTTTGATTCAAAGTAGCGACTTTGTCAAAACAGAACTTTGTTCTTCTACTCCTTCTTCGTCTTTGGGTTCTAAGATCTTCTCTTGTAGTCTTCAAAGTTGGACTTAGAAGCTACGAGGCTGATTTTGTTACTCATCGATCTTGTTAGTAATATAATAAATCAGCACATTTATTATTCTAACAGTTTTATTAACTTGGTTTTGTGGAATTTTTCAGAATGTCGACTGAAAATACCAACGTCAACGTTGTTGTCGGTACCCCAGCCAACACTGTGGGAGCGTCCACAGTGGCGAATCATGCTGAACGACCCGAGAAGTTCTCGGGTCTCCACTTCAAAAGGTGGCAACAGAAGATGTTCTTCTACTTGACCACCATGAACCTTGCGAGGTTCTTGACGGAGACCGTTCCCCAACCTGCGGAAGGGGAGACCGATGCTCAGGCTCTGAGCGCGGTAGAGGCGTGGAAGCACTCGGACTTTATATGTCGAGGCTATGTACTCAACGGTCTCTCGGATGCGCTATATAATGTGTACTATAATATCAAGACTTCCAAAGAATTATGGGAGTCTTTGGAGAAAAGTACAAAACGGCGGATGCGGGAACAAAGAAATTTGTTGTCGCCCGTTTCTTGGACTTCAAAATGGTTGATAACAAGAGTGTTATGAACCAAGTTCAAGAGTTGCAAATTATACTAAATGACATCCACGCTGAGGGAATGGTACTTAGCGAAACATTTCAAGTGGCAGCCATGATCGAAAAATTACCTCCTGCTTGGTTGGATTTTAAGAATTATCTTAAACACAAGCGAAAGGAAATGTCGGTCGAGGATCTTGTTCTTCGTCTTCGTATAGAAGAAGAAAACAGGGTGGCCCAAAAAGGCACCATTTTGCAAGCTTCGGCTAAGGCAAACATGGTGGAAGTTGGGGAGTCCTCAAAGGGCAAGAAAGGCAAGGGTAAAAAGGACAACAAAAGGGAAAGCAAAGGTTAACAACCTTGGACCGAAAAAGGGGGCTGTGAAAAAGAAGCTTGCGCCTTTCCAAGGTACTTGTTACAATTGTAACGAGACGGGGCACCGTGCTAACCAATGCAAGAAACCTAAGCGTGAGCGTGCGCACATGGTTGATGAGGATGGTATGCCTCTAATCGCAATGATAACCGAGGAACCGGCTATGATTGAAGAAGTCAACGCGATGGGTGAAAACCCAAAAGGATGGTTCGTTGACACGGGTGCAACCCGCCATGTTTGTGGAGACAAGGCTCTTTTCTCTACATTCAAGGAAGCTTCAGGTGAAGAAAAGCTTTATATGGGAAATAAAGCTACCGCAAGCATCAAGGGGGAAGGCACGGTCGTCTTGAAGATGACTTCGGGCAAGGAGCTTACCTTGACAAATGTGCTTTATGTCCCAGAGATACGGAAGAATCTCGTGTCGGGATGGATGCTCAACAAGTTTGGATTTCGTCTAGTGTTTGAATCGGACAATTTTGTTCTTTCTAGACGTGGAATGTTTGTTGGAAAGGGCTATGCCCTTAATGGTATGTTTAAAATGAATGTAATGGTTGTAAACCAAAACAAAAGTTTAAATGAAACTTCTTCTTCTACTTACATGGTTGAGTCTTCTAATGTTTGGCATGGTAGACTAGGACATGTAAATTTTAATTCATTACGACGTTTAATTAAATTAAACTTAATACCAACATTCCATATCGAGTCCAATCACAAATGCGAGACATGTGTTGAATCCAAACTTACGAGATCATCGTTTAAATCGGTTGAACGAATAACCGAACCCCTTGATTTAATTCATACCGATGTGTGTGATTTAAAAGCGGTTCCCACGCGTGGAGGAAATAAGTACTTCATCACGTTTATTGATGATTGTACTAAATATTGCTACGTGTATTTACTTAAGAGTAAAGACGAAGCAATAGAGAAGTTTATCTTGTACAAAAATGAAGTTGAGAATCAACTTAAAAAGAAGATAAAAGCTTTGAGAAGCGATCGAGGAGGTGAATATGTTGCACCTTTTGCCGATTTGTGCGCAAAAAGTGGCATTATACATGAGTGTACACCTCCTTATTCTCCACAATCAAATGGCGTGGCGGAACGAAAGAACCGCACATTGAAAGAAATGATGAACGCCATGTTGATAAGCTCGGGAGTGAACCGAGAAATGTGGGGGGACGCCATTCTCTCAGCAAACTAGCTTTTGAACAAGATACCCTTGAAAAATAGGGACGAAACTCCATATGAGTTATGGAGGAAAAAGAAGCCATCGTACAAATACTTGAAAGTGTGGGGGTGCCTAGCTAAGGTGATTGTACCACCTCCTAAGGCTCTTAGGATAGGACCCAAAACTGTTGATTGCATTTTCATTGGATATGCACATCAAAGTAGTGCACATCGTTTTCTTGTATATGAATCCAAGAATCCCGATGTACACAAACACACTATCATGGAGGCAAATTCTAATATCGTCTCATATTTTGAGAATGTGTTTCCTATGTTAGGACAAACACATGCATCTTCATCAAGAGCGGTTGATGAAGCCGGTCCAAGTTCGTCTACATAGTTAGATGAACCAGGACCAAGTTCATCTACTAGGATAGATGAAACACATGAACGACCTGAGGTCGAGGAGGGTGAGCTTAGACGAAGTAAACGACAAAGGGTTGAAAAATCCTTTGGTCCTGACTTCATGAGCTACATGGTTGAGGGTGAGCCCAATACCTACCGCGAGGCGGTTACCTCCGCAGAAGGACCTCAATGGCAAGAAGCAATTAAGAATGAAATTGATTCTATATTGCAAAATCATACTTGGGAGTTAGTAGATCTTCCACCTGGTTGTAAACCACTTGGATATCGTTGGATATTCAAAAGGAAGATGAAAGCTGACGGAAGTATTGATAAATACAAGGCAAGGTTAGTAATCAAAGGATTTAGACAAAAGGAGGGTCTAGACTACTTTGATACTTACTCGCCTGTGACGCGAATAACCTCTATACGATTGGTTCTTGCAATTGCGGCTCTAAGAAATTTGGAAGTTCACCAAATGGATGTAAAGACCGCATTTCTAAATGGCGATTTAGAAGAAGAAATTTACATGGAACAACCTGAGGGTTTTTCCGCCCCTGGAAACAAGGGTAAAGTATGTAAATTGGTCAAGTCTTTGTATGGCTTGAAGCAAGCTCCAAAACAATGGCACCAAAAGTTTGATCATGTCATGATTGACAATGGTTTCAAAATAAATGAGTGCGACAAGTGTGTTTATTTTAAAGACACACCAAGAGGTTATGTGATTTTATGTCTTTATGTAGATGATATGCTTATCATTGGGAGTGATGATAAGATGATCAACTCAACGAAAGACATGTTGAAAGCGAGGTTTGACATGAAAGACATGGGTCTCGCGGATGTGATTCTTGGAGTAAAAATCACTAGAACCCAAAATGGTCTTGTGTTGAGTCAATCTCACTACGTGGACAAGATCCTTGGGAAATTCAATTCGGACGATACGAGTATAGCTCGAAGTCCAATTGATAATACCCAACGCCTAAGGAAGAATAGAGGCGAGAGTGTTTCTCAGTTAGAGTACTCAAGGATCATTGGTAGTCTAATGTATCTACTGACATGTACTAGACCCAACTTAGCGTATGCTGTGAGCAGGCTAAGTAGATACACCAGTAATCCGAGCGAGGATCATTGGAAAGCTATCACGCGGGTGCTAAGATACATAAGATACACGAGAGACTATGGATTGCATTATACCCGTGATCCAGCAGTGATCGAAGGATACACTGACGCGAACTGGATATCGGATATAAAAGATCATAGATCGACAAGTGGATATGTGTTTACACTTGCTGGCGCAGCTATAGCTAGGAAATCTTCCAAGCAAACCGTTATAGCTAGATCTACGATGGAATCCGAATTCGTCGCTTTAGATAAAAGCGGGGAAGAGGCGGAGTGGCTACGTCAATTTTTGGAAGATATTCCAAGATGGCCAAAGCCGTTGACGGCGATCTGCATACATTGTGACAATCAGTCTGCTCTTGCTAGAGCACAAAGCATGATGTACAATGGCAGATCAAGGCACATTCGACGTAGACACAACACGGTACGACAACTTATCTCAACGGGTGTTATCTCAGTTGACTATGTGAGGTCAAATGAGAACATTGCGGACCCGTTAACAAAAGGCTTAAGCACAGATAAGGTGTATAGGTTGTCAAGAGGAATGGGACTAAAGCCCATAGATGAAGGGAATATGAGGGAAACCTAACCTAGTTGACTGGAGATCCCAAGATCTAGGTTCAATAGGCAAACTTAATCATAAACCCAAAGGGAGTCACTGTGGGGGTGCCCCAAAAATCAATAAAGGGAGTTTATATACTTCCTAGCCCATTCCAATCAGTGACATGAAGGAAAGGTTAAGCATGTTGAGGTTAAGGATTTTGAGGAAATCCAAATTAACCATGATGCTTTTAATGATTCAGAGGAATCACCTATGTTAGAGAGAAGTGGGGTCGCTTCGAATGGATTTGTGGGGAGGCGCAAATCCTAGAGCTCTCGCAGAACCAGGAACGTGTTCCATGACCATAAACGGACACAACCATGAGGTCGTGACTCGACTAGGGAGAGTATTGTGTGAATGTATATTGTCGCCTACATAAATGGGGGATTGTTCAAGGACACCGCGTCTACAAGACCCTAGGAGGCTAAGTATGCTTCACAAAAGGAGGTTCAAAGGTTACACCTACCTATCTTGCAATGCTCAACTGTTGAACGTGTATCGTTGAAACTTGATAAATCGATTTCTATTCATGTGGGGGATTGTTGGAAATTTTGTTAGGAAAATGATTTTTTCCTAATTTTGGACTAAAAATAAATATAATAAAATGAGTGGGTTTTATGTATTTATTTGTGGGTTTGTGTTCTACGTTGGAAGGGCTTCGCAACGAACTAAACCATGTCCAAAACGGAGCTAAGATGAATGAGATATCGATGCTCAAAGTTTGGTGTTTGAAACTTGAATGCTGAAATAAGTGGGAAAGTGGCACCTTGTCCCACATAGGATGAGAGATGGAACTTAAAGGGGTATTTAAGTAGGATCTCTCCATCCTTATTGTTTCATGGAAGCACACACTAGTGTCCTCGCGAAAGGTGCGGAGCACCCTAACTCGCATTCGCACTCGCACACGCTCGCGCGCGCGGCGTGGGCGATGAGGCGCAATGTGGCGCTTTGATGGCGCACTTTGCACTTCGCACGCTCGCATCGCCGCGAGCCGCTTGAGAGCCGCCTTTGTATTTTTAACCGCGCGCGCGTGGTGGAGCACAAGGGTTGCAAGGACCAAGTGGTAGGTGATGCGGCGCATGACTTGGCAGTCATGCGCATGCGCGCGTGAGTACACCTGGCACGGAGGCGCGCGGTTGCGCGCATGGTGCATGGGTCCTGCTGTGTCGTGCGCGGCGCACCAGAGTGAGCCAATACGGCGCGACTGTGTGGCGCGCTCGTATAGGCTCACAGGTGACGTGGCGCGCGCTCATGCGCGCATGGACCTGAGTGAGTATGGCGCACGCGCGCATGGCAGTGAGTCAAGTGGACGCACCGAGCGTGAGGTTGCAGACCTGTGCGCGCGGCAGTGTGTCTTGCGCGCGCATGCGCGGAAGCTTCCTGCTGCAGTTAATGCTAGTGCAGTTACATTCAGCATTTGAAACTGACGAAGTTAATGCGTTTGACTGAGAATTAAATGACGAATTAAAGTGCATTAAAGACGTTTAATGCAATTTAATTCACCCATTTAATTCGTTTTTCAGTTTCTTCAAGACCTGCAGTATAAATAGGAGGTTCCTATGGCAGATTCCACACACCGAAATTCACAAGCTCTCTACAATCTTCTAACTGCAGATTTTCTTCACTTTCTTTCAAGCTTTCGAGGTACACCTTCGGGTTGGAGTCAAGACCGGCAGTGCAACTGCTTGCGGCTGTTGTATCCTGGAAACAAACGTGTTCTCCTGGGAGACACGAAATTTGTTTTAAGGGACCCGTGTCTAACACGATCCTCAGCCAAGAACAGTTTCGTCTATTCGAGTTTTCTGATCTAGTTTTTCCCTTTTTAGTTGTAATTGTATTTATTTTTCAGTTGTAATTCTGTTATTATTCTAGTATTTCAAGTTAATAAATTATTTTATTTATTTTACACGAACGGATTACTACAAATAACACAATTAAAAATATGTTTATACAGATTAACCCGTTTATGACACGCAACCCATTTAAGTAATTGTGTGACATGTTGACATGACGTTTAAGACATGCATGGTTATCAATGTAGTTTTACGGAATTTTCTTTTAAGAATGTTATATGTTGTTCTTATGCATTATATGTTTTGGTAACTTTTAATTCGTTTATCATGTTAATCATTTGTATTATTAGTTACCCATGCTAAGTGAGTCATGTCAATTATGATATCGGACATGCCATGTCAATTTATATTAGAACCCATCATTTGAATCAACATGTAAAAAATAAAACGTATGGGACGGAAATAAATAGAGCTGCTTTGCCTTCCACCTAATCTAGACAGGAAAGGCTAAAGCCAATCCCAGGGATAGTGAAGCTTCAAAGAAGCTTTCCAGTAGTGTAATTATGAAGATGTAAGAAAGAAGAGGAGTCGGTGAGACATCTACTTTTAAGTTGTTTGAAGTCCCGGGCAATTTGGTGGAATGTCTTGATGTGGCTAAAACTACCGGTGCAAGTGAATTATGAATCAAGCGAGGAAATTTTTGAAAGTATAGATGAGTTCAATAGTTCGAAGGAATGGAAGAACGTAATAAAAGCTATTGTTATGACAACCTTGTGGCAAATTTGGAAGTCGAGAAATGAGGTGGAATTTAATAGGAAGGTGGGATCGGTATCAAATATAATAGATGGAATTAAAGAACTGTCGTATCTTTGGATAAAAGAAAGAGCAAAAATGAAGAACTTAGTATGGGAGAGGTGGAAGGATTTCAATATTAGAGATATCATAAAATGAAGTTTGTAGTTTTTATTTTGTATTAGTTCGGCTACATTTTGTTTGTTTATTTTCTTGTACTTTTAGGTTTTACAGCTTGCTGGCCCTTGTTTTATAATCATAGAATTCTCGCCGTTCAAAAAAAAGTAGTGTAACTATTAATGTTTCCTAAATTTTATGTAACAATTATTTGAAGCCAACATTGTATAATGTAATGTGATGTAATATTCTATAATGTGATGTAATATGATATGATCTAATATGATATGATCTAATATGATGTAATATAATATATGTCTTGGGCAAGACTGGATAGTGAAACTTGGGATTAGGATCAAATACAGAGGATCCTAATTGTAAGAAGTGTAAGAAGAATTTATAGAGTGACAAGTGTCCAATAACCTAAAAAAACCCACTACACAAAAAAACCCCACTACAAAAAAAAACTTAAACATCCACCACCACCAAAAACCTAAACCCCCCCCCCCCACATCACCCACCCTAAATTTTTTTTTTTTTTTTTTTTTTTTTTTTTTTTTGCCGAGAGGGTGGGGGTGGGGGTGAGGGTGGGTGTTTAGGTTTTTGGTGGTGATGTAGTGAGTTTAGTTTTAGGTTATTAGACACTTGTCACTCTATAAATCCTTCTTACACTTCTTATAATTAGAAGCCTTTGTAGAATAACTTGACCCGTGAAACTTGATTTGCCAAAAGTACTTGCAGGATGTTTCATCCACCTACAGAAAGACAATAAGGTGAAAAAATAGGATATAAAATTACTAATTAAAGATATGAACAATAAGATTTGTAGAAATAAACAAATGGGAGGGGGTAGAATGAAAACTTTCTAGGGTAACCGGCTATAAAACCCAACCATCTCCTCTTATTCGTTTGTCAGATTTATAATATTCACACAGCCGTCAGACTATAACAGATGGTTGCTTCTTTATCCTCTGTGATTGATCAAGTCAGGCCTCCCGATATGCCAAATTCATTGGTGAGTGGTTTTTGATCTTAAATTCTTTCTCTTTTTATCTGTTTACGAGTAGTCGTATTGTGATCAAAACTCGTTCTGGTTTTATTTCATGACTTAGAATGGGTATCATCATGCAGGGTGTTGAAGAACAATCGTTGACTGTTTATGGGATTTCGGAAGACAATATCATCACAGGTAACTTTTAATCAATTAAGTTCTGGATTCATATTTGCTAACTACTCCTTAGATCTGTTGCAAATGAAGGACGTTTTCTTTTTTAGATTTTAAGAAAAGCTTGAACTAATATGTTATTTCATTTTTAGGGCCTTGGGTCTTCATCTCATCGTGCTCATGTGATTAGTCTGAGATTCCATTGTTGCCGTATGCAAAGGACTCTCGGCTTCTAAATGGCACAGTAAGGTTTCAAGACCTGCATCAAAGTGCTTAAGAAGTAAAGACCAAGTTAGAGACTTTGGAGGAGCAGGAGTCCTAATGCCCTGCAAATGTGCAAATCAAAACGTTGATGAAGTTTTTCTCACACTTTAGGAGGAGTCTCACACAAATGAATCACAACAGCTGCAACGACGTTTTTCTAAGTTTTAGTGTATTAGCAAGCTCATAAATGAATCCTGAAGATTATTTATAAAAGTTGTAGTTATCTTTTTTTTTTTTGTATGAAAGATATTTTTGTATCTTTGTGGATTAAGGATTTATGATAGTTTTTTTAATCGTCAGATTGGTAACGGAAAAAGCTAATTATCTACTCTTTTTTATGATTAATTTTTACCTTTTATTAGTTTTGTAATGACATTTTCAATTTGTGTTCATATTAGTTTTGAAGAGTTCAAATGTAATTTAATTTAAAAAAAAATACATTTTAGTAAAAAACTAAAACAAATTGAACTCTCAAAATTTTTAAAAACTAAAGATAAATATAAAAAACTGAAACCAAATTAATTTACTATCAGGAAGCAATTTTTTTAATCCTAAAACAAAAAAAACTTACATAAAAAATTAGTTATAATTGCTTTGTCTACCACTAGATGTTAAATGCCAAAAGTAATGAATGATTGTCAATGATTCATTTTTTTTTTTTCAATTTCATAATACATATAATGTTTAACGTGTTACACCCCTGTTTTCAATGGGCCATATTTGCAGTACACGTGACCGATTGTTAACCGAATTTATATGCCGCTAAAATTAAAGGTTAATACTATCAAAGTAAACAAAGTTTGCTGATGCTGCTTCACAAGTGATGTTTGATCCTCATTTACAACGAATTTTGTTCATTGCCATTTGCTGCTAAAAATAAAGAACCTGAACAGGTCTTCATGTAGTGAGTGATTATGTTTGACTATTGTAACCCATAGCTTAGTGTCATTTGCATTGAATTGAAATTTAGAATACGCTACATCTGTTCTCATGAGCTTACTCTGCAGTGGCTTGCAAAAACAGTAATGTTCCCTACCTCACATAAGTCAGATAGAAACCAAGATGATCATATTCATTGAGATAAAACAGCCTTAGGTCTTCGAACAAAAATGCCATATCCCTTCTTAAATCCAACGACCCACTCTATGCTTTTGATATAGCTACTAAATCCATGTTTTGATCAAGCAATTCAAAAATATACCATCATCAGAATCAACACAATGTGATCTAAAAATATTCTTGCAAACCCAACTTCAGCACATTACAGATGTCAACAGCGTAGCTGTTGACCTGATTATTTGCGTTACGAACAAATGCTTCTCAGCCATATTTTGCAACCGTTGATCAGTTATGAAATTGCTGTTGCTGAGAAGTTTTACGACGGCTACTGATGCATTAGCCACGCTGCTCAGTCAAATCTCTTTCTTCGAACTCCTTGATATCTATTACAGCAGTATCACAATTGGATTCACTAGCTTGCAGCAGCAATTACAACATTACCTTAAAGATTTTCTTTACTTACCTCATCACTTGTGTCTAATTCTTCTTTATTCGCCATTACCTAAACTTTCACAGAAGTTAAAACCCTAGTTTCAATCAAAGCATTACAATCTTCACCCGAACATGCAACTTCTTCCTTGATCACCACAACCCCATCTTTTTCTTTTAAATATTTCTCCCTTTCTTCCCTGTTTTGTGTTGAATGTTGAGTTGCAGAAAAAGGCGATAGTGAATTGTTTGGGAAAAAAAGCAGGAAGAAATGGAGAAATATTTAAGATGAAAAAGATGGTGTGGTGGTGCAACAGGAAGGACGTTGTACGTCCAGGTGAAAATTGTAAAGCTTTGATTGAAACTAGGGTTTTCATCTTCTGTGAAAGTTAAGGTGATGGTGCATAAAGAAGAATTATACGTAAGTGATGAGGTGAGTAAAGATGATAAGGCAATGCTGAATTTTTGCTGCAAGTAAATAGATTGAAGGAAAAGCCACAAGTGAAGGAAGACCTGTATCACAATCAAATGATCAGCAGATCAGGCAATAATTAATCTATTAAATATAGAGTAAAATGTCCTTTTCGTCCGCTACTTTCGTCCAAAGGTTTGTTTTTATGCATCAGGATCCAAAAAGTTTGACATCCGACTTGTTAACTCTTTCCATTTTTCTCCCTTAGTTCAGGGGAATTTGTCTTTTTTGTTACCTAAAAGGGGTATTTCCTTGAATGCATGTACATTATGTTAAACTCTTGCACATAAAGTGAAAAATTTAATGTTTTTTAAATCGCCTCATGAAGAACAAAAAGGAGCCGAGGAAAGCCTCACTTACTTCGAATAATAAGAATCTAATTGAATTGTATAGTATATTCACTACTTCTATCATTTATATAGCTTTTTGGTATTCAAAGATGTTGAAGATGACAAATAGTATGAGAAACAACTGAAGATTTTGGTATTAACTCTAAGTTGTTATTTTTGGTTGAAACACGTTGTTTCGATAAGAATTTCAGCTTATAAAGGTAATTAAATGTGTTATTAGGGTAAGAATATGCTATTATGTTGAACTCCGTAAATTAGTTTACCATTCCTGTACATCTTACCAAACACTTCTTTGTGCTTCAAAACATTGAAGAAAGGAACTCCTTCAAGATAAATAAATATGAAGAAACTCACACGATTGTTACAATATTTCTTTAGCGAATGTCTCTATCAAATTTTATAAAATCAATGGTGTGCTTAGCATTAAAGGATATGTAAACAAATGTGTATGGAGTATTCCTTTTCATTCGCCTTAAGAAGAAAAAAATCAGCCCAGGAAAGCCTCTTGGCTAATTGTAGTATGGAGGAACTATAAAACATTTTTCAAAGCTCGTTTTATTGGAATTTAATTGTATATTCACGGTTCTTTTTACCAATTATATAGCTTCTTTACTTACAGGAAGGAATGTTGAAGATGACAAACACTATGAAATTCTTGTATCAACTTTAAGTTGTTTTTTTTGGTTGAAATATTTTGTTTACACGGGAATTTGCACTTATAAAAGGAAACTAAATATGTTATTAGGGTAGGAATGTGTTATTATGTTGCACGAGGTGAATTACTTACCCACTTCTATACTGCATAAGTTCAAAGAAAGGAACTCTTCAAGAATAATTGCTATACAGAAACTCACACTATTGTTACATTATTATTTTAGCAAGGTTGTACTAATTACATTGTAGTTCATCATGTCTATATAAAATTCTATAAAACCAATGTTATGCTTGACATAAAAGATTTATCATTAACAATAGAAGATATGTAAACAAATGCGTACGGTGATCTCTTTCTCAATTACTTAAGTACATAAGTAATGAAGGAATGCCTCTACTGGCCAACATAATTATACAACTTTCTTCGAAGCTCGGCTTGTAGGAATGTAATTGACTTATAGTTTATCACCAGTTTTATCAACTATAGATTAAGCTTCTTGATTTTCTAGGATATTGAAGAAGACAAACACTATAAGAAACAAATGAAGATTTTGGTATTAACTCTAACTTGTGGCTCTTTTGATTGAAATAGTTTGGTTCCACCAGAATTTCCACTTATTAAAGAAAAGTAAACATGATTAGGGCAAGAATATTTTATCCTGTTGCGCCGTGAATGAATTACTTTCACATTCTTCTACACCTTATCAAACACCTAAGCTCTTCAAAATCTAAAAAGGAAAAAAAAAACGAATTCAAGACAAATTTTTATATAGAAACTCACTATGATGTTAACCTATTTCTTTATTGATGTTTTACTAATTACCTTTTCCGATCACCACTTCTCAATAATGATTTAACGTGTGAAACTGTTGGTCGCGATACGGATCATCGGACGAACATGATTTCTTGTTTCGAATGCCGTAGCGAGTACGAAATCCAAGCTACGACACAAAGCGAGCGAGAGAATTTACACAATAAAGATTCAACGTTTAACGATTCCGTGTGTATACTATCGACTACACCAAAGCTTCTAACAGTAGCAAGGAGGAAGGTTAATGTCGAACTCGTGACCTACAAGATTGAGTTGCACCTTAGGTAAACGTGTGAGACTTCAATTGGCTTGCGATCAGCACTTCTATAATGTGTCTGTCTTCAAGAGGCATCAGGGTTAAACAGAACAGAGGCAAAGCGATTAGTCACCGCTTCTAGTGGCACTATTTTTGGGTGCCGCCCATTCCAACAATGGTCTTTAGTGGCATTTTTTGGTTTTTTTGTGGCACTTTTTGTGTGCCACTAGATGGCAAGTTTTTGTAGTGATTGTAAAAGTGTCCTAATATGTTCTTTTTAGGACGCTATTCAAGTTGTCTATAGACATATTATGCGACCATAAAATTGGTTTCATGATCTAATTTGGTATATTAGGACCCTTTTATTGGTACTAAATTAGCTATAATGTTACATCATAAGGGTCCTATCAATTAATTTCTAAGGACGCTTGTAAGTGTATCAAAAGATTAAAAGTATGTACGCACATGTTAGAACATCATAAAAGTGTCCTATTATGTTTTTATTAGGACACTATTTTGGATGTTCAAAGACATATTACGCGACCATAAAATTGGTTTCATAATCTTATTTGAGATGTTAGGACGTTTTTTTAGTTCCGGGACTTATTATGACCCCTTTACATGAAACGCTTTTACCGTTGGTCCTATTAAATGAAAGGTCCTATAAAATAGCATTTTAGGACGTTTTTGCGCGTACTAAAAACCCAGTTTTCTTGTAGTGTGTCGCCTACGCCAATCCTAAATGCCCTTCCATGAGCACCACTTCCAGTCTTGTTGTTACTGTTACGAGGATTCCCAATACTGTCGTTGTTCCCTGGGTTGTTGGCGTCTTGACTTAACAATGCCCAATCCTTGTCAAAGTCACCTTCATTCCCATACTGAAAGTTATGATTTTCGAGTACCTTGTTGTCGCCATGGCCATTGCCCCTAATGTTGTTGCTTGAAAACAGATCCTTGCGATCTTTTTCCCTTAGGGTCCACCTTCCTATTGTTCTTGTCACGTCCTAGGGTACTGCTCATGGCGCTAGTAATGACGCATCCCATATTCCAGTCGGTTTCCAGCGTTTTACGCCCCGATTGATTCGTAAGAGTTAGTTCCCAGACGTTGCTTGCTAGGGTTAGGGACTCGATCGAAGTCAACCTACTGATGTTCGTTGTCAGAGAGCAGGGTCCTCCTATCACTAGGGTTGGTAATGCATCACGTTCATCTTCTTGTCCATCGGTCTTACGAGTCGATTGAATAGCGCACGGTAAATCGTTATAGAATCACAGAGGTGTCCATACTTTTGAATTTGAGGCGTCAAAGTAAACAAGAAAAGTGAGAAAGTATAGACCAAACATTTAACGTTTCGACATCTGCCTCAAAGACGTTCGCACTAACACCTAACATTTCTACACGGCTCGCTAGACGTTCAGTTACGTGTTCAGGTATCACTCAATATCATCGAGACTCGTAAGGGTTCAGAGGGAAGTGAAAGGACCACATTCAAATAGGAGACAGTCATTGCTATGACCCCTATGGGTCGTTGTATTTCACATTTGGTCGAATAATGGAATGGAACTCCTTTCACACTTGTTAGGCCTTGTTGGGACTCACATGCACTCCACATTATTATTATGTGTGCCCCCACAATAATAATATGATTTGCATGCTCGTCTCAGTTCCTCCTAACTCGTATTAAGTGGTTCCTCAGACTCGAGTAGCAAAACAAGGATATCACAAAATGGGGGTCATGAATGTCTAGGGAATCACCACACCATCAATCACTCAACACATGCAAGTAATACGTGAATTCATATTGTTGTGCTAAACGGGCAATCACATGCAATATCATATGTAAGTGTCCACTAGTTATGCAGTGCAATGAGTAAACGAGAGACAAACCTTGCAGTCTGGAGCTGAGTGTCATGGTCATATTCAGAACTTATTCGGTTATAGTCTGGTTTTATAAAAACGTTTTAAAACCAAGTTCACTATAACCAGTGGCTCTGATACCAATCTGTTACACCCCCAAAATACCACATGCGGAAACCCCCGCGAGGCGTGTGACGTACCAGGATCTAGCCACCAATCACATTGAACTCATAACAAGATTTCAAATAAAAACTTTCATTCATTAACATAAAGTGTTACAAAACATTAAATCTAATTCTTCGTGTTCAGCAGAAGCATAAATCATTAGTTAAGTGTTTCATAAACCATATGTATGAAAACCATTAGACTTGTCTCGCGATTCCATGTATCTCGACCCATGACCACTCTAGCCTGCCAGACATCAAGCTCCATATCACACGTATCTATAACCTGCGAGCATGCAAACAAGTGTATCAGACAACGCTGGTGAGTTCACAGTTTTATGAAAACGTTTGGTTACCAAGTGTTTATTCCAGTTTAATAACAATTCCGAAAGTAATGTTGATAATAACTCGAGTACCGTACAAGATGGCTTCCAGATTGTTTTGGCCATCCCCAATGCCCCCTATCTAAGCATTGGTCATGATTAAGGTCATTAGTTCACGCCCGTCCTCTCAGGTACGGTGTGAGGTTGCCAAGCCTAATAGTGCTATCAACTAATACCCCATTACCTCTCAGGTAACTATTCGGTAGAAGATGGGACTTAAGGTGTTAGGAAATGAGTGTATTATCCAACATTCCAGTTTTTACCCAGAAAGACTTATTCCTCTCAGGAATACCCATTTGATTTACCCAAAGACTTATTCCTCTCAGGAATACCCAACTGATTGTCCCACCCACCGGGACGCATGCTAAAGAGAAGTGAACTCACCTTAGATTGCTCGGTATGTTATATTACCCATTCCAAGTTGGTCAACAAAACCCTACCATGGTTACTAAGAATAGTCAGTATAATGCTCACATATATCACGTATCCAACGTACACGTTACACAAGTAGCATACAAGTAAGACACACGTCCTTATATGAGTCGTAACTGTTAATCATGCAACCCATTGATCCATAACGTTCGTTGTAAAGTCACATAAGAAGTGTATGGGTTTCGTATGCAAAACAATCACTTAACAGTACATGTATTTTCACAGATTGCATTGGCTGCTAAGATCACAGTTTATCACATAACAAGTATTCAATTCTCAAACAAGTCTACATCCCATGTGCATGACACATAACAACATTTATAGATGTACTGTCTACTCACACAAGTTAAGTCAAGGTCCTCATTTTTGGTTAACATTAGTATCATGCAACAGATAGAATTTTATAATCCAACTACCCAATATCATGTTCATCACATCTGTTTCACTGTCTGACCATTAGCCTTCACGGCGAAGAATCCTTCTGACGAAGGTCTATTCTTCGCCGGGAATAAATGCGACGAAGAATCTAGTGGTTCGTCAAACACCAGACGACGAAGAACTATATTCTTCGTGAGAATGAATGCGACGAAGTAACCCAGAGGTTCGTCAAACACTAGTCGACGAAGAACTATATTCTTCATCGAACTACGTTCTTCGTCGGGGAAGGTCCTTCGTCGCTTCATCAACAGTTACAGTTTCGTGATTGATACTAACAGTTTGATAGTTTCCCCAATCAGATCAAACGACACTTATAACCAGGATCATATACCCAATTATGAACAATCATCAACAATTCAATAGTCAGTTCAAAACATAACAGTTACAACACTCATCATTTTATTAACCACAGTTAACAACTTACCATGTGAATTATCAGGCTAACTGACAAATCATCAGTTGTAAAACCCAAATCTCTAATCACCAATCCAACCATAATTTCATATCATGAGCAATCATTTATTCTAGATTTACGATCCTATGACTGAAACTCTAGTTTTCATGTCACATCCAAACCACATTAACCATGTACATTCTCTAATCATCATCAGTTTATGTGCAACAGTTCTAGATCATCGATAATCATCAAGCATACTTCTAGGTTAACTATAAATACTCACACAAGGATCATCATCACACGAAATCACGTATTGGTAATAATCCAATGAACGAAACAAGGCACTAACCTTAAGACAGGATAAATCAGTGATGCTCTACGATCAGGAAGCTTCGAATGAGGGATGAGGGGCTGACGTCAATCGTTTGATGAGAGAGGGAGAGTTAGGGTTTGATAATATTTCATGTTTTGTGAAATATTTCATAAATTAGAGGCGGTGGTGGTGGTGGTTGATGGTTGAAGAGAAAAAGTGGGGGTTGTGGTGGGTGGTTGTTAACAGAACAGTGAGGAGTGGGGAAGAAGAAGAAGAAGGGTGGGATGGGGGTAGGGGCCACTCAATTAATAATTTATTAAAATAATACTTGTAATGACCAAATTACCCCTGAGGAAAGGACAAAACATCAGGATTTAATTTGAGGAATTTGAGCTGATTTCACTTTTGGACCTAAATGGCAACAAAACTGAAACCACAGGGACCCAGATGCAAAAGGATTGAGATTTGAACTAAAATGGCAAAACTACCCAAACCTCAGGGACCAAAATGGCAGTTTACTCTAGATAATAATATAACTGTGAAAAGGGTGTGTGGAAGGGTGTGCCTTAATACATGAAAGGGTGAAACTTTTTGAAGGGGTGTGTGTTTTGTGTTATTAAAGGGTGTGACTTTTAAACAAATGGACATAACACAAGTTGCTAATTGTATAAGGGTATATATATAATTAGGGGATGGTTCAAATGAAAACCACTTTTATTGCGAAAACTCGAAAACTAACTAAAAAAACCTAAAAAACACACCAAAAGTTTTTTTTTTTACAATTTTTTATTAAAAAATGCTAGTTTTTATATATATAAAAAAACTTTTTAAAAAAAAAAAATTTGTAGTGCACATGTGTAATAATTCACATGTGTAGTACTATTACACATGTACACTACAATTTTTTTTTTAATTTTTTTATATAATTTAAATAGCGAAAATTGGTATGAAAAAAAAATTGGTATGTTTTTTAGGCTTTTTAGTTAATTTTCGAGTTTTCGCGATAACTAGTGGTTTTCATTTGAATCTTCCCCTATATAATTATTATGTAACATTGGTACTTATGTTTATTATTATCTAGGATTAGTGGGTGACGGTTATATGGTAGTTAGTTTTGAATCAATATAACAAAACGGTTGTTCATACTCGATTCACAGCATATGTATATAACATTGATGATAATCGCTTTGATCATCACCAAGAAATTATAATATTTCCTACAAACCGTCTCTATTCATCACTTTGCTTTACCATGCTTGTTCATACTCGATTCACTGCACTTTGATCTAATCAATTACCACCAACATAGTGGTATCAGAGCAGATTTCCAGGAACATGATCCTTTCTTTAATTGATTATCACGTTTCACTTGACATTCCTATATAATGTTTATTAAGGGATGATACAAACTGTTTTAGAGAGAGATTAGAGAGAAAAGACAAGAAGATTAGCTCACTCAACACTAACTACTTTCATTAACAACTTCTGTTTAAGTACACAATCATCAACTAACTCTTAACTACCTAACATCACTTTTGACATAACTCGCCCCTCAACTATTCATTATTTACAATACAGGCCCCTCACTTATTAGTTCCATATCAATACCCTTCCCTTCAACTGATTTTGACCACAAAATCAATAGTCAAAATGAAATTCTAGAAATTGAATCATCGTCTCCTCCAAATTTTCCCACGAGGCATCAGTACTAACTGGTAAGTTATTCCACTTAGTCAGCACCTCCATACTCATCCGATTGTTCTTTTTCACTAACCTTTTATCAATCACGGCGGCTGGACTGTAACAAAACCTTGGTTGAACAGGTAATGGAAGGATGATCGAGTGATCACCATGAGTTAGCTTTAGCAGCGACACATGGAAGACTGGATGTAGTTGAGCTTCTTCAGGTAAATCCAGCTTATACGCCACTGTTCCCGCTTTTTCAATAATAAAAAATGGTCCAGAGTATTTAGGGCTTAGCTTGTGATGTTTGTGATTCCTTAGGGAGTTTTGCCTATAATCTTGCAATTTCAAATACACCCACTGCCCTACCTTAAATTCCTTTTCAGACCTCTTCTTATCTGCCTTTTGTTTCATCCGATTAGAAGCAATAAGCAGGTGTTTCCTCAATTCTTTAAGAAGTCGTTTCCTTTCCAAACATAACTGATCAACAGCCTCCACAGTGCAGTCTTTAGGTATATGGGGAACAAATAGTGGGGGTGGATAACCATATAGGGCTTGAAAAGGAGTGGTTTTAATGGCTGAATGGAAGTTAGTGCTATACCACCATTCTGCCAAAGATAGCCACTTGAGCCATGATGTATTGGTGCTCAAAGTCATAGCCCTTAGATAAGCCTCAATGCACCTGTTTACAACCTCAGTTTGGCCATCAGACTGAGGATGATAAGCAGTTGACATAGCTAATTGCACACCATGCATCTTAGTGTATTCTTTCCAGAAATTACTCAAGAATATAGGGTCCTAATCACTCACAATAGTCTGGGGCCACCCATGAAGCTTAAAAACATGATCCATAAACAACTGAGCCACTGTCAGTGCAGAATAAGGATGACTAATAGGAATAAAATGACCATACTTAGTCAATCTATCCACTACTACCATCACCGAATCCTTTAGGGCTGCAAACGAACCAAACGTTTGGCGAACAGTTCGTGAACCGTTCAGTGGGAAGTTCGTTTGTGTTCGTTCGTTTATTAAACAAACGAACACGAACAAGAAATTTTGTTCGTTTAATTAAATGAACAAACATGAACAGAGGCCCTGTTCGTTCATTTATGTTCGTGAACATTCGGTAACGTGTTCGTTTGTGTTCGATAGTTCATTTGTGTTTTTAGTTTTTATATATAATTAAATACTTCAAAATTCCGAAAAATTAAATATCTAATAAGTGTCAGTGTATTATATATTCTGTTCATGAATGATTGTTTATGTTCGTTTGTTTCCATTTGTGTTCATGAACATTAGTTTGTGCTCATTTGTGTTTGTCAATGTTTGTTGCCTAAAATTAACAAACAAACACAAACGAACACGAACAAGTTCATTTCCTTAACAAACGAACACGAACATAAAATCTTGTTCGATAAGTGTTCATGAACGGTTCGCGAACACATATATTTCTTAACAAACGAACACGAACAAGGTCTTGTTCATGTTTGTTTGGTTCGTTTGCAGCCCTAGAATCCTTTCCATTCACTTTAAGGAATCCACCAATGAAGTCCATGGATATATCAGAAAATACTGACTTTGGAATAGGCAAGGGCTGTAAAAGGCCAGGGTATGCTACATTTTCAGTTTTGACCCTTTGACAGATATCACATGTTCTGATGAACTGTTTGACTTGCTTGTGCAACCCTTTCCATTTGAACATTCCTTTTATCCTTTGAGTAGTTGCATGAACCCCTGAATGCCCCCCATTCCAGAACTGTGAGACAACTAAATGATATCATGCTGTAACTTCACATCACTACCTATGACCACTCTATTCCCTTTCATCAACAACTGCCCATCCCATTTATACCCTGGAACAGTTTCCCCTTTGGATAATTTCTTAATCTTCTCCAAAAGCACAGGATCTTGTGACCAATAATCCTTAATTCTTTGCAATAATGAGGTATCCAAAGTAGATAATGAAATAGTCAACAATGCAGGCCCAGATACTCTAGATAAAGCATCTGCCACCTGGTTCTCCTTTCCTTCTTTATAGACTATTTCATAGTCATACCACAACAGTTTTGACAAGCAAGCATGTTGAAGAAGGGTAGTCAACTTCTGTTCCATGAGATATTTCAAACTCCTCTGATCTGTTTTTATGATGAAGTGGCCACTAGACAAATAATAGTGCCAATGTTTGACAGCATAGATAATGGCCAATAGTTCCTTCTCATACACTGAACATGCCTGCTGCCTTGATGATAGAGCTTTACTGATAAAAGCTAAAGGATGGTTGTCCTGCATTAAGACAGCACCAATGCCTAAAGCTGAAGCATCAGTTTCTAAGACAAACGTCTTATCAAAATCTGGTAATGCCAGGACAGGTGGTGAACAAACAGCCTCCTTTAACTTCTCAAAAGCTATTGTAGCTTCTTTAGTCCAAACAAAATTATCTTTTTTAAGTAAGGAAGTAAGGGGTTTAGCCAAAATACCATAGGATTTGATGAACCTTCTATAGTAGCCTGATAAACCCAAAAATCCCCTGAGTTGCTTAACATTTGTAGGAACTGGCCACTGTGCAACTGCTTCTATTTCTTTGGATCAGTAGCAACACCATTTTTAGAGATAATGTGACCCAAATACTCAACAGTGGTACCCCCAAATTCACACTTTGACAGTTTGGCAAACAACTGATTGCTTCTCAAAACCTCTAGCACTGCTCTCAAATGTGACACATGCTGGTCCACTGACTGACTATAAATGAGTATATCATCAAAAAACACCAGCACTGATTTCCTCAAGAATTGCTTGAATGTATGATTCATCAGGGACAAGGACTGAAATGTTGCAGGAGCATTAGTTAGGCCAAAAGGCATAACTAAGAACTCAAAATGTCCCTCTTGAGTTCTAAATGTTGTTTTGTGGATATCATCTGGAAACATCCTAGTCTGATGGTACCCAGATCTCAGATCCAACTTAGAAAAGATCACAACCTTCCCCAATTCATCCAACAGCTCTTCTATTAAGGGAATTGGATACTTATTTTTCACCGTAGCATGATTCAATTTCCTGTAATCTATACACATCCTCCAGGATGCATCTTTTTTCTTCACTAAAACAACTGGGGTTGCAAATGGACTAGAACTACCCTGAATCACCCCAGTATCCAGCAATTCTTTAGTCATCTTCTCAATTATGTCTTTCTGTGCAGTTTGATATCTATAAGGTTTCTGATCAATAACCATTACCTCATCCTTCAACCTTATCTTATGATCAAAAGGCCTAGCAGGTGGCAAGGTAGTAGGAACTGCAAAGACATCCTGGAATTCCTCAATTAAAGCTTTAATGGTTGGATACTCCTCACCTTTGGTAACTACTGATCTATGTTGGAACTGATCAGACTTTCCCTCTTGTTGTAAGCTAAACAATTGAGACTGCACAATTTGATTTCCCTGAAAACCCAACAGATGATCCATTAATTCAGTGGAACATAATGAAACGCTATTAGTGTTGCTACCCTTCAATTGGTACACCTTCTCATTCACTTTAAACTGCATGGTCATATCTTGAAAGTTCCATACTATATCTCCTAATGGTAACAACCATTGAACCCCCAAAACCATGTCATAATTTGCCAAAGGTAGTACTAACACATCTGCTTTCATCCACAACCCTTGCATCTGCCATTAAAAACCTGAACACATCCGTCCACACATTAACTGTGACCCATTGGCTACCCCAACTTTCATGCCCTCAATATTTTGCAAAGGACAGTTTAGCTTCTTGGCCAATTTTTCATCTATAAAGATGTGAGTGGAACCAGAATCAATCAAGATTTGTAATGGTTTGGTGCCCAAATTTCCAACCACTTGCATAGTAGAGAATGAAGGAATTCCAGTGAGAGCATGGATAGAAATAAGTGGGTCATTTAATGTGGTATCTATGACTTGTTCTTGCCCCATAATGTCAACGAATTGTTCGCCTTCTTCATTCTCTTGTTGACCATCATCTTCCCCACTCCAAACTTCCAATACATACAACTGTTTATTGGGACATCTGTGAGCAGGAGTGAACTTATCATTGCACCAAAAACATTCTCCCTTGGCTCTTTTGGTTTCTATTTCTTTACTAGTGAGCCTTTTAGTAGTAAACTTTTGGTTTGTTGGTGGGTTGGGTAATAAGGGCAAATGAGAAGTATTAACAGGTGGTTTAAAAGTTGACAGGGGTTTAGGGTTGGCCACAAAGTTTGATGAGGTAGGCTTAGAATTGAATGGAGTTTTGTACTGATTTTTGACTCTATCATTAGCCAACTTTTGTTTCTTGGCCAACATATAAGCTTCTTTCATAGTTTTAGGGTCAAACATACTAACTGGACCTCCTAACTCAGGTTTAAGACCCCTAATGAAGAGACTAATTGCATACTCTTCTGCAATTGTGACCCTTAACAGATTTTCATCAAACTCATCACAATATGTTTCTAAATCCCCAGTTTGAACAGTAGATGATAACAAGCCCATCGCATCTTTAAACATCTTAGTAGAAAATCTGTCTATTATAGTTCTAGCATATTCTGCCCAAGGAATACTAGCAATGGGTCTAGTCTTAGCAAAGTTATTATGCCATTTCATAGCCTTACCTTCTAAATTGATGACTGCATAACGAACCTTGTAAGCTTCTGGGGTGTCATTCACATCAAAGAAATGTTCACATTTACACACCCATTCCTCCACATCCGCTGACCCATTATACTTTGGAAATTCAATCTTTCCCAATCTGAACAGCCTATCCGTGGACCTGTTGATTATTTCTTGATTGGTTGAAGTACCAGTATCATCTGTATTGGTGTTGTTAGCCAGCTTTTCCAGCAACTTCTTGATATCAGCAAAAGTATGCTTCGTTTTCTCCATGAAAGCATCAAATTTCAATAATGAAGTTGTATGATCTTTCAATGTCTTTTCGATTTCAGCTTGACTCCGAGTTGTCATCCTGAATTTGTCAACTGAATTGATGAATCTGAATGGAATTTGGGTTAGAATTGCTCGAACAATGAACAATCCTGAGTTGAATTGAACTGAATCAATCGAACAATTGATTGATTCTGCTGAATTGAACGGACAAATCAATCGAACAATTGATTGATTTCAATGAATTGAATGCACAATCAATCAGTAATGGAGCTTCCGAGGATCGGAGAGCTCTGATACCAATGATACGAACTGTTTTAGAGAGAGATTAGAGAGAGAAGACAAGAAGATTAGCTCACTCAACACTAACTACTTTCATTAACAACTTCTGTTTAAGTACACAATCATCAACTAACTCTTAACTACCTAACATCACTTTAGACATAACTCGCCCCTCAACTATTCATTATTTACAGTACAGACCCCTCACTTATTAATTCCGTATCAGGGGAAGTGGGATTATAGTAGAAAACGAGATGGAATCTATAAGGATTCCAAGTGTTCTCTATACTACTGACATTGACAGGAATGTATTGAGTATCAATTACGCCTTCAAGGCTTTCATGCCATTTTTGAAGGAGATCCTTGTTCTATACGATCCATGTTTTCTGAACCATTGATATCTAGAGCCATTAAGGCCCAAAACATGGTTGATAAATCGGAATCGAAAAGGATAGAGCAAATTGTTATCAGACATGAATTAGGCGAGTCATGATCTTTATGAACATGATTGCATCACATCATACTGTGATATGTTGCGAAAAGAAATGACACCATATAAGGCAAATTGGAAAGAGTTAATTATAGATGCTTTAGATTTCAACACAATAGATCACTGAATATCAGTACTATGTTTGTTGGAGATCCTGAATTCGCACAGGAATTCAGATTTAAGTTGTACCTTAAATTCGACAGTATGGTTAAATGTTTTCTTTATGAACACTTAAAGATCCAAGACCATCGGGTAATTCCTCCTACTCTTAAAAATGGCACCCAGTCCAATTAATGGACATGTATCTACTTGCAGTGGTGAAGCTTGAGATTCCGACCGGGGGTCGAAGACGTATATACCAAAAATTTCTATAAAACCGGGGGGTCAAAAACGTATATACACAAAAATTTCTATACGAAAACTACATACTCTCCACTAATGAGTGAAAAGTTTGAGTCGTCTGCCCCCTCCTGCCCCCCATAAAGCTATGCCCTTGTCTACTTGTGAAACGTGAAGGGGGAAATGAGAAAGTTGTATACAATTTTTGGGTTCTAATTGCTAAGGATATGGGCTTAGATTGGAACGATCGTCATATGATTAGAATGATATATGCAAGATATCTAAATGTGTTAGAATTTCACTTCATACAACACAAGGAAGAGATGAGTAAGGCTTGGAATCATGGTTGCCCAAGCAATTCTGGAGATATAGCAGCAAACAACAGGCTGGAAAATGACCAACATGATGACATTAAGAACATTGAGCATCAAGAAACTCAAGGCGCAAATAACACAGATGTGGGAACCACATCATTACAGGAGGATCTTCATAATTATGCGTTATTCATGGGTTCAACTTGGAGGGATGCTAAGAAGTTGCTAAAAAGGAAGACGTTCAACTTTGAAAGGGCCACTCAAGCCGTCTATGAAGCTAAGAAGACATTACTGCCACCACCTTTAAACAATAATTAGGTTTAAGGGGGTGGGTTAAGACTTATAAGCTCTAACTATTGTGTAACATTCGTACTTATATTTATTATTATCTAGGATTATTGTGTGACGGTTATATGGTAGTTAGTTTTAAATAGACATCACAAAACGGTTGTGTCGGTTTGGATTGGCACCAATACTTATGAGATATACTAGAAAAATGTGTAGGTCCGGCTAGGAGGATCTAGTCGCCTAATCCTTGTATACAAACACACCTGATTGTGCGGAATCCAACCGGAGATGCAAACCGAGTTTGAACACGACAAGAACATGAGAAGGAGACCGAGACTCAATGATTAACACCAATGTATTAATACTTGAAATGGTTACAAATCAATGTTTACAAATTAATCTTTGCAAACTCTCACTAATTCACTCGGTTGGATGTTCTTTCTTGTGCACTCATTCTCTTATCAGTGTATA
This sequence comes from Helianthus annuus, assembly GCF_002127325.2. Classification (NCBI taxonomy): domain Eukaryota; kingdom Viridiplantae; phylum Streptophyta; class Magnoliopsida; order Asterales; family Asteraceae; genus Helianthus; species Helianthus annuus. Next base: position 166,319,149 of record NC_035437.2, read on the forward strand.
CTACTCTTGTCTACCCCTTGTGCACCACCGAAATCACTCTTATATTTGACCTACATTTGTGCGATTGGTTAAGGGTTCGGCCCAATGTGAGATGAAGCCCAAACATTTTGATTGGCCCAAAATTCATGTACATGCACGTACATGAATTCTCAAATATGAGTATTGTAACATATTAGTCAACAAGTGACATCATCATGACATCATCATGAGCGGGAACCGGCTCGCGGCGCTTCGTGCTTCGCGTGTCGAACTCTGGGGCGCATGACGGAGGAATGTCGTGACGTCGGGCTTGAGCCGAACCTAACCGGGTCGAACCGAACCGAGTTGAACTGAGTCGAACCGAACCGAGTCGTGTCCACTTAATATGTATCAACAAACTCCCCCTTGGACGCTACTCGTGAGGTTCATCTTCCATGTCTTCCATGTCGGAGGATCTTCAAAGTCTTCACGTCTTGAAAGCAGAGAGTGTATCAACCAACTCCCCGTTTCATGTAGAGAGTGTGTTGACAAACTCCCCCTTAACATAAGCTCCCCCTTGAGTTATGCTCGTGAATGACTTGATCATTAATGCTTGAGATCCTTGTGGTGTTGATGATGGTCAGCGGCAACCCGATCATCTTCATCACTTGAGTGCCTTCACGTCGTGTCTTCATTCCGAAGCTTGTCATCGACCATGTTCTCCTTGCCTTTAGAATCTGCACATGCAAGAAATCTAAACGCGTAATGAGAACAACTGCTTGGAATATAGTTAGTATAAACAAATGACACATGTATGACCATGTCTCAATCAAACACCGCCCGACAGTTTGAAAGTTTAATAAATTTGTCAATTTTAGTTTTTAACTTTCAAAACTTGCAAATTTCGACTGTTTATGAAGATTTAGTCAATTCGGTTTTCGTTCAGGTTTCAGGTAACGAAGGCTCGAGATCCAACATCGTACGATCGAAAATAAGATAGACATAAAATCTTTTTGGCTTTTATAAAGTTTATATTAAAACACACCTAAAATCTTTTTGGTATTTTTGAATATTTGAAATGTAAAGACTGAAAGCAGTAAATAAATATTTACAGACAATCGTTTTGTGAATTTCGAGGGAAAGAGAATCATATCAGTGTACGGTCATGCCAAAACGCTCTTGTTGTTCAGTTAGTTAACATTTAGATAAGCATCCTATAACGATTATCGGTATTGTTGTCCACGTAAACTCAACTTAGCAGATGTAATCATGGTGAGGAGATACGTTAAGGTATGATTTATACTTACCGACCGGTGTTCATCCACATCACGACACATTCCCGTATCAAGGTATGCACGAGAATTCATCTTACCAGTGATTATACCGATTATCATCTGTTTGACCGTATATGATATGAGATTCTCACTTATTTTGATTGAAAACAAGCCCTATGTGATAGAATCACTTATTGATGAGGAACTTGATTTTCAGATGCATGAGGGCACAGGAGCAAGTCCGTGAACAGGTCAGTACTTTCGTACAGCAGAGAGACGAACTTGACTCCCGGATAAATGTGATATATTATCACTTATTTTGAGGGACATGTGATTGTTGATCACTTATTGAGGTCGAATGCAATATGTACACGTATGTATGGTATCATGGAAGATCTAGACTTGCGTCCCCGTTATTTTTCGGTAAAAGAAACAACCATGATACCCAGATGATAAGCAGCATAACGACCGAATATCTCAGAACCTCGGCAATCTATCAAACGAAATTTCGGTACTAAGACCATATGCCAATGAATGGTTCCCACCTGGTCTTCAGTCGGTTTAAGATTTATATCACCCTGCACACTTTAAAATGATTGTGAGCCTGCCGATACATCTTATATAGAGCTGCTTATCGTTTTTCATTTAAGGTTTAAAGAGGTTTGGATAGACCACTGATGTACTATCACTTTCTCTTTTGCTCGCCAGGAAACTCATTTTTGTTTTTCTATTGTTTTTGTGTTTTTGAAATTTTTCGATGTTTTTGGATTTTCAAATTTTTGGATTTACTCCCCCTAAAATCAATAAACTAAGACAAATTTAAAACACAAAGGTATTTACAAAAATGATTTTCCGATGTTGGTTTTACTCTTGCTTGACCTTAATGCCGTTTACCAATAATAAAAAGTCAAATCTTGATTTGTCAAATGCTTTGGTAAAAAGGTTGGCACGTTGGTCATCGGTGTGGACCTTAACAACATCGATTAGCCTTTTATCAAAGCAATCACGTATGAAGTGATATTTGATTTCGATGTGTTTGGTCTTTGAATGCTGCACAGGATTTCTAGTGATCTGTAAAGCAGCAGAATTATCAACGTAAATAGGAGTAGTTAGGAATTCAAAACTGTAGTCGCGTAATTGTTGCTGGATCCAAAGAACTTGGGAGCAACAACTTGAGGCAGCAATGTATTCAGCTTCACATGTTGATGTAGCGACACACGTCTGCTTCTTGCACTGCCATGTGACTAGGCGATTTCCCGAAAACTGACATCCAGCCGTTGTGGATTTGCCGTCGATTTTGCATCCGCCAAAATCAGAATCACTGAAAGCGATCAAGTCAAAGTTATTATCCCTAGGGTACCATAGACCGGTGTCAGGGCAACCCTTCAAATAACGAAAAATCCTTTTTACAGCTGCAAGATGTGAGGCCTTCGGGTTAACTTGATATCTGGCAAGCAGGCACGTTGGGTACATTATATCTGGCCTTGATGCTGTGAGGTACATAAGAGATCCGATCATTGCGCGGTAGTATGAGGGGCTAACAGCTTCACCCTTCAAGTCGGGAGTAATTCCGTGATTTTGCGGCAATGGGGTACCGATGGGCGTTGCATCAGACATCTGGAACCGGCTCAAGATGTCACCAACATATTTAGTCTGATGGATGAAAATCCCAGACTCAGTTTGTTGCACTTGTAGGCCCAAGAAGAAAGTCATTTCCCCCATAGCACTCATCTCGAATTTATCCTGCATAATGCGCTCGAAATTCCTACACAAAACATCATTAGTAGAACCAAAAATAATATCATCAACATATACCTGTACCAGAAGAAGATCTCCATCTTGTTCTTTGATGAAAAGAGTACAGTCGATAAGCCCTCTCTGAAAACCATTCTCCAGCAGATAATTAGATAAGGTTGCGTACCAAGCTCGCGGTGCTTGATGAAGACCATAAAGAGCTTTGTTGAGCAACCAAACCCGATCGGGATGGATAGGATCTTCAAAACCTGGAGGCTGTTCGACGTACACCTCTTCTTCAACCACACCATGTAAGAATGCACTTTTGACGTCCATCTGGTAAACCTTGAATCCTTTGAATGAGGCATAAGCCAGAAAGATCCGAATTGCTTCCAGACGTGCAACAGGTGCATAGACTTCGTTGTAGTCGATCCCCTCAATCTGACGAAAACCTTGAACGACTAATCTTGCTTTGTTTCGGATAACAACTCCACGGTCATCCTTTTTGCATTTGAAAACCCAACGGGTACCAATCTTCTTGTAACCAGCAGGTTTCTCTACGAGCTTCCAGACACCTAACTTCTGGAATTGTTGCAGTTCTTCCTGCATTGCTTCCACCCATGAGTTATCTTTCATGGCTTCTTTCCAAGTTCTTGGTTCTTCCTGTGAGACATAACACGCGAAAGACCAATCATTTTGTTGCCCGGATTCTCGAATAGCTGCATACAAGCCTGCATTGTTGTTGTTCCGCAACATGTTTCTAGTTTGAATGCCATTTTGTACATTTCCGATGATGTTTTGTTGAGCATGGGTATTATGAATCCTTGTTTCAGGATTATCTTGAACTGGAATATTTATACCCAGATTGTTGAAATTGAGATCAACAACTAAATCAATGCCCGGAATTGATGAAGAGGATGATGCAGTAGCTTCAGCTGTTCTAGGGGCAACCACTGGAGGAGTACCCTCTGAAGTACCATGAACTGCTGTTGTTGGAGCTTCTTGATCTGCATCTAGAAATTCATCATCCTCTGAAGATTCGTTCAATTCGGTTGCATCGTGAAAATCCTCATTGTCGAGAGCATTGTTGTTCACTGAAGATGGTTCTTGATTGACAAGAATCGGACGAACCACCGGTGAAACTGTTGCATTGTCACTCTCGAAAAACATCCTTGCTGCAGCATTTTCTTCAACTGCTTCAACATTGATCGAATTGAAAACGTTATCGTACTCGAACATCCATGGCTGACCAGGACATTTGACTGGCAAAGTGTGCCTTTGTACTCTGACCTCAGACCATTCCTCAACCCTTTTAGTCTCTAGATTCCAGACTCTTAAGTTCGGGGTGGCATACCCAAGAAAGTATCCCTCAATTGCTTTTGCCCCAAACTTTCCATTAGGATCAATTATTGTGCATGGAGCTCCAAACGGTTCAAGATAAGACAAATCTGGTTTCCGTTTGTGAAGAAGCTCAAAGCAGGTCTTGTTGTGCCTTTTTACTGTAAGGACTCGGTTCAATGTGTAACATGCAGAGGCCACAGCTTCAGTCCAGAATGGAATGGGCAACTGCGACTCTACCAACATAGTCCTAGCAGTCTCGATCAATGTGCGGTTCTTACGTTCAGCGACGCCATTCTGCTGAGGAGTATAAGCTGCACTAAATTCATGAAGAATACCTTTTGAAGTGCAAAACTCCGCCATGGCATGATTTTTGAATTCAGTACCATTGTCGCTACGTATCCGCCTAACCTTCAATTTATACAAATTCTCAATCTGAATGATCAAGTTTTTGATAATATCAAAGGTTTCACTCTTGTGAGCCATGAACGCCACCCAAGTAAATCTTGAATAATCATCAATTATCACGAGGCAATATTGATCATTCCGAATGCTTTTGTGCTTGACAGGACCGAACAAATCCATGTGCAAACGTTCTAACGGAACGGCCACCGTGTTGATTTTCTTAGTAGGATGTCGCTTCTTCGTTTGTTTTCCTTTCTGGCACGAAACACAGACGTCTTGAAGATGGAAATTTTTAAGAGGAACACCATTCACCAATTCATTTGACACCAAATGATTCATTTTGCGTAAGTGAATGTGACCCATTCGTCTGTGCCAAGAGATTGAGTCTTTTTCTGTGGCTTTAGAAACGAAACAAGTTGCTTGAGCAGACGTAGTAATAGCTTGGCTCATATCAAGGACATACAGATCATTTATCCTTGGAGCAGACAAGAGAATCCATTCTTTTGGAATTTTGAAGCCGGGCTTCAGCACATAACATCCATTAGCATCAAAGTGAACTGAAAACTGCTTGTCACATATTTGAGAAACGCTAAGAAGATTGTGATCAAGCTGTTGCACAAAGTTGATCTTGTCAAAGCTGACAATCCCGTTGGATATCATTCCTTCACCCGTAATATATCCGCCCTTATCTCCAGCAAAAGCAACATAACCTCCTCTAATAGATTTGACGTCGTAGAGAAGCTTCATGTTGCCTGTCATGTGCCTGGATGCTCCACTATCAACAATCCAATGACTACTGATAGTTCCTCCTGGAACACCCTGCACATGAACTCAATTGATTAGTTGGAGATGGGGACCCAAGCCATTGTGGTCTTGGGTCTTCCATTTTCATCTACGACGATAACTTCCACCTTTTGATGATTTGGAAATTGTGATGGTCCCCCTGATTCAGTAACCGTTTTTGGTTTCCAGGTCTGTTTTGTTTTACCAGTGTTATTCTTTAAAATTTTAACTTCATGGTTGTCTGAAGTTTTTGAATTGTCTGGTTTTACAGAAACAGATGTTTTGTTAACCACATCGGTTTTAATGGTTTTTTCAATTTTCTTGACCTGTTGGCGTTTCTGTTTCTTTTCCCTTTCTTTTACAAGGCGGGAATCTTGTTTTACAGAAACAGATCGCTTACGGTCAGTTTGGTCACGGGGAGCATCAACCTTTGCTTTCAACTTATGAAGATATGGACAATTTCGAATTATGTGTCCAATTGTACCGCATTCAAAACATGATCTTCGTTCAACAAACCCCGAAGTATCATGTGATCGTCTTGCCGATGATGATGAACTTTGTGATCCCGAGGTACTAGGTTTTGAACTGCTTGGTTCATTTCTTTTCTGAACAGTTGCTTTCTTAACAAAATCTAAGTTAGATTGGTTTTCAAATGTTTCGATTTTGTCCGTTCCCTTAGATTTCACAAAGTTCACATTTTTGTTCTTCTTTTGATTCGGCTTCTTTTGACCTTGAGCCGGTAATTTTTCTTTTGGCTTGGTGTGACTTTGCTGTTTTTGCATTGTTGGTAATTTCTTATTGCCAAATTGTTTTCGAACTTCGGCCTTTGGAATAGGAGGGCATTGTGTTACTGTAACACGCGGTCCTGTCTTTCCCAAAAACTTACTTGTCGAATTTTCAAAGACTTTACTGATTAAGGATTGATTAACATTCTTAATAGGAAAATCTTTGTCTGAATAAATTTTATCATCACCAACAAGAGTGTACAGCAAATTCACACTCTCCGACCCTTCTGCAGATGAGGACTTGATTGCAACAGTCTTAGCGGGTTTTGCAGGAGGATCACATAGAATATGATTCTCAAGAGGTATGTCCTCTTCTTTGATTTCCGCATCAGACTTTGCTGGTATAGTATCATCGGATTCATCATCAGAAGAATCAGCATCCTCAATAATAACCGGAGGATCTTGATTCAGTTCACCAGAAGACACACATGTATCTGCTGGCACGTCTGAATCTAATGATACTTCTTTCTTGTATCCAAGTCCTGTTGCAAATTCCTTAACGTCTAGAGGAACAGATGGCTCAAAGAAAGTTCTATCCTCCTCGTCAGGCATTGCATCATAATTGTGTCTCACAGGTGGTGGACATTTCTTGTAACCTATGCATGTGACATCCCGTTTTTCTTTCTAAACGTCAATGATGTGATCCAACACATAGCTAGAGCTCAAATAACTGTCTAGCTTAAGTTGGATTACCTCACTTTCAGTTTTCACACAAGCCATTTCTTTTTGCATAATCTCAAGGCGAGTTATATACAAATTAATGTCAGTTTGTTTTCTGGAAACCATTTTTGTTAACTCGGTTTTATCTTTCTTTAATTTTTCAATTACCGACTTAAACTCCTTTTCATGGTTTTCATAAAACATGTTGGCTTCAGTGCACTTCGAAAGATCCACGGTTAACTTCTGATTGTGGATAAACGTCACATCATATTTCTCTTGCAAAGCCTCGTGTTTGCTTTGCAATTCACACCACTTTGCATTCAATAAAACATGTTTGTCTTGCAAGTCAAACAAACTAGCTTGTAAAGCATCATGTTTGCCTTGCAACTCAGACATGTTTGCCTCTAAATCAGCACAATTAACACTCATCCTAACACAATTATCACAAATAACAGCAGTGGGTTCATCGACACATACCTGACTTGATGAACTGTCGACATTAGCCATAAAGGCTGAATGGAGAGAAGACGAAGAATAAGCAGCTTGATCCACCAAAATAGATCTTCTTTGAGTTCCTGCTGCAGCTTCTTCCAAAAGCTCATCAATATCTGCATCAACTGACGCACTTGATGTTTCATACACCTGATCATCGCCTTAACTCGAGGATTCTTCATCTGAACTTCTACTGTAACCAGAAGAGTCTTCATCTTCAGAAGATTCACCACCATTGGCGGAAGATTCTCCACCACTGGCGTGATTTAAAGCCTTGACAACCTCAGCAAAACAGGCTGTTCCATCCGGAGCATCACTACTCAACTGGATTGACCAATCACAACCCTCATCTACTTGAACCAAAAGTGCCTGGTTGGCATTTGATTGTCCAGCTTGACTTTGGTTGTTGACAGGTATCAACGTACGCTCATTGTTCCTGTTCTAGTTCTGCTGGTTGCCTTGGTTCCTGAAAGGATTCTGGTTCCCATGCTGTGCCAGCTTTGTGCATTCCCTTTTAAAGTGACCCCGTTCACCACAGTTGAAGCACTTCACTGCCTGTTTATCGAACCCATACTTGGTGTCTTTCTTGCTCTCCAAGCTGGTTCTGCCTGTTCTCTCCATGAAATCCTTTGCCCTCCTCACAGCACTAGCAAAAGCCCATTTGATATCCATCAAATCCATCTCTTCCTTGTCAATCTGCTGATAGTCTTCTTGTGTCAGATTAATATTCCCAATCTGACCTTCCACTAACCCACAGTACGCACTCACTAGAGTGTTAAGCAGCTCCATGTGTTCCTTTGCTACTTCCACACTGACCTTTGAAAAGCTTGAAGTGTCGAGCCGTACTGTATTTGGCTTTGATTGCTGACCAGCAGATGAAGTGTTTCCATAACACGCTTGTTGTTGAGCAGGGTTTGGATTCCCATAGAGATCAGTTGCTACAGTAGATGGTCGATAGGATTGCTGTTGAGTAACTGGCTTAACAGGAACCTGTATCGGATTGCCATATAAGTCTGTGCTCGTGACAAAAGCCGTCTGAAGAGGAGCATGAGAGACTGGTCTTGCAGAAGAGGTACTGGAGGTTCCATAATACGTCTCTGGATTCTGTGGAACTGGAACCTTCTTTGCCTTCAGAGTTTCTTCCTGATCTTTGTTCTCCAAAAGCTGCACGAAGTCGTTGATGTTTGTTGTAGCCAAAACCCCGTTGTATTTCAGAATTTCCAAGAAACTATTCCATTGGGGTGGCAATGCATCAGCAAACTTCTTTACTACCTCCACTGGAGTCGTCACAACCCCAAAATTACCCAACTCTGTAAGCAAATGATAGAACCGACTTGTCATGTCTCCCAACGATTCCTTATCCATACACGTGAAGCCATCGAATTCTTTCTTGAGTAGGTCGTGTCGCAGTTGACGTGTTGCTTCATTACCTACCCCTCTGGTCTTCAACGCATCCCACAACTTCTTCGTTGTTTTGAAACTAACAAACTGATGGTAGATATCTTTGCTTAACGCCTGAGTAACGCCTGAGTAAGAATGGCGTATGCTTTCTTTTCCAGATCATACGTCTTCTTTTGATCTTCAGGAAGATCGGCAAACGTAGCAGCAGATGAAGCGGCAACCTCTATCGTTTGATCAAAATCTGTGTTGAAACGTAGCCATAATTCTGTATTTTGCCCTAGCACGTAAGTGTAGAACCTATCAACCCATCCCGGATATTCGTTTAGGTGCATCAACTTTGGAGGTCGATTCAAGCTTCCGGTTTCGCTCTCGCTTAATAAAATGCTTTGAATACTGGGCGTCTGATTTGATACAAAAGCCCATTGACCGGTAGTTATAGCATTTGCTTGCGAAGAAGTAGATACGGGAGATTCGGCCCACGAGGGAGATGAAGTAGTATTCCTGTACTTTCCCTCATCTGGAGACGGAGTTCCCCACCAACTTGGATTCATTTTAACTGCTTGATGATGAATACCTAATCAACACACTTGAAACAGACGGTTACAACACTTATGTAAAATTTTTAACAATATTGACAATGTTTAACAAAATCCAAAGATGATCGTTGAATCAGATGCCCAAAGGTGGTGAAGCCCAATGGGTTAAATGTTGACCCCACTTCTTTAATGACAAAACAGCCTTGTGCAAGCCCAACTTCTATATGAAGCCCAAATCTTGTGCGAGTAGACAAGTCTTGTGCGACCGATACAAATCTTGTGCGACTAATAAAAAGGCCCAATAATTTATAACAATAATTTATAAGTCAACAAAAAACATCCCATTATCGATTGTCTTCTTTTCTTTCTTCTATACCCACCACCAACCAAAAAGAATTAAAACCCCAAAACACTTCCTCTTCTCTGCGATACCCTAACTCAAAACCCCAAACAGAAAATCGTAGCATACAACCGCTAATTCATCATCTACCGATTCAAGTTCTAACAATCTCCTGTATAATCTAATCTCATTCTTGTTCGTCAAATACCCCCTTTTACTTCAGATTTAAGACAAACAAAACAACAAAGGTCTGGTGGTGGAAGGTGATGGTGAACGACAGCGGGTGAAGATGTAGGTGTTATGTTGTTTGACAAAGATGGAGGTGACGAAATCTGGTATTTGAAGTGTGTATTTGGCGAAATTTGGTGTTTGACGAAATCCAAATGAATGATTGGTTTGACGAAATTTTGTAGGTCCCTTTTTCTCGGAGGATCGAGAACAACCTAAACCTTGTTATACTAACCCACTAGCGAGTGCGGAATCCAAGCTAGTAGGCAAACCGGGATGAAGCAAGAACAGACACAAGAACACACAAAGTTCACCGATTAACACCACTGTATTAATACGTATGAAGGTTACGGTTACAAGCACAATGTTTACAAAACCAAAGATGTAAACTCTCAAGTGTGTGTGTGTGTGTGTTTCCAGCAGAATGCTCTCAAGCTTTCTATCTCTTGTCTGTGTGCTCTCTCTATGTGCATCTACTTGACACAAACACACTGCATGGGTATTTATACCCATACATAACAGATCTGGTCGAAGGACTCGATAGATGGTCCGAAGGATCATCTATCGATGACAGGGAGCTCGAACGATCAGCATGGACATCGAAGGATCATCCTTCGATGTCTAATGGTTGAACCATGGTCGAACCATATCTTTCGAGCACCTCGAAGGATCAGTTGTATCCTTCGAGGCTATCCTTCGATCCAGACAACATCATGTTGTCCAAGTCAAACTAGGAGGATAGTTGACTTGGTCAACTTACAGACTGACTTAGGACATCGTTTTCATACAGACCGAACACAGACAAAGTACAGACACAAGTGCACCAACAAACTCCCCCTTGGCTGTAGCTTTGTCTTTATCTTCTATAGTTGCAGACTCGTCTTGAACTTCGACGGTCTTTGGTCTTCGAGTTACCAAAACTCTGATGTCCTTACAAGTCTTCAATGTCGGAGGATCTTCAAAGTCTTCACGTCTTGAAAGCAGAGAGTGTATCAACAAACTACCCGTATCATGTAGGAAGTGTGTTGACAAACTCCCCCTTAACATAAGCTCCCCCTTGAGTTATGCTCGTGAAATACTTTAACTTTATGAAGTGAGATCCTTGTGGTGTTGATGATGGCCAGCAGCAACTCGATCATCTTCATCAGTTGTGCGCCTTCTCGTTGTGTCTTCATTCCAAAGCTTGTCATCGACCATGTTCTCCTAGCCTTTAGAATCTGCACATGCAAGAAATCTAAACGCGTAATGAGAACAACTGCTTGGAACATAGTATAAGCAAATGACACACGAACGACCATGTCACAATCAAACACCGTCCGACAGTTTGAAAGTTCAATAAATTTGTCAATTTTAAGTCTTTAACTTTCAAAACCATGCAAATTTCGACCGTTTATGAAGATTTAGTCAGTTCGGTTTTCAGTCAGGTTTCAGGTAACGAAGACTCGAGCTCCAACATCGTACGATCGAAAATAAAGTAGAAATAAAATCTTTTTGGCTTTTATAAAGTTTATATTAAAACACACCTAAAATCTTTTTGGTATTGTTGAAAGTAAAAGACAACAATTTAAAATCCTTTGAGTGTTATCAAACGACATCACCGCTAATGTCGTGCTGATATGCACCAAACGACGAAACTGTTTAAAAGAAAACAATAACAGTTAAGCAGTAAATAAATAAATATATACAAACATTCTTTTTGCGAGTTTCGAGAGTAAGAGAATCATATCAGTGTACGGTCATGCCAAAACACTCTTGTTGTTCAGTTAGTTAACATTAAGATAAGCATCCTATAACAATTATCGGTATTGTTGTCCACTTAAACTCAACTTATCAGATGTAATCATGTTTAGAGGATACGTTAAGGTATGATTTATACTTACCGACCGGTGTTCATCCACATCACGACACATTCCCGTATCAAGGTATGCACGAGAGTTCATCTTACCGGTGAGTATACCGATTATCATCTGTTTGACCGTATAAATTGTGAGATACTCACTTATTTTGAATTGAAAACAAGTCCTTTGTGATATAATCACTTATTGATGAGGAACTTGATTTTCGTATGCATGAGGGCACAGGTGCAAGTCCGTGAACAGGTCAGTACTTCCGTACAGCAGAGAGACGAACTTGACACCCGGATAAATGTGATATTTTATCACTTATTTGATTTGGACATGTGATTGTTTATCACTTATTGAGGTCGAATGCAGTATGTAATATGTACACGTATGTATAGTATCATGGAAGATCTAGACTTGCGTCCCCGTTATTTTTCGGTAAAAGATACAACCATGATACCCAGATGATAAGCAGCATAAAGACCGAATATTTCAGAACCTCGGCAATCTATCAAACGAAATTTCGGTACTAAGACCATATGCCAATGAATGGTTCCCACCTGGTCTTCAGTCGATTAAGATTTATATCACCCTGCACACTTTAAAATGATTGTGAGCCTACCGATACATCTTATATAGAGCTGCTTATCGTTTTGCATTTAAGGTTTAAAGAGGTTTGGATAGACCACTGATGTACTATCATTTTCTCTTTTGCTCGCCAGGAAACTCATTTTTGATTTTCTATTGTTTTTGTGTTTTTGAAATTTTTCGATGTTTTTGGATTTTCAGATTTTTGGTTTTACTCCCCCTAAAATCAATAAACGAAGATAAATTTAAAACACACAAAGATATTTACAAAAATGATTTTCCGATGTTGGTTTACTCTTGCTTGACCTTAATGCCGTTTACCAATAATAAAAAGTCAAATCTAGATTTGTCAAAAGCTTTGGTAAATAAATCGGCACGTTGGTCATCGGTGTGGACCTTAACAACATCGATTAGCCTTTTCTCAAAGCAATCACGTATGAAGTGATATTTGATTTCGATGTGTTTGGTCTTTGAATGCTGCACAGGATTTCTAGTGATATCTAAAGCAGCAGAATTATCAACGTATATAGGAGTAGATAGGAATTCAAAACCGTAGTCCCGCAATTGTTGTTGGATCCAAAGAACTTGTGAGCAACAACTTGAGGCAGCAATGTATTCAGCTTCGCATGTTGATGTAGCTACACACGTCTGCTTCTTGCACTGCCATGTGACTAGGCGATTTCCTAAAAACTGACATCCAGCCGTTGTGGATTTGCCGTCGATTTTACATCCGCCAAAATCAGAATCACTGAATGCGACCAAGTCAAAGTTATTATCCCTAGGATACCACAGACCGGTGTCGGGGTAAGCCTTCAAATAACGAAAAATCCTTTTGACAGCTGCAAGATGTGAGGCCTTCGGATTAACTTGATATCTGGCAAGTAGGCACGTTGGGTACATTATATCTGGCCTTGATGCTGTGAGGTACATAAGGGATCCGATCATCGCGCGATAGTATGAAGGGCTAACAGGTTCACCCTTCAAGTCAGGAGTTATTCCGTGATTAGTTGGCAATGGGGTACCAATGGGCGTTGCATCGGACATCTGGAACCGGCTCAAGATGTCTCCAACATATTTAGTCTGATGGATGAATATCCCAGACTCAGTTTGTTGCACTTGAAGGCCCAAAAAGAAATTCATTTCCCCCATAGCACTCATCTCGAACTTATCCTGCATGATGCGCTCGAAATTCCTACACAAAACATCATTAGTAGAACCAAAGATAATATCATCAACATATACCTGAACCAGAAGAAGATCTCCATCTTGTTCTTTGATGAAGAGAGTACAATCGATAAGACCTCTTCGAAAACCGTTCTCCAGCAGATATGTAGATAAGGTTGCATACCAAGCTCGTGGCGCTTGATGAAGACCATACAGAGCTTTGTTGAGCAACCAAACCCTATCAGGATGGACAGGATCTTCAAAACCTGGAGGCTGTTCGACATATACCTCTTCTTCAACCACACCATGTAAAAATGCACTTTTGACGTCCATCTGGTAAACCTTGAATCCTTTGAATGAGGCATAAGCCAGAAAGATCCGAATGGCTTCCAGACGTGCAACTGGTGCATAGACTTCGTTGTAGTCGATCCCCTCTATCTGACGAAAACCTTGAACGACTAAACGAGCTTTGTTTCGAATAACCACTCCACGGTCGTTTTTCTTGCATTTGAAGACCCATCGAGTGCCAATCTTCTTGTAGTTCTCAGGCTTTTCAACAAGCTTCCAAACACCAAGCTTGTGAAATTGCTGTAATTCTTCTTGCATGGCTTCAACCCAGGCACTATCTTTCAAAGCGTCTTTCCACGACTTTGGTTCTTCTTGTGACACGTAACACGCGAAGGACCAGTCATTTTGTTGACCAGATTCTCTTATAGCTGAATACAAACCAGCATTCCGGTTGTTTCTCAGCTGATTACGCGTCTGCACACCGCGATGGACATCTCCTATGATATTCTGCTGGGGATGGGTATCGTGAATCCTCATTTCAGGATTATCTGGCACACGAGCATTGATACCCAAATTGTTCAGATTAAGATCAACAACCAACTCCACACCAGGAATGTGAGTAGAGGTGGATGCATTTCCTTCAGCAGTATCTACATTCTGCGTATGAGGTGTATCTACAGAAGCACCTTGAACAGGAGCAGCTGGAGCTGAAGATCCTTCAGCTGCATCATGATATTCATCATCTTCAGAAGAGTCATTATAATCAGCAGCATCTTCATAAACCTCATTTTGAACCATATTGTTGACAGACGTGGAAACTTGAGGGTCAACAACAATAGGTCTAACCAATGGTGAGACAGCAGCGTTGTCACTTTCCAACAACATCCGAGCCGCTGCTGATTCTTCATCAAAGGTTGGCAGATTGAAGGAGTCAAATAGTCCATCATAATCGAACATCCACGGATCACCCGGAGCCCTAACAGGACTCGTGTACCTTTGAACCCTAACTTCGCTCCATAGCTCAATCTTTTTAGTAGCTAGATTCCAAACACGAAAATTCGGAGTAGCATATCCAAGGAAGAAACCCTCGATAGCTTTTGCACCAAACTTTCCATCCGGCTCAATCATAGTACAAGGAGCACCAAACGGTTCAAGGTAAGAAAGATCCGGTTTCCTTCTCTGAAGGAGTTCGAAACAAGTCTTGCCATGTCTCTTTACTGTAAGAACTCTGTTCAACGTGTAGCAAGCAGCCGATACAGCCTCTCCCCAGAATTGAATAGGGAGTTCCGACTCTACTAACATTGTTCTTGCAGTTTCAATAATAGTCCGATTCTTCCTCTCAGCGACACCATTTTGTTGTGGAGTATAACGAGAACTGTACTCATGAAGAATGCCTTTAGAAGTACAAAACTCATCCATAACTTGATTTTTGAATTCAGTTCCATTGTCGCTTCGGATCCTTTTCACTTTCAACGTATAGAGATTCTCCAACATTGTAAGAAGATCCTTGAGGATGCCAGGAGTTTCACTTTTGTGTGCCATAAAAGATACCCAAGAAAATCTAGAGTAGTCATCAGTAACTACTAAACAATAAGCATCACCAAACGTTGTCTTGTGCTTCATAGGTCCAAAAAGGTCCATATGAAGACGTTCGAGAGGCATGCTGACAGTGTTGATTTTCTTCAAAGGGTGAGACTTCTTCGTTTGCTTCCCCTTTTGGCACGAGACACAGATATCTTGTAGATGAAAACTTCTTACAGGCACACCATTCACAAGATTATTTTTCACCAAATGGTTCATCTTCCTCAAGTGAATGTGTCCCATTCTTCTGTGCCAAGATATAGACTCCTTTTCTGTGGCTTTTGAGACAAAACAAGTAACTTGTGCAGATGTCGTAATCGCCTGGCTCATGTCGAGAATATAAAGATCATTAACTCTCGGAGCCGATAAGAGAATCCATTCTTGTGGAATTTTGAATCCAGGTTTCAGCACATAGCAGCCAGCGTCATCAAAAATCACTGAGAACTTTTTATCGCAGATTTGCGACACACTTAGAAGATTGTGATCAATTTGCTTCACATAATTGATCTTGTCAAAGCACACGATACCATTGGAGATACTTCCTTCTCCAGTGATGTAGCCACCTTTATCACCCGCAAAGGCAACATACCCTCCTCTGATATTTCTCACGTCATACAGGAGCCGTAAGTCGCCAGTCATGTGCCTGGATGCTCCACTATCAACAATCCAATGACTATTAATAGTTCCTCCTAGAACATCCTGCACATGTCAAATAAACACATCAGTTGAGAATGGGGACCCAAGCCTTAGTGGTCTTGGGTCGTCCCTTGGCATCACGATACGTAAGCTCTATCTCTTGATGGTTTTCAAGAACAACTGCTCCCCCTGAATTGTCACCCGACTTAGGTAACCAAGTTTGTCTGTGCCCACCAGTTTTTGAAGATTCTGGTTTTACAGGTTGTGACACTCTTGGTTCCTTTTGTACTGTTTTAACTTCAGATTTTAAAGCTTTTTCAACAGTTTTTATGTTCTTACGTCGTTGTTTAGTTTCTTGTTCTTTTACAGTTCGTTTGTCTTGTTTAGGTGAAACTGACCGACGTTGAGGGTGAACTGTTTCAGGTGGATTTTTCTCAACAAATTGCTTCTTTGGAGCATTTGGGCAATTTCTGATGATGTGCCCAATTGTTCCACACTTAAAACATTTTCTCCTTTCAACAAGCTTAGGAGATCTTGACTGACCACAAGATGTCGAGGTCGTGGACCCAGAGGTACTAGCCTTTTCATCACACCCGTTTGTGTATTGAGTGTAATTGTTATCACTGTTTCGTTTTAAGATTGTGACTTGTTTTACAAAATCTGTATTAGATTTGTTTTCAAAAGTTTCAATCTTATCAGTACCCTTGGATGACACAAACTTGACATCCTTTTCTTTCTTTTGAACTCGAGCTCTTGTTGTTTCAGGCTTTTGAGCTCGATTGATTGGTTGTTTACCTTTAGAAGCCCTAGGTTGTAGAGTGGTTGGAGATTTCTGATTCCTAAACTGTTTTCTAATTTCAGATTTAGGAATTGGATCACACTGTGTCACCACAATTCCTGGTAGAGTTTTTCCCAAAAATTTGTTTGTATTGTCTTCAAAGACTTTATCAATCAAAGATTTATTTACATTTTTAATTGGAAAAACGTGATCTGAATAGATTTTACTATCTCCAACCAAGGTATACAACATATTACTGCTTTTAACAGTAGACACCGCCTTCTTTTCAACCTTGACAGGATCTATCACTTGTTTCTCAACAGATGGAAGCTCAGGAGTATCAGGATCACAGAGAATGTGATTCTCTCGTGGAATATCTACTCCTTTCATCTTGCTAAGTGATTTATCCTGATCACTTACAGCCACTTCTGATTCATCATCCGATGTCTCATAGTCCTCGATAATTGGAGGACTTTGTTTCATGGATGGTGAAGTTTCTTGTTCCTTAGGGGCTGTGTTTGAAGAACTGTCCGGTTTGAACCCTAGGCCAGTAGAAAATTCCTCAAAGTTCAAAGGCACACTTGGTTCATACCGAGGCATTTCTTCTTCATCAGGCATCTTGGTATAGTTGTCCATCAAAGGGGGCGGACATTTCTTGTACCCTATGCCTTTCTGATTCCCTTTCAATTGTTGAACATCGATGATGTGATCAAGCACAAATCGGGAGTTAGAATAACTATCCAACTTCTGTTTGATCGCATCATGCTCAGATTTGGCAATGGCTAGTTGCTTCTTAGTTTCTTCCACAGTGTTAATATATTCATTTATACTTACTTGCTTGTGGTAAACTACTTTATTAACTTCGGAAACATTTTTCTTTAAAGTTTCAATTACTTCCTTAAAATCTTTTTCGTTCCGAGTTAAAGCCATATTCGCCTCTTTGCATTTCGATAGTTCAATAACCAAACTCTGATTATGACTATGAAGCTTTTCTGATTCAAGCTTCATGTCAGCACATGATTTACAAATACTAGGAGCAGGGGGTTCAGAAGTTACCTGACTAGTAGAGGCTGAGCCGTTTGCCATAAAGGCAGATTGAAAAGAAAAAGCTCCATCTTCAGAAAATAGCTTTTCCATTTCCGTTGATGTAGCAGCAGCCTTCCTGATCAGAATTGATTTCTGACATTTAAGCTCATCAGCTTCATTCAGTAGCTCCTGAATATCATCATCTCCTTCTTCATTCACATCAGGCTCTGAGTGATTATCCCCAGAAACAGAGCCTTCTTCATCCGAACTGCCAGAATAACCAGAACTGTCATCGCTCCCAGAAGATTCTTCCTTTTGAACCTGCTCGATGACCTTAGCATACAGTGCAGTTCCACTTCCCTGATCACCTTCACCAAACTGAACTGACCAGTCACATCCTTCATCAGCTTGAACAGCCAAAGCCCGATTGTGATTGGTAGTTCCAGGCTGTCCCTGATTATTGTTCACTGCCACCATCCTCCTCTCACGGTTTTCTTGTTGGGCATTCACATTTGTCTGGTTTCTGAAAGGGTTGTGATTGCCGTGTTTTGTTGGTCGAGTGCACTCACGTTTGAAGTGCCCTTTCTCGCCACAGTTAAAGCACGTGACGGCATTAATATCAAACCCATACTTCGTGTTTTTCTTTCCTTCCAACGAAGTTCTTCCAGTTCGTGCCATGAAATCTTTTGCCCTTCTAACCGCACTAGCAAAAGCCCATTTAATATCCATCAACTCCATTTCTTCCTTGTCGATCTGATCATAATCTTCATTGGTCATGTTGATGTTTCCAAGCTGACCTGCTACCAAACCACAGTATGCACTGACCATGGTGTTGATAATCTCAATATGTTCCTTAGCAACTTCAATGCTAAGGTGTGCAAGATTTGAGTTGTCGACTCGGATTGTGTGATGACTTTGAGGTTGAGGTTGAGGATTGCTTGTATAGTGAGCTTGCTGTTGTTGTTGTTGTTGAGGTTGTGGTTGTGGCTGTGTTGGAACAGGAATGTAGGACCTCGGATCGAATTGAGGTTGTGGTGGAGCAGCTGTTGACTGAGGAAACGGAAAGGAACTTGAACTTGTATTGGACACAAATGCAGTCTGCAGCTTAGGTTGCTGTTGCTGAGCTGCAGCAGATCTTGCCAAAACATCGAATCCTGGAAGATACATTTCCGTATTCTGAGGAGCTGGAGCACGCCTTGCTTTCCTAATCTCTTCATCATTTTTATGTTCCAGCTTTTGAATGAACTCATAGATGTTGACTTGATCTAGAGTTCCAGTATGCTTCAACAGTTCAATGAAGGAACTCCACTTTGGAGGTAAGGCGTCAGCAAATCTACTCACCATTTCTTGTTGAGTAGCGACAACTCCATAAGCACACATCTCACTAATCAAATGATAGAAACGTGTGATCATATCATTCAGAGTCTCGTTTTCCAAAAACTGAAAGGATTCAAACTCTTTCTTCAACAAATCATGCCGAGATTTTCGAGCAGCTGCATTGCCTTCTCCTCTAGCAACTAAGGCATCCCACAATGCTTTCGTGGTCTTGCAATATGAGAACTGATGGTAGATGTCTTTGTTGAGTGCCTGAGTAAGTGTGGCAAAGGCCTTTTTCTCCAATTCATAAGCCTTCTTGTCATTTTCAAGCATATTTGCATAACCCTCTGAAGTTGACGCAGCAGTCTCTAGATTAGTATTGAACGCATTGATGAAACACGTCCAAAGATCAGTGCTTTGCCCTTGAACATATGTGTGAAAACGGTTTTTCCATGATGGAAAATCGTTCATATGATTCAACTTAGGTGGACGGTTGTTGCTGCCAGTTTCACTCTCACTAATCAGAAGGTTCTGAAGACTTTGACTTTGATTGGATACCAAAGCCCATTGACTTGGACTGATTGACGGCTGTGGAACCATGCTTTTTGCCCAATCTGCAGCAGTCACTAACTCTTGATTGTTTCGTGAGTCCAAACTCCAATCCCATGGACTTGTACATCTCATTTTGATCAAATATAAGTATTAAGCCTACACACCACAAACTGTTAAATGCAAAAACAGATATGAATTTAAAGATGCAACCTGTTCGAAAGATCAATACTTGTTCGAATGATCAACAGGGTTCGAAAGATCCTTGTTGAGTTTCGAACAAAAACTTCGAAGGATGACTTCGAAAGATTGATTTATACGAAGGATCCTTATCTTTCGAAAGATAATTTCGAAAGATTCTCCTTATGTTTCGAACACAGGTCTCGAAAGATGACACTTGCTCGAAGAATCAACAGTGTTCGAAGGATCACTGTTGATGGCTCGAACAATAACCTCGAAAGATAACCTTGAAAGATTCACCCAACACGAAGGATCCTTATCTTTCGTAATGAACAGTGACTCGAAGGATGTATCTATCGAAAAGATTCCTTGACTCGAAGGATAACACACTGACTTCGAAGGATGTTCGAAGGATGGTTATCTTTCGAATCTCCTTGATCGAAGGATGATCCTTCGAGCTCGAAAGTTATCTTTCGACGTCTGACACACTGCCGAAAGTACTGATGGGTTGGTGAGAAAAGTGACAGGTTGGTGTACCAACTTTCGGCAGAAGGATGTTCTGCCACCAACTTTTCACCAAACAATTTGACTTTCAAAAAGTTTACCCAAAATGGCAACCTTATCCCCAAGAGCAGTCACCGGAGACAAACCGGAAGAATGGCCGGAAAATTCAAAGTTTCACAAAACAAATTTTATGATTACCCAAACCGACCCTGAACACTCCCGAAGGTTTAGAAACCGTTTTTCAGTTTAAACAAGCAAGAAAACCACCAAAAACGGGTGCTAAACCAAGTGTTCAAACACACCAAGAACTTGAACAAACCGGTTTTAAACAAGGTAAAGAGCGAGGCTCTGATACCACTTGTAGGTCCCTTTTTCTCGGAGGATCGAGAACAACCTAAACCTTGTTATACTAACCCACTAGCGAGTGCGGAATCCAAGCTAGTAGGCAAACCGGGATGAAGCAAGAACAGACACAAGAACACACAAAGTTCACCGATTAACACCACTGTATTAATACGTATGAAGGTTACGGTTACAAGCACAATGTTTACAAAACCAAAGATGTAAACTCTCAAGTGTGTGTGTGTGTGTGTTTCCAGCAGAATGCTCTCAAGCTTTCTATCTCTTGTCTGTGTGCTCTCTCTATGTGCATCTACTTGACACAAACACACTGCATGGGTATTTATACCCATACATAACAGATCTGGTCGAAGGACTCGATAGATGGTCCGAAGGATCATCTATCGATGACAGGGAGCTCGAACGATCAGCATGGACATCGAAGGATCATCCTTCGATGTCTAATGGTTGAACCATGGTCGAACCATATCTTTCGAGCACCTCGAAGGATCAGTTGTATCCTTCGAGGCTATCCTTCGATCCAGACAACATCATGTTGTCCAAGTCAAACTAGGAGGATAGTTGACTTGGTCAACTTACAGACTGACTTAGGACATCGTTTTCATACAGACCGAACACAGACAAAGTACAGACACAAGTGCACCAACAAATTTGGTGTTTAGTGACTCGACGAAAACTGAATGATATGAAATTGATCGACGAAAGTGACTATGATTTAAATAATGGCGACGAAACTGAATTGAATAAGTGAACGACGAAACCGGATTCTGATCAACGAAACTGTTTGTTATGTTTTGGATGACGAAACAGGTGTGAGGTTGGCGATGAAACAGAATTGAAGATCTGGTCCGACGAAACTGATGTTCTGAGTGACGAAACTGATTTGAGTGGATAAGGTCTGGAGTTGGTAGTAGGTGAGATATTTTTGAGGCCTTATCTTTCTACTGACACAAGACCACAATTTTCAAACTTCACACAACTGTTGATCACAATTTTCAAGGAACAACCATCATTTCTATGTCACAAATGTCAAACAATTATATTTTAACCACAAACACTTTAATTCAAATAAGAAACGGATCAAACACTCATATATTATGAAGAACACTTTGAAGTTTACTGAAGAACACGATGAATATTTGAAGACTCCGGTCACCTAAAAAATTTCCGAAACACGATTTTGCTTAAAACTTTCAACAAAAACCAAATCCTAATTTGTAAACAGTCAAACAAACAAGGTTTTTGAACAAACTTTTAGCAAAAACAATGATTTAAGCACTGATTTTAGTGACTTTTTCAGAGAAAAAAAAATATAAACTTTCAAGAACACTTTTTCAGAAAATCATAAACAAACAGTTTCAAACTTGATAAAAACCCAAATATGTTTGGTTTTAAACAAGGATTAGGCCAAGGCTCTGATACCAATTGTAGGTCCCGTTTTTCCGGTGGATCGATAACGTAAACCTATCCTTGTTTATCACAAACATGGTAACGGGTGCGGAATCCCCGTGACGGTGCAAACCAAACAAAGTGTAAAATAAGAACACGTAACCAAAAGATTCAATATCTATTGATCAGTGATGAGTACAACCCGAAACATATACAAACAATGTTTACAGAGTCACAGGTCTCTCATACTTCACACAGAAACAATGAGGAGTATTTATACTAGAGACAGACACAGATATGACGAAACACAAATAACTCTCGGCGAAACACATAAAGTCGACGAAACAGAAGTGTTTCGTCGACAACCATTTCATATCCAACTTTTGTTTCTTCGATACTGATTTAGCCCAAAACAAAGTCAAAGCCCAGCTTGCAAGTCTTCGGCCCAGATGTATGTGATTGGCCCAAAGCAAAAGTCCATGCATTCTTTACGTACATCAATCCTTGAAATGCAAATTTTGTAAAGATTAGTCAACCATGACATCATCATGACATCACAATGATGATGTCATGGTGATGTGTCACCGGGATTTGGTCCGCGGCTCTCCGTGCTTCGCGTGTCGAACTCTGGAGCGCACGACGGAGGAATGTCGTGACGTCGGGCTTGAGCCGGACCTAACCGTGTCGAAACCAAGTCGAACCGAGCCGAGTCGAACCGAGCCGAGTCTTGTCCACACAAAGTGTATCAACAAAAATGTATATAACATTCTCCATAGCTCAATAAACCTAGGTATGGCAATCGAACTCGATGTGTATATCCGGAACCCGACACATTTGGGACGGGTTTGGATTCGGGTAATTGGGTATCGGACCGAGTTTAGGCTTAGTTTTTATTTTTTCTGTGGGTTTGGGACGAATTTGAGATTTGATGATCCAACCCATTTACCGAACCCAATTACCCGATAAAGTGTACCCATTTACCTGATGGTATGTATACCCAGTTAAAAAACTTGAAACATTTATATAAATAATTGATTCTAGAAAACTTTAATACAATTTATAAAATACCGGTTACTTTATAGCTTAATCGTTAAAAACAAATATTCTATTGAACTGGAATAAGATCTGTTACTTTACAGCTTATTTCCTAAAAATATATATTGTATTGAACTAGAATAAGATCTGAATTTCATTTGAAGAAAGACTTTACGTTAAACACCAATAGTCAATACAAAGTTTTTTTGGGCTTGTGATGTGGTTCCATAGCCCCACGATAGTCTAAAATTAAATCAACTGGAAAGATTTTAAAAACAATTATCATATTTCTTGCATATTAGATGTCTTTTAGGCATAATTTGTATATTTTTGTTTGATTATATATGAAACACGCAAGCAATAATATTGTATCCATGGTATTGTCATATATTCATTCATTAATATACATTGTGTTTAATATCAGTATGTTGTTCTTTATTAAATGCACAATTAAACTAAGGAATTTCATTTTTATCATTTCTTATATTTAGGAAACATTTGATTAATAGTAACTCGTTAGATATCAGCCAGTTTTGCGTGAGGGATAGCAACAGGTACCCGAAACCCGCGGGTATGCCCGATACCCGACTCGTAATTACCCGGTATATACACAACGGGTTTGGGTCCGGATATAGGACAAGCTTTTATAATCGGGTATGGGGTTGGGATTACCTAAACCAGTCCCAAACCTGAACCATTGTCGTCCCTATTTATAAACCATATAAACGCTGAAACTGTGGTTTTTTAGTTATACTATCAATGGGAAAATGAGTTGATTGAACAAGTTCGATCTTGCTGGTTGAAGTTTATGGAGAGAAAAATCATGGATGTATTAAGTAGGGCTTGTGAGAGTGCCAAGGTCGTTGCAAGCAATGCATGTGTAGTAGTTGGAGATGATTTATTTGTTATTATTCCATACAAGCCACGATGGATGGGGGCTCAAATTTGGGAAACCCTAATTCAATTTTGGAATACAAAAGAGTGGAAAGATAAGTCTTCTCAGAACAAAGATAATAGAGGGAAATCAACCGGGGGCAAACATACTCTCGGCTCACAAACCTATGCTACACTTAAACAAAAAATGGTAGGATATGTTGGTTTGTCTCTTTTTGTTAAACGTAGCATGCAAATATTAACTTCCAAATACGACCTTTGTAGGATAAGCAACTTGGGTGCGCACCTACTGTAGATGAATTTTGGATGCAATCACATGGGAAGAAGGGGACAAGACCTTTGGATATATTGTTAAGTTGTAGAGGAGGTGAGGGTTCACAAACGACCGACGGTTTGGATGAAATCGATCTATCAAGCACTATTAAATGGGTTGACACTAGGGCAGAGGATTCTCTTGTAAGCTTCTTTACTTTTAAAAGCTATGTTATAAATAGAGATATATGAACACTTTTATGTATTAAAAAGTTATTTTGTTTTTGTATATTATAGAAATCATATAAGAAATATGTTAAGGATAAATATGGAGATGATGCTAGCAAACGACCGTTAATTGATGAAGATTCATGGATACAAGCGGGTGGGGAAAAGAAAAAAGGCAGAATATATGGTTTTAACGATATCAATGATCCGCATCTTTTAATGACGTGTACACCGTCAACACTGGTTACTACTTCAAGAAGTGAAGAGATATGTGTATTCTATTTTAGTCGAGCTTTTCATTTATTCCTAAGTTATATAATGGGTTATAACAGCTATTAGTAAGTCATATCTAAAAGGTCATGCTCAAATTGGATAGTTTTTGCTTGATACGAGTCATAATAAGTATAAACTGAATACATTTTTAAGTATAAACTGAATATATTTGTTTGCAATGGGTCATAACCGACCGTATGAAGAAATTCACACTATTATTACGTTATTTATTTAGCGAATGTATTAATTAGTTTTGTATTCCATCACGTCTCTATCAAATTTTATAAAATCAATGGTGTGCTTAGCATTAAAGGATATGTAAACAAATGTGTATGGAGTATTGCAGTCGAGGAAAGCCTCTTGGCTAATTGCAGTCTGGAGGAACTTTAGAACATTTTCCTTCAAAGCTTGTTTATAGGAATTTAATTGACTTATAAACTATATTCGCAGTTGTTTTTAACAATTATATAGCTTATTTACTTACAAGGATGTTGAAAATCACAAACACTATGAAATTCGGGTATTAACTCTAAATTGTTTTTATGGTTGAAATACTTTGTTTACACGAGAATTTGCACTTATAAAACTAAACTAAATGTGTTACTAGGGTAGGAATGTTATTATGTTGCACATGGTGAATTACTTACCCACTTCCATACACCCTACCAAACACTCCTAAGCGTTGCAAAAGTTCAAAGAAAGAAACTTGTCAAGAATAATTGCTATATAGAAACTCACACTAATGTTAATTTTAGCAATGTTGTACTAATTAGTTTATAGTTCATCACATCTATATAAAATTCTATAAAAGTAATGTTATGCTTGACATAAAAGATGCATCATTAACAATAGAAGATATGTAAGCAAATGTGTATGGTGATCTCTTTCTCAATTGCTTGAGTACATAGTCATCAAGGAATGCCTCTCGGCTGTGCTGGCAGACATAGTTATTCAACTTTCTTTGAAGCTCGACTTGTAGGAATGTAATTGACTTATAGTTTATCACCATTTTTATCAACTACAGATTAAACTTCTTGATTTTCAAGGATATTGAAGATGACAAACAATCAAATGAAGATTTCGGTATTACCTCTAAGTTGTGGTGCTTTTGATTGAAATAGTTTGGTTCCATCAGAATTTCAGCTTATTAAAGGAAAGTAAGCATGATATTAGGGCAAGAATATGTTATCCAGTTGCAGTTGATGAATTACTTTCACATTCTCTTACACCTTATCAAACACCCAAGCTCTTCAAAATCTAAGGGAAAAAAAAAACGAATTCAAGACAAATTTCTATATAGAAACTCACTATGTTGTTAACCAATTTCTTTACAGACGTTTTACTAATTATCTTTTTAGATTACCACTTCTCAATAATGATTTAACATGTTCACATATATCATTAACTTTAACATAGGTTAAAGGATTTGTAAAATGTTTATTATTTATAGTACTATTATTATTGATTAATTTTTAAATTTATAATGATAAATAATCAAACTAAGACAATATTATATAAATTATATATATATATATATATATATATATATATATATATATATACTAGTCACTTACCCGCGCGATGCGGCGGGAGTGGTATCACTTAAGTTGGTGAGTTTAGGGCTATCTACGGGGATGTAGTTTCCAATGTGGCTTGTGACGACGATGGTGGTAGTGTAGCAGAATGTGATGGTCGGTTGAGGCCTTCTTCAGCGGCGAGAATCAGCGATTTGCGGCGATTGGTGGTTTCGTGATGGCGTTTGGTGGTTATTGTGCGACTCAGGAGAAAACAAAGAAAATTGTTTGATTCTAGTTATGTTACCTGAAATAGACGGACTACCTAGGCTTTTGTTGGTTCAAATTGTGATACAAATTCACAAATAACTAACATTAACTACTATATTGTAAGATGTACAAAACATAGTCAAAAATTTCCCAAACAGTCTTAGGTTTGTAAGAGTCCTTAATCTTGAATTCCTAAGGTTTGGAACTGAAATTTGTCACAAAATAAAGGATTTCCTTCAATTAGTTTCTTAAGTTCAACCAGCATCATACCTCGAGCAGATTTAGTATCTCCATATTTGGATAATTGTTCATTCTCCCTAAAGTAGTGATCTATAAAAGTCAGTCAGCAAAGGCGCGATAGATGATGCTTAATACAAAAAATAAAGTAAGATAAATAAGTTCGTTTACAGACAAATGGTTACAAACAAATCAATCGAGTCGTTAATCAAACGATTAAACGCATAAACAAAACAATAAATATGAATTTGTACATTCTGATACATATCTACTTAGAGGTGGCAGTTTTTTTATTTTTTTATTAGCCATGCCGCTGCGCTCGTTGCGGCTGCCCTCACCGCGCCGCTGCGGCTGCACTTGTTGCGCTCGCATGCTCACTGCACCGATCAAATTTTAGTAAAGTACACGGATGGTAAGCCAGAGACAACTGAGGTGATGGCACCAAGCAAGAATGACACAGTGCTGAACACTGCTGTTCCCTATTACCCTGCATATACCAAACAAACTTGCGATTAGTTTATGCACAGCTATTCATAATCATTTTATCATGAAATAATGATACCTGAACAAATGTCTCGCTCGACCAATAGTTTCCCTTGACGCATTATGCAAGGTTCGCTCGGTCCAACAACTCAAGCAAATGTTTTCTATGTTTTTTAGGGGGAAGATGGGTGCTTCTCTCCACAGGGCATACAAGACACAGGTTGTTGGCGGAAGCCCGCCAAATTTAACATATAAAGTTTTTTTATATGTTAAATATGGCGGGTTGCCGCCAATAACCTGTGTTTTGTATGCCCTGTGGAGAGAAGCACCCATGTTCCCCCTAAAATGTTTGAAAGACACCATGCTTGAAAGACAGCATGCTTGCTTCAGTCTCTATAAATAATTCAGAGATATCTACACTCTACTCACACTTTACAAACTCTCAACTACACTCAACTGAAAGACTCAGACATGTAATTGAGAGATGAACACAACTACGGGTAAAGCCATGGCTGCAACACACGGTTGCAAAGTGAGAACTATGCAACCTGGATATTGCCCCGCCAAGATGCTACTCGGATCTTCTATGTACCCTCAAAATACAATCATCATCACAGTCTATTGTGTTATGTAACCCCGCTTTAAAGCATGATGTACAAGAGTAATTTTCCACTAAACTTAAACAACCTTTAAAGCATGATGTACAAGTGTTTTAAGCACAAGAAACACATATGTAACCTCACAGGCTCAGCTTATGCATCATAGCCTTAACAGTTTCAGTTCAGACATATTAAGAACAAAGCTCAGCTTATGCATCATAGAGTCGACAGGCTCAGCTTATGCATCATAGCCTCACAGGCTCAGCTTATGCATCATAGCCTCACAGGCTCAGCTTATGCATCATAGAACACTTGGGAAATGAAAAAGTATATCAAAACATCCCACAGAACAAACTAAAATCAAAAGTACATAACAATCTATCTTTTCACTATTCCATATCTAAAATTGACCTAACTATCATAATTTTCATTGAACTACAACACTTATCATCCCCAAAAATGACCTAAATATCATAATTATCACAAAACCATGACACTTATCAGTCCCAAAATTAAAGGAAAAGATCAAAATATAACAGAACAAAGTAAAATCAAAACTACAAAAACAATTTATCCTTTCACTATGTCATATCTGAAATTAACCTAACTATCATCACCAAAAATACAAATTCAAATATCACAAAACTTTCAACCTAATTTGAAATAACCGCATCTACTAACAAATCCACATCAAGATTAAAGATAAATCAACATTTAGAACCTAACCTGAGTCGATTCATCACAAAACACATGCGAAAATCCTTCGTAAACCTCAGCTTTCGTCCTTTGAACATCCGTCAATAAGGATATGTGAAGGACAAGATGGTAATTGAACAAGGTGTTGAAAAAACACTTAATGCACAATGTACAACTGTTAAGGCACAAGAAAACACAAACCCTTTTACCCTTTACAAGGGTATACATCTGCCGTCCAAATGTTTTACTTTCTCACACGGATAAATTGAGAGATGAACACAACTACGGGTAAAGCCATGGCTGCAACACACGGTTGCAAAGTGAGAACTATGCAACCTGGATATTGCCCCGCCAAGATGCTACTCGGATCTTCTATGTACCCTCAACATACAATCATCATCACAGTCTATTATGTTATGTAACCCCGCTTTAAAGCATGATGTACAAGAGTAATTTTCCACTAAACTTAAACAACCTTTAAAGCATGATGTACATCATGCTTTAAAGGTTGTTTAACTTTCTCACACGGATCAACATCGGGACCGTCCATTTGACTTCACACGGATCACCATATGCTTTGTCTCTCAATGCTCACACATCTCACAAAACAACATCAGATCTTCTCCATTGATCATCATCACAGTGAGGAAGAGCTTGACGGATGTTCAATTACCATCTTGTCCTAGATCATCATCACAGTCTATTATGCATCATAGCCTCACAGGCTCAGCTTATGCATCATAGAACACTTGGGAAACATCCAAGTGATATATCGTATAGTACTTTATAGAGACTGCAGCAAGCAAGCTGTCTTTCAGAAATGTACTTTTAGATCTGTGAATCTGTGATAATACTTTTACAACTGGAAGACTCAGACATGTAATTGAGAGATGAACACAACTACGGGTAAAGCCATGGCTGCAACACACGGTTGCAAAGTGAGAACTATGCAACCTGGATATTGCCCCGCCAAGATGCTACTCGGATCTTCTATGTACCCTCAAAATACAATCATCATCACAGTCTATTGTGTTATGTAACCCCGCTTTAAAGCATGATGTACAAGAGTAATTTTCCACTAAACTTAAACAACCTTTAGAGCATGATGTACAAGTGTTTTAAGCACAAGAAACACATATGTAACCTCACAGGCTCAGCTTATGCATCATAGCCTTAAAGATAAATCAACATTTAGAACCTAACCTGAGTCGATTCATCACAAAACACATGCGAAAATCCTTCGTAAACCTCAGATTTTCACAAAACCATGACACTTATCAGTCCCAAAAATGAAGGAAAAGATCAAAATATAACAGAATAAAGTAAAATCAAAACTACAAAAACAATTTATCCTTTCACTATGTCATATCTGAAATTAACCTAACTATCATCACCAAAAATACAAATTCAAATATCACAAAACTTTCAACCTAATTTGAAATAACCGCATCTACTAACAAATCCACATCAAGATTAAAGATAAATCAACATCTGTCTTTCAGACATGTACTTTTAGATCTGTGAATCTGTGATAATACTTTTACAACTGGAAGACTCAGACATGTAATTGAGAGATGAACACAACTACGGGTAAAGCCATGGCTGCAACACACGGTTGCAAAGTGAGAACTATGCAACCTGGATATTGCCCCGCCAAGATGCTACTCGGATCTTCTATGTACCCTCAAAATACAATCATCATCACAGTCTATTGTGTTATGTAACCCCGCAGGCTCAGCTTATGCATCATAGCCTTAACAGTTTCAGTTCAGACATATTAAGAACACAAGCTCAGCTTATGCATCATAGAGTCGACAGGCTCAGCTTATGCATCATAGCCTCATAGGCTCAGCTTATGCATCATACCCTCACAGGCTCAGCTTATCCAAGCCATCTAGGTCGTATAACTTAGGACCTTAGTCCGACAACCATCAAACTCTGCCATCTGTCCGGCCCTTAGAAACACCTATGTCTTACTAATCTGCATGTGACATATAAACAAACAAGTAAACATAAAAAAAATTAAAAAGGTAAATCCTAACTAAAACATCGGATGTAGGAAATAACCGCATCTACTAACAAATCCACATCAAACGGATCCCTTGTTCAAATCTGTGGATCCCTTGCCAGATAAAGCTCGTGATACATCTCATGAAACCCTAGATCTGCTCATCGAGCATCCCACAGAACAAACTAAAATCAAAAATACATAACAATCTATCTTTTCACTATTCCATATCTAAATGACCTAAATATCATAATTATCACACAACCATGACACTTATCAGTCCCAAAAATGAAGGAAAAGATCAAAATATAACAGAATAAAGTAAAATCAAAACTACAAAAACAATTTATCCTTTCACTATGTCATATCTGAAATTAACCTAACTATCATCACCAAAAATACAAATTCAAATATCACAAAACTTTCAACATAATTTGAAATAACCGCATCTATCTACTAACAAATCCACATCAAGATTAAAGATAAATCAACATTTAGAACCTAACCTGAGTCGATTCATCACAAAACACATGCGAAAATCCTTCGTAAACCTCAGATTTTCACAAAACCATGACACATATCAGTCCCAAAAATGAAGGAAAAGATCAAAATATAACAGAACAAAGTAAAATCAAAACTACAAAAACAATTTATCCTTTCACTATGTCATATCTGAAATTAACCTAACTATCATCACCAAAAATACAAATTCAAATATCACAAAACTTTCAACCTAATTTGAAATAACCGCATCTATCTACTAACAAATCCATATCAAGATTAAAGATAAACCTAACCTGAGTCGATTCATCACAAAACACATGCGAAAATCCTTCGTAAACCTCAGATTTCGTCGTTCGAACATCCGTCAACCGCTTCACCAGAAAAGTAAGAATCACAAAAGAACATGGTAAGATATATAACACTCATTGCAACAACATCAGAACATCAAACGGATCCCTTGCCAGATAAAGCTTGTGATAGATCTCATGAAACCCTAGATCTGCTCATGAAACGGATCTGGTGATAGATTCAAACGGATCTGGTGATAGATCTCATGAAACCCTAGATCGCCGAGAAGAGAGAGAGAAGAGAGAGAGAAGAAGATCTGATGTTGTTTTGTGAGATGTGTGAGCATTGAGAGAGAAAGCATATGGTGATCCGTGTGAAGTCAAATGGACGGTCCCGATGTTGATCCGTGTGAGAAAGTAAAACATTTGGACGGCAGATGTATACCCTTGTAAAGGGTAAAAGGGTTTGTGTTTTCTTGTGCCTTAACAGTTGTACATTGTGCATTAAGTGTTTTTTCAACACCTTGTTCAATTACCATCTTGTCCTTCACATATCCTTATTAAAGTAGTATATATATATATATATATATATATATATATATATATATATTTACCACAAACAAACAGAGTTACTCAAATATTATTTAAACAAAGAGTTATCGTAACATATAATAATCATATACTATATCAAAATACAATACAATACAATACACTACACTACACTACACTACACTACACAATACAATACAATACAATACAATACAATACAATACAATACAATACAATACAATACAATACAATACAATACAATACAATACAATACAATACAATACAATACAATACAATACAATACAATACAATACAATACAATACAATACAATACAATACAATACAATACAATACAATACAATACAATACAATACAATACAATACAATACAATACAATACAATACAATACAATACAATACAATACAATACAATACAATACAATACAATACAATACAATACAATACAATACAATACAATACAATACAATACAATACAATACAATACAATACAATACAATACAATACAATACAATACAATACAATACAATACAATACAATACAATACAATACAATACAATACAATACAATACAATACAATACAATACAATACAATACAATACAATACAATACAATACAATACAATACAATACAATACAATACAATACAATACAATACAATACAATACAATACAATACAATACAATACAATACAATACAATACAATACAATACAATACAATACAATACAATACAATGCAATGCAATACAATGCAATACAATGCAATGCAATGCAATGCAATGCAATGCAATGCAATGCAATGCAATGCAATGCAATCCAATGCAATGCAATGCAATGCAATGCAATGCAATGCAATGCAATGCAATGCAATGCAATGCAATGCAATGCAATGCAATGCAATACAACACAACACAAGACAACACAACACAACACAACACAACAAAACAACACAACACAACACAACACAACACAACACAACACAACACAACACAACACAACACAACACAACACAACACAACACAACACAACACAACACAACACAACACAACACAACACAACACAACACAACACAACACAACACAACACAACACAACACAACACAACACAACACAACACAACACAACACAACACAACACAACACAACACAACACAACACAACACAACACAACACAAAACACAACACAACACAACACAACATAACACAACACAACACAACACAACACAACACAACACAACACAACACAACACAACACAACACAACACAACACAACACAACACAACACAACACAACACAACACAACACAACACAACACAACACAACACAACACAACACAACACAACACAACACAACACAACACAATACAATACAATACACTACACTTTATTTACTAGTATGAGTTACAATATTTGTTTTGTTGAATCATAGTGCTTAGTTTTGGTTCGTGACTCTAATTTGTATCGCATAATATTCAATGTATGTAACATATTGCTTAATTTTGCTAGTTATCCAGCTTTCAATTCTTTTTAATTGCACAATTAATAAAAAATATAATGCAATGTGATCTCCTGCTAATAAACTTTCTACAAAGGCTCCTAATTGTAAAAAGTGTAAGAAAGATTTATAGAGTGACAAGTGTCCAATAACCTAAAATTAAACCCACTACATCACCAACCAAAACCTAAACACCCACCCCCACCCCACCCCACCACCACCCAAAAACCTAACCTCCCCACCCCCCCCCCCCAAAAAAAAAAAAAATATACCTCACCAAAAAAAACCCTAAAAAAACCTAACCCCCACCCCCCAACCCCCTAAAAGCCTAAAAAAAATTCTAAAAGAAAAACCAAACACCCAAAAACCTAAACCCCCACCCCCTCGGCAAAAAAAAATAATATTTTTTTTGGGGGGGGGGGGGGTGGGTGATAGGGGTGGGGGTTTAGGTTTTTGGGTGGTAGTGGATGTTTAAGGTTTTTTTTTATGTAGTGGGTTTTTTTAGGAGCCTTTGTACCCTTCTTACAATTAGGATCCTTTGTATTTGATCCTAATCCGTAATATGATATGATCTAATATTATGTGATCTATTATGATGTAATATAATATGTCTTGGTGAACCCATAACCTCCCAATTGGAAAGTTATAGGGCTACCACTCAAAACAAGAAGACTCGGTAATGTAACTTGATATGCCAAAAGTACTTGCAGGATGTTTTGTACGCCTACATAAAGACAATGAGGTGAAAAAAATAGGACATAAAAATACTACTTTAAGATATGAAGAATAGGATTTGTAGAAATAAACAAATGGAGTAAAGGGAAGGGTAGAATGAACAATTATTGTGTTAGAATTCTAAATCTTTGTAGGGTTACCCAATTATAAAACCCTTATCTGTTGATTTAATTTTTGTTGTTTGCATTTTGGTCATTTCCTTTGTAGGTCCCTAAATCGGAGGATCGATTTTCACTACCGAATCCTTGTTTATCAAGAACACAGTAACGGGTGCGGAATCCCCGTGACGGTGCAAACCAAACAAAGTGTAAAATAATAACACGCGTAACCAAAAGATTCAATATCTATTGATTAGGGATGAGAACAGATACAAACATATACAAACAATGTTTATAGACTCTCTCTAAGTCTCACACAGCTCTCTTGTCTCGTCCAAGTTTCACACAGAAACTATGAGACCTATATATACTAGACACAGACACCCACTTGACGAAACACAAATAACCCTCGGCGAAACACACAAAGTCGACGAAACACATTCTATTTCGTCGACATACAATTTAATTCCATTCTATTTCGTCAAGTGTAGAAGCCCAAAACAAGTCAAAGCCCAATGTAGAGTCTCGGCCCAAAACAAATTTGACGAAACAAATGTGTTTCGTCAAGGACTTAGTTTGTTTGACTTTTGCACTTTATGACATCATCATGACATCACAGAGATGATGTCATGGTGATGTGCCACCTGGGACTTGTTCGCGGCTCTCCGTGCTTCGCGTGTCGAGCTCTGGGGCGCACGACGGAGGAATGTCGTGACGTCGGGCTTGAGCCGGACCTAACCGTGTCGAAACCAAGTCGTACCGAGCCGAGTCGAACCGAGCCGAGTCGCGTCCACACAAAGTGTATCAACATCCTTGCTACTTGCTACGTATATCAACGCATCCATTTTTTGGTGATAGTTAGTCAATAATTATGAGCTTTCCAGTGGTGCAATTCTTAATGTTTCCTAAATT
Source organism: Helianthus annuus (assembly GCF_002127325.2). NCBI lineage: Eukaryota > Viridiplantae > Streptophyta > Magnoliopsida > Asterales > Asteraceae > Helianthus > Helianthus annuus. Next base: position 166,354,366 of record NC_035437.2, read on the forward strand.
TTATGTAACATTTATTTGAAGCCAACATTGTATAATGTAATGCGATGTAATATTCTATAATGTGATGCAATATGATATGATCTAATATTATATGTTCTGATATGATGTAATATAGTATATGTCTCGGGCAAGACTCGAATCCATAACCTTCCAATTGGAAAATCATAGGGCTACCACTCAACTAGAAGACTGGATAGTGAAACTTGATTTGCCAAAAGTACTTGCAGGATGTTTTATCCACCTACAGAAAGACAATAAGGTGAAAAAATAGGACATAAAATTACTACTCTAAGATATGAACAAAAAGATTTGTAGAAATAAACAAATGGGAGGGGGTAGAATGAAAAAATGTTAGGTACACCCTTGTAAAACTTTCTAGGGTAACTGGACTATAAAACCCTACCATCCCCTCTTATTCGTTTGTCAGATTTATAATATTCACACAGCCGTCAGACTATAACAGATGGCTGCTTCTTCGTCATCTGTGATTGATCAAGTCAGGCCTCCCGATATGCCAAATTCATCGGTGAGTGGCTTTTGATCTTAAATTCTTTCTCTTTTTATCTGTTTACGAGTAGTCGTATTGTGATCAAAACTCGTTCTGGTTTTATTTCATGACTTAGAATGGGTATCATCATGCAGGGTGTTGAAGAACAATCGTTGACTGTTTATGGGATTTCGGAAGACAATATCATCACAGGTAACTTTTAATCAATTAAGTTCTGGATTCATATTTGCTAACTACTCCTTAGATCTGTTGCAAATGAAGGACGTTTTCTTTTTTAGATTTTAAGAAAAGCTTGAACTAATATGTTATTTCATTTTTAGGGCCTTGGGTCTTCATCTCATCGTGCTCATGTGATTAGTCTGAGATTCCATTGTTGCCGTATGCAAAGGACTCTCGGCTTCTAAATGGCACAGTAAGGTTTCAAGACCTGCATCAAAGTGCTTAAGAAGTAAAGACCAAGTTAGAGACTTTGGAGGAGCAGGAGTCCTAATGCCCTGCAAATGTGCAAATCAAAACGTTGATGAAGTTTTTCTCACACTTTAGGAGGAGTCTCACACAAATGAATCACAACAGCTGCAACGACGTTTTTCTAAGTTTTAGTGTATTAGCAAGCTCATAAATGAATCCTGGAGTTTTTTGCAGAAATAGGGGTTTTGAGCCCCCAAAGATTACTTTTAGGTGGCAACCAAGAAAATAAGTGATTTTAGGTACATTGCCAAATAGTTCAGCGAACTTCTTCAAGATTTCTGCCAAAAGCTGTTGCAGGTTTCACTTTTCTGACAATTGAGTGAACCTCGTTGTTTTTAACAGCCAACTACTGAAGTTCGCTGATTTAATCAGCATACCTGTAATGAACCTCGCTGAATTGAACCACAATTTAAAGAACTTCGCTGTTTCTTTGTGCCAGGTTGAATAACTTCGCTGTTTGGTTTTCCCAAGTTACAATACTTCTGTTTTTATTTAATATCTTAAGGAATTGATGTAATAAATGTAAGAATTAAATAATCATTTAACTTGACAAGATGGATACACCCATTTAGACTTTACTGCAGAATAATACTTGCCTTGCATTTCCATTTAATTTAATAGCTAATAAAAGGCAATAAACTTATGTTAAATTACTAACTCAACCCAACAAGAAAACTCAAAGAATAAGGAATATGATGAATACAAAAGGGTAAATTGGTCATTTTGAAAAAAGATAAGTTTAAAAAAGACCTTTTAGAACTTGAAGTTTCCATACATCTTACTAAGAACGTGGGGTATGGTGGGGCGGGGGTTTGGGGCATGGGTCAACGTGCACTTCGGGGGGCACCGCTGGTGAGTGACGTATTGGGTCGGTATGGCGGGGCGTGGCTAGCCCGCGTGGGTTGGCCAGTGTTATAAAAATTTTTAAAAAATGTATAAAATTAAAAAATACACTCAAAATTAAAAAAAAAGCCTAAAATTATTATTAAAATTTCCTAAAAATTACAAAATCCTACAAAAAAAGGATTACAAAATAAATAAATAAAAGCATAATTAAGCGTTAGGTAGATTTCGAACAGGGCGAGCTTGTCAAACGGTTTCCGCTCCTTGCCCCGAAACTCGATGTTGGCCACCACCACCCGGTCTTCGTGACTTATATCACCGCCCGGGACACTGTCGTAGTAGGTTTTAAAACGGTCGAGCTTCGGTCGTAGTTCGCGCCACTTGTGTTGGCACGCGTTTAGACTGTGTCGGTCGTTCCCCACGTTGTGCCGGTAGCTAGCGAAAGCTTCCGGCCAATAACGGGTCTCACCGGGTTGCCGGCCCTTCATCGCGTCCATGACGCTCGTTACAAGTGCTAGCTCTTCCTCGTGCGTCCATGAAGCCATTTATCAAGTGTGGGTAGCGGGTTCGGATAGGTGGAGTGAAGGGTTGGGGTAGCGATGTGGACAGACGGTGGGGGGTTTTATAGTAGTTGGGTGAACCATTTGGCTTGGCCGTAGTTCGCGCCACTTGTGTTGGCACGCGTTTAGACTGTGTCGGTCGTTCCCCACGTTGTGCCGGTAGCTAGCGAAAGCTTCCGGCCAATAACGGGTCTCACCGGGTTGCCGGCCCTTCATCGCGTCCATGACGCTCGTTACAAGTGCTAGCTCTTCCTCGTGCGTCCATGAAGCCATTTATCAAGTGTGGGTAGCGGGTTCGGATAGGTGGAGTGAAGGGTTGGGGTAGCGATGTGGACAGACGGTGGGGGGTTTTATAGTAGTTGGGTGAACCATTTGGCTTGGCCAAACGGTTATTTTTTAAATTTTAAACCTAGCCGCTATAGCCTAGCCAACCCAGCCAATGAGAGCCGGCCACGTAAGACCGCTAGGCACGCCCAACGCCCGAGATGAAACCCCGCCTAAGAGGCCACGCCGAAACCCAAACCCACCTGGGATGGTGACTCGGACGTTTATACCCAACCCCGCCCCATAGTCTAAAACTCCAATCACCTGACAAACACCACATGAAGAGGCCAGAGTCGAGACCCACAAACATTGTTTTGTCCACTTGGATGGCCAGTGCACATCTGACCCACTAATTCCCCTCTCTCTCAGTAGAATTTGTTAAATATTTTCCCTCTCATTCTTAAAATTTGACACCCAAACCCATTTCGCTTCCCACTAAAAAAATCAACAATGCCTACATATATATCCTCTTCTGCAAACAGTTTTTTTGTTCAAGAACCAAAAAAGCTACAATCTTGGAACTTTTTAGGTTGCACCCAACAAAAGAAAGCATCTTATGATATTAATTCAATAATCTTTTTTATAAGATCTTTAAGTTTTGATTATTTGAAAATAAGAAGCGGTGCAGTGGTGGTGGTGCAAATGGGAGATAAGGAGGTTTTGCATACTCTGAGAGGTGATAAACAGAAGCAATTACGATGCATGAATGGATGAATGGCAGGTACTCAATAAGGGTTTATAAAATATCTGCAAGATGCCAAGAAACTTATAGAACAGCGAGCTTTTTTAACTTGGTTCATATAAACAGCGAGGTTCATTACAGGTCTGCTGATTAAATCAGCGAACTTCAGTAGTTGGCTGTTAAAAACAGCGAGGTTCACTCAATTGTCAGAAAAGTGAAACCTGCAACAGCTTTTGGCAGAAATCTTGAAGAAGCTCGCTGAATCATTTGGCAATGTACCTAAAATCACTTATTTTCTTGGTTGCCACCTAAAAGCAATCTTTGGGGGCTCAAAACCCCTACTTCTGCAAAAAACTCTGAATCCTGAAGATTATTTATAAAAGTTGTAGTTATCTTTTTTTTTTTTTTTTTTTTTTTGTATGAAAGATGTTTTTGTATCTTTGTGGATTAAGGATTTATGATAGTTTTTTTAATCGTCAGATTGGTAACGAAAAAAAGCTAATTATCTACTCTTTTTTATGATTAATTTTTACCTTTTAGTTTAGTTTTGTAATGGCATTTTCAATTTGTGTTCATATTAGTTTTGAAGAGTTCAAATGTAATTTAATTTAAAAAAAAAAAGCATTTTAGTAAAAAAACTGAAACAAATTGAACTCTCAAAATTTAAAAAAACTAAAGATAAATATAAAAACTGAAACCAAATTAATTTACTGACAGGAAGCAATTTTTTTAATCCTAAAACAAAAAAAAAAACTTACATAAAAAATTAGTTATAATTGCTTTGTCTACCATTAGATGTTAAATGCCAAAAGTAATGAATGATTGTCAATGATTCATTTTTTTTTTTTTAATTTCATAATACATATAATGTTTATGGTGTTACACCCCTGTTTTTAAAGGGCCAGATTTGCAGTACACGTGACCGATTGTTAACCGAATTTATACGCCTTTAAAATTAAAGGTTAATACTATTAAAGTAAACAAAGTTTGCTGATGCTGCTTCACAACAGATGTTTGATCATCATTTACAACGAATTTTGTTCATTGCCATTTGCTGCTAAAGATAAAGAACCTGAACAGGTCTTCATGTAGTAAGTGATTATGTTTGACTATTGTAACCCATAGCTTAGTGTCATTTGCATTGAATTGACATTTAGAATATGCTACATCTGTTCTCATGAGCTTACTCTGCAGTGGCTTGCAAAAACAGCCTTAGGTCTTTGAGCAAGCAATTCAATAATATACCATCATCAGAATCAACACAATGTGATCTAAAATATTCTTGCAATCTCAACTTCAGCACATTACAGATGTCAACAGCGTAGCTGTTGACCTGATTATTTGCGTTACGAACAAATGCTTCTCAGCCATATTTTGCAACTGTTGATCAGTTATGATATTGCTGTTGCTGAGAAGTTTTACGACGGCTACTGTTGCATTAGCCACGCTGCTCGGTCAAATCTCTTTCTTCGAACTCCTTGCTATCTATTACAGCAGTATCACCATTGGATTCACTTGCAGCAGCAATTACAACATTACCTTAAAGATTGTCTTTACTTACCTCATCACTTGTGTCTAACTCTTCTTTATTCGCCATTACCTCAACTTTCACAGAAGTTAAAACCGTAGTTTAAATCAAAGCATTACAATCTTCACCCGAACATGCAACTGCTTCCTTGTTCACCACGACCCCATCTTTTTCTTTTAAATATTTCTCCATTTCTTCCCTGTTTTGTGTTGAATGTTGAGTTGCAGGAAAAGGCGATAGTGAATTGTATGGGAAAAAAAAACAGGAAGAAATGGAGAAATATTTAAGATGAAAAAGATGGCGTTGTGGGGCAACAGGAAGGACGTTGTACGTCCAGGTGAAAATTGTAAAGCTTTGATTGAAACTAGGGTTTTCATCTTCTGTGAAAGTTAAGGTGATGGTGCATAAAGAAGAACTAGTTTAATACCCGTCCGTTGGACGGGTTACGTTGATGTATTAGGTTGCGGAGTGCGGTATCGGCATCGGCAAGGCTCTCTCTCTCTCTCTCCCTCCATACTTTACCCATCCGGTGGACGAGAATTTTAGCATCATAGTGTCAACACTCCATCTAATCATATTGATAAAAAAAACATTTTGCTTAGATAAAAATGAAATAATAAACATATTAACACAAATAAACAACATTCATCCACACTCAAGTGATTCTCATAGGATTAACCAACTTTCCCCGACGTCTTACACAACTTAATCTACATTAACCAATTCAAAACATTTTAATTTAGAAACTGATTCTGATCCAAATTTACCAACTTGATCCTCTGTAATCCAACATTACCAATTTCACCATGTATTCTAAAATGCTTATGGAAGGACAACTTAGTAATTAAAAATTCAATTCTACAAGTCCAAGTTCATGATTATTAAACATAAATGTCATGTTATTAAATTATGAACTTCATCTGCAATCATCCCCAATTTTTAACTGAGTCTCAAATCTTCTATGGTCTCCATTTAAACGAACTTTCTTTTCTTTCATCTTTTCAACTACAACACTGGTACATTTGGACCTAAAGTATAGCATTTAAAAGTTCTTCCATAGTTTATCAGAAATTGGGCTTAAATCTCGGTCCTGCACAACATACACTAAAAATATCAAAATTAAACACGTTCTTCATTAAAAAATAAAGAAAAGAACAAAACTATGTCAAAAGAAATTAGTTACCACCATCGAATCCTCAATATGCATCAGCTATTCCTTTCACTACCGATTATAAGATGTTCCGATAAAACTTTCCAGAAATTGTCTAATAAGATGTTCCTTCTGGATTACATTGATTATTTTAGAGATTTTATTGTCAAATTTAAAAAGGATATAAGACCAACTACTTCTGAGTCAGATGTGCTTATTGCTTGCCAATGAGATTCCCAAAAAAATTACAAAATTCATATATGAACTCAACAATGAACAACTCCCTTATAAAACAAAGTTGAATCCATTCTTACCTTAAGCTTGTTGGAAATATTAAAGAGGTAAACATACAAGTTGGTATGTTTCCTCCATCCCACATCGGTGGAGTGAGTAAAGTTTAAGTGGTTTATAAGGGATTACCCCTTAAGGGCTTCCATAGTGTTAAATGGGTTGAGAAGTGGGTGAAGCCCACACGCGCGCCGAGCCGCGAACCCGCGAATGGTCGCGCGGTTGAGGCGCACTTCGCATCATAGTTAGGAGCTGAGGAGCTTTTATTTTTAGCTAAGGTTCGGTTTCAGGTGGGTCAGATCTGTAAACCGAATGAGATGAGATAAGAAGGAGATAGGGATGGATTCGAAAACAGTGGGGGTTATCCCATAGTAAATCGAATTCGTATAAGGATAATTATCTAGTAACCGAATTCGTATGAGATAGGTAATTCGAATTGGTTATGGATTGTTATCTCACTCCCTAATTTTCGCATTCTCTGGTATAACTAAAACTATAAATAAAAGCTTCCTGAAACCTATTCTACACACATCAAATTCGCAGCTCTCTCTCTCTCTATTGTGTGATTCTGTTTTCGTTCCAGCTTCTGCGTTTTCTGGTTTCCATTGCTGTTGGAATACCAGATCAGTTCTGCATTAAATCCTGGGAGTTTACGCTGCAGCTCACAGCAATACGAGCGCGTAAAATCCTTTAAGGACAGGAGTCATCCGTGCAGTTCAAGTTTTTCGTTTAAGAATCTTCGATCTCAAACGCCAGGTTGGTTTTAATTTTGCATGTTCTTTAAATTCGTCCGACAACGGGACAGTCTCCTTCTACCTTTCTTTAATCAGTTTGCTCAAGTTGGAACAAACTGATTTGGCTGATAACTCAGTAATTAATAAATTAACTGTTTGATTAAATTATTTTTCAACATTCTTAAAGGATTTTATTTTTGTGTTTTAATCAAACGCCAGAACAAATGGACGCTGAACTACCAACATCCAATCTGAGATTCATGAATCAAGAGTTTGTCAAGTTGGACAGATTCAATGGTCAGAACTATACCCGCTGGGCGGACAAGGTTAAGTTCATGCTAGTTGTGCTGAAACTTTACTATATCCTTGATCCTGATTTGCCCGCAATTCCTGATGACCCTCCTCGTGAGGCAGGAGAGCTACCAGATGCAGATTTGGCAAGGCAAAGACTTGTCCGTAAGGAAGCTGAAGATCTTTGCCTGGGCCACATAAAAAATTCTCTTTTGGATCGTCTCTATGACTTGTACGCGCCGGTAAAAAATGCTAGAGAATTGTGGAAAGCTTTGGAAGATAAGTATAAGGCTCATGAAGAAGGTACTAACAAATACCTTATTGCCAAGTACTTAGACTTCCAAATGGTCGATGACAAGTCAATCCTGGAGCAAGTGCATGAACTCCAAGTTCTTGTTAACAAATTGACTGCACTTTCTATTCCGCTGCCAGAAATATTTCAAGTAGGGGTCATTATTGCAAAATTGCCTCCTAATTGGAAAGATTTCTCAAAGAGAATGATGCACAAGTCTGAGGACTACTCTTTGGATGAACTGTTGAAGCACCTTCGAATTGAGGAGGAAACGCGCAACAGGGACAAAAGAGGTAAAGTCGGATCGAGTGTCAATCATGTTGCTAGCGGATCTGGTCAAAAGGGAAAAGGGGCATCATCAAAGAATAAGAAGTTTACCGCACCAAAGAAAAAAGAATTCAAGAAGACACAACACACTAACAACCATCAACCAAAGAGGTCTGGTAAATGCCATGTTTGTGGAGAAATAGGGCATTATGCACGAGAGTGCTCTCAGAGGAAATCTGGATCTACGGTTGGTTCTACAAGTGTTGTTGATGTTGAGAAAGTCACCAATCTAGTGGCCAGTGTGGGTCTTGGTGAAGTTAATATGCTTTCTCAATATACACACATTGTAGCATGTAGAGGATGGTTCTTGGATTCTGGAGCCACTGTTCATGTTTGTGGGAATCGTGGCTCGTTTCTTACTTATGCTCCTGTTCCTCAAGGAACAGTGGTGGTGTGTGCTGATGGACATCGTGTAGAAGTACATGGTAAAGGCACGGTGCGACTAAACTTTAGAGATGGTCAAGTGGTTACCCTTTAGGACGTGTTGCATGTTCCTGGTATCACCAAGGGTCTGGTTTCTGCTGATAAATTTGATCGGAATGGTTACAAGCTGGTTATCAAGAATCTTCGTGTGAAGTTTTCTCTAAATGACATCTATGTGGGTCAAGCACAGAACACGGGTGGAATGTATCGTCTTGACTTAGCTGAAGATGGGATTGATGAAGAAGATTGGGATGAAGGGGGTGTTTCAGTGATTGATGGGTTTGGGAATGAAAGTGATAGTGATAGTGGTGGTAGTGTTAGTTCTAGTATTGGTGAATGTAATGCAATTGGTTTTGATTTGAATGAAATTATGTCTTCTGATTATATCGCTTGTTCAATTTCTTTATGGCATAAACGTTTAGCTCATACAAATATTAAAAACATTGAAAAAATGCAAACTAAAGGTTTATTAAAATTGAAAGATAAAGATTCTGAAAAATGCGAAACATGTGTTAAATCAAAATTCACAAAGAAACCTTTCCAAGTGTCCATAAACGCAATACATCACTACTAGAACTAATTCATTCAGATATTTGTGAACCGAATGGAGTTCTTACTCGTGGGGGTAAGAGATACTTTATCACTTTCTGCGATGACTCGAGCCGATACTTATATGTTTATTTGTTGCATTCAAAAGATGAAGCTTTTGAGGCATTCAAAATATATAAGGCTGAGGTTGAAAAACAAAAGGAGAAACGCATTAAAATTCTTCGCTCGGACAGAGGCGGAGAATACTTTAACCGAAAGTTTGATGCATTCTGCGAAGAACAAGGCATCATACATGAGAGAACTGCACCTTATACTCCCCAACAAAATGGTTTGGCTGAGAGAAAGAACCGAACCTTGGTAGAGATGGCTAACTGTATGTTAAACCAATCGGGTCTACCTTCGTAATATGTGGGGGGAAGCTGTGTTAACCGCATGTTATGTTCACAATAGGATCACTAGTCGTGTGATACCTACGAGTCCATATGAGTTGTGGAAAGGAAGAAAACCAAACCAAGAGCATTTGAGGGTTTGGGGGTGTCTTGCCTACTATCGCGTACCTGATCCAAAGACACTCAAACTGGGAGAAAGAGCTTTCAAGAGTGTATTCATTGGATATGCTTCGCATAGTAAATCTTACCGATTGTTGGATGACGAATCAGGTATAGTTGTAGAATCCAGAGATGTGGAATTCTTTGAGAACAAGTTTTCTAGAGATGATGAAAACTCAAATGGCACCACAACTTCTAGTACTTCTGAGAAAAGGGTTCAACCCTCACCAATAGTTGAAGAACCAAGGAAAAGTACTAGAGTTAGAAAAGAGAAAAGTTATGGAGATGATTTCTTTTCTTACCTGTTTGAAGGAACTCAAAAGAAAGTGACGAGAGAGGTCATTTTCGCTGTAAATTTGGATGATGATCCTAAAACTTTCAGCGAAGCAATGTCATCTAGAGATGCCCCTTTGTGGAAGGAGGCAGTCAATGATGAAATGGATTCCATTATGGGAAATGGAACTTGGGAGTTAGCTGATCTACCCAAGGGAAAGAAACCTATTGGATCCAAATGGATTTTCAAAAGGAAGTATCATCTAGATGGATCCATCTCTGCCTATAAAGCGAGATTAGTTGCTAAAGGGTATAGGCAGAGAGAAGGGATCGACTATTTTGATACCTATGCACCTGTGGCTAGAATAAGTTCTATTAGAACTCTAATAGCGGTGTTTGCTTTGAAAGGGCTGTACATTCATCAAATGGATGTAAAGACAACATTTCTAAATGGGTATCTAAATGAGGAGATTTATTTGGAGCAACCAGAAGGGTTTGTGATGCCTGGACAAGAGAACAAAGTGTGTAGACTTATTAAATCTCTGTATAGTTTGAAGCAAGCTCCTAAACAGTGGCATGAGAGATTTTACACCACTGTGACTGCTTTCGGGTTTCGACACAACAGTGCTGATAGATGTATTTATACTAAATGCGAACCCAGTTATACAGTCGTGATTTGTCTTTATGTTGATGATATGTTGATCATTAGCACTCACCTTGAAGGTATTTCTGAAACTAAGAAATATTTGTCCTCGAACTTTAAGATGAAAGATCTAGGAGAAGTTGATACCATTCTTGGGATCAAGGTGAAGAGAACTGGAAGTCAGATTTCTCTAAGTCAATCTCATTACATAGAGAAAATTCTGACTAAGTTTCAACATTTAAATATTAAAGAGTTTAATACTCCATTTGATCCAAGTGTGAAACTTAATGTGAACCCTGGAAGAGCAGTGGCTCAACTGGAGTATGCGAGTGCTATTGGAAGTATGATGTATGCAACACATTGCACTCGTCCTGACATTGCTTTTGCTGTAAGCAAACTGAGTCAGTATACTGTTAATCCAGGGACAGAACACTGGAAGGCAGTGGGTAGAGTACTTGGATACCTGAAAAGGACCAGTAACTTAGAACTGACATACACGTCTTCTTCCAGAATACTTGAAGGTTATTCTGATGCAAGCTGGATTGATTGCACCAATGATTCAAAATCTACAAGTGGGTGGATTTACACTCTAGCAGGAGGAGCAATTTCTTGGGCGAGCAAGAAACAGACGTGTATTGCCCACTCAACTATGGAAGCTGAGTTCATAGCGCTAGCTGCGGCTGGCAAAGAAGCGGAGTGGATTAGAGATCTACTTATTGACATCCGTCTGTGGGATGTTCCAATGCTGTCTATTCCCATGTATTGTGATAGTGAGGCCACACTATCTAAAGTATACAACGCAGTGTATAATGGGAGGTCAAGACACATAGGTCTTCGGCACAATTATGTGAGACAACTGCTTGAAAGTGGTACCATCAAGGTTGTCTATGTCAAGACAAGTAAGAACTTGGCAGATCCGTTTACTAAACCTCTGACGAGAGATTTGGTTGTGAATACCGCGAGAGACATGGGTCTAAAACCACAATAGAATCGTTAGTGATGGAAACCCAACTTGAACTTAGTGCTCCTATTTCTCAAGTTTAATGGGTAAAAACGAAGTCACTTAACGATAGAAGGTACTATTAAATTTGATAGATCCATGTGAGGTATGATAGTACGTCGTTGCCGAGAACAAGGGTGAGCTTATGCTCTTAACAAAGTTTTGGAGGCATCCAAGCAACGTGGATGATGTAAAACTTTGCCTATATGATCTAGGGGTGGTGCCGCCTCGAGTGAAGATTAGTGGTTTATCTTCTAAAGGGTCATGAAAAGGATTTATAGCGCACGGCCATATTCGCGCTCAGTGAGAACGCAAAGTCAGCTGGTGATGTGTGGGGGTAAACCGAAGGGGGCTATCAGGTTAATGGTTTAATTCCATAGGACACCATCTAATCTGTCTCTTCTTGTTTATCAACATAAACTGGGTTTAATCTTCGTGACACCTGGTGACATCATTAGTCTAAGTGAAAGGAAACATTCCAACTTGGTGGGGGATTGTTGGAAATATTAAAGAGGTAAACATACAAGTTGGTATGTTTCCTCCATCCCACATCGGTGGAGTGAGTGAAGTTTAAGTGGTTTATAAGGGATTACCCCTTATGGGCTTCCATAGTGTTAAATGGGTTGAGAAGTGGGTGAAGCCCACACGCGCGCCGAGCCGAGCCGAGCCGAGCCGCGAGCTCGTGAATGGTCGCGTTTGAGGCGCGAATGGGCGCGTTTGAGGCGTACTTTGCACTTCGCACGTACGCATCATCGCTGAGGAGCTTTTATTTTTAGCTAAGGTTCGGTTTCAGGTGGGTCAGATCTGTAAACCGAATGAGATGAGATAAGAAGGAGTTAGGGATGGATTCGAAAACAGTGGGGGTTATCCCATAGTAAATCGAATTCGTATAAGGATAATTATCTAGTAACCGAATTCGTATGAGATAGGTAATTCGAATTGGTTATGGATTGTTATCTCACTCCCTAATTTTCTCATTCTCTGGTATAAATAAAACTATAAATAAAAGCTTCCTGAAACCTATTCTACACACATCAAATTCGCAGCTCTCTCTCTCTCTATTGTGTGATTCTGTTTTCGTTCCAGCTTCTGAGTTTTCTGGTTTCCATTGCTGTTGGAATACCAGATCAGTTCTGCATTAAATCCTGGGAGTTTACGCTGCAGCTCACAGCAATACGAGCGCGTAAAATCCTTTAAGGACAGGAGTCATCCGTGCAGTTCAAGTTTTTCGTTTAAGAATCTTCGATCTCAAACGCCAGGTTGGTTTTAATTTTGCATGTTCTTTAAATTCGTCCGACAACGGGACAGTCTCCTTCTACCTTTCTTTAATCAGTTTGCTCAAGTTGGAACAAACTGATTTGGCTGATAACTCAGTAATTAATAAATTAACTGTTTGATTAAATTAGTTTTCAACAAAGCTTGCCAATGAGAACCCCCCTCCTCAAAATTCTTCTTTTAGAGAAAGTAAGAGTCTCTTAAACTACAAAGAGCAACTTTTTCAAATTAAAAAAAAAAATGACCAACTTTAATATACAAACTACCCGAAAATCAATTAACTGGTTTTGCTGAAGGGTTAACTGGTGGAAGTTTGGTTGGTACCAGGTAAGTGGTAACGAACTAATAGTCCATAACATCACTGATAAAACACAATAATATCATAACCTACAATAATATCCAAACCTCAAAGTACATTAAAATCAAGTTACTTGCTCAATGTCCCTTTCAACTTGCCCTCCGGTCCTACTAACATCCGAATTCATCGTCTATTCGCCATAACAATCTTAAGCATTCACGCAACAATCAAGTCCCAACATCCACCACCGTAACAATCAACATCATCTCCTTCTCAATTGTCCAAAATCACCTAACCCCAGTTCTGTCCTATTCATAAGTTAACCAAACCCCACAAAGATGCACACATCTAGGTCAAAATAGGAATAACAACAAAAGGGAAAACAATAACAAACATTCTCGGAGAAGAATACACTAAGACATTTCTTTATATCTGAAAAATAAGCAAGAAATAAGATAAAGACGTTCAGTCTTCTTCTTCCCAAAGTCATTTGAGTTTGATGTCGCGGGGATCGATAAGTTAGTTATCGAATCGTACATCAAGTGAGTTTTCTTTCTGTACAAACATTTAACTGTTGATGGAGGGTATTTTCTGCATTACATACAAAAACACACTTTACAAACTGATATATTCTGAAATGTGAAAGATTTGATACAGGGAAAGTTCTAAAATTGCTGCCAAACTAACTTAGACATTAACTGTACTATTTCTTCTGTTTAAGAGACCTTCTGGATGAATTTTACTGCTGTAAATTTCAATGGGCGACTGACTCTTTGAAAATGCACCCGAAATAAATAACTACCATATGAAGAGTCATGATGCTTCAGCCAAAAATTAGACGACGGATAAATGTCCTATTTTCTGTTTTTGTGGTTGCGACGGGACCGTTAAAAACCGGAAAAATATAATATATGACTGGAATATGAACTATAACAGATTAGCACTTCTAAATGTTATTTATAAACAATACCTCAACATAATAAATGATGGAATAAATTAGCTGAAATCTAACCTTGGATTTGGGGATAACCTTAACAGCAACCTCATGGTATACCCAAAATACCCCAACAGAATCAATGATCTGCAAATAACATGTCTGCAAATAACCGGTGGAATGGTCTATAAGAACTTATTTAAAAGCTTATAATGATGAAGTGTATGGTTTTCAGTTTTGACTACATACTTAACTACTTATATAGTTTGCAACAAAAAAGACATTAATAAAAAGGCCTAACGAACCTTTTCTCCCAACGATTTGCACTAAAAAGAAGATGGATTGTGTGATCATCAAACTGCGATTGGTTGGAAAGATACGATGAAATCATTTTGCCCACAACATTATCTCTATCTGGAAACGAACGAAACCGATCAATTTAACAACAATAAGTATCAGATTCAAAATGAAGATAAACGAAACCTACGGTTGCTAGAACCGAACATAATTCCCTTTTGTTACTTCACTGCGTGTTCAACACCAAGCTTCCAATCTCAAACTATGCAAAAAAACAGTAAACATATACAAATTAACAAACAAATAACTCCAAAAGAACGAAATCGATCGATTCAAAGAAAAAAAACTTACAAATCACGCAGCAAAAAACAAAATCATATCCACTATGTACAACAGAATCATAATTTCTTCAATCTTAACCACGATTCATGTCTGATCATATCATGCCCAGTGTTCAAATGATCAAGTAACCTTTATAAGATCTTTGTCAACAAAAAGCTTGTTCAGTGTCGAAGTTCCAGTTTTGTCACTGCAAAGAACATCCATGCCTACCATTTCTTCTATTGGTGTCATTCTATTTGTGATAGTTTCATGCAGTGATGTAGATAAGTGGCACAAAAGCTCATGAAACAACAAAATCACAAAGAATATTCAATCAACCTGCTGAGATAAATGAGAACCAATTGCCCCTGTGATAGAGGAAAATGTTGTCATTGCAATAGGAATTCCACTATGTCATCTTTCATATCCAGCAAAGTTATGCCCAAATTTGCAAAACAAAATAAATTTCCTGGCGAGTAACCTCCACTTTTGGGAATAACTTTGCTCAAAGTGTTGGCATTGATTGTTCGATTAACGATAGGCAGTTTAATTAATCATAACAAAATAAATTACCAAACCACGAAACTTTGAACCCATTTCAAGTTACCTCGGCCCCGACTACACAATAGCATGCAAATTCTCAATCGAATCAAGAATCCAATCAGAATTAGGATGTGGTGCAAGATCGATTTCCTGTCGAGTAACCTCCACTTTCTGCCACTCGTCCCATCTTTCGGCCAACCCGTCACCTTCCAGCATTCTGACCACATCAGACATTTTGGGTCGGTCCATTGGTGAGCCTTGGGTGCACAGCAATGCCACCTGGATCAGCTGCGCAACTTCTGAATCGATGTAATTCGTCTCTAGATCAGGGTCCACAAGCATTTATAGTTTTCGCTCTTTTAAAAGCCCTTTCACCTGATAAACACAAATGTTGCTTCATGTGAAAAAAGTAGTTATCTCAAGCGGGTAAAATAGTTCAAATAAGAAGTTTTATTTGAAAGTTGAAACTGGTTAGAAAGTTGAAAGCCATCAAAAGTGTATTTTTATACATACATCTTCATAAATCATTTTCTTATAAACTTAAATTAATATGTAAATATAAAACTTTGCTGATATTTAAAACATGAATAAGTAATAAAACTCTACAAACCAACCAAAGACTATAAAGTACCCATCTTGATACAACCAACAAAGTTATGCCCAAAATTGCAAAACAAAATTAAATAACCGAGGGAATGAACTGTGTTGATATATCCACGACGGTTTTATCAGTCAAAATCTCTCGACTTTACCAAGTTTCTACTGATATCCAAGACATTTCATCAAACAGGTGTCGGTTGTTAGAAATAACTCAACCTAAACCCTAAACTATGAATACTAATGCTAAAAGTTCGGATGAAAAGAGAAATAAGACCTGTAAATTACTCAAAATCCACCGCCATATACGAAGAAAACCTTACAAATACATCAATAACAAATTTCAAAAAACAAAAAACTGAAAATAACCTGACAAATTATGTACTTACGGAGCTGGGTGAACCTAATGGAAGGTGAAGAAGATGCAGAGCAAAACTTCTACAACACACACAAAGAAGATCAAATTCACAAATGCTTTACAACAATTAACATACAACATACCTTGATTTCATGAGCGATTACACTGGGTGCTTCAATTATCGGAGTGCAATTGAGAGATTCGAGGAACCGGTGCTCTAAATCGACAACTTTGATGTTGCGATGACAGAGATGTTTGGAATCGGTCTTGCGACGAAATGATGCTTCACTTTTACTTTTCAAAGCATAATGGATTTTGATAGATAGGGATGGAGGGGAATGGGGCAAAAACACAGGTCTGGGATCCCTATTAAAAGGAAGGGTATATGGAAGTTACAAGAAACGTGGGGAGGGGACGTGGGAGATATCAACCCTGAAACCGTTCGTAACTTCCTTATTTTTGGAGAGAGAGTGTGTAACCTCCATAAACTACCAAGAAAGCAGTTTTTATCTTAGTTTAGACTGACATGATTAAAAGAAGATGAGTTTATATGGTTAAATAAGATATTTTAGGTGGTTGAGTTGTGGAGATAGTGGGCAGCAAAATGTGGAGGTAACCACCACCTAGGAAAACCGTAAAAAACTGCTTTGAACCGCTATTAGAGCGGTTATTTTTGGGAGTTTAAACGGCTGAGATTTCATCTCAGCATGATCCGACGGTGAATATTGATTTGCAAAGCAGTTAGACTTAATGGGTTTAATATATATATATAATTATACGTTAGTGATGAGGTGAGTAAAGATGTTAAGGTAATGCTGAATTGTTGCTGCAAGTGGATCCATTGGTGAAACTACTGTAGTAGATATAGTAAAATAGATTGAAGGAAAAGCCACAAGTGAAGGAAGACCTGTATCACAATCAAATGATCAGCATATCATGCAATAATTAATCTATTAAATATAGAGTAAAATGTCATTTTCGTCCCTGAGGTTTCGTTACTTTCGTCCAAATGTTTGTTTTTATGCATCAGGATCCAAAATGTTTGAAACTCTTTCCATTTTTCTCCCTTAATTCAGGGGAATTAGTCTTTTTTGTTACCTAAAAGGGGTATTTCCTTGAATGCCTGTACATTATGCTAAACTCTTGCACATAAAGTGAAAAATTTAATGTTTTTTCAATCGCCTCATGAAGAACAAAAAGCAGCCGCGGAAAGCCTCACTTACTTCGACTTATAAGAATGTAACTGAATTGTATAGTATATTCACTACTTCTATCATTTATATAGCTTCTTGGTATTCAAAGATATTGAAGATGACAAATAGTATGAGAAACAATTGAAGATTTTCGTATTAACTCTAAGTTGTTATTTTTGGTTGAAACATGTTGTTGAAACACGTTGTTGAAATTTGAAACACGTTTCGATGAGAATTTCAGCTTATAAAGGTAATTAAATGTGTTATTAGGGAAAGAATATGCTACTATGTTGAACTCGGTAAATTAGTTTACCATTCCTGTACATCTTACCAAACACTTCTTTGTGCTTCAAAAGATTGAAGAAAGGAAATCCTTCAAGAAAAATATGAAGAAACTCACACGATTGTTACAATATTTCTTTAGCGAATGTCTCTATCAAATTTTATAAAATCAATAGTGTGCTTAGCATTAAAGGATATGTAAACAAATGTGTATGGAGTATTCATTTTCATTCGCCTCAAGAAGAAAAAAAGCAGTCTAGAAAAGCCTCTTGGCTAATTGTAGTATGGAGGAACTATAAAACATTTTTCAAAGCTCGTTTTATTGGAATTTAATTGACTTATAATGTATATTCTTTTTACCAATTATATAGCTTCTTCATTTATAGGAAGGAATGTTGAAGATGACAAACACTATGAAATTCTTGTATCAACTTTAAGTTGTTTTTTTGGTTGAAATACTTTGTTTACACGGGAATTTGCACTTATAAAAGGAAACTAAATATGTTATTGGGGTAGGAATATGTTATTATGTTGCACGCGGTGAATTACTTACCCGCTTCTAGGGCTGCAAACGCTGCAAACAAACCAAACGTTCGGCGAACATTTGGTTTATAGGAATTTAATTGACTTATAAACTATATTCGCAGTTGTTTTTAACAATTATATAGCTTCCTTACTTACAAGGATGTTGAAGATCACAAACATTATGAAATTCGGGTATTAACTCTAAGTTGTTTTTTTGGTTGAAATACTTTGTTTACACGAGAATTTGCACTTATAAAAGGAAATTAAATGTGTTACTAGGGTAGGAATATGTTATTATGTTGCACACGGTGAATTACTTACCCACTTCCATACTCCCCACCAAACACTCCTAAGCATTGTAAAAGTTCAAAGAAAGAAACTCGTCAAGAATAATTGCTATATAGAAACTCACACTAATGTTATGTTATTATTTTAGCAATGTCGTACAAATTAGTTTGTAGTTCATCACATCTATATAAAATTCTATAAAAGTAATGTTATGCTTGACATAAAAGATACATCATTAACAATAGAAGATACGTAAGCAAATGTGTGTGGTGATCTCTTTCTCAATTGCTTGAGTACATAAGTCATCAAGGAATGCCTCTCGGCTGTGTTGGCGAACATAATTATTCAACTTTCTTTGAAGCTTGACTTGTAGGAATGTAATTGACTTATAGTTTATCACCAGTTTTATCAACTATAGATTAAACTTCTTGATTTTAAGGATATTGAAGATGACAAACACTATAAGAAACAAATGAAGATTTTGGTATTACCTCTAAGTTGTGGTGCTTTTGATTGAAATAGTTTGGTTCCATCAGAATTTCACCTTATTAAAGGAAAGTAAACATGATATTAGGGCAAGAATATGTTATCCTGTTGCAGTTGATGAATTACTTTCACATTCTCTTACACCTTATCAAACACCCAAGCTCTTCAAAATCTAAGAAAAAAAAAGGATTCAAGACAAATTTCTATATAGAAACTCACTATGTTGTTAACTTATTTCTTTACAGATGCTTTACTAGTTAACTTTTTAGATCACCACTTCTCAATAATGATTTAACGTGTTTACATGTATCATTAACATTAACATAAGTTAAAGGATTTGTAAAATTTTTATTATTTATAGTAATATTATTATAGATTAATTATTAAATTTATAATGATAAATAATCAAACTAAGACAATATTATATGAATTATATATATATATTTACCACAAACAAACAGAGTTACACAAATATTATTTAAACAAAGAGTTATCATAACATATAATAATAATAATAATAATAATAATAATAATAATAATAATATAATATAATATAATATAATATAATATAATATAATATAATATAATATAATATAATATAATATAATATAATATAATATAATATAATATAATATAATATAATATAATATAATATAATATAATATAATATAATATAATATAATATAATATAATATAATATAATATAATATAATATAATATAATATAATATAATATAATATAATATAATATAATATAATATAATATAATATAATATAATATAATATAATATAATATAATATAATATAATATAATATAATATAATATAATATAATATAATATAATATAATATCTAATACTAATAAAATACTCCTCTTAATGCCACATGACATTCTTTTATAATAAAAGATTTCACCAAAATACCATAAGGCAATTTATCAATTTACCTCAACCATAATAAATAATAAGTAAATTAATATAAAGATTATTTTTTTGAACGGCAAATTAGGATCACGGACGAACCACTGGAGTATTATCGTGCCACCAGCGGAACCACCCGATCATATCCAACTCCACTAGGCAATAATGCCTCACCAATTCAGGAGTAAACCCAATAAATATGGGAAAACCCCCTTGTGGGAATCGAAGCCAGGACCTATTGGTCTCAAAGCTTTATCCCACCACCAAGATGCCACTAGGCTATAAAGCCATGGACAATATAAAGATTATTAAATGGTTGAATTTAATATATATATAGTGGAGGGTTCAAATGGAATTTTTTTGTAAGAAGAAAAAAGAAGAAGTTTCAACCAATAAGAATGCTTCATTTTACTTCATTTAATATTTGTATTTAATTTTAATATAAGGGTATATTGGTAAACTTACATAAATAATTAATTTGTATTTTTCTCTTTTAATAACTAACTAAATTAAATTTGTAACTTCTTTTTCAAAATATATAATTTTTCCAATTAAAAAAACAACTTAATTTAAAGTGTAGAATAAATGACTAGTTGTGTAGGATAAATTACGAGTTGTGTAGGATATATTTCGAGGTGTGTAGGATAAATTTCGATTGTGTAGGATAAAATTCTATAATGTGTAGGGTATATGTAGGAAAATTTTGATATGTGTAGGTTTTGTAGATTATATGTAGGATAATTAATGATTAGTTGACTAATTAATTAAATAGAGAAAAATTAATGATATGAGTTATAAATGAAATAGTATTTTACTAATATGCCCTTTCTTCTCACATAAAATTTCTTATAAAATGAACCTTCCCCTATATATATAGGGGACCGCTAAAATGAAAACCACATCCAGTTGTAAGAACTGCGCGAACCACTTTCTAGCCATTAGATCAAGATGATGGATGGATGAGATTAAAAGTGTTTAAAAATAATATTAAGTCTTTTTTGTCTTATTATGTCTTTAATATTTTAATTGAAAAGGGTATTTATGTAAAATTACTTTTTTTGTCTTTTTATATATATTATATTTAATTGCTTTTTTGTCCAATTCATTAATTACTTTTTATTACTTTTATTTTTTAAACATAATTTCTTTATTAAAAACATTTTTAAATTCAGATTTTTTTTAAAATTTTTTTATACTTTTTACAATTTAAGTTTTATGTTAAACTTTTTATGTTTTACGTTTTTTTGACGCGCCGTTTTTTACCGCGCCGTTTTTTACGCGGCGTTTTTAAAGCGTCGTTTTTTACGCGCCGTTTTTTTAACTCCGTTTTCACGCGCCGTTTTTACGTTAACGTTATTTATGTTTTACGTACCGGTTTTTTACGTTTTACGCACCGGTTTTTTACGTTAACGTTTTTTTACGTTTTACGCGCCAATTTTTTACGTTAACATTTTTTACGTTTTACGCGCCGGTTTTTTACGTTTTACGTAAAACTTTTTACGTTTTACTAAAAAAATTTTACGATTTACGTTTTACCTAAAACTTTTCACGTTTTTTCGAAAAACTTTTACATTTTACATAAAACTTTTTACGTTAAAAAGTTTACGGTTTAACTTTTTTTTTTTTACAAAAACGTTTTTACGCAAAACCGAACGCAACAAAAAATCGCACACTCGGGGGGTGTCTCAGATAGTTTGCTATCATCATCGACGCCTAAAAAAAATCCAACAAACAAAAATCAAAAGAACGAGTGGATTCTTGAAAAAAAAAACGAAGTTTTGGCTCAGATTTTCCGATAATCAGAGGCAGCAAAATGGGGTTGCAGGTTCAAAAACCTACCTTCCACCGTCCTTGCCGCGCCATCGTCATCAGAATATGCGGGTTTTTTTTTTCATCATCATCGCCCCAATCTAAAACGGATCAAAACCTACATAGTTCACTGTTCGAAAAAATACCACAAAGCACCAGCAAAACCCAACAACACCCACAGATTCAAACATTCAAAAATCACCCAGCAAACATCACTGTTCGAATCTACTAAAATGAGTGTTCAAAACATTCAAACTCACCACCAAAACCCCAGCAAAATCATTGTTCGAAAAATCTACCAAAATCACTGTACTTCATACATTCAAACATTCAAAAACACATAGATAAAAAATCCCAACATACCAAATCAAAACAAAAATAAAAAACAACATACCAAATCATTCGAGTCGACCAGAGCATCAACACGTCGGGAGGAGACCAGGACCTCCGCCGCTCATGGCGGCGCTGCCGCCGGCCCGCCTCCGTCCTCTTTCTTTCTCCGACTCTCTAGTGGTGAACATACATGACCTGGTGGCACATCTGGCCGCCATTAATTACCCCCAAAATCAAACCCCCAAAACTCAACCCCCTCAAAATCAGCCAAAAAGGTGTGGTGTTTGGGGGTAGCCGACAACAGGGGTGGTCGCCGGCAAACAGGGGTGGCACCCACCATCAATCATCATCATCATCATCATCTTCCACTGATTAAACAGGGGTGGTCGCCGACAACAGGGGTGGTCGTCGACAACAGGGGTGGAACGAATCTACGAATCAACATTTCAACGAATCTGGGAAACATCATTTACGAACAGATCACCATTCCTTGAACAGATCTGCATATATTTGAAAGGTGTACTACCAATCAGTCACAAAACCACCGTTGGGCCACCGCACCACTGCCATTCAGCACCCACAGTGCACCACCAAACAACCCCTGCCGCCGCCGTCCCCTTTCTCCCCACCACTGCCACAGTCGCCGTCTTTTGAACCCACCACCATCGTTTGAACTGCCAAACACCACTCGGTGGTGGTGAGTGACGGCCTGTAGCGACCAGACATAGAAAAGGGACGGAGAGAGAGAGAGAAACTCGATGAGAGAGAGAGAGGGGTGGCGGAGGAATTGTGCGGCTGCAGCAGCGTCGTGTGGACGGCCGGCAACGACCACCGACGCCGGCGATGGCGATGGTAATGATGGTTAAAAGAGAGAGAAACAGGGGGTGAGGGTTTAAAAAATGGATAGGTTGAAGTTTGCATCTTTTAAATAGAAGATAGTAGAGAGGAGAGAGGAGAGAGGGTGTGAATTAAATGAAGAGAGAGGGGTGAGATTAGACATTTGGGGTAAATGACCAAACTACCCTTTTCGTTGGCTGATTATGATTGGTGGAGAGTGGTTCTCATGGTTCTTACAACTGGAGGTGGTTTTCATTTTAGCGGCTCCCAATATATATATATATATATATATATATATATATATATATATATATATATATATATATATATATATATATATATATATATATATATATATATATATATATATATATATATATGGGGACCGCTAGAATGAGAACCACCCCGAGTTGTAAGAACCACGAGAACCGCGACCCGCGGGTGGCCGTTGACCACGAAATTTTTTTTACACCTAGATCCGTATATTTTAAGACCCGGTGTAAATTTTGGGTTCAAACGGCGCGCCCGAGGGGGTAGTTTTTTACGCCCAAAGTTTGGGTTTTTTTAATTTTTTTAATTTTTCTTTTTTTTTTAACCAAACTTTGGGCGTAAAAAACTACCCCCTCGGGCGCGCCGTTTGAACCCAAAATTTACACCCGGTCTTAAAATATACGGATCTAGGTGTAAAAAAAATTTCGTGGTCAACGGCCACCCGCGGGTCGCGGTTCTCGTGGTTCTTACAACTCGGGGTGGTTCTCATTCTAGCGGTCCCCATATATATATATATATATATATATATATATATATATATATATATATATATATATATATATATATCTTGATATTCATGATTATATCTCTTCAATATTCTTAAATTTTTAATAATTAATATTAATTATGTACAATACTTTAATAAATAAAAACATATTTATCAAAAGAAGATGAGATAACCAAAAATTTTTACAACCATCACTATTTGACGTAACCAAAAATTTAAATCCTCATCATGTTTATAGTTTGTTATTATTGTTTTCACAAATGTGAAACATATATATAAACAATATATATATATATGTTTAATACATATAATCTTAAATTATGAAGTAATTCCATTCCATCTTCTACTTTGATAACAATTATTATAATAAGAAAATTCTTACTTCGTAATGCGTATTGAAAAAGTGTGCGGATAGACAGGCATTTGGACGAAAGTAACGAAACCTCAGGGACGATAGGCATTTGGACGAAAGTAACAAAACATCTTGCAAGTACTTTTGGCATATCAAGTTACACTACCGATGCGTATTGAAAAAGTGTACGGATAGACAGGGGGTGTGCCATTAGAAAATCCCTTTGCCAAAAGTACTTGCTTTTGGTACACTTTATGTGGACGCGACTCGGTTCGATTCAACTCGGCTCAGTTTCGACACGGTTAGGTTCGGCTCAAGCCCGACGTCACGACATTCCTCCGTCGTGCGCCCCAGAGTTCGAGACGCGAAGCACGGAGAGCCGCGAAGAAATTCCCACAGACACATCATGATGACATCATCATGGTGATGTCATGATGATGTCACTTATTGGCTAATCTTTACAAATCTGTAATTCAGATTTCATGTGTACGTGCATGCGCTTCTTGGGCCATTCAGATTACATGTTGGGCCAAACACTCGATTTGGGCTGAACCAAGATGACGAAACAAAAGACTTGGGCCTCAATTGTCTGGGCTGAAACCACATGACGAATCACATCATATGGGACGAAACAACCTGGCGAAACACTTATGATGTCGACGAAACAAAGAGTGTTTCGTCGACCTATTTTGTTTCGTCGTTCCTATCTTGTTTTCGTCGAGTCCTGTTCTGGTTCGTCGATGTTGGTACTATATAAACAGAGCATATCACAGGAGTGAAAAAGAGAGACAGAACTGAGTGAAAACTAGAGAGAAAGGATAGTGTGTGTATCAAAGAGTTTCTATTATATTTCTTGTTAGATCATATTGTACCGAAACTCAGTTGATATTCAATACACTTGCATTTAAACGTTGAATCTTTCTGTTTCGTGTTTTATCTCGGTTTACCTTCCCGGTTGGATTCCGCACAATCAGATCAAATCACAATCATTCAACATTCAAACATGTTCATATCACCGCAACATCATCAATCCAAGAACAGTAAAACAATATCATAAGGGACACATAATCGGATCATATGATTAATGAATTTAAAGACTATCATGCAACCCTAAGTCATGTGTACGATAAACCAATCAATACCACAAATCATAACATCACAGTCGGTTATCATGCATACACCCTAATCGGATTAGATCATTATATGACAATACCCAATCATTCGTCAACAATCATGTACCATTTACAAATCATCTCATGAGACATGTATAACCACATATCATAACACAACAATTAACAAATACTAACCGGTTAAGAGGGGTAGAATGATCCGAACACAAGGATCCTCGAGAGTTGAGATGTTGCCGTCGGGTTCCAAGGGAAAACGAGAGAGAGAAAGAGAGCTCCTAGGGTTTGTGTGTGTGAAAAGTGTTTTGCAAGTAATCAGAAACTACACCCCCCTATGGTTCATGTATGCGTACAAGGGGTGAGTGGGCCGAACCCATCATTGGGCCGCCCTTGAGGTCTCGGGTCAGGTAAGTGGTTGCGAGTGGGGTTGGGCCGAGTGAAAGATGTGCGGTCCAAATTTCATAACACGCAACATAATAAAAACTCATAACATTCAACACAACCATACATATCAACTAGTCACGCAACGTTCATACAAGTTAACACGTAATACAATAGACGGTTCTAAAATACGAGTTGTCACATTATCCCCAACTTGAAAGAAATTTCCTCCCGAAATTTGGTACGTACTCACTGAGGAAGCTAGGTAAGTTGTATCGTTTACTGGTTTTCCTGGGGTGTCACATCCTCCCCTTGTTGATCTGGAATTTCGTCCCGAAATTCCGTGGTAGCTTCAGCCTCAGTAGTGGTTGTACTGTTCGCGAACAATTGGGGGTACTTTTCTTTCATCTGATCTTCTCGTTCCCAGGTGAACTCTGGGCCACGAGGGGAGTTCCAACGAACTCGAACAAGAGGGATTCTCTTGTTCTTGAGGACCTTAACATCCCGGTCCGTGATTTCTACTGGTTCCTCGACGAATCGCAACTGCTCGTCGATAGTGAGTTCCTTCAGAGGAACTATGAGGGTCTCATCTGACAGGCACTTCTTCAGATTCGACACGTGAAAAACGTTGTGAACTGCACCGAGTTCAGCTGGTAGGTTTAGTCTATAGGCTACTTTGCCTATTCTTTCTATGATTTCGAACGGTCCGACATACCGCGGATTGAGCTTGCCCCGTTTGCCAAAACGAACCACACCCTTCCAGGGTGAGACTTTGAGTAGCACTCGATCCCCAACTTGGAACTCGAGTGGTTTCCTGCGCTTATCAGCGTAACTTTTCTGACGGTCACGAGCTGCCGCCATGCGTTGTCGTATTTGTGCAAACTTTTCCGTGGTGTCCACTATAAGTTCTGGACCCGTGATCTGACTATCCCCCACCTCTGCCCAACAGAAAGGTGACCGGCATTTACGCCCGTACAATGCCTCGAATGGAGCGGCTTGGATGCTGGTGTGATAACTGTTATTGTACGAGAACTCCACCAAAGGGAGATGCTTTTCCCAGCTGTTGCCGAAATCAACAACACATGCTTGAAGCATGTCTTCTAGGGTTTGAATCATGCGCTCAGACTGTCCATCCGTCTGAGGGTGATAAGCCGTGCTCATTTCTAACCGAGAGCCAAAAGCCTTGTGCATTGCTTGCCATAGCTCTGAAGTGAATCGTGCATCGCGATCCGAAATGATAGAGGTGGGCACCCCGTGCCTTGAGACTACTTCCTTCAAGTATATGTCTGCTAGTGTGGAAAACTTGTCTGTTTCTTTGATCGCCAGGAAATGAGCAGACTTGGTGAGTCGATCCACGATCACCCAAATTGTATCGTTCCCACGCTGGGATCTAGGCAGGCCAGTAACAAAATCCATGGAAATTTCCTCCCATTTCCACTGTGGTATTTTGGGTTGCTGAAGTAAGTCTGCTGGTTTTTGATACTCTGCCTTGACTTTTGCACAAGTCAAGCACTTGCTGACGTAGGTAGCGATGTGGGCCTTCATGCTAGGCCACCAATACGTAGTTCTGATGTCGTGGTATATTTTATCCGACCCTGTATGTACCGAGTAGCGCGATTTGTGAGCTTCGTCCATCACTAGCTCACGCAAGTTGCCATAAAGTGGGACCCAAATACGCCCTGTTACATAGTAGGCACCGTCTTCCTTCTGTTCTAATCGTTTCCTTGAGCCGCGTAGGGCTTCAGCCCTGATGTTTTCCGGTTTCAATGCTTCCACATGAGCATCTCGTATTTGTGCAGGAAGACCAGACTGGATGGTAAGCTGTAGTGCTCGTACGCGTCTAGGTAGAGTGTCCTTTCGACTGAGAGC
Source organism: Helianthus annuus (assembly GCF_002127325.2). Lineage (NCBI taxonomy): Eukaryota > Viridiplantae > Streptophyta > Magnoliopsida > Asterales > Asteraceae > Helianthus > Helianthus annuus. The sequence goes on from NC_035437.2 coordinate 166,381,598, forward strand.
GTCAGCCACAACGTTGGCTTTGCCTGGATGGTACTTGATGGCGCATTCGTAATCGTTCAGTAGTTAAACCCATCGACGTTGACGCATGTTCAATTCCTTCTGCTTGAAGATATGCTCGAGACTCCTGTGGTCGGTGTAGATAGTGCACTTGGTACCGTACAGGTAGTGTCGCCATATCTTAAGCGCGAAAACAACAGCTCCCAGCTCTAAATCGTGCGTCGTGTAGTTCCGCTCATGAACCTTGAGTTGGCGCGAAGCGTAAGCAATGACCTTGTCGCGCTGCATTAACACACATCCAAGACCCTGAATGGATGCATCACAATAAACCACGAAATCGTACGTGCCCTCTGGCAATGAGAGGATAGGTGCACTGCAAAGTCTATCCTTCAAGTGCTGAAAAGCAGTTTCTTGAGTATTACCCCAACGGTAGGTGACACCCTTCTGTGTCAGTAGTGTAAGCGGCTGTGCAATCTTTGAGAAATCTTTAATGAATCGCCTGTAATAACCCGCCAAACCCAAGAATTGGCGTATTTCCGTTGGTGTACGCGGTACAGGCCAGTTCCTGATCGAATCTACCTTGGATGGATCAACATGGATCCCATCCTTGTTTACCACATGGCCTAGAAAATGGACTTCACGAAGCCAGAAGTCGCATTTTGAAAACTTGGCGTACAGTTGTTCCTTTCGAAGAAGTTCCAAGATAAGCCGTAAGTGCTGCTCGTGTTCCTCCTGACTCTTGGAGTAGATCAGAATGTCGTCGATGAAAACAATCACAAACTTGTCTAGATAGGGTTTGCACACCCTGTTCATAAGGTCCATAAAGACTGCCGGTGCGTTCGTTAGCCCAAATGGCATGACTAGAAACTCGTAATGGCCGTAGCGAGTTCTGAATGCTGTTTTGGAGACGTCCTCATCCCGGACTCTCAGCTGATGGTAACCTGACCTCAAGTCTGTCTTGGAGTAGTAGCTCGACCCTTGCAACTGGTCGAATAAGTCGTCAATACGCGGAAGAGGATAACGGTTCTTTACCGTCACCTTGTTCAGTTCACGGTAGTCAATGCACATACGGAAGGTACCATCCTTCTTCTTCACAAATAGTACTGGAGCTCCCCAAGGCGAAGAGCTAAAGCCCTTATCCAAGAGCTCTTGTAGTTGCGTAGAGAGTTCTTCCAAGTCTGATGGAGCTAATCGATACGGTGCACGTGCTATCGGTGCTGCTCCTGGTGCTAGCTCGATTTGAAACTCGACCTGGTGATGAGGCGGTAGACCAGGTAATTCCTCTGGAAACACTTGAGGAAAGTCGCGAACTACTGGAATATCTTCCAATTTCTTTTCTTTTGCTGATGCATCGGTAACAAGTGCCAAAATGGCAGTGTGGCCCTTACGTAAACACTTCTGAGCCTTTAGAAAGGAGATGAGGCCAACCACGGCACCACTCTTGTCGCCTTGAACTTCGAGAGGTTCCTGACCAGAACGAGGGATACGAACAATCTTCTCCTAGCACAAGATCTCTGCGTGATGTTGAGATAACCAGTCCATACCAATGACGATGTCGAAACTACCCAGAACTATAGGAATGAGGTCGATAGAGAAAGTCTGACCAGCGAGGATAAGATTACAATCCTGAACTATGTGCGTGGCCTCTAGACTCTTACCATTAGCTAATTCTACAACATGCTTGGTGTTTAAGGGAGTTGGTGCACGTTTTAACATTTGGCTAACTTTTAGGGACATATAACTTGTATCCGCACCCGAATCAAACAAAGCAGTAACATAAAAGTCGTCGAGAAGAAACTTACCCATAACTACGTTGGGATCATTCCTTGCGTCACCTCGACCCAGCACAAAAGCACGACCCCTAGCTTCATTGCCATTATTGTTCCCACCGTTGTTACCATTGCCCTGATTGTTGTTGTTGTTGCGATTCTGGTTTATCTGAGGGCAATCCCGCTTGAAATGGCCTTCAGCACCACACTGAGAGCATCCCCTGTTGTCTCGCTGTTGCTGCTGTTGCTGGTTTTGTGGAGTTGGTAGTTGCGGTTGCTGGTTCTGATTCGCAGGCCGTGGGCTCCTACAGTCTTTGGCCTCGTGGCCCATCTTGAGACACCTTTGGCAACGACCCTTGTTGCACTGGCCGCTGTGGTGCCTGTTACAATTGTGGCACTTTGGATGATTTCCCTGATATCTTCTCTGCCCACGACTACCAGAAGACTGCTGGATAGGACTCTGGTAGTGGTCACTCTTCTGTTGCTGAGCCTGAGACTGTACTGTTGCTGAACCTTTGCTAGAATCCCCTTCCCACTTTCTTTTGTTGTCACTGGGGGTAGCAGGAGTAGCGGCTGATGTGGTGGCAGTAGTAGCGCTGATACGTTTCGGTAGCTTGTCCTGATCCACTGCCTGATCAGTGAGACGATGAGCTAGGCGTTGAACATCCTGGATGTTGTTATGATTAGCCGATGTCACATGGCTCTGAATCTCTGGCGCTAATCCCTTGAGATATAACTCAATTCGCCTGGTAGGTGGGTCCACCATAGTTGGACACAGAACGGCCAGCTCATTCGACCGCTTGGTGTAGGCCTTGATCTCCGACCCCGTCATCTTTAGATTGAAAAAATCCACCTCTAACTTGTGGATGTCGTCACGTGAGCAGTATTCCCTTTTTATCAGTTCCTTGAAATCGTTCCAAGGGGTGGCGTTAGCAGCTGCCAACCCTAGGAGTTGAACTTGCGCGTTCCACCAAGTTAGCGCAATTCCTTCTAACGTGCCAGTGGCGTACTTGACCCTACGAGCCTCAGGGCATTCACACATCTCAAATACTGACTCGAGCTTTTCGAACCAATGGAGGAGTCCAACCGCTCCTTCTGTGCCACTAAACGTGCTTGGACGACAGTCCATGAAATTCTTGAAAGTGCAAACTGGTTGCGGTGCGGGTTGACCTATTGTGTACGAATAGGACAAAGTTAAACACAAGAGTTGGTTTAGGAGTGTAGGACCTAAAGATCCTAGTGTGAGTTATAACTACAGGATATACCTCCTGCTTGTGCGGCTGCAAGTGCCGCAGCAACTTGTTCGTTAATGAGAGCCGTCAACTGGGCTTGAGTCATGTTAACGCGTCCAGCCATGATCTTCATAGTAAAAGTAGCATAAGTGAGAATGGTACGCGAGTAGTGCGATGACAGAAGAGTGTAAGCACATAGGCATTCTCATGTAATAGGGTCATGTGTATCTAAGCATACTACGAGCAAAGTTCTATGTAATCTAGCAAGTAGGCAATATAAACATAAACCATATTACCTAGGATGTTGAGTCTTGCACGTGGAGCGAAGCGTCGTTGTGGATCGTTGAGCACTGTTCTGGTTATAGTCTGGTTTTAATAAAAACGTTTTTCACTTATTAAAACCGAGTTCTCTATAACCAATGGCTCTGATACCAATCTGTCACAACCCCAAAATCCACACGCGGAGTACCACCGCTTGGAGGCGTGACGTGACCAGGATCAAGCCATCAATCATATTGAACATAGTGTATAATAATTAAAGTAGTTCGTAAAACCCAATTCAATACAATTGATGTTCAAACCAAACAAAACATAATTTGAGTAGCGGAAGCATAAGTATGTAAACCCAAAGTGATTCATAAGTTCAAATGTTCAAACGTTTAACATGGCATCCACGATCCATGTCCCACAACGACCTGCTCCTCCCTGTGCAAACTCCATATGTACCTAAGGTCCTGCAAGGCATGCAGTAGAGAGTCAACAACTAGTTGAGCGAGTTCACAGTAAGTAAGTTCGTAATAACAAATCGTATATTCATTCAGTGGGGGCTTCCCATATATGTATGTACTACTAGAGGGGGGTTTTCCATGATTATATGTATTACTAGCGGGGGTTTCCCATGATTACATTTATTTCCAGTGGGGGATTCCCACGTTTATCTTTACTAGACTATCGTAACCATGAGTGTTCTTCTTAACCCGAGAACAGGAATACGTACAAAGTCACGTAGGTTTTACGTGAGTGCCCTTCCCCGAGGACAGTGGTACGCGTGGGGTTTACGTAGGTTTTACATAAGTGTCCTTCCGGCCCGGAAGACAGTAGTGGGTATGATTTTAGGTAGGTTTTACGTAAGTGTCCTCCCGACCCGGGAGACAATGGTATGTACTAGTTTACGTAGGTTTTACGTAAGTGTCCTGACTAACCTGAGGACGATGGTATATAGTCTAGCAATAGCGTAAGCATGAGTAATTATCCATTTCAAAACTCCCAACCCATTCCCAACCCGGGAATCCCATGCCTTGGCTGTGTGAACTCACCTTGGTTTTGCTCGGCAGATACACAGAAAAGTTCAATTAAGCTATATGGTGGTCAACCACGTCCTACCATGGTTACCATACAAGTTAGGTTCATATTCAAGTAGTGCACGTATGTTCCACACGTATTGTACACAAGTGACGATCATAGCATACACATATAATCATGGCAGATCAATAACAGTATAGTCACGTAAACAATGTCCAAGTATGCGGCCCAAATGGTTGGGCTCGTAACAGTGTGCAAGGCCCAAAACAGTGTGCACGTGTTCACGGTCTCGAGTCGAGACTAGAGATCTCGAGTCGAGACTAGGCGGTCTCGAGTTGTGCTGGCCTGAAGATCTCGAGTCGCAACTGGGGGGGTCTCGAGTCATCATGTACTAGTCGAGACTTCACGGTCTCGAGTCGCAACCGGATCCGCAACCGTGGTCTCGGGTTGTGCTGCTTGTGTCGGTGCTGTGGTCTCGAATCGAGACTAGGAGTTCTCGACTCGCAACCTGTGTCGAGACTAAGCATGTGTAACAGATTTCCTTAATTGCAGCTCATGATTTCCGTAACAATTGCTAACAGTTTTGGCAGTTTCACAATCAGATCAAATCACAATCATTCAACATTCAAACATGTTCATATCACCGCAACATCATCAATCCAAGAACAGTAAAACAATATCATAAGGGACACATAATCGGATCATATGATTAATGAATTTAAAGACTATCATGCAACCCTAAGTCATGTGTACGATAAACCAATCAATACCACAAATCATAACATCACAGTCGGTTATCATGCATACACCCTAATCGGATTAGATCATTATATAACAATACCCAATCATTCGTCAACAATCATGTACCATTTACAAATCATCTCATGAGACATGTATAACTACATATCATAACACAACAAGTAACAAATACTAACCGGTTAAGAGGGGTAGAATGATCCGAACACAAGGATCCTCGAGAGTTGAGATGTTGCCGTCGGGTTCCAAGGGAAAACGAGAGAGAGAAAGAGAGCTCCTAGGGTTTGTGTGTGTGAAAAGTGTTTTGCAAGTAATCAGAAACTACACCCCCCTATGGTTCATGTATGCGTACAAGGGGTGAGTGGGCCGAACCCCATCATTGGGCCGCCCTTGAGGTCTCGTGTCAGGTAAGTGGTTGCGAGTGGGGTTGGGCCGAGTGAAAGATGTGCGGTCCAAATTTCATAACACGCAACATAATAAAAACTCATAACATTCAACACAACCATACATATCAACTAGTCACGCAACGTTCATACAAGTTAACACGTAATACAAGAGACGGTTCTAAAATACGAGTTGTCACAAAAAATCTCACCAAAGTTACCAACTTCTGCAACCTTATCCTTTCAGTTTCGTCTCACACAATCATCTTTTCTGTTTCGTCACTCACAAATAAACCGACGAAACAATATTTCAAAACGTGTTCCGTCACATATAAAACAAACCTGTTTCGTCGCTGATTATCAAATCTCAAGACCTATTTCGTCGAAGTTCAAATAGTCAAATCAGTTTCGTCGATAATCGTTCTTAAAACTGTTTCGTCATACATATCATCCAATCTGTTTCATCGCATATATATTATACATCAGTTTCATCGCTTTCCATTAAAGATCAATCTGTTTCGTCGATCTGTAATCAGTTTCGTCGGGTTTCAAACAACAGTCATTTTCGTCGTCATTTGTCATCAAGTTGTTACGTCGACATCATAAAGGATTCCAGTTTCATCGAACAAACAAAACAATTCTGTTTCGTTATCATTCTGGTTTCGTCGTTTGAATCAAACAAAAGCATTTCGTCGAGATACTTGTGATTTTTAACAGAAGACTTGTAAAATTGTTTTAACTGTCTGTTTCGTGTGATTTCAAGTGGTATTCAGTTTTGCATATTCAAAATGAATCCGGATTGGTGGGGTAATCCGTCTACTGCAGAAAGTAAGTATAGAAGCACGGGTTTGTCGCCATCATGGGCCGAATCTCCCGCACCGGTATCTTCGCAAGCAAATCCAATTTCGACAGGTCAATGGGCGTTTGTTTCAAATCAAACTCCAAGTATTCAAAGCATACTCCTAAGCGAAAGCGAGACCGGAAGTCTAAATCGCCCACCGAAATTGATGCACATAAACGAATATCCTGGATGGGTAGATAGATTCCATACATATGTCCTTGGGCAAAACACGGAATTGTGGTTACGTTTTACCACAGATTTCGATCAAGCTCTCGAGGTTGCCGCTTCAACTGCCGCGACATTTGCCGATCTTTCGGAAGATCAGAAAAAGGCATATGCTATTCTAACTCAGGCGTTGAGCAAGGATATCTATCATCAATTTGTCAGCTTCAAAACGACAAAGCGATTATGGGATGCATTGAAGACGAGAGGTGTAGGAAACGAAGCGACACGCCAATTGCGACATGACTTATTCAAGAAGGAGTTTGATGGCTTCACGTGTATGGAAAAAGAATCTTTGGGAGATTTGACAAGTCGGTTTTATCACTTGCTGACTGAATTGGGTAATTATGGGGTAGTAACAACTCCAGCAGAGGTAGTCACAAAGTTTGCCGATGCATTGCCACCTCAATGGAATAGTTTCTTGGAAATCCTGAAATACAATGGCGTATTGGCTACGACAAATATTAATTACTTCGTTCAGCTCTTGGAAAACAAAGATCAGGAAGAAACCCTAAAGGCAAAAAGGGTTCCAGTGCCACAAAATCCTGATATGTATTATGGAACTTCTAGCACTTCTGCAAGACCAGTTTCACATGCTCCACTTCAAACGGTGTTTGTCACAAGCACAGATTTATATGGCAATCCGATACAAGTTCCTGTAAAGCCAGCTCCAACCACAGACTTGTATGGAAATCCACTACAACCACTTCCCCAGCAGCAAACCCAAAGGTCTACTGTAGCAACTGATTTATATGGGAATCCACTTCCTGTTCAACAACAAGCTTGTTATGGAAGCACATCATCTGTTGGTTCGTCATCTAATCCGAATACAGTTCGGCTCGACACTTCAAGCTTCTCGAAAGTAAGTGTTGAAGTAGCAAAAGAACATATGGAGCTACTGAATACCTTGGTGAGCGCGTATTGTGGGTTAGTAGAAGGTCAGATTGGTAACATCAATCTGACACAGGAAGATTATCAGCAGATTGATAAGGAGGAAATGGATTTGATGGACATTAAATGGGCTTTCGCAAGTGCTGTAAGGCGGGCAAAGGATTTCATGGAAAGGACTGGCAGAACCAGCTTGGAAAGCAAGAAAGATACCAAGTATGGGTTCGACAAACAGTCAGTCAAGTGCTTCAATTGTGGTGAACGAGGTCACTTCAAGAGAGAATGCACAAAGCCAGTTCAGCATGGAAACCAGAATCCGTTCAGGAATCAAGGCAATCAAGGCAACCAGCAGAATCAGAATCAGAACAGGAATAACGAGCGTACGTTGATACCTGTTAACAACCCAAATCAAGCAGGAACATCAAATGCCAACAGGCTCTTGTAGTACAAGTAGATGAAGGTTGTGATTGGTCAATTCAGTTGGGAAATGATGTACCGGATGGAACAGCCTGTTTTGCTGAGGTTGTCAAGGATCTAAAGCACGCCAGTGGTGGAGAATCTTCCACCAATGGTGATGAATCTTCTGAAGATGAAGACAGTTCTGGTTACAGTAGAAGCTCAGATGAAGAATCCTCAGCTTCAGACGATGATCATTTGGATGATACCTCAAGTGTGCCAGTCGATGCAGATGTTGATGAGCTATTGGGAGAAGCTGCACTAGGAAATCATAGAAGATCTATATTGGTGGATCAAGCTGCTTATTCTTCTTCTTCTCTTCATTCAGCCTTTATGGCTAATGTTGGCAGTTCATCAAGCCAGGTATGTGTCGATGGACCTACTGTTGTTAATTGTGATAATTGTGCTAGCTTAAGTGTTAAATGTGCCGATTTAGATGCTAATATGTCTGAGTTACAAAGCAAACATGATGCTTTAAAAGCTAACTTGTTTGACTTGCAAAACAAACGTGTTTCTCTGGACGATAAGTGGTGTGATTTGCAAAGCAAACATGAGGCTTTGCAAAACAAGTATGATGTGACATTTATCTACAACCAAAAGTTGATCATGGATCTTTCTAAGTGCATAGAAGCCAACATGTTTTATGAAAACCATGAAAAGGAGTTTAAATCGGTGATTGAAAAATTAAAAAAGGATAAAACCGAGCTAACAAAAATGGTTTCAAGAAAACAAACGGACATAAATTGCTATATCAATCGCCTTGAGATAATGCAAAAAGAAATGGCTTGTGTTAAAACTGAAAGTGAGGCGATTCGGCTCAAGTTAGACAGCTATTTAAGCTCTAGCTATGTGTTGGATCACATCATTGATGTTCAGAAAGAGAAAAGGGATGTCACATGCATTGGATATAAGAAATGTCCACCACCTGTGAGACACAATTATGATGCCATGCCTGATGAAGAGGATAGAACTTATTTTGAACCATCCCTTCCTTTAGACATTGAGGAATTTGCAACAGGACTTGGATACAAACCGGAAGTATCACAGATTCGGATGTATCAGCAGATACAAGTTTGTCTTCTGCTGAACAGAATCAGGATCCTGCAATTATTGTTGAGGATGTTGATTCTTCTGATGATGAATCCGATGATACTGACTCAGCAAGGTCTGATGCGGTAATCAAAGAAGAGGACATACCTCTTGAGAATCATATTCTATGTGATCCTCCCGCAAAACCTGCTAAGACTGTTCAGGTCGAGTCCACGTCCACTTCCTCACAAGAGTCTGAGAATGTGAATTTGCTGTACACTCTTGTTGGCGATGATAAAATATATTCTGACAAAGATTTTCCGATTAAGAATGTAAATCAATCTTTTATCAGTAAAGTTTTTGAAAATTCGACAAGTAAGTTTTTGGGAAAGTCGGGTTCACATGTTGTGGTAACACAGTGCCCTCCGATTCCAAAGGCTGAAGTTCGAAAACAATTTGGCAATCAGAAATTACCGACAGTGAAAAGGCAGCAAAATCATACCAAACCAAAAGGTAAATCACCGACTCAAGGTCAAAAGAAACAGACTCAGAAAAAGGACAAGAATGTAAACTTTGTGAAATCAAAGGGAACGGATAAAATTGACACATTCGAAAACAAATCTAACTTAGATTTTGTTAAGCAAGCAAAAATGTTGAAAAGAAATGAACCATACAGTTCAAAACCAAGTACCTCGGGATCACAAAGTTCATCATCGATAAGACAATCACATGTTACTTCGGGGTTTATTGAACGAAGATCATGTTTTGAATGTGATGAAATTGGGCATATCATTCGAAATTGTCCGTATCTTCATAAGTTAAAAGCTAAAGTTGATGATCCCCGTGAACGAAATTACCAAAAGTGATCTGTTTCTTTAAAACAAGATCCCCGCCTTGTAAGAGAAAGGGAAAAGAAACAGAGATGCCAACAAGTCAAGGTGATTGAGAAAGCACTTAAGACTGATGTGGTTCAAAGACAATCTGTTTCAGTTAAACTAGAAAGTTCAAAGTTTTCAAAAACTTCAAACAATCACGAAGTTAAACTTTCAAACAATCAAACTGGTAAAACTCAACAGACATGGAAACCTAAAATGACCATAAATTCAGGGGGACCATCACAATTTCCTAACCATCAAAATGTGGAAGTAATTGTTGTCGATGAAAATGGAAGACCCAAGACCACAATGGCTTGGGTCCCCATCTCCAACTAATCACGTGAGTTCATGTGCACGGTGTTCCAGGAGGAACTATCAGTAGTCATTGGATTGTTGATAGTGGGGCATCCAGGCACATGACAGGCGACATGAAGCTTCTCTACGACGTCAAATCTATTAGAGGAGGTTATGTTGCTTTTGCTGGAGATAAAGGCAGATATATTACTGGTGAAGGAATGATATCCAACGGGGTTGTAAGCTTTGACAAGATCAACTTTGTACAACAACTTGATCACAATCTTCTCAGCGTTTCATAAATCTGCGATAAGAAGTTTTTAGTACACTTTGATGCAAATGGATGTTATGTGCTGAAACCCGGCTTCAAGATTCCAAAAGAATGGATTCTCTTATCTGCTCCAAGGATAAATGATTTGTATGTCCTTGATATGAGCCAAGCTATTACAACGTCTGCACAAGCAACCTGTTTCGTTTCCAAAGCCACAGGAAAAGACTCAATCTCTTGGCATAGACGAATGGGTCACATTCACTTACGCAAAATGAATCATTTGGTGTCAAATGAATTGGTGAATGGTTTTCCTCTTAAAAACTTCCATCTTCAAGACGTCTGTGTCTCGTGCCAGAAAGGAAAACAAACGAAGAAGCGACACCCGACTAAGAAGATCAACACGGTGGCCGTTCCGCTCGAACGTTTGCACATGGATTTGTTCGGTCCTGTCAAGCATAAAAGCATCCTGAATGATCAATATTTCCTCGTGATAACCGATGATTATTCAAGATTTTCTTGGGTGGCGTTCATGGCACACAAGAGCGAAACTTTCGGTATTATCAAAAACTTAATCATTCAGATTGAGAATTTGTATACCTTGAAGGTTAAACGAATACGTAGCGACAATGGAACTGAATTTAAAAATCACTCTATGGTGGAGTTTTGCACTTCAAAAGGTATTCTTCACGAATTTAGTGCGGCTTATACTCCTCAACAGAATGGCGTCGCTGAACGTAAAAACGTGCATTGATCGAGACTGCTAGGACGATGTTAGTAGAGTCACAATTGCCGATTCCCTTCTGGACTGAAGCTGTGGCCTCTGCATGTTACACGTTGAACCAAGTCCTTACAGTCAAAAGGCACAACAAGACCTGCTTTGAGCTTCTTCACAAACGGAAACCAGATTTGTCATATCTTGAACCGTTTGGAGCTCCGTGCACAATAATCGATCCTAATGGAAAGTTTGGGGCAAAAGCAATTGAAGGATACTTTCTTGGGTATGCCACCCCGAACTTAAGAGTCTGGAATCTAGAGCCTAAAAGGGTCGAGGAATGGTCTGAGGTCAGAGTACAAAGGCACACATTGCCAGTCAAATGTCCTGGTCAGCCTTGGATGTTTGAGTACGATGACTTTTTCAATTCGATCAATGTTGAAGCAGTTGAAGAAAATGTTGCGGCAAGGATGTTTTTCGAGAGTGACAACGCAACATATTCACCGTTGGTTCGCCCAATTATTGTCAATCAAGAACCATCTTCAGTGAACAATAATGCTCTCGACAATGAGGATTTTCACGATGCTACCGAATTGAACGAATCTTCAGAGGATAAGGAATTTCTCGATGCAGATCAAGAAGCTCCAGCAACAGCAGTTCATGGTACTTCAGAGGCTACACCTCCAGTGGACGCCCCTAGAACAGCTGAAGCTACTGCATCATCCTCTTCATCAATTCCGGGTATTGAATTGGTTGTTAATCTCAATCTCAACAATCTGGGTACAAATATTCCAGTTCAAGATAATCCAGAAACAAGGATTCACAACACCCATCCTCAACAGAACATCATCGGAAATATACAAAGTGGCATTCAAACAAGAAATATGTTGCGAAACAACAACAATGCAGGCTTGTATGCAACTATTCGAGAATCTGGTCAACAAAACGATTGGTCGTTCGCTTGTTACGTTCCACAAGATGAACCAAAATCTATTAAAGAAGCTTTAAAAGATAATTCTTGGGTTGAAGCAGTGCAGGAAGAACTGCAACAATTCCAGAAGCTAGGTGTCTGGAAACTAGTTGAGAAACCTGAGAACTACAAGAAGATTGGTACCCGTTGGGTGTACAAATGCAAAAAAGGATAACCGTGGAGTAGTTATCCGAAACAAAGCAAGATTAGTCGTTCAAGGTTTTCGTCAGATAGAAGGGATCGACTACAACGAAGTGTATGCACCAGTTGCACGTCTGGAAGCAATTCGGATCTTTCTGGCTTATGCCTCATTCAAAGGATTCAAGGTTTACTAGATGGACGTTAAAAGTGCATTCTTACATGGTGTGGTTGAAGAAGAGGTATACGTCGAACAACCTCCAGGTTTTGAAGATCCTATCCATCCCGATCGGGTTTGGTTGCTCAATAAAGCTCTCTATGGTCTACATCAAGCACCACGAGCTTGGTATGCAACCTTATCTAATTATCTGCTGGAGAATGGATTTCGCAGAGGTCTTATCGATTGTACTCTTTTCATCAAAGAATAAGATGGAGATCTTCTACTGGTACAGGTATACGTCAGGATAAATTCGAGATGAGTGCTATGGGGGAAATGACTTTCTTTTTGGGCCTACAAGTTCAACAAACTGAGTCTGGGATATTCATCCATCAGACTAAATATGTTGGTGACATCTTGAGCCGGTTCCAGATGTCTGATGCAACGCCCATCGGTACCCCATTGCAGTAAAATCACGGAATTAATCCAGACTTGAAGGGTGAAGTTGTTAGCCCCTCATACTACCGCGCGATGATCGGATCTCTTATGTACCTCATAGCATCAAGACCAGATATAATGTACCCAACGTGCCTGCTTGCCAGATATCAAGTCAACCCGAAGGCCTCACATCTTGCAGCTGTAAAAAGGATTTTTCGTTATTTGAAGGGTTGCCCTGACACCGGTCTATGGTACCCTAGGGATAATAACTTTGATTTGATCTCTTTCAGTGATTCTTATTTTGGCAGATGCAAAATTGACGGCAAATCCACAACGGCTGGATGTCAGTTTTTGGGAAATCGCCTAGTCACATGGCAGTGCAAGAAGCAGACGTGTGTCGCTACATCAACATGCGAAGTTGAATACATTGCTGCCTCAAGTTGTTGCTCCCAAGTCCTGTGGATCCAACAACAAATGCGCGACTACGGTTCTGAATTCCTAACTACTCCTATTTATGTTGATAATTTTGCTGCCTTACAGATCACTAGAAATCCTGTGCAGCATTCAAAGACCAAACACATAGAAATCAAATATCACTTCATACGTGATTGCTTTGATAAAAGGCTAATCGATGTTGTTAAGGTCCACACCGATGACCAACGTGCCGACCTTTTTACCAAAGCATTTGACAAATCAAGATTTGACTTTTTATTATTGGTAAACGGCATTAAGGTCAAGCAAGAGTAAAACCAACATCGGAAAATCATTTTTGTACATATCTTTGTGTCTTTTAAATTTTATCTTAGTTTGTTGATTTTAGGGGGAGTAAATCCAAATTTTAAAAAATCCAAAAACATCGAAAAATTTCAAAAACACAAAAACAATAGAAAAACAAAAATGAGTTTCCTGGCAAGCAAAAGAGAAAATGATAAGTACATCAGTGGTCTGTCCAAACCTCTTTAAACCTAAACTGAAAAACGATAAGCAGCTCTATATAAGATGTATCGGTAGGCTCACAATCATTTTAAAGTGTGCAGGGTGATATAAACCTAAATCGACTGAAGACCGGGTGGGAACCGCTCATTGGCATATGGTCTTAGTATCGAAATTTCGTTTGATAGATTGCCGAGGTTTTGAGATATGTGGTCTTTATGCTTTTTATCATCTGGGTATCATGGTTGTTTCTTTTACCGAAACAAACGGAGACGAAGTCTAGATCTTCCATGATACCATACATACGTGTACATTCTGCATACGACCTCAATAAGTAATCAACAATCACATGTCCAAACAAAATAAGTGACAATATATCACATTTATCCGGGAGTCATGTTCGTCTCTTTGTTGTACGAAAGTACTGACCTGCTCACGGACTTGCTCCTGTGCCCTCATGCATATGAAAATTAAGTTCCTCATCAATAAGTGATTCTATCACATAGGGCTTGTTTTCAATCAAAATAAGTGAGTATCTCACATTTTCATATACGTCAAAACAGATGATAAATGGTATACTCACCGGTAAGATGAACCCTTGTGCATACCTTGATACGGGAATATGTGGTGTGTGGATGAACACCGGTCGGTAAGTATAAATCATACACTAATCGTATCCCCTCGCCATGATTACATCTGATAAGTTGAGCTTATGTGGACAACAATACCGATAATCGTTATAGGATGCTTATCTTAATGTGAACTAATTGAACAACAAGAGCGTTTTGGCGTGACCGTACACTGATATGATTCTCTTACCCTCGAAACTCACAAAAAGAATGTCTGTAAATATTTATTTAATGCTTTCAGTTTCTGCATCTTTGTATATATTTACTTACTGCTTTCTGTCTTTACATTTAAAATATTCAAAAATTCCAAAAAGATTTTAGGTGTGTTTTAATATAAACTTTCTAAAAGCCAAAAATATTTTATTTCTATCTTATTTTCGATTGTACGATGTTGGAACTCAAGGCTTCGTTACCTGGAATCTGATTGAAAACCAAATCGACTAAATCTTCATAAACGGTCGAAATTTGCAAGTTTTGAAAGTTAAAAACTAAAATCGATAAATTTGATAAACTTTCAAACTGTCGGACGGTAGTTGATTGATATATGGTCACATGTGTGTCCTTTGTTTATGTTAACTATATTCCAAGCAGTTGTTCTCATTACGCGTTTAGATTTCTTGCATGTGCAGATGCTAAAGGCGAAGAGAACACGTTCGATGACAAGCTTCGGAATGAAGACACGACGTGAAGGCACTCAAAAGATAAAGATGATCAAGTTGCCGCTGACCATCATCAACACCACAAGGATCTAAAGAATTGAAGATCAAAAGATTCACGAGCATAACTCAAAGGAGAGCTTATCTTAAGGGGGAGTTTGTTAACACACTTCCTACATGAAAAAGGGAGTTTGTTGATACACTTTCTTCTTACGACGCGTGAAGACTTTGAAGATCCTCCGACATGGAAGACATGGAAGATGAACCTCACGAGTAGCATCCAAGGGGGAGTTTGTTGGTACACTTTATGTGGACGCGACTCGGTTCGATTCAACTCGGCTCAGTTTCAACACGGTCAGGTTCGGCTCAAGCCCGACGTCACGACATTCCTCCGTCGTGCGCCCCAGAGTTCGAGACGCGAAGCACGGAGAGTCGCGAAGAAATTCCCACAGACACATCATCATGACATCATCATGATGATGTCATGATGATGTCACTTATTGGCTAATCTTTACAAATCTGTAAATTCAGATTTTATGTGTACGTGCATGCGCTTCTTGGGCCATTCAGATTACATGTTGGGCCAAACACTCGATTTGGGCTGAACCAAGATGACGAAACAAAAGACTTGGGCCTCAATTGTCTGGGCTGAAACCACATGACGAATCACATCATATGGGACGAAACAAACCTGGCGAAACACTTATGATGTCGACGAAACAAAGAGTGTTTCGTCGACCTATCTTGTTTCGTGGTTCCTATCTTGTTTTCGTCGAGTCCTGTTCTGGTTCATCGTTGCTGGTACTATATAAACAGAGCATATCACAGGAGTGAAAAAGAGAGACAGAACTGAGTGAAAACTAGAGAGAAAGGATAGTGTGTGTATCAAAGAGTTTCTATTATATTTCTTGTTAGATCATATTGTACCGAAACTCAGTTGATATTCAATACACTTGCTGTAGGTCCCTTTCCGGAGGATGACGAACCTAAACCTTGTTATACAAACCTACTAGCGAGTGCGGAATCCAAGCTAGTAAGCAAACCGAGATGAAGCAAGTGGAGAAACAAACACACACAGGTTCACCGATTAACACCACTGTATTAATACGTATGAAGGTTTCGGTTACAAGCACAATGTTTACAAATCTAACTTGCAAACTCTCACTATGTGTGTGTGTGTTTCGGACAGAATGCTCTCAAGAACTCTATCTTTCTGTCTGTGTGCATCTATCTGTTCTCAACACACTGCATGGGTATTTATACCCATACACTGCAAGTATGTCCGAAGGATCAAGGGGACTGCTCGATAGATGATCTATCGAGCATCCAGCATTCGAAGGATAGGCATATACCTCGAAGGATGGTGTATCCTTCGAGGTCCAACAGCATCCATCGAATGTTCATCTTTCGAGCACATCGAAGGATCTAAATCAACCTTCGATGTCTCATCCTTCGAGACAGACAAATTACAACTAATTTACTAACTGTTGGCCAAGTCAAACCAGGAGGACGGTTGACTTGGTCAACTTACAGGACTGACAAGGACATCGTTTACATCGAGACCGAATACAGACAAAGTACAGACACAAGTGCACCAACAAACTCCCCCTTGGCTGTAGCTTTGTCTCGAACTTCGATGGTCTTTGGTCTTCGAGTTCTCAAAACTCTGATGTCCTTTCAAGTCTTCAATGTCGGAGGATCTTCAAAGTCTTCACGTCTTGAAAGTAGAGAGTGTATCAACAAACTACCCGTATCATGTAGGAAGTGTGTTGACAAACTCCCCCTTAACATAAGCTCCCCCTTGAGTTATGCTCGTGAATGACTTGATCTTTATGAAGTGAGATCCTTGTGGTGTTGATGATGGCCAGCGGCAACTCGATCATCTTCATCTTTTGAGCGCCTTCTCGTCGTGTCTTCATTCCAAAGCTTGTCATCGACCATGTTCTCCTAGCCTTTAGAATCTGCACATGCAAGAAATCTAAACGTGTAATGAGAACAACTGCTTGGAATAGTTAGTATAACCAAGTGACACACGAATGACCATGTCACAATCAAACACCGTCCGACAGTTTGAAAGTTTTATAAATTTCTCAATTTTAGATTTAACTTTCAAAACTTGCAAATTTCGACCGTTTATGAAGATTTAGTCAATTCGGTTTTCGTTCAGGTTTCAGGTAACGAAGACTCGAGCTCCAACATCGTACGATCGAAAATAAAGTAGAAATAAAATCTTTTTGGCTTTTACAAAGTTTAAATTAAAACTGATTTTAGGTGAGTTTTTGAAATTAAAAGACAACAATTTTAATATCCTTTGAGTGTTATCAAAACGACATCACCGCTAATGTCGTGCTGATATGCACCAAACGACGAAACTGTTTAAAAGAAAACAATAAAGGTTAAGCAGTAAATAAATAAATAAATATATACAGACAATCTTTTTGCGAGTTTCGAGGGTAAGAGAATCATATCAGTGTACGGTCATGCCAAAACACTCTTGTTGTTCAATTAGTTAACATTAAAATAAGCATCCTATAAAAATTATCGGTATTGTTGTCCACTTAAGCTCAACTTATCAGATGTAATCATGGCGAGGGGATACGTTAAGGTATGATTTATACTTACCGACCGGTGTTCATCCACATCACGACACATTCCCGTATCAAGGTATGCACGAGGGTTCATCTTACCGGTGAGTATACCGATTATCATCTGTTTGACCGTATAAAATGTGAGATACTCACTTATTTTGATTTGAAAACAAGCCCTATGTGATATAATCACTTATTGATGAGGAACTTGATTTTCATATGCATGAGGGCACAGGTGCAAGTCCGTGAACAGGTCAGTACTTCCGTACAGCAGAGAGACGAACTTGACACCCGGATAAATGTGATATTTTATCACTTATTTGTTTGGACATGTGATTGTTTATCACTTATTGAGGTCGAATGCAGTATGTAATATGTACACGTATGTATAGTATCATGGAAGATCTAGACTTGCGTCCCCGTTATTTTTCGGTAAAAGATACAACCATGATACCCAGATGATAAGCAGCATAAAGACCGAATATCTCAGAACCTCGGCAATCTATCAAACGAAATTTCGGTACTAAGACCATATGCCAATGAATGGTTCCCACCTGGTCTTCAGTCGATTAAGATTTATATCACCCTGCACACTTTAAAATGATTGTGAGCCTACCGATACATCTTATATAGAGCTGCTTATCGTTTTACATTTAAGGTTTAAAGAGGTTTGGATAGACCACTGATGTACTATCATTTTCTCTTTTGCTCGCCAGGAAACTCATTTTTGTTTTTCTATTGTTTTTGTGTTTTTGAAATTTTTCGATGTTTTTGGATTTTCAGATTTTCGGATTTACTCCCCCTAAAATCAATAAACTAAGACAAATTTAAAACACACAGATATTTACAAAAATGATTTTCCGATGTTGGTTTACTCTTGCTTGACCTTAATGTCGTTTACCAAAATTAATTTTAATCAGGAAAGATTTAATTGAATTTTGGAGAAATCAGTTGGCATGTCGGTAAGCGGTGCGGACCATGACAACATTGACGAGTTTCACAAAGAAGCAATCACGTGTGAGGTGATATTTGAGATCAACGTGTCAGGCCAAAGAGTGCTGTATGAGATGATAATAATTCATAAAGCAGCTTAAAAATCAACAAGTATAGGAGAGATTAGCAATTTTAAAAACCGTAT
Organism: Helianthus annuus; assembly: GCF_002127325.2. Taxonomy (NCBI): domain Eukaryota; kingdom Viridiplantae; phylum Streptophyta; class Magnoliopsida; order Asterales; family Asteraceae; genus Helianthus; species Helianthus annuus. Next base: position 166,400,272 of record NC_035437.2, read on the forward strand.
CCTGCAACTATTTCGTGCATTGCAAGGAATCTGAGCACTCTCCCAAACTGGATATCCACCCGGTGTGGACTTCAAGGTTGATTTTGTAGCTACTGAATAATCTCTTGACAGCAAAAAGATCATAAACCTCCGGGTCCAGCTGGTCTTCAATCACACCAGCGAAGATCTCTGTCTTTCTCTTTCAGAAATGGTGTGCGGATGTTCAATCTATCCCTAGGCTTCTGCACACATTTCATTGTATTCTTTCCTGAGGACCCGATCAAAAACCATAATGACCAAATTTTGGCACATGCTTCATTTGGTCGAATTTTCCAATTTCCAATTTCTTTTATCAGATATTATTATTTTTTTTCTTTTTTTTCTTTTCTTTTCCTCTCCATCAAAGGCAACAATTTCTTCTGTCGCCTATCTTGTGCAAGGACATTCCACTATCAACAATCCTATGACTATCGATAGTTCCTCCTGGAACTTCCTGCACACTCACTCAGAGATTAGTTGGAGAGGGGGACCCAAGCCTTCATAGACTTGGGTTGCCCCTGAGAATCAAGAAATGTAATTTCAACCTCTTGATGATTTGGAAATTTAACGCCTCCCCCTGAACCTTCACCTGTTTTCGGTCTCCAAGCTTGTTTCTGTTTACCAGATTGTGTATTATGTACAATTTCTGATTTTAAAGGTTGTGACAAGCTAGGTTTCCTTTTAACAGTTTCCGGTTTTAAAGCCTTTTCTATGACCTTTACATTTTTACGTCGTTGTTTTGTTTCTTGTTCTTTAATTGTGCGTTTATCATGTTTTGGAGAAACAGGACGACGTTGTGAGTGACCTTGTTCAGAGGGGGTTCTTTCAACAAAATTTGGTTTGGGCGAATTTGTGCAGTCTTTAATGATGTGCCCAAACTTCCCACATTTGAAACAAGTTCTCCTTTCAACAAACTTAGGAGAATTTGTTCGACTAGCAAATGTCGAACCTGTAGAACCTGAGGTACTTGCTCTTTCATCACACCCGTTTGTGTGTTGGGTGTAATTGTTATCGCTATTTCGTTTCAAAATCTTGACTTGTTGTACAAAATCGGTGTTTGATTTGTTTTCAAAAGTCTCAATTTTGTCCGTACCCCTTGATGCTACAAATTTAACATCTTTTGCTTTCTTCTTGTAACGAGCTCCTTTTGATTCAACCTTAGCCTTTGGCTATGGAGCTCGTTGTTGTTGTTTACCCTTAAAAGCAATTGGTTGTTGCTTTGTCGGTGATTTCTGATTTCCAAATTGTTTTCTGATTTCAGCCTTTGGAGTTGGATCACATTGAGTTACAGTAACTCCAGGGATCGTCTTTCCCAAAAACTTGGTTGTGTTATCTTCAAAAACTTTATCAATCAAGGATGGATTGACATTTTTAATTGGAAAATCATTGTTTGAATAAATTTTAACATCTCCGACCAAAGTGTACAAGAAATTATTGCTTTTAACAGCAAACACACTTTCTTTGTCATTCTTGACATCTTTGACAGGATTTATCACTTTCTTGGCAACAGGTTGCACGACAGGAGTAGGAGGATCACAAAGAATATGATTCTCAATTGGAATTTCTACTCCTTTTGCCTCATCAAGTGATTCATCCTGGTCATTCACATCTGATTCATCATCTGAAGAATCACATTCCTCAATAGTTGGAGGACTTTGATTTGAAGCACATGATGACTTTTCTTTGTTATCAGATGACCCTCCGATGAATTGTCCGGTTTGAACCCTAGGCCAATAGCAAATTCCTCAACATCAAGAGGCACACTGGGTTCATACCGAGGCATTTCCTCTTCATCGGGCATTTTGGTATAGTTGTGTCTCAAAGGGGGTGGACACGCCTTATACCCTACGCCTTTCACATTACCTTTTGGTTTTTGAACGTCTATGATGTGATCGAGCACAAATTGGGAGTTAGAATAACTCTCCAACTTTTGCTTGATAGCATCATGCTCGCATTTGGCAATGGCTAACTCCTTTTTAGTTTCCTCAACAAGATTAATATAATTGTTAATACTAACTTGTTTATGATAAACAACTTTGTTCAATTCGGAAACACTTTTCTTTAGGGTTGCAATTACAGATTTAAAATCCTTTTCGTTTTGAGTTAACACCATGTTTGCCTCTCTGCACTTGGACAGTTCAATAACCAAACTTTGATTGTGACTATGAATCGTTTCAGTTTCACGTTTCAATTCATCACATTTAAGTTTCATATCGGCACAATCACTACATATGCTAGGAGTTTTAGCTTGAACCTGACTTGTAGAATCTGTGACATTATCCACAAAGGCAGTCTGAGAAGAGAAAGATCCATCTTCAGTGAGAATCTTCTCCATTTCGCTCGATGTAGCATCAGCTTTCTTGATCAAATCAGATTTTTGACCTTTTGTCTCCTTGGCATCATCCGACAAATTATCAGCTTCAGAATCAGTTCTTTCGTTTAAATCTGATTCTTCATTTAAACCTGATTCTTCATCCGAGCTGCCACTATATCCTGAACTGTCATCATTTCCCGAAGGTTCATCATCATTGACATTTTTGACAATTTCAGCATAGAACGCAGTTCTTGTTTGATCACCGTTTCCTAACTGTATGTCCGGACCACAATCGACACTTGGATCAAATTGAGGCTGTGTTGTGGAAACTTGGGCTTGTACTTGGGTTTGATTGAACTGTGGACACGGAGAAGAGCTTGTATTGGATTCAAACGCCGTTTGAAGCTTCGGTTGCTGAACAGAACTAGAACTAGCTGAGGGACCAAAACCAGGCAAATACACTTCTGTGCTTTGAGTAGGTGTAATCCTTTTGGCTTTTCGAATTTCCACTTCGTTCTTTTGCTCCAACTTCTGAATGAATTCATAGATATTAACATTGACAGCATCTAAAACGCCCGTATGCTTTAAAAACTCTATGAATGGGCTCCACTTTGGAGGTAGAGCATCAGCAAACCGTGCTACCATTTTCTGTTGAGAGATAAGAACACCACTGTGACACCCCAGGAAAACCGGTGAACTATGTAAACTTGCCTAGCTACCTCAGTAAGTGCGTACCAAATTTCGGGACGAAATTTCTTTCAAGTTGGGGATAATGTGACAACTCGAATTTCTAAGATTGATTTCATACGTATTACAAGAGCATGTGTTTGACTAATTACTTAATTTCACATTTGATTGATATGAAAGTATATATATATGTTTGATTGCTTGATTGTGCATAATTGTTTGATTGTGTATAATGGGTTCCATATTGTGAAACTTGTACTGTATGTTAGCTAGTTAGTGTGAATCATGGCCCAACCTACGAAGGATGTTCCACGAAACATGATGCATGAATCGAAGGATGTCGAAACATATGAAGTCTCGAAACATATCCTTCGCGCTCGAAACATATCCTTCGAGCACGAAACATATCCTTCGACATTGTTCGGCCCGAAGGATCACGAAACATATCCTTCGATATGTTTCGGCCCAGTCTTTCCAATGGGCTTGGCCCATTACTGTGATACGTATATATGGGAATGCATGAAATCAGTAGTTATTTTTCTAAAAACCCTAGAGCATCTTTACTTGTGACGGCAACCACAAACTTACGGAGACTTCTTGCTGATCAATTCCCTGTTTTCAATATCGGTTAGTGTTTAATGTATATGCTTTCATGATTTATCGATCGCCTTACAATATGTTGTTGATCGGACTTGTATGCTAATCGATTATGTATGTTAATGGGATATGAATGTTATAATTGCCTAATCGTTTTGCAATATGTGTTTTTATGATCGGTTAGTATGGATGTTTTGAAAGATACTAGGGTTGTATGTTAATCGGTTGTGCATATTGGTAGGATTTGGATGTTCATCGGATTTGTATGCAAGTTGGATCTGTTGTGATTAGGGTTAATGATAAGGCTTGTGGATTGGTTGTGATGTATACACTACGGATTGTTATTGTTCACTGTTTTTGAAAACGGAATCGTATAGGATAAAGTGTTATGCTTGTTAATCAAATTAGGGTTCTTGAGTGAAACCTTGTGATTATGCTTGTTTGATCCTGTTGACAATAACTGATTAGTGAAATTGTGTTAATGGATAAAACGTAACTGCCATGACCGAAAGATATCAATGGCCCGAACCATGGTAGTTTGACCGAACCATAATCTGATCGAACCATAGTTGACCGAAGGATACTGGTTGACCGACAGATAGTTGGACCGAAGGATAGTTAGGACCGAAAGATGTCATGGTCCGAAACATGACATTCGGTCCGAAGGATCATTGTGACACTTGTTTTCGAAAGATGATAGTATGAGTCGAAGGATACTAGGGTTTTGAATAATGTTTGAACAGTGGAACATACGTTGATTTAATTGACATGCCATGCTTAGTGATGAACGTGCAATACTACGTGCCGTGCTGATATGCAAACTGACTGCAATGTGAACAATTAATTGCATGCGTATCATTTTGAACATGAACTGATTTGTTATACGTGCATACACTAGGACGTGATTAATTACTTGTGAGTGCATAACTTAGCATACCGAGCAAACCAAGGTGAGTTCACACAGCCAAGGCATGGGTTCCCAGGGTGGGAATGGGTTGGAAGATTACTTGTGCATACTTTGATACTGTAACGAACGATTAAACTGTTGATGCTTACGAACTACTCAACTGCCTTCGCACCCACCCTGGTCGGTAAAGACTATGGTCGCGAACGAACTGATAAATTGCCTTCGCACACACCCTGGTCGGTAAAGACTATGGTCGCGAACTAACGAACATAATCTTCGCACACATGCCGGTGAGGCCGCGATGGAACTGATACGATACGAAACTTAATTGAACAAACGCACTATTACTCAAACTAAACTATAAACTGTGAACTCGCTCAACTAGTTTGTTGATTATCTGCTGCATGCCTTGCAGGACCTTAGGTACTTATGGAGCTTGCACTGGAGGAGCGGGACGTTGTGGGCAGTGGGTTAAGAACGCTATGTTTAAACATTTCGAATAATTGAACTTATGGTTTACTTGGGTTATTTACTTATGCTTCCGCTACTGATACTATGATTGTTTTGAAACGTCAATTGTATTGAACGGGGTTTTACGAATTACTTTATTTATATTATGCTATGTTCAATATGATTGATGGCTTGATCCTGGTCAGTCACGCTCCCAAGCGGTGATACTCCGCAGGTGGATTTTGGGGGTGTGACAGATTGGTATCAGAGCCATTGGTTATAGAGAACTTGGTTTTAATATGGGAAAACGTTTTATTAAAACCAGACTATAACCAGAACAGTGCTCTCAACGATCCACAACGACGCTTCGCTCCACGTGCAAGACTCAACTTCCTAGGTAATAAGGTTTATGTTTATTGCCTACATGCTAGAATTTGCATAGAACTTTGCTCGTAGTATGCTTACATTACCTTGCTCACAACTTGACATTGCATGAGAATACTTATGTGCTTACACTCTTCTGTCATCGCACTATTCGCGAACCTTTCTCACTTATGTTGCCTTTGATGTGAAGATCAATGGCCGCACGAATTACCATGACTCAAGCCCAGCTAGAGGCTCTCGTTGCTGCGGCAGTTGCAGCCGCCCAAGCAGGTAGTATACCCTGCAGTATAGACACTAGGATCTTTAGATCCTACATTAATTCTCGTACTTAACTTTGCCCTATTCGTACACAATAGGTCAACCCGCTCAGCAACAACCTGCGTGTACCTTCAAGACTTTCATGGACTGTCGTCCTAGCTCGTTCAGTGGCACGGAGGGAGCAGTTGGACTCCTCCACTGGTTTGAAAAGCTCGAGTCAGTTTTCGAGATGTGTGAATGCCCTGAGGCTCGCAGGGTGAAATTCGCCACTGGCACACTTGAAGGGATTGCGCTCACTTGGTGGAACGCACAAGTGCAGATTTTAGGGTTGGCAGCTGCTAACGCCACACCCTGGAATGAATTCAAAGAACTGATCAAGAGGGAATACTGCACTAGAGAAGACATTCACAAGTTGGAGGACGAGTTGTATAATCTGAAGATGGTTGGTTCGGAAATTGAAGCTTACACCAAGAGATCAAATGAGTTGGCTGTGTTATGTCCAACTATGGTGGACCCTCCTTACAAGCGTATCGAGTTGTATCTTAAAGGTTTGGTGCCAGAAATACAGAGCCACGTTACCTCGGCTAACCTCAACAATATCCAGGAAATACAGCGTCTCGCTCACCGCATCACCGATCAGGCAGTGGATCAGAATAAACTGCCGAAGCGTGTCGGCGCTACTGCTACAGCTGTTACTTCAGTCACTCCCACTGCTGCTACTTCTGCCACACCCAGCGAGAATAAAAGAAAGTGGGACGGGGATTCCAGCAGGGGATCAGCGTCTGTTCAGTCCCAAACTCAGCAACGTCGCACCAACGATTACCAGAGTCCGAGTCAGCAGTCATCGGGCAGTCAGGGACATAGTGGTTATAAGGGAAATCACCCGTGGTGTAACAGGTGCAACAAACACCACAGTGGAAGATGTCGCAGGAGTCAATGTCAAAGATGCCACAAGATGGGCCATGAGGCCAAAGATTGTAGAAGCGCGCGACCAGTGAATCAGAACCAGCAACTTCCACCGCCAGCTCCACAGAATCAGCAGCAGCAGCCACAGCGTGGAAACCGGGGGTGTTTCCAGTGTGGGGCTGAAGGTCACTACAAACGCGATTGTCCCCAGTTGAACCAGAATCGCAATAACAACAACAACCAGGGCAACGGGAATAACAACAATCAGGGTAATGGTAACAACAACAACGGGGGAAACAACAACGGCAATGAAGCTCGTGGTCGTGCTTTTGTGTTGGGTCGAGGAGATGCAGTGAATGATCCCAATGTGGTTATGGGTAAGTTTCTTCTCGACGATATTTATGTTACTGTCTTATTTGATTCGGGTGCTGATACAAGTTATATGTCCATGAAAATGAGTAACTTATTAAAACGTACACCAACACCTCTAGACACTAAACACGTCGTAGAACTAGCGAATGGTAAAAGTGTAGAAGCCGCTCATGTAGTCAAGGGTTGTAGCATTGTTCTAGCGGGTCAGACTTTCTCGATTGATCTCATACCCATAGTTTTGGGTAGTTTCGACGTCGTCATCGGTATGGATTGGTTATCCCAACATCATGCGGAGATCTTATGCAAAGAAAAAGTTATTCGTATTCCTCGCTCCAGTCAGGAACCTCTCGAAGTACAAGGTGACAAGAGTGGTGCTGTGGTTGGCATCATCTCTTACTTAAAGGCGCAGAAATGTTTACGAAAGGGACATACTGCCATTCTGGCACTTGTCACTGACGCATCAGCTAAGGAAAAGAAGCTGGAGGATATACCAGTTGTGCGTGATTTTCCTCAAGTGTTTCCTGAAGATTTACCTGGTTTACCTCCTCATCGTCAAGTCGAGTTTCAGATTGAGTTAGCTCCTGGAGCAGCGCCAATAGCCCGCGCACCATATCGTTTAGCTCCAACCGAACTGGAAGAACTGTCGAAACAGCTGCAAGAGCTCCTGGAAAAGGGCTTTATTCGTCCAAGCTCTTCGCCTTGGGGAGCTCCAGTGTTATTTGTGAAGAAGAAAGACGGTACGTTCAGGATGTGCATCGACTATCGTGAACTCAACAAGGTGACGGTGAAGAACCGTTATCCTCTTCCACGCATAGATGACTTATTCGACCAGTTGCAAGGGTCGTGTTACTATTCCAAGATCGATTTGAGGTCAGGGTATCATCAGCTGAGAGTCCGGGATGAGGACGTCTCCAAAACTGCTTTCAGAACTCGTTATGGTCACTACGAGTTTCTGGTCATGCCATTCGGGCTTACAAACGCACCTGCAGTCTTCATGGATCTCATGAACAGGGTGTGCAAACCGTATCTCGACAAGTTCGTCATCGTTTTCATCGACGACATTTTGATTTACTCCAAGAGTCAGGAGGAGCATGAGCAGCATCTACGTATTATCTTGGAACTTCTTCGAAAAGAGCAACTGTACGCAAAGTTTTCAAAATGCGACTTCTGGCTTCGTGAAGTCCACTTCTTAGGTCATGTGGTAAACAAGGATGGGATTCATGTCGATCCATCCAAGGTTGATTCGATCAGAAACTGGCCAGCACCACGTACACCGACAGAGATACGCCAATTTTTGGGTTTGGCAGGTTACTACAGGCGATTTATTAAAGACTTCTCCAAGATCGCGCAACCACTTACTATGCTAACACAGAAAGGTGTCGTTTACAGATGGGGTAATACGCAAGAGACCGCTTTCCAGTACTTAAAGGATAGGCTTTGCAGCGCACCTATTCTTTCATTGCCAGAGGGCACGGATGACTTCGTGGTCTATTGTGACGCATCGATACAGGGGCTTGGTTGTGTATTGATGCAACGGGATAAAGTTATCGCATACGCCTCTCGGCAACTCAAGGTTCATGAACGGAATTATACGACGCACGATTTAGAGCTGGGAGCTGTTGTTTTCGCGCTTAAGATATGGCGACACTACCTGTACGGTACCAGGTGCACGATTTACACCGATCACAGGAGTCTCGAGCATATCCTTAAGCAAAAGGATTTGAATATGCGTCAACGAAGATGGGTTGAACTTCTGAACGACTACGAATGCGCCATCAAGTATCATCCAGGCAAGGCCAATGTTGTGGCTGATGCCCTCAGTCGGAAAGACACTCTACCTAAGCGCGTGCGAGCGCTACAGCTTACCATTCAGTCCAGTCTTCCTGCACAGTTACGAGCTGCTCAGTTAGAAGCACTGAAACCCGAAAACGTCAAAGCTGAAGCCTTACGCGGCTCAAGGCAACGCATGGAACAAAAGGAAGACGGCGCCTACTATGTAACGGGGCGTATTTGGGTCCCACTTTATGGCGGTTTACGCGAACTTGTGATGGATGAAGCGCACAAGTCTCGCTACTCGGTACATCCGGGGTCGGATAAGATGTACCACGATATCAGAACAACTTATTGGTGGCCAAACATGAAAGCTCTTATCGCAACTTACGTCGGCAAGTGCTTAACTTGTGCAAGGGTTAAAATCGAGTACCAGAAACCATCAGGCCTACTTCAGCAACCAGAAATACCGCAGTGGAAATGGGAAGAAATTTCCATGGATTTCGTTACGGGCTTGCCTAGATCCCAGCGTGGGAATGACACTATTTGGGTAATCGTTGATCGACTCACAAAGTCTGCTCACTTCTTGGCTATCAAGGAAACGGATAAGTTCTCCACCCTAGCAGATGTTTACCTTAAGGAAGTTGTTTCGAGGCACGGAGTGCCCACTTCTATTATTTCGGATCGCGATGCACGATTCACGTCAGAGCTTTGGCAAGCGATGCACAAATCCTTCGGCTCACGATTAGACATGAGCACAGCATATCATCCTCAGACGGATGGGCAGTCTGAGCGAACTATTCAAACTCTAGAAGACATGCTCCGAGCGTGTGTTATCGATTTCGGCAACGGCTGGGAAAAGCACCTCCCTTTGGTGGAGTTCTCGTACAATAACAGTTACCATACCAGCATTCAAGCCGCTCCATTCGAGGCATTGTACGGACGTAAATGCCGGTCACCTCTCTGTTGGGCAGAGGTGGGGGATAGTCAAATTACGGGTCCAGAGATTGTTGTGGACGCCACAGAAAAGATAGCACAGATACGGCAACGCATGGCGGCAGCACGCGACCGTCAGAAAGCCTACGCGGACAAGCGTAGAAAGCCATTGGAATTTGAGGTCGGGGACCGGGTTTTATTGAAAGTTTCACCCTGGAAGGGTGTGGTTCGTTTTGGTAAAAGAGGCAAACTGAATCCGCGGTACGTCGGACCGTTCGAAATCTTAGAAAAGATTGGCAAGGTAGCCTACAGATTAAACCTACCTCCTGAACTCGGTGCAGTTCACAATGTATTTCACGTGTCGAATCTGAAGAAGTGCCTGTCAGATGAGACCCTCATAGTTCCTTTTAAGGAACTCACTATCGACAAGCGGTTGCAGTTCGTCGAGGAACCAGTTGAAATCACGGACCGGGATGTTAAGGTCCTCAAACACAAGAGAATCCCTCTTGTGCGAGTTCGTTGGAACTCCCAGCGTGGCCCAGAGTATACATGGGAACGCGAAGACCAGATGAGAGAAAAGTACCCCCAGCTATTCGAAACCAATGCATCCACTTCTGAGGCTGAAGCTACTACTACTGAATTTCGGGACGAAATTCCAAATCAACGGGGGGATGATGTGACACCCCAGGAAAACCGGTGAACTATGTAAACTTGCCTAGCTACCTCAGTAAGTGCGTACCAAATTTCGGGACGAAATTTCTTTCAAGTTGGGGATAATGTGACAACTCGAATTTCTAAGATTGATTTCATACGTATTACAAGAGCATGTGTTTGACTAATTACTTAATTTCACATTTGATTGATATGAAAGTATATATATATGTTTGATTGCTTGATTGTGCATAATTGTTTGATTGTGTATAATGGGTTCCATATTGTGAAACTTGTACTGTATGTTAGCTAGTTAGTGTGAATCATGGCCCAACCTACGAAGGATGTTCCACGAAACATGATGCATGAATCGAAGGATGTCGAAACATATGAAGTCTCGAAACATATCCTTCGCGCTCGAAACATATCCTTCGAGCACGAAACATATCCTTCGACATTGTTCGGCCCGAAGGATCACGAAACATATCCTTCGATATGTTTCGGCCCAGTCTTTCCAATGGGCTTGGCCCATTACTGTGATACGTATATATGGGAATGCATGAAATCAGTAGTTATTTTTCTAAAAACCCTAGAGCATCTTTACTTGTGACGGCAACCACAAACTTACGGAGACTTCTTGCTGATCAATTCCCTGTTTTCAATATCGGTTAGTGTTTAATGTATATGCTTTCATGATTTATCGATCGCCTTACAATATGTTGTTGATCGGACTTGTATGCTAATCGATTATGTATGTTAATGGGATATGAATGTTATAATTGCCTAATCGTTTTGCAATATGTGTTTTTATGATCGGTTAGTATGGATGTTTTGAAAGATACTAGGGTTGTATGTTAATCGGTTGTGCATATTGGTAGGATTTGGATGTTCATCGGATTTGTATGCAAGTTGGATCTGTTGTGATTAGGGTTAATGATAAGGCTTGTGGATTGGTTGTGATGTATACACTACGGATTGTTATTGTTCACTGTTTTTGAAAACGGAATCGTATAGGATAAAGTGTTATGCTTGTTAATCAAATTAGGGTTCTTGAGTGAAACCTTGTGATTATGCTTGTTTGATCCTGTTGACAATAACTGATTAGTGAAATTGTGTTAATGGATAAAACGTAACTGCCATGACCGAAAGATATCAATGGCCCGAACCATGGTAGTTTGACCGAACCATAATCTGATCGAACCATAGTTGACCGAAGGATACTGGTTGACCGACAGATAGTTGGACCGAAGGATAGTTAGGACCGAAAGATGTCATGGTCCGAAACATGACATTCGGTCCGAAGGATCATTGTGACACTTGTTTTCGAAAGATGATAGTATGAGTCGAAGGATACTAGGGTTTTGAATAATGTTTGAACAGTGGAACATACGTTGATTTAATTGACATGCCATGCTTAGTGATGAACGTGCAATACTACGTGCCGTGCTGATATGCAAACTGACTGCAATGTGAACAATTAATTGCATGCGTATCATTTTGAACATGAACTGATTTGTTATACGTGCATACACTAGGACGTGATTAATTACTTGTGAGTGCATAACTTAGCATACCGAGCAAACCAAGGTGAGTTCACACAGCCAAGGCATGGGTTCCCAGGGTGGGAATGGGTTGGAAGATTACTTGTGCATACTTTGATACTGTAACGAACGATTAAACTGTTGATGCTTACGAACTACTCAACTGCCTTCGCACCCACCCTGGTCGGTAAAGACTATGGTCGCGAACGAACTGATAAATTGCCTTCGCACACACCCTGGTCGGTAAAGACTATGGTCGCGAACTAACGAACATAATCTTCGCACACATGCCGGTGAGGCCGCGATGGAACTGATACGATACGAAACTTAATTGAACAAACGCACTATTACTCAAACTAAACTATAAACTGTGAACTCGCTCAACTAGTTTGTTGATTATCTGCTGCATGCCTTGCAGGACCTTAGGTACTTATGGAGCTTGCACTGGAGGAGCGGGACGTTGTGGGCAGTGGGTTAAGAACGCTATGTTTAAACATTTCGAATAATTGAACTTATGGTTTACTTGGGTTATTTACTTATGCTTCCGCTACTGATACTATGATTGTTTTGAAACGTCAATTGTATTGAACGGGGTTTTACGAATTACTTTATTTATATTATGCTATGTTCAATATGATTGATGGCTTGATCCTGGTCAGTCACGCTCCCAAGCGGTGATACTCCGCAGGTGGATTTTGGGGGTGTGACAACCACCAGAATACATCTCACACATCAAATGATAATAACGAGTAGTTATATCATTTAGGGTTTCATTCTCTAAGAAGTGAAATGATTCAAACTTCTTTTTCAACAAATCATGATGTGTCTTTCTGGTAGCTGCATATCCTTCTCCTCTCGCTACCACAAGATTCTGTATGTTTTGATTTTGATTCGACAGCAATGCCCATTGACTAGCACTTATTGATGGCTGTGGAAACATACTCTTTGCCCAAGCATCAGCAGAAGTTAGTTCTTGACTAGATTGTGAGTTCAAACTCCAATCCCAAGGACTTGTACAACTCATTTTGATCAAATATTAATAGATAACCTACACAAACACAAACTGTTAAATGCAAACAGACCCGAAATGAAAGATACAACCTGGTTCGAAAGATCAATACTTGTTCGAATGATCAACAGTGTTCGAAAGATCACTGTTGAGTTTCGAGCAAAGACTCCGAAAGATTGACTTCGAAGGATTGACCACACGAAGGATCCTTATCTTTCGAAAGATGATTTCGAAAGATTCTCCTTATATTTCGAACACAGATCTCGAAAGATTCACCAATACGAAGGATCCTTATCTTTCGTAGAGTAACAGTAGCTCGAAAGATGTATCCTACGACAAGATTCCTTGGCTCGAAAGATAGAACACAGGGTTCGAAGGATATTCGAAGGATGGGTATCTGTCGAGCCTCCTTGATCGAAAGATTATCTTTCGATGTCGAAGGATGTCTTTCGAAAGCTCTGACACACTGACAGAAAGTTGACGGGTAGGTGGGAAAGGTGATGGGTTGGTGCACAACTTTCGGCAGAAGGGATGTTCTGCACACGATTGTTCACCAACTTTTTGACTTTCAAACAAGATTTCCCAAAAAGGCAAATCTTATCCAACAAGTCCAGTCACCGGAGATAACCGGAATCTTGGCCGGAAAATTCAAAGTCACTTAAAAACAAGTTTTCAAGTTACCCAACCCAACCTGAACACACCCAAAAGGTTTAGAACACGTTTTCCAGTTTAAAATGCAAGAAAAACTACCAAAAACGAGTGCTAAACCAAGTGTTCAAACACACCAAGAACTTGAACAAACCCGGTTTTTAAACAAGGTAAAGAGCCAAGGCTCTGATACCACTTGTAGGTCCCTTTCCGGAGGATGACGAACCTAAACCTTGTTATACAAACCTACTAGCGAGTGCGGAATCCAAGCTAGTAAGCAAACCGGGATGAAGCAAGTGGAGAAACAAACACACACAGGTTCACCGATTAACACCACTGTATTAATACGTATGAAGGTTTCGGTTACAAGCACAATGTTTACAAATCTAACTTGCAAACTCTCACTATGTGTGTGTGTGTTTCGGACAGAATGCTCTCAAGAACTCTATCTTTCTGTCTGTGTGCATCTATCTGTTCTCAACACACTGCATGGGTATTTATACCCATACACTGCAAGTATGTCCGAAGGATCAAGGGGACTGCTCGATAGATGATCTATCGAGCATCCAGCATTCGAAGGATAGGCATATACCTCGAAGGATGGTGTATCCTTCGAGGTCCAACAGCATCCATCGAATGTTCATCTTTCGAGCACATCGAAGGATCTTAATCAACCTTCGATGTCTCATCCTTCGAGACAGACAAATTACAACTAATTTACTAACTGTTGGCCAAGTCAAACCAGGAGGACGGTTGACTTGGTCAACTTACAGGACTGACAAGGACATCGTTTACATCGAGACCGAATACAGACAAAGTACAGACACAAGTGCACCAACACTTGCATTTAAACGTTGAATATTTCTGTTTCGTGTTTTATCTCGGTTTGCCTTTCCGGTTGGATTCCGCACAACCAGGTCGGTTCGTATACAAGGATTAGGCGACTAGATCCTCCCCTAGCCGGACCTACACTTACAGGATGTTTTGTTCGCCTACATAAGTGAAAAAATAGGACATAAAAATACTACTTTAAGATATGAACAATAGGATTTGTAGAAATAAACAAATGGGAGTAAAGGGAGGGGTAGAATGAACAATTATTGGGTTAGAATTCTAAATCTTTGTAGGGTTACCCAGTTATAAAACCCTTATCTGTTGATTTAATTTTTGTTGTTTGCATTTTGGTCATTTCCTTGCTACGTATATCAACGCATCCATTTTTTTTTTGGTGATAGTTAGTCAATAATTATGAGCTTTCCAGTAGTGTAATTCTTAATGTTTCCTAAATTCTATGTAACATTTATTTGAAGCCAACATTGTATAATGTAATGCGATGTAATATTCTATAATGTGATGCAATATGATATGATCTAATATTATATGTTCTGATATGATGTAATATAGTATATGTCTCGGGCAAGACTCGAATCCATAACCTTCCAATTGGAAAATCATAGGGCTACCACTCAACTAGAAACTGGATAGTGAAACTTGATTTGCCAAAAGTACTTGCAGGATGTTTTATCCACCTACAGAAAGACAATAAGGTGAAAAAATAGGACATAAAATTACTACTTAAAGATATGAACAATAAGATTTGTAGAAATAAACAAATGGGAGGGGGTAGAATGAAAAAATGTTAGGTACACCCTTGTAAAACTTTCTAGGGTAACTGGACTATAAAACCCTACCATCCCCTCTTATTCGTTTGTCAGATTTATAATATTCACACAGCCGTCAGACTATAACAGATGGCTGCTTCTTCGTCATCTGTGATTGATCAAAGTCAGGCCTCCCGATATGTCAAATTCATCGGTGAGTGGTTTTTGATCTTAAATACTTTCTCTCTTTATCTGTTTACGAGTAGTCGTATTGTGATCAAAACTCCTTCTGGTTTTATTTCATGACTTAGAATGGGTATCATCATGCAGGGTGTTGAAGAACAATCGTTGACTGTTTATGGGATTTCGGAAGACAATATCATCACAGGTAACTTTTAATCAATTAAGTTCTGTATTCATCTTTATTAACTACGTACCCCTTAGATCTATTGCAAATGAAGGACGTTTTCTTTTTTAGATTTTAAGAAAAGCTTGAATTAATATGTTATTTCATTTTTAGGGCGTTGGGTCTTCATCTCATCGTGCTCATGTGATTAGTCTGAGATTCCATTGTTGCCGTATGCAAAGGACTCTCGGCTTCTAAATGGCACATTAAGGTTTCAAGACCTGCATCAAAGTGCTTAAGAAGTAAAGACCAAGTTAGAGACTTTGGAGGAGCAGGAGTCCTAATGCCCTGCAAAGGTGCAAATCAAAACGTTGATGAAGTTTTTCTCACACTTTAGGAGGAGTCTCACACAAATGAATCACAACAGCTGCAACGACGTTTTTCTAAGTTTTAGTGTATTAGCAAGCTCATAAATGAATCCTGAAGATTATTTATAAAAGTTGTAGTTATCTTTTTTTTTTTTTTTGTATGAAAGATATTTTTGTATCTTTGTGGATTAAGGATTTATGATAGTTTTTTTAATCGTCAGATTGGTAACGGAAAAAGCTAATTATCTACTCTTTTTTATGATTAATTTTTACCTTTTAGTTTAGTTTTGTAATGGCATTTTCAATTTGTGTTCATATTAGTTTTGAAGAGTTCAAATGTAATTTAATTTAAAAAAAAAAAAGCATTTTAGTAAAAAAACTGAAACAAATTGAACTCTCAAAATTTTAAAAAACTAAAGATAAATATAAAAACTGAAACCAAATTAATTTACTGACAGGAAGCAATTTTTTTAATCCTAAAACAAAAAAAAAAAACTTACATAAAAAATTAGTTATAATTGCTTTGTCTACCATTAGATGTTAAATGCCAAAAGTAATGAATGATTGTCAATGATTCATTTTTTTTTTTAATTTCATAATACATATAATGTTTATCGTGTTACACCCCTGTTTTTAAAGGGCCAGATTTGCAGTACACGTGACCAATTGTTAACCGAATTTATACGCCTTTAAAATTAAAGGTTAATACTATTAAAGTAAACAAAGTTTGCTGATGCTGCTTCACAACAGATGTTTGATCATCATTTACAACGAATTTTGTTCATTGCCATTTGCTGCTAAAGATAAAGAACCTGAACAGGTCTTCATGTGGTAAGTGATTATGTTTGACTATTGTAACCCATAGCTTAGTGTCATTTGCATTGAATTGAAATTTAGAATATGCTACATCTGTTCTCATGAGCTTACTCTGCAGTGGCTTGCAAAAACAGCCTTAGGTCTTTGAGCAAGCAATTCAATAATATACCATCATCAGAATCAACACAATGTGATCTAAAATATTCTTGCAAACCCAACTTCAGCACATTACAGATTCAACAGCATAGCTGTTGACCTGATTATTTGCCTTACGAACAAATGCTTCTCAGTTATGAAATTGCTGTTGCTGAGAAGTTTTACAACGGCTACTGATGCGTTAGCCACGCTGCTTGGTCAAATCTCTTTCTTCGAACTCCTTGCTATCTATTACAGCAGGATCACCATTGGATTCACTTGCAGCAGCAATTACAACATTACCTTAAAGATTTTCTTTACTTACCTCATCACTTGTGTCTAATTCTTCTTTATTCGCCATTACCTAAACTTTCACAGAAGTTAAAACCCTAGTTTCAATCAAAGCATTACAATCTTCACCCGGACATGCAACTTCTTCCTTGATCACCACAACCCCATCTTTTTCTTTTAAATATTTCTCCCTTTCTTCCCTGTTTTGTGTTGAATGTTGAGTTGCAGAAAAAGGCGATAGTGAATTGTTTGGGAAAAAAAGCAGGAAGAAATGGAGAAATATTTAAGATGAAAAAGATGGTGTGGTGGTGCAACAGGAAGGACGTTGTACGTCCAGGTGAAAATTGTAAAGCTTTGATTGAAACTAGGGTTTTCGTCTTCTGTGAAAGTTAAGGTGATGGTGCATAAAGAAGAATTATACGTAAGTGATGAGGTGAGTAAAGATGATAAGGCAATGCTGAATTTTTGCTGCAAGTCAAATAGATTGAAGGAAAAGCCACAAGTGAAGGAAGACCTGTATCACAATCAAATGATCAGCAGATCAGGCAATAATTAATCTATTAAATATAGAGTAAAATGTGATTTTCGTCCGCTACTTTCGTCCAAAGGTTTGTTTTTATGCATCAGGATCCAAAAAGTTTGAAATCTTGCCATTTTCATCCGACTTGTTAACTCTTTCCATTTTTCTCCCTTAGTTCAGGGGAATTTGTCTTTTTTGTTACCTAAAAGGGATATTTCCTTGAATGCATGTACATTATGTTAAACTCTTGCACATAAAGTGAAAAATTTAATGTTTTTTAAATCGCCTCATGAAGAAGAAAAAGGAGCCGAGGAAAGCCTCACTTACTTCGAATAATAAGAATCTAATTGAATTGTATAGTATATTCACTACTTCTATCATTTATATAGCTTTTTGGTATTCAAAGATGTTGAAGATGACAAATAGTATGAGAAACAACTGAAGATTTTGGTATTAACTCTAAGTTGTTATTTTTGGTTGAAACACGTTGTTTCGATGAGAATTTCAGCTTATAAAGGTAATTAAATGTGTTATTAGGGTAAGAATATGCTATTATGTTGAACTCCGTAAATTAGTTTACCATTCCTGTACATCTTACCAAACACTTCTTTGTGCTTCAAAACATTGAAGAAGAAAGGAACTCCTTCAAGATAAATAAATATGAAGAAACTCACACGATTGTTACAATATTTCTTTAGCGAATGTCTCTATCAAATTTTATAAAATCAATGGTGTGCTTAGCATTAAAGGATATGTAAACAAATGTGTATGGAGTATTCCTTTTCATTCGCCTCAAGAAGAAAAAAATCAGCCCAGGAAAGCCTCTTGGCTAATTGTAGTATGGAGGAACTATAAAACATTTTTCAAAGCTCGTTTTATTGGAATTTAATTGTATATTCACGGTTCTTTTTACCAATTATATAGCTTCTTTACTTACAGGAAGGAATGTTGAAGATGACAAACACTATGAAATTCTTGTATCAACTTTAAGTTGTTTTTTTGGTTGAAATATTTTGTTTACACGGGAATTTGCACTTATAAAAGGAAACTAAATATGTTATTAGGGTAGGAATGTGTTATTATGTTGCACGAGGTGAATTACTTACCCACTTCTATACTGCATAAGTTCAAAGAAAGGAACTCTTCAAGAATAATTGCTATACAGAAACTCACACTATTGTTACATTATTATTTTAGCAAGGTTGTACTAATTACATTGTAGTTCATCATGTCTATATAAAATTCTATAAAACCAATGTTATACTTGACATAAAAGATGTATCATTAACAATAGAAGATATGTAAACAAATGCGTACGGTGATCTCTTTCTCAATTACTTAAGTACATAAGTAATGAAGGAATGCCTCTACTGGCCAACATAATTATACATCTTTCTTCGAAGCTCGGCTTGTAGGAATGTAATTGACTTATAGTTTATCACCAGTTTTATCAACTATAGATTAAGTTTCTTGATTTTCTAGGATATTGAAGAAGACAAACACTATAAGAAACAAATGAAGATTTTGGTATTAACTCTAACTTGTGGCTCTTTCGATTGAAATAGTTTGGTTCCACCAGAATTTCCACTTATTAAAGAAAAGTAAACATGATTAGGGCAAGAATATTTTATCCTGTTGCGCCGTGAATGAATTACTTTCACATTCTTCTACACCTTATCAAACACCTAAGCTCTTCAAAATCTAAAAAGGAAAAAAAAACGAATTCAAGACAAATTTTTATATAGAAACTCACTATGATGTTAACCTATTTCTTTATTGATGTTTTACTAATTACCTTTTCCGATCACCACTTCTCAATAATGATTTAACGTGTGAAACTGTTGGTCGCGATACAGATCATCGGACGAACATGATTTCTTGTTTCGAATGCCGTAGCGAGTACGAAATCCAAGCTACGACACAAAGCGAGCGAGAGAATTTACACAATAAAGATTCAACGTTTAACGATTCCGTGTGTATACTATCGACTACATCAAAGCTTCTAACAGTAGCAAGGAGGAAGGTTAATGTCGAACTCGTGACCTACAAGATTGAGTTGCACCTTAGGTAAACGTGTGAGACTTCAATTGGCTTGCCATCAGCACTTCTATAATGTGTCTGTCTTCAAGAGGCATCAGGGTTAAACAGAACAGAGGCAAAGCGATTAGTTACCCAAAAACATACAAGCTACCATGTTGCTATTATGCCTGGTGTCGCCTACGCCAATCCTAAATGCCCTTCCATGAGCACCACTTCCAGTCTTGTTGTTACTGTTACGAGGATTCCCAATACTGTCGTTGTTCCCTGGGTTGTTGGCGTCTTGACTTAACAATGCCCAATCCTTGTCAAAGTCACCTTCATTCCCATACTGAAAGTTATGATTTTCGAGTACCTTGTTGTCGCCATGGCCATTGCCCCTAATGTTGTTGCTTGAAAACAGATCCTTGCGATCTTTTTCCCTTAGGGTCCACCTTCCCATTGTTCTTGTCACGTCCTAGGGTACTGCTCATGGCGCTAGTAATGACACATCCCATATTCCAGTCGGTTTCCAGCGTTTTACGCCCCGATTGATTCGTAAGAGTTAGTTCCCAGACGTTGCTTGCTAGGGTTAGGGACTCGATCGAAGTCAACCTACTGATGTTCGTTGTCAGAGAGCAGAGTCCTCCTATCACTAGGGTTGGTAATGCATCACGTTCATCTTCTTGTCCATCGGTCTTACGAGTCGATTGAATAGCGCACGGTAAATCGTTAGAGAATCACAGAGGTGTCCATACTTTTGAATTTGAGGCGTCAAAGTAAACAAGAAAAGTGAGAAAGTATAGACCAAACATTTAACGTTTCGACATCTGCCTCAAAGACGTTCGCACTAACACCTAACATTTCTACACGGCTCGCTAGACGTTCAGTTACGTGTTCAGGTATCACTCAATATCATCGAGACTCGTAAGGGTTCAGAGGGAAGTGAAAGGACCACGTTCAAACAGGAGACAGTCATTGCTATGACCCCTATGGGTCGTTGTATTTCACATTTGGTCGAATAATGGAATGGAACTCCTTTCACACTTGTTAGGCCTTGTTGGGACTCACATGCACTCCACATTATTATTATGTGTGCCCCCACAATAATAATATGATTTGCATGCTCTTCTCAGTTCCTCCTAACTCGTATTAAGTGGTTCCTCAGACTGGAGTAGCAAAACAAGGATATCACAAAACGGGGGTCATGAATGTCTAGGGAATCACCACACTATCAATCACTCAACACATGCAAGTAATACGTGAATTCATATTGCTGTGCTAAACGGGCAATCACATGCAATATCATATGTAAGTGTCCACTAGTTATGCAGTGCAATGAGTAAACGAGAGACAAACCTTGCAGTCTGGAGCTGAGTGTCATGGTCATATTCAGAACTTATTCGGTTATAGTCTGGTTTTATAAAAACGTTTTAAAACCAAGTTCACTATAACCAGTGGCTCTGATACCAATCTGTTACACCCCCAAAATACCACATGCGGAAACCCCCGCGAGGCGTGTGACGTACCAGGATCTAGCCACCAATCACATTGAACTCATAACAAGATTTCAAATAAAAACTTTCATTCATTAACATAAAGTGTTACAAAACATTAAATCTAATTCTTCGTGTTCAGCAGAAGCATAAATCATTAGTTAAGTGTTTCATAAACCATATGTATGAAAACCATTAGACTTGTCTCGCGATTCCATGTATCTCGACCCATGACTACTCTAGCCTCCCAGACAGCAAGCTCCATATCACACGTATCTATAACCTGCGAGCATGCAAACAAGTGTATCAGACAACGCTGGTGAGTTCACAGTTTTATGAAAACGATTGGTTACCAAGTGTTTATTCCAGTTTAATAACAATTCCGAAAGTAATGTTGATAATAACTCGAGTACCGTACAAGATGGCTTCCAGATTGTTTTGGCCATCCCCAATGCCCCCTATCTAAGCATTGGTCATGATTAAGGTCATTAGTTCACGCCCGTCCTCTCAGATACGGTGTGAGGTTGCCAAGCCTAATAGTGCTATCAACTAATACCCCATTACCTCTCAGGTAACTATTCGGTAGAAGATGGGACTTAAGGTGTTAGGAAATGAGTGTATTATCCAACATTCCAGTTTTTACCCAGAAAGACTTATTCCTCTCAGGAATACCCATTTGATTTACCCAAATACTTATTCCTCTCAGGAATACCCAACTGATTGTCCCACCCACCGGGACGCATGCTAAAGAGAAGTGAACTCACCTTAGATTGCTCGGTATGTTATATTACCCATTCCAAGTTGGTCAACAAAACCCTACCATGGTTACTAAGAATAGTCAGTATAATGCTCACATATATCACGTATCCAACGTACACGTTACACAAGTAGCATACAAGTAAGACACACGTCCTTATACGAGTCGTAACTGTTAATCAGGAACCCATTGATCCATAACGTTCGTTGTAAAGTCACATAACAAGTGTATGGGTTTCGTATGCAAATCAATCACTTAACAGTACATGTATTTTCACAGATTGCATTGGCTGCTAAGATCACAGTTTATCACATAACAAGTATTCAATTCTCAAACAAGTCTACATCCCTTGTGCATGACACATAACAACATTTATAGATGTACTGTCTACTCACACAAGTTAAGTCAAGGTCCTCATTTTTGGTTAACATTAATATCATGCAACAGATAGAATTTTATAATCCAACTACCCAATATCATGTTCATCACATTTGTTTCACTGTCTGACCATTAGCCTTCACGGCGAACAATCCTTCTGACAAAGGTCTATTCTTCGCCGGGAATAAATGCGACGAAGAATCTAGTGGTTCGTCAAACACCAGACGACGAAGAACTGTATTCTTCGTGAGAATGAATGCGACGAAGTAACCCAGAGGTTCGTCAAACACTAGTCGACGAAGAACTATATTCTTCATCGAACTACGTTCTTCGTCGGGGAAGGTCCTTCGTCGCTTCATCAACAGTTACAGTTTCGTGATTGATACTAATAGTTTGATAGTTTCCCCAATCAGATCAAACGACACTTATAACCAGGATCATATACCCAATTATGAACAATCATCAACAATTCAATAGTCCGTTCAAAACATAACAGTTACAACACTCATCATTTTATTAACCACAGTTAACAACTTACCATGTGAATTATCAGGCTAACTGACAAATCATCAGTTGTAAAACCCAAATCTCTAATCACCAATCCAACCATAATTTCATATCATGAGCAATCATTTATTCTAGATTTACGATCCTATGACTGAAACCCTAGTTTTCATGTCACATCCAAACCACATTAACCATGTACATTCTCTAATCATCATCAGTTTATGTGCAACAGTTCTAGATCATCGATAATCATCAATCATACTTCTAGGTTAACTATAAATACTCACACAAGGATCATCATCACACGAAATCACGTATTGGTAATAATCCAATGAACGAAACAAGGCAGACATGATAAATCAGTGATGCTCTACGATCAGGAAGCTTCGAATGAGGGATGAGGGGTTGCCGTCAATCGTTTGATGAGAGAGGGAGAGTTAGGGTTTGATAATATTTCATGTTTTGCGAAATATTTCATAAATTAGAGGCGGTGGTGGTGGTTGATGGTTGAAGAGAAAAAGTGGGGGTTGTGGTGGGTGGTTGTTAACAGAACAGTGAGGAGTGGGGAAGAAGAAGAAGAAGGGTGGGATGGGGGTAGGGGCCACTCAATTAATAATTTATTAAAATAATACTTGTAATGACCAAATTACCCCTGAGGAAAGGACAAAACATCAGGATTTAATTTGAGGAATTTGAGCTGATTTCACTTTTGGACCAAAATGGCAACAAAACTGAAACCACAGGGACCCAGATGCAAAAGGATTGAGTTTGGACTAAAATGGCAAAACTACCCAAACCTCAGGGACCAAAATGGCAGTTTACTCTAGATAATAATATAACTGTGAAAAGGGTGTGTGGAAGGGTGTGCCTTAATACATGAAAGGGTGAAACTTTTTGAAGGGGTGTGTGTTTTGTGTTATTAAAGGGTGTGACTTTTAAACAAATGGACATAACACAAGTTGCTAATTGTATAAGGGTATATATATAATTAGGGGATGGTTCAATTGAAAACCACTTTTATTGCGAAAACTCGAAAACTAACTAAAAAAACCTAAAAAACACCCCAAAAGTTTTTTTTTTTACAATTTTTTATTAAAAAATGCTAGTTTTTATATATATAAAAAAACTTTTTTTTAAAAAAAAATTTGTAGTGCACATGTGTAATAATTCACATGTGTAGTACTATTACATATGTACACTACAATTTTTTTTTTTAATTTTTTTATATAATTTAAATAGCGAAAATTGGTATGCAAAAAAAAAAAATGGTATGTTTTTTAGGCTTTTTAGTTAGTTTTCGAGTTTTCGCGGGTTTTCATTTGAACCTTCCCCTATATAATTATTATGTAACATTGGTACTTATGTTTATTATTATCTAGGATTAGTGGGTGACGGTTATATGGTAGTTAGTTTTGAATCAATATAAAAAAACGGTTGTTCATACTCGATTCACAGCATATGTATATAACATTGATGATCATCGCTTTGATCATCACCAAGAAATTATAATATTTCCTACAAACCGTCTCTATTCATCACTTTGCTTTACCATGCTTGTTCATACTCGATTCACTGCACTTTGATCTAATCAATTACCACCAACATAGTGGTAGCAGAGCAGATTTCCAGGAACATGATCCTTTCTTTCATTGATTATCACGTTTCACTTGACATTCCTATATAATGTTTATTAAGGGATGATACAAACTGTTTTAGAGAGAGATTAGAGAGAAAAGACAAGAAGATTAGCTCACTCAACACTAACTACTTTCATTAACAACTTCTGTTTAAGTACACAATCATCAACTAACTCTTAACTACCTAACATCACTTTTGACATAACTCGCCCCTCAACTATTCATTATTTACAATACAGGCCCCTCACTTATTAGTTCCATATCAATACCCTTCCCTTCAACTGATTTTGACCACAAAATCAATAGTCAAAATGAAATTCTAGAAATTGAATCATCGTCTCCTCCAAATTTTCCCACGAGGCATCAGTAACTAACTAGTAAGTTATTCCACTTAGTCAGCACCTCCATACTCATCCGATTGTTCTTTTTCACTAATCTTTTATCAATCACGGCGGCTGGACTGTAACAAAACCTTGGTTGAACAGGTAATGGAAGGATGATCGAGTGATCACCATGAGTTAGCTTTAGCAGCGACACATGGAAGACTGGATGTAGTTGAGCTTCTTCAGGTAAATCCAGCTTATACGCCACTGTTCCCGCTTTTTCAATAATAAAAAATGGTCCAGAGTATTTAGGGCTTAGCTTGTGATGTTTGTGATTCCTTAGGGAGTTTTGCCTATAATCTTGCAATTTCAAATACACCCACTGCCCTACCTTAAATTCCTTTTCAGACCTCTTCTTATCTGCCTTTTGTTTCATCCGATTAGAAGCAATAAGCAGGTGTTTCCTCAATTCTTTAAGAGGTCGTTCCCTTTCCAAACATAACTGATCAACAGCCTCCACAGTGCAGTCTTTAGGTATATGGGGAACAAATAGTGGGGGTGGATAACCATATAGGGCTTGAAAAGGAGTGGTTTTAATGGCTGAATGGAAGTTAGTGCTATACCACCATTCTGCCAAAGATAGCCACTTGAGCCATGATGTATTGGTGCTCAAAGTCATAGCCCTTAGATAAGCCTCAATGCACCTGTTTACAACCTCAGTTTGGCCATCAGACTGAGGATGATAAGCAGTTGACATAGCTAATTGCACACCATGCATCTTAGTGTATTCTTTCCAGAAATTACTCAAGAATATAGGGTCCCAATCACTCACAATAGTCTGGGGCCACCCATGAAGCTTAAAAACATGATCCATAAACAACTAACTGAGCCACTGTCATTGCAGAATAAGGATGACTAATAGGAATAAAATGACCATACTTAGTCAATCTATCCACTACTACCATCACCGAATCCTTTAGGGCTGCAAACGAACCAAACGTTTGGCGAACAGTTCGTGAACCGTTCAGCGGGAAGTTCGTTTGTGTTCGTTCGTTTATTAAACAAACGAACACGAACAAGAAATTTTGTTCGTTTAATTAAATGAACAAACATGAACAGAGGCCCTGTTCGTTCATTTATGTTCGTGAACATTCGGTAACGTGTTCGTTTGTGTTCGATAGTTCATTTGTGTTTTTAGTTTTTATATATAATTAAATACTTCAAAATTCCGACAAATTAAATATCTAATAAGTGTCAGTGTATTATATATTCTGTTCATGAATGATTGTTTATGTTCGTTTGTTTCCATTTGTGTTCATGAACATTAGTTTGTGCTCATTTGTGTTTGTCAATGTTTGTTGCCTAAAATTAACAAACAAACACAAACGAACACGAACAAGTTCATTTCCTTAACAAACGAACACGAACATAAAATCTTGTTCGATAAGTGTTCATGAACGGTTCGCGAACACATATATTTCTTAACAAACGAACACGAACAAGGTCTTGTTCGTGTTTGTTTGGTTCGTTTGCAGCCCTAGAATCCTTTCCATTCACTTTAAGGAATCCACCAATGAAGTCCATGGATATATCAGAAAATACTGACTTTAGAATAGGCAAGGGCTGTAAAAGGCCAGGGTATGCTACATTTTCAGTTTTGACCCTTTGACAGATATCACATGTTCTGATGAACTGTTTGACTTGCTTGTGCAACCCTTTCCATTTGAACATTCCTTTTATCCTTTGAGTAGTTGCATGAACCCCTGAATGCCCCCCATTCCAGAACTGTGAGACAACTAAATGATATCCTGCTGTAACTTCACATCACTACCTATGACCACTCTATTCCCTTTCATCAACAACTGCCCATCCCATTTATACCCTGGAACAGTTTCCCCTTTGGATAATTTCTTAATCTTCTCCAAAAGCACAGGATCTTGTGACCAATAATCCTTAATTCTTTGCAATAATGAGGTATCCAAAGTAGATAATGAAATAGTCAACAATGCAGGCCCAGATACTCTAGATAAAGCATCTGCCACCTGGTTCTCCTTTCCTTCTTTATAGACTATTTCATAGTCATACCACAACAGTTTTGACAAGCAAGCATGTTGAAGAAGGGTAGTCAACTTCTGTTCCATGAGATATTTCAAACTCCTCTGATCTGTTTTTATGATGAAGTGGCCACTAGACAAATAATAGTGCCAATGTTTGACAGCATAGATAATGGCCAATAGTTCCTTCTCATACACTGAACATGCCTGCTGCCTTGATGATAGAGCTTTACTGATAAAAGCTAAAGGATGGTTGTCCTGCATTAAGACAGCACCAATGCCTAAAGCTGAAGCATCAGTTTCTAAGACAAACGTCTTATCAAAATCTGGTAATGCCAGGACAGGTGGTGAACAAACAGCCTCCTTTAACTTCTCAAAAGCTATTGTAGCTTCTTTAGTCCAAACAAAATTATCTTTTTTAAGTAAGGAAGTAAGGGGTTTAGCCAAAATACCATAGGATTTGATGAACCTTCTATAGTAGCCTGATAAACCCAAAAATCCCCTGAGTTGCTTAACATTTGTAGGAACTGGCCACTGTGCAACTGCTTCTATTTTCTTTGGATCAGTAGCAACACCATTTTTAGAGATAATGTGACCCAAATACTAAACAGTGGTACCCCCAAATTCACACTTTGACAGTTTGGCAGACAACTGACTGCTTCTCAAAACCTCTAGCACTGCTCTCAAATGTGACACATGCTGGTCCACTGACTGACTATAAATGAGTATATCATCAAAAAACACCAGCACTGATTTCCTCAAGAATTGCTTGAATGTATGATTCATCAGGGACAGAGACTGAAATGTTGCAGGAGCATTAGTTAGGCCAAAAGGCATAACTAAGAACTCAAAATGTCCCTCTTGAGTTCTAAATGTTGTTTTGTGGATATCATCTGGAAACATCCTAGTCTGATGGTACCCAGATCTCAGATCCAACTTAGAAAAGATCACAACCTTCCCCAATTCATCCAACAACTCTTCTATTAAGGGAATTGGATACTTATTTTTCACCGTAGCATGATTCAATTTCCTGTAATCTATACACATCCTCTAGGATGCATCTTTTTTCTTCACTAAAACAACTGGGGTTGCAAATGGACTAGAACTACCCTGAATCACCCCAGTATCCAGCAATTCTTTAGTCATCTTCTCAATTATGTCTTTCTGTGCAGTTTGATATCTATAAGGTTTCTGATCAATAACCATTACCTCATCCTTCAACCTTATCTTATGATCAAAAGGCCTAGCAGGTGGCAAGGTAGTAGGAACTGCAAAGACATCCTGGAATTCCTCAATTAAAGCTTTAATGGTTGGATACTCCTCACCTTTGGTAACTACTGATCTATGTTGGAACTGATCAGACTTTCCCTCTTGTTGTAAGCTAAACAATTGAGACTGCACAATTTGATTTCCCTGAAAACCCAACAGATGATCTATTAATTCAGTGGAACATAATGAAACGCTATTAGTGTTGCTACCCTTCAATTGGTACACCTTCTCATTCACTTTAAACTGCATGGTCATATCTTGAAAGTTCCATACTATATCTCCTAATGGTAACAACCATTGAACCCCCAAAACCATGTCATAATTTGCCAAAGGTAATACTAACACATCTGCTTTCATCCACAACCCTTGCATCTGCCATTACCTGAACACATCCGTCCACACATTAACTGTGACCCATTGGCTACCCCAACTTTCATGCCCTCAATATTTTGCAAAGGACAGTTTAGCTTCTTGGCCAATTTTTCATCTATAAAGTTGTGAGTGGAACCAGAATCAATCAAGATTTATAATGGTTTGGTGCCCAAATTTCCTACCACTTGCATAGTAGAGAATGAAAGAATTCCAGTGAGAGCATGGATAGAAATAAGTGGGTCATTTAATGTGGTATCTATGACTTGTTCTTGCCCCATAATGTCAACGAATAGTTCCCCTTCTTCATTCTCTTGTTGACCATCATCTTCCCCACTCCAAACTTCCAATACATACAACTGTTTATTGGGACATTTGTGAGCAGGAGTGAACTTATCATTGCACCAAAAACATTCTCCCTTGGCTCTTTTGGTTTCTATTTCTTTACTAGTGAGCCTTTTAGTAGTAAACTTTTGGTTTGTTGGTGGATTGGGTAATAAGGGCAAATGAGAAGTATTAACAGGTGGTTTAAAAGTTGACAGGGGTTTAGGGTTGGCCACAAAGTTTGATGAGGTAGGCTTAGAATTGAATGGAGTTTTGTACTGATTTTTGACTCTATCATTAGCCAACTTTTGTTTCCTGGCCAACATATAAGCTTCTTTCATAGTTTTAGGGTCAAACATACTAACTGGACCTCCTAACTCAGGTTTAAGACCCTTAATGAAGAGACTAATTGCATACTCTTCTGCAATTGTGACCCTTAACAGATTTTCATCAAACTCATCACAATATGTTTCTAAATCCCCAGTTTGAACAGTAGATGATAACAAGCCCATCGCATCTTTAAACATCTTAGTAGAAAATCTGTCTATTATAGTTCTAGCATATTCTGCCCAAGGAATACTAGCAATGGGTCTAGTCTTAGCAAAGTTATTATGCCATTTCATAGCCTTACCTTCTAAATTGATGACTGCATAACGAACCTTGTAAGCTTCTGGGGTGTCATTCACATCAAAGAAATGTTCACATTTACACACCCATTCCTCCACATCCGCTGACCTATTATACTTTGGAAATTCAATCTTTCCCAATCTGAACAGCCTATCCGTGGACCTGTTGATTATTTCTTGATTGGTTGAAGTACCAGTATCATCTGTATTGGTGTTGTTAGCCAGCTTTTCCAGCAACTTCTTGATATCAGCAAAAGTATGCTTTGTTTTCTCCATGAAAGCATCAAATTTCAATAATGAAGTTGTATGATCTTTCAATGTCTTTTCGATTTCAGCTTGACTCCGAGTTGTCATCCTGAATTTGTCAACTGAATTGATGAATCTGAATGGAATTTGGGTTAGAATTGCTCGAACAATGAACAACCCTGAGTTGAATTGAACTGAATCAATCGAACAATTGATTGATTCTGCTGAATTGAACGGATAAATCAATCGAACAATTGATTGATTTCAATGAATTGAATGCACAATCAATCAGTAATGGAGCTTCCGAGGATCGGAGAGCTCTGATACCAATGATACGAACTGTTTTAGAGAGAGATTAGAGAGAGAAGACAAGAAGATTAGCTCACTCAACACTAACTACTTACATTAACAACTTCTGTTTAAGTACACAATCATCAACTAACTCTTAACTACCTAACATCACTTTAGACATAACTCGCCCCTCAACTATTCATTATTTACAATACAGACCCCTCACTTATTAATTCCGTATCAGGGGAAGTGGGATTATAGTAGAAAACGAGATGGAATCTATAAGGATTCCAAGTGTTCTCTATACTACTGACATTGACAGGAATGTATTGAGTATCAATTACGCCTTCAAGGCTTTCATGCCATTTTTGAAGGAGATCCTTGTTCTATACG
The DNA here is from genome assembly GCF_002127325.2 of Helianthus annuus. Lineage (NCBI taxonomy): Eukaryota > Viridiplantae > Streptophyta > Magnoliopsida > Asterales > Asteraceae > Helianthus > Helianthus annuus. The sequence goes on from NC_035437.2 coordinate 166,430,483, forward strand.
ATCCATGTTTTCTGAACCATTGATATCTAGAGCCATTAAGGCCCAAAACATGGTTGATAAATCAGAATCGAAAAGGATAGAGCAAATTGTTATCAGACATGAATTAGGCGAGTCATGATCTTTATGAACATGATTACATCACATCCTACTGTGATATGTTGCGAAAAGAAATGACACCATATAAGGCAAATTGGAAAGAGTTAATTATAGATGCTTTAGATTTCAACACAATTGATCACTGAATGTCAGTACTATGTTTGTTGGAGATCCTGAATTCGCACAGGAATTCAGATTTAAGTTGTACCTTAAATTCGACAGTATGGTTAAATGGTTTCTTTATAAACACTTAAAGATCCAAGACCATCGGGTAATTCCTCCTACTCTTAAAAATGGCACCCAGTCCAATTAATGGACATGTATCTACTTGCAGTGGTGAAGCTTGAGATTCCGACCGGGGGTCGAAGACGTATATACCAAAAATTTCTATAAAACCGGGGGGTCAAAAACGTATATACACAAAAATTTCTATACGAAAACTACATACTCTCCACTAATGAGTGAAAAGTTCGAGTCGGCTGCCCCCTCCTGCCCCCCATAAAGCTATGCCCTTGTCTACTTGTGAAACGTGAAGGGGGAAATGAGAAAGTTGTATACAATTTTTGGGTTCTAATTGCTAAGGATATGGGCTTAGATTGGAACGATCGTCATATGATTAGAATGATATATGCAAGATATCTAAACGTGTTAGAATTTCACTTCATACAACACAAGGAAGAGATGAGTAAGGCTTGGAATCATGGTTGCCCAAGCAATTCTGGAGATATAGCAGCAAACAACAGGCTGGAAAATGACCAACATGATGACATTAAGAACATTGAGCATCAAGAAACTCAAGGCGCAAATAACACAGATGTGGGAACCACATCATTACAGGAGGATCTTCATAATTATGCGTTATTCATGGGTTCAACTTGGAGGGATGCTAAGAAGTTGCTAAAAAGGAAGACGTTCAACTTTGAAAGGGCCACTCAAGCCGTCTATGAAGCTAAGAAGACATTACTGCCACCACCTTTAAACAATAATTAGGTTTAAGGGGGTGGGTTAAGACTTATAAGCTCTAACTATTGTGTAACATTCGTACTTATATTTATTATTATCTAGGATTAGTGTGTGACGGTTATATGGTAGTTAGTTTTAAATAGACATCACAAAACGGTTGTGTCGGTTTGGATTGGCACCAATACTTATGAGATATACTAGAAAAATGTGTAGGTCCGGCTAGGAGGATCTAGTCGCCTAATCCTTGTATACAAACACACCTGATTGTGCGGAATCCAACCGGAGATGCAAACCGAGTTTGAACACGACAAGAACACGAGAAGGAGACCGAGACTCAATGATTAACACCAATGTATTAATACTTGAAATGGTTACAAATCAATGTTTACAAATTAATCTTTGCAAACTCTCACTAATTCACTCGGTTGGATGTTCTTTCTTGTGCACTCCTTCTCTTATCAGTGTATACTACTCTTGTCTACCCCTTGTGCACCACCGAAATCACTCTTATATTTGACCTACATTTGTGCGATTGGTTAAGGGTTCGGCCCAATGTGAGATGAAGCCCAAACATTTTGATTGGCCCAAAATTCATGTACATGCACGTACATGAATTCTCAAATATGAGTATTGTAACATATTAGTCAACAAGTGACATCATCATGACATCATCATGATGATGTCATGATGATGTGGTAGAGGGAACCGGCTCGCGGCGCTTCGTGCTTCGCGTGTCGAACTCTGGGGCGCATGACGGAGGAATGTCGTGACGTCGGGCTTGAGCCGAACCTAACCGGGTCGAACCGAACCGAGTTGAACTGAGTCAAACCGAACCGATTCGTGTCCACTTAATATGTATCAACAAACTCCCCCTTGGACGCTACTCGTGAGGTTCATCTTCCATGTCTTCCATGTCGGAGGATCTTCAAAGTCTTCACGTCTTGAAAGCAGAGAGTGTATCAACCAACTCCCCGTTTCATGTAGAGAGTGTGTTGACAAACTCCCCCTTAACATAAGCTCCTCCTTGAGTTATGCTCGTGAATGACTTGATCATTAATGCTTGAGATCCTTGTGGTGTTGATGATGGTCAGCGGCAACTCGATCATCTTCATCACTTGAGTGCCTTCACGTCGTGTCTTCATTCCGAAGCTTGTCATCGACCATGTTCTCCTTGCCTTTAGAATCTGCACATGCAAGAAATCTAAACGCGTAATGAGAACAACTGCTTGGAATATAGTTAGTATAAACAAATGACACATGTATGACCATGTCTCAATCAAACACCGTCCGACAGTTTGAAAGTTTAATAAATTTGTCAATTTTAGTTTTTAACTTTCAAAACTTGCAAATTTCGACCGTTTATGAAGATTTAGTCAATTCGGTTTTCGTTCAGGTTTCAGGTAACGAAGGCTCGAGATCCAACATCGTACGATCGAAAATAAGATAGACATAAAATCTTTTTGGCTTTTATAAAGTTTATATTAAAACACACCTAAAATCTTTTTGGTATTTTTGAATATTTGAAATGTAAAGACTGAAAGCAGTAAATAAATATTTACAGACATTCTTTTTGTGAGTTTCGAGGGAAAGAGAATCATATCAGTGTACGGTCATGCCAAAACGCTCTTGTTGTTCAGTTAGTTAACATTTAGATAAGCATCCTATAACGATTATCGGTATTGTTGTCCACGTAAACTCAACTTATCAGATGTAATCATGGCGAGGAGATACGTTAAGGTATGATTTATACTTACCGACCGGTGTTCATCCACATCACGACACATTCCCGTATCAAGGTATGCACGAGAATTCATCTTACCGGTGAGTATACCGATTATCATCTGTTTGACCGTATATGATATGAGATTCTCACTTATTTTGATTGAAAACAAGCCCTATGTGATAGAATCACTTATTGATGAGGAACTTGATTTTCAGATGCATGAGGGCACAGGAGCAAGTCCGTGAACAGGTCAGTACTTTCGTACAGCAGAGAGACGAACTTGACTCCCGGATAAATGTGATATATTATCACTTATTTTGAGGGACATGTGATTGTTGATCACTTATTGAGGTCGAATGCAATATGTACACGTATGTATGGTATCATGGAAGATCTAGACTTGCGTCCCCGTTATTTTTCGATAAAAGAAACAACCATGATACCCAGATGATAAGCAGCATAAAGACCGAATATCTCAGAACCTCGGCAATCTATCAAACGAAATTTCGGTACTAAGACCATATGCCAATGAATGGTTCCCACCTGGTCTTCAGTCGGTTTAAGATTTATATCACCCTGCACACTTTAAAATGATTGTGAGCCTACCGATACATCTTATATAGAGCTGCTTATCGTTTTTCATTTAAGGTTTAAAGAGGTTTGGATAGACCACTGATGTACTATCACTTTCTCTTTTGCTCGCCAGGAAACCCATTTTTGTTTTTCTATTGTTTTTGTGTTTTTGAAATTTTTCGATGTTTTTGAAATTTTTCGATGTTTTTGGATTTTCAAATTTTTGGATTTACTCCCCCTAAAATCAATAAACTAAGACAAATTTAAAACACAAAGGTATTTACAAAAATGATTTTCCGATGTTGGTTTTACTCTTGCTTGACCTTAATGCCGTTTACCAATAATAAACAGTCAAATCTTGATTTGTCAAATGCTTTGGTAAAAAGGTTGGCACGTTGGTCATCGGTGTGGACCTTAACAACATCGATTAGCCTTTTATCAAAGCAATCACGTATGAAGTGATATTTAATTTCGATGTGTTTGGTCTTTGAATGCTTCACAGGATTTCTAGTGATCTGTAAAGCAGCAGAATTATCAACGTAAATAGGAGTAGTTAGGAATTCAAAACTGTAGTCGCGTAATTGTTGCTGGATCCAAAGAACTTGGGAGCAACAACTTGAGGCAGCAATGTATTCAGCTTCACATGTTGATGTAGCGACACACGTCTGCTTCTTGCACTGCCATGTGACTAGGCGATTTCCCAAAAACTGACATTCAGCCGTTGTGGATTTGCCGTCGATTTTGCATCCGCCAAAATCAGAATCACTGAAAGCGATCAAGTCAAAGTTATTATCCCTAGGGTACCATAGACCGGTGTCAGGGCAACCCTTCAAATAACGAAAAATTCTTTTTACAGCTGCAAGATGTGAGGCCTTCGGGTTAACTTGATATCTGGCAAGCAGGCACGTTGGGTACATTATATCTAGCCTTGATGCTGTGAGGTACATAAGAGATCCGATCATTGCGCGGTAGTATGAGGGGCTAACAGCTTCACCCTTCAAGTCGGGAGTAATTCCGTGATTTTGCGGCAATGGGGTACCGATGGGCGTTGCATCAGACATCTGGAACCGGCTCAAGATGTCACCAACATATTTAGTCTGATGGATGAATATCCCAGACTCAGTTTGTTGCACTTGTAGGCCCAAGAAGAAAGTCATTTCCCCCATAGCACTCATCTCGAATTTATCCTGCATAATGCGCTCGAAATTCCTACACAAAACATCATTAGTAGAACCAAAAATAATATCATCAACATATACCTGTACCAGAAGAAGATCTCCATCTTGTTCTTTGATGAAAAGAGTACAGTCGATAAGCCCTCTCTGAAAACCATTCTCCAGCAGATAATTAGATAAGGTTGCGTACCAAGCTCGCGGTGCTTGATGAAGACCATAAAGAGCTTTGTTGAGCAACCAAACCCGATCGGGATGGATAGGATCTTCAAAACCTGGAGGCTGTTCGACGTACACCTCTTCTTCAACCACACCATGTAAGAATGCACTTTTGACGTCCATCTGGTAAACCTTGAATCCTTTGAATGAGGCATAAGCCAGAAAGATCCGAATTGCTTCCAGACGTGCAACAGGTGCATAGACTTCGTTGTAGTCGATCCCCTCAATCTGACGAAAACCTTGAACGACTAATCTCGCTTTGTTTCGGATAACAACTCCACGGTCATCCTTTTTGCATTTGAAAACCCAACGGGTACCAATCTTCTTGTAACCAGCAGGTTTCTCTACGAGCTTCCAGACACCTAGCTTTTGGAATTGTTGCAGTTCTTCCTGCATTGCTTCCACCCATGAGTTATCTTTCATGGCTTCTTTCCAAGTTCTTGGTTCTTCCTGTGAGACATAACACGCGAAAGACCAATCATTTTGTTGCCCGGATTCTCGAATAGCTGCATACAAGCCTGCATTGTTGTTGTTCCGCAACATGTTTCTAGTTTGAATGTCATTTTGTACATTTCCGATGATGTTTTGTTGAGCATGGGTATTATGAATCCTTGTTTCAGGATTATCTTGAACTGGAATATTTATACCCAGATTGTTGAAATTGAGATCAACAACTAAATCAATGCCCGGAATTGACGAAGAGGATGATGCAGTAGCTTCAGCTGTTCTAGGGGCAACCACTGGAGGAGTACCCTCTGAAGTACCATGAACTGCTGTTGTTGGAGCTTCTTGATCTGCATCTAGAAATTCATCATCCTCTGAAGATTCGTTCAATTCGGTTGCATCGTGAAAATCCTCATTGTCGAGAGCATTGTTGTTCACTGAAGATGGTTCTTGATTGACAAGAATCGGACGAACCACCGGTGAAACTGTTGCATTGTCACTCTCGAAAAACATCCTTGCTGCAGCATTTTCTTCAACTGCTTCAACATTGATCGAATTGAAAAAGTTATCGTACTCGAACATCCATGGCTGACCAGGACATTTGACTGGCAAAGTGTGCCTTTGTACTCTGACCTCAGACCATTCCTCAACCCTTTTAGTCTCTAGATTCCAGACTCTTAAGTTCGGGGTGGCATACCCAAGAAAGTATCCCTCAATTGCTTTTGCCCCAAACTTTCCATTAGGATCGATTATTGTGCATGGAGCTCCAAACGGTTCAAGATAAGACAAATCTGGTTTCCGTTTGTGAAGAAGCTCAAAGCAGGTCTTGTTGTGCCTTTTTACTGTAAGGACTCGGTTCAATGTGTAACATGCAGAGGCCACAGCTTCAGTCCAGAATGGAATGGGCAACTGCGACTCTACCAACATAGTCCTAGCAGTCTCGATCAATGTGCGGTTCTTACGTTCAGCGACGCCATTCTGCTGAGCAGTATAAGCTGCACTAAATTCATGAAGAATACCTTTTGAAGTGCAAAACTCCGCCATGGCATGATTTTTGAATTCAGTACCATTGTCGCTACGTATCCGCCTAACCTTCAATTTATACAAATTCTCAATCTGAATGATCAAGTTTTTGATAATATCAAAGGTTTCACTCTTGTGAGCCATGAACGCCACCCAAGTAAATCTTGAATAATCATCAGTTATCACGAGGCAATATTGATCATTCCGAATGCTTTTGTGCTTGACAGGACCGAACAAATCCATGTGCAAACGTTCTAACGGAACGGCCACCGTGTTGATTTTCTTAGTAGGATGTCGCTTCTTCGTTTGTTTTCCTATCTGGCACGAAACACAGACGTCTTGAAGATGGAGATTTTTAAGAGGAACACCATTCACCAATTCATTTGACACCAAATGATTCATTTTGCGTAAGTGAATGTGACCCATTCGTCTGTGCCAAGAGATTGAGTCTTTTTCTGTGGCTTTAGAAACGAAACAAGTTGCTTGAGCAGACGTAGTAATAGCTTGGCTCATATCAAGGACATACAGATCATTTATCCTTGGAGCAGACAAGAGAATCCATTCTTTTGGAATTTTGAAGCCGGGCTTCAGCACATAACATCCATTAGCATCAAAGTGAACTGAAAACTGCTTGTCACATATTTGAGAAACGCTAAGAAGATTGTGATCAAGCTGTTGCACAAAGTTGATCTTGTCAAAGCTGACAATCCCGTTGGATATCATTCCTTCACCCGTAATATATCCGCCCTTATCTCCAGCAAAAGCAACATAACCTCCTCTAATAGATTTGACGTCGTAGAGAAGCTTCATGTTGCCTGTCATGTGCCTGGATGCTCCACTATCAACAATCCAATGACTACTGATAGTTCCTCCTGGAACACCCTGCACATGAACTCAATTGATTAGTTGGAGATGGGGACCCAAGCCATTGTGGTCTTGGGTCTTCCATTTTCATCTACGACGATAACTTCCACCTTTTGATGATTTGGAAATTGTGTTGGTCCCCCTGATTCAGTAACCGTTTTTGGTTTCCAGGTCTGTTTTGTTTTACCAGTGTTATTCTTTAAAATTTTAACTTCATGGTTGTCTGAAGTTTTTGAATTGTCTGGTTTTACAGAAACAGATGTTTTGTTAACCACATCGGTTTTAATGGTTTTTTCAATTTTCTTGACCTGTTGGCGTTTCTGTTTCTTTTCCCTTTCTTTTACAAGGCGGGAATCTTGTTTTACAGAAACAGATCGCTTACGGTCAGTTTGGTCACGGGGAGCATCAACCTTTGCTTTCAACTTATGAAGATATGGACAATTTCGAATTATGTGTCCAATTGTATCGCATTCAAAACATGATCTTCGTTCAACAAACCCCGAAGTATCATGTGATCGTCTTGCCGATGATGATGAACTTTGTGATCCCGAGGTACTAGGTTTTGAACTGCTTGGTTCATTTCTTTTCTGAACAGTTGCTTTCTTAACAAAATCTAAGTTAGATTGGTTTTCAAATGTTTCGATTTTGTCTGTTCCCTTAGATTTCACAAAGTTCACATTTTTGTTCTTCTTTTGATTCGGCTTCTTTTGACCTTGAGCCGGTAATTTTTCTTTTGGCTTGGTGTGACTTTGCTGTTTTTGCATTGTTGGTAATTTCTTATTGCCAAATTGTTTTCGAACTTCGGCCTTTGGAATAGGAGGGCATTGTGTTACTGTAACACGCGGTCCTGTCTTTCCCAAAAACTTACTTGTCGAATTTTCAAAGACTTTACTGATTAAGGATTGATTAACATTCTTAATAGGAAAATCTTTGTCTGAATAAATTTTATCATCACCAACAAGAGTGTACAGCAAATTCACACTCTCCGACCCTTCTGCAGATGAGGACTTGATTGCAACAGTCTTAGCGGGTTTTGCAGGAGGATCACATAGAATATGATTCTCAAGAGGTATGTCCTCTTCTTTGATTTCCGCATCAGACTTTGCTGGTATAGTATCATCGGATTCATCATCAGAAGAATCAGCATCCTCAATAATAACTGGAGGATCTTGATTCAGTTCACCAGAAGACACACATGTATCTGCTGGCACGTCTGAATCTAATGATACTTCTTTCTTGTATCCAAGTCCTGTTGCAAATTCCTTAACGTCTAGAGGAACAGATGGCTCAAAGAAAGTTCTATCCTCCTCGTCAGGCATTGCATCATAATTGTGTCTCACAGGTGGTGGACATTTCTTGGAACCTATGCATGTGACATCCTGTTTTTCTTTCTAAACGTCAATGATGTGATCCAACACATAGCTAGAGCTCAAATAACTGTCTAGCTTAAGTTGGATTGCCTCACTTTCAGTTTTCACACAAGCCATTTCTTTTTGCATAATCTCAAGGCGAGTTATATACAAATTAATGTCAGTTTGTTTTCTGGAAACCATTTTTGTTAACTCGGTTTTATCTTTCTTTAATTTTTCAATTACCGACTTAAACTCCTTTTCATGGTTTTCATAAAACATGTTGGCTTCAGTGCACTTCGAAAGATCCACGGTTAACTTCTGATTGTGGATAAACGTCACATCATATTTCTCTTGCAAAGCCTCGTGTTTGCTTTGCAATTCACACCACTTTGCATTCAATAAAACATGTTTGTCTTGCAAGTCAAACAAACTAGCTTGTAAAGCATCATGTTTGCCTTGCAACTCAGACATGTTTGCCTCTAAATCAGCACAATTAACACTCATCCTAACACAATTATCATCCTAACACAATTATCACAAATAACAGCAGTGGGTTCATCGACACATACCTGACTTGATGAACTGTCGACATTAGCCATAAAGGCTGAATGGAGAGAAGACGAAGAATAAGCAGCTTGATCCACCAAAATAGATCTTCTTTGAGTTCCTGCTGCAGCTTCTTCCAAAAGCTCATCAATATCTGCATCAACTGACGCACTTGATGTTTCATACACCTGATCATCGCCTTAACTCGAGGATTCTTCATCTGAACTTCTACTGTAACCAGAAGAGTCTTCATCTTCAGAAGATTCACCACCATTGGCGGAAGATTCTCCACCACTGGCGTGATTTAAAGCCTTGACAACCTCAGCAAAACAGGCTGTTCCATCCAGAGCATCACTACTCAACTGGATTGACCAATCACAACCCTCATCTACTTGAACCACAAGTGCCTGGTTGGCATTTGATTGTCCAGCTTGGCTTTGGTTGTTGACAGGTATCAACGTACGCTCATTGTTCCTGTTCTAGTTCTGCTGGTTGCCTTGGTTCCTGAAAGGATTCTGGTTCCCATGATGTGCCAGCTTTGTGCATTCCCTTTTAAAGTGACCCCGTTCACCACAGTTGAAGCACTTCACTGCCTGTTTATCGAACCCATACTTGGTGTCTTTCTTGCTCTCCAAGCTGGTTCTGCCTGTTCTCTCCATGAAATCCTTTGCCCTCCTCACAGCACTAGCAAAAGCCCATTTGATATCCATCAAATCCATCTCTTCCTTGTCAATCTGCTGATAGTCTTCTTGTGTCAGATTAATATTCCCAATCTGACCTTCCACTAACCCACAGTACGCACTCACTAGAGTGTTAAGCAGCTCCATGTGTTCCTTTGCTACTTCCACACTGACCTTTGAAAAGCTTGAAGTGTCGAGCCGTACTGTATTTGGCTTTGATTGCTGACCAGCAGATGAAGTGTTTCCATAACACGCTTGTTGTTGAGCAGGGTTTGGATTCCCATAGAGATCAGTTGCTACAGTAGATGGTCGATAGGCTTGCTGTTGAGTAACTGGCTGTAAAGGATTCCCATACAGATCTGTTGTTGGAGCTGGCTTAACAGGAACCTGTATCGGATTGCCATATAAGTCTGTGCTCGTGACAAAAGCCGTCTGAAGAGGAGCATGAGAGACTGGTCTTGCAGAAGAGGTACTGGAGGTTCCATAATACGTCTCTGGATTCTCTGGAACTGGAACCTTCTTTGCCTTCAGAGTTTCTTCCTGATCTTTGTTCTCCAAAAGCTGCACGAAGTCGTTGATGTTTGTTGTAGCCAAAACCCCGTTGTATTTCAGAATTTCCAAGAAACTATTCCATTGGGGTGGCAATGCATCAGCAAACTTCTTTACTACCTCCACTGGAGTCGTCACAACCCCAAAATTACCCAACTCTGTAAGCAAATGATAGAACCGACTTGTCATGTCTCCCAACGATTCCTTATCCATACACGTGAAGCCATCGAATTCTTTCTTGAGTAGGTCGTGTCGCAGTTGACGTGTTGCTTCATTACCTACCCCTCTGGTCTTCAACGCATCCCACAACTTCTTCGTTGTTTTGAAACTAACAAACTGATGGTAGATATCTTTGCTTAACGCCTGAGTAAGAATGGCGTATGCTTTCTTTTCCAGATCATACGTCTTCTTTTGATCTTCAGGAAGATCGGCAAACGTAGCAGCAGATGAAGCGGCAACCTCTATCGTTTGATCAAAATCTGTGTTGAAACGTAGCCATAATTCTGTATTTTGCCCTAGCACGTAAGTGTAGAACCTATCAACCCATCCCGGATATTCGTTTAGGTGCATCAACTTTGGAGGTCGATTCAAGCTTCCGGTTTCGCTCTCGCTTAATAAAATGCTTTGAATACTGGGCGTCTGATTTGATACAAAAGCCCATTGACCGGTAGTTATAGCATTTGCTTGCGAAGAAGTAGATACGGGAGATTCGGCCCACGAGGGAGATGAAGTAGTATTCCTGTACTTTCCCTCATCTGGAGACGGAGTTCCCCACCAACTTGGATTCATTTTAACTGCTTGATGATGAATACCTAATCAACACACTTGAAACAGACGGTTACAACACTTATGTAAAATTTTTAACAATATTGACAATGTTTAACAAAATCCAAAGATGATCGTTGAATCAGATGCCCAAAGGTGGTGAAGCCCAATGGGTTAAATGTTGACCCCACTTCTTTAATGACAAAACAGCCTTGTGCAAGCCCAACTTCTATATGAAGCCCAAATCTTGTGCGAGTAGACAAGTCTTGTGCGACCGATACAAATCTTGTGCGACTAATAAAAAGGCCCAATAATTTATAACAATAATTAATAAGTCAACAAAAAACATCCCATTATCGATTGTCTTCTTTTCTTTCTTCTATACCCACCACCAACCAAAAAGAATTAAAACCCCAAAACACTTCCTCTTCTCTGCGATACCCTAACTCAAAACCCCAAATAGAAAATCGTAGCATACAACCGCTAATTCATCATCTACCGATTCAAGTTCTAACAATCTCCTGTATAATCTAATCTCATTCTTGTTCGTCAAATACCCCCTTTTACTTCAGATTTAAGACAAACAAAACAACAAAGGTCTGGTGGTGGAAGGTGATGGTGAAAGACAGTGGGTGAAGATGTAGGTGTTATGTTGTTTGACAAAGATGGAGGTGACGAAATCTGGTATTTGAAGTGTGTATTTGGCGAAATTTGGTGTTTGACGAAATCCAAATGAATGATTGGTTTGACGAAATTTGGTGTTTAGTGACTCGACGAAAACTGAATGATATGAAATTGATCGACGAAAGTGACTATGATTTAAATAATGGCGACGAAACTGAATTGAATAAGTGAACGACGAAACCGGATTCTGATCAACGAAACTGTTTGTTATGTTTTGGATGACGAAACAGGTGTGAGGTTGGCGATGAAACAGAATTGAAGATCTGGTCCGACGAAACTGATGTTCTGAGTGACGAAACTGATTTGAGTGGATAAGGTCTGGAGTTGGTAGTAGGTGAGATATTTTTGAGGCCTTATCTTTCTACTGACACAAGACCACAATTTTCAAACTTCACACAACTGTTGATCACAATTTTCAAGTAACAACCATCATTTCTATGTCACAAATGTCAAACAATTATATTTTAACCACAAACACTTTAATTCAAATAAGAAACGGATCAAACACTCATATATTATGAAGAACACTTTGAAGTTTACTGAAGAACACGATGAATATTTGAAGACTCCAGTCACCTAAAAAATTTCCAAAACACGATTTTGCTTAAAACTTTCAACAAAAACCAAATCCTAATTTGTAAACAGTCAAACAAACAAGGTTTTTGAACAAACTTTTAGCAAAAACAATGATTTAAGCACTGATTTTAGTGACTTTTTCAGAGAAAAAAAAATATAAACTTTCAAGAACACTTTTTCAGAAAATCATAAAAAAACAGTTTCAAACTTGATAAAAACCCAAATATGTTTGGTTTTAAACAAGGATTAGGCCAAGGCTCTGATACCAATTGTAGGTCCCGTTTTTCCGGTGGATCGATAACGTAAACCTATCCTTGTTTATCACAAACACGGTAACGGGTGCGGAATCCCCATGACGGTGCAAACCAAACAAAGTGTAAAATAAGAACACGTAACCAAAAGATTCAATATCTATTGATCAGTGATGAGTACAACCCGAAACGTATACAAACAATGTTTACAGAGTTTCACTAAGTCTCACAGGTCTCTCATACTTCACACAGAAACAGTGAGGAGTATTTATACTAGAGACAGACACAGATATGACGAAACACAAATAACTCTCGGCGAAACACATAAAGTCGACGAAACAGAAGTGTTTCGTCGACAACCATTTCATATCCAACTTTTGTTTCGTCGATACTGATTTAGCCCAAAACAAAGTCAAAGCCCAGCTTGCAAGTCTTCGGCCCAGATGTATGTGATTGGCCCAAAGCAAAAGTCCATGCATTCTTTACGTACATCAATCCTTGAAATGCAAATTTTGTAAAGATTAGTCAACCATGACATCATCATGACATCACAATGATGATGTCATTGTGATGTGTCACCGGGATTTGGTCCGCGGCTCTCCGTGCTTCGCGTGTCGAACTCTGGAGCGCACGACGGAGGAATGTCGTGATGTCGGGCTTGAGCCGGACCTAACCGTGTCGAAACCAAGTCGAACCGAGCCGAGTCGAACCGAGCCGAGTCTCGTCCACACAAAGTGTATCAACAAAAAATGTATATAACATTCTCCATAGCTCAATAAACCTAGGTATGGCAATCGAACTCGATGTGTATATCCGGAACCCGACACATTTGGGACGGGTTTGGATTCGGGTAATTGGGTATCGGACCGAGTTTAGGCTTAGTTTTTATTTTTTCTGTGGGTTTGGGACGAATTTGAGATTTGATGATCCAACCCATTTACCGAACCCAATTACCCGATAAAGTGTACCCATTTACCTGATGGTACGTATACCCAGTTAAAAAACTTGAAACATTTATATAAATAATTGATTCTAGAAAACTTTAATACAATTTATAAAATACCGGTTACTTTATAGCTTAATCGTTAAAAACAAATATTCTATTGAACTGGAATAAGATCTGTTACTTTACAGCTTATTTCCTAAAAATATATATTGTATTGAACTAGAATAAGATCTGAATTTCATTTGAAGAAAGACTTTACGTTAAACACCAATAGTCAATACAAAGTTTTTTTGGGCTTGTGATGTGGTTCCATAGCCCCACGATAGTCTAAAATTAAATCAACTGGAAAGATTTTAAAAACAATTATCATATTTCTTGCATATTAGATGTCTTTTAGGCATAATTTGTATATTTTTGTTTGATTATATATGAAACACGCAAGCAATAATATTGTATCCATGGTATTGTCATATATTCATTCATTAATATACATTGTGTTTAATATCAGTATGTTGTTCTTTATTAAATGCACAATTAAACTAAGGAATTTCATTTTTATCATTTCTTATATTTAGGAAACATTTGATTAATAGTAACTCGTTAGATATCAGCCAGTTTTGCGTGAGGGATAGCAACAGGTACCCGAAACCCGCGGGTATGCCCGATACCCGACTCGTAATTACCCGGTATATACACAACGGGTTTGGGTCCGGATATAGGACAAGCTTTTATAATCGGGTATGGGGTTGGGATTACCTAAACCCGTCCCAAACCTGAACCATTGTCGTCCCTATTTATAAACCATATAAACGCTGAAACTGTGATTTTTTAGTTATACTATCAATGGGAAAATGAGTTGATTGAACAAGTTCGATCTTGCTGGTTGAAGTTTATGGAGAGAAAAAAACATGGATGTATTAAGTAGGGCTTGTGAGAGTGCCAAGGCCGTTGCAAGCAATGCATGTGTAGTAGTTGGATATGATTTATTTGTTATTATTCCATACAAGCCACGATGGATGGGGGCTCAAATTTGGGAAACCCTAATTCAATTTTGGAATACAAAAGAGTGGAAAGATAAGTCTTCTCAGAACAAAGATAATAGAGGGAAATCAACCGGGGGCAAACATACTCTCGGCTCACAAACCTATGCTACACTTAAACAAAAATGGTAGGATATGTTGGTTTGTCTCTTTTTGTTAAACGTAGCATGCAAATATTAACTTCCAAATACGACCTTTGTAGGATAAGCAACTTGGGTGCGCACCTACTGTAGATGAATTTTGGATGCAATCACATGGGAAGAAGGGGACAAGACCTTTGGATATATTGTTAAGTTGTAGAGGAGGTGAGGGTTCACAAACGACCGACGGTTTGGATGAAATCGATCTATCAAGCACTATTAAATGAGTTGACACTAGGGCAGAGGATTCTCTTGTAAGCTTCTTTACTTTTAAAAGCTATGTTATAAATAGAGATATATGAACACTTTTATGTATTAAGAAGTTATTTTGTTTTTGTATATTATAGAAATCATATAAGAAATATGTTAAGGATAAATATGGAGATGATGCTAGCAAACGACCGTTAATTGATGAAGATTCATGGATACAAGCGGGTGGGGAAAAGAAAAAAGGCAGAATATATGGTTTTAACGATATCAATGATCCGCATCTTTTAATGACGTGTACACCGTCAACACTGGTTACTACTTCAAGAAGTGAAGAGATATGTGTATTCTATTTTAGTCGAGCTTTTCATTTATTCCTAAGTTATATAATGGGTTATAACAGCTATTAGTAAGTCATATCTAAAAGGTCATGCTCAAATTGGATAGTTTTTGCTTGATACGAGTCATAATAAGTATAAACTGAATACATTTTTAAGTATAAACTGAATATATTTGTTTGCAATGGGTCATAACCGACCGTATGAAGAAATTCACACTATTATTACGTTATTTATTTAGCGAATGTATTAATTAGTTTTGTATTCCATCACGTCTCTATCAAATTTTATAAAATCAATGGTGTGCTTAGCATTAAAGGATATGTAAACAAATGTGTATGGAGTATTGCAGTCGAGGAAAGCCTCTTGGCTAATTGCAGTCTGGAGGAACTTTAGAACATTTTCCTTCAAAGCTCGTTTATTGGAATTTAATTGACTTATAAACTATATTCGCAGTTGTTTTTAACAATTATATAGCTTATTTACTTACAAGGATGTTGAAAATCACAAACACTATGAAATTCGGGTATTAACTCTAAATTGTTTTTATGGTTGAAATACTTTGTTTACACGAGAATTTGCACTTATAAAACGAAACTAAATGTGTTACTAGGGTAGGAATGTTATTATGTTGCACACGGTGAATTACTTACCCACTTCCATACACCCTACCAAACACTCCTAAGCGTTGCAAAAGTTCAAAGAAAGAAACTTGTCAAGAATAATTGCTATATAGAAACTCACACTAATGTTAATTTTAGCAATGTTGTACTAATTAGTTTATAGTTCATCACATCTATATAAAATTCTATAAAAGTAATGTTATGCTTGACATAAAAGATGCATCATTAACAATAGAAGATATGTAAGCAAATGTGTATGGTGATCTCTTTCTCAATTGCTTGAGTACATAGTCATCAAGGAATGCCTCTCGGCTGTGCTGGCAGACATAGTTATTCAACTTTCTTTGAAGCTCGACTTGTAGGAATGTAATTGACTTATAGTTTATCACCATTTTTATCAACTACAGATTAAACTTCTTGATTTTCAAGGATATTGAAGATGACAAACAATCAAATGAAGATTTCGGTATTACCTCTAAGTTGTGGTGCTTTTGATTGAAATAGTTTGGTTCCATCAGAATTTCAGCTTATTAAAGGAAAGTAAGCATGATATTAGGGCAAGAATATGTTATCCAGTTGCAGTTGATGAATTACTTTCACATTCTCTTACACCTTATCAAACACCCAAGCTCTTCAAAATCTAAGGGAAAAAACAATACAATACAATACAATACAATACAATACAATACAATACAATACAATACAATACAATACAATACAATACAATACAATACAATACAATACAATACAATACAATACAATACAATACAATACAACACAATACAATACAATACAATACAATACAATACAATACAATACAATACAATACAATACAATACAATACAATACAATACAATACAATACAATACAATACAATACAATACAATACAATACAATACAATACAATACAATACAATACAATACAATACAATACAATACAATACAATACACTTTATTTACTAGTATGAGTTACAATATTTGTTTTGTTGAATCATAGTGCTTAGTTTTGGTTCGTGACTCTAATTTGTATCGCATAATATTCAATGTATGTAACATATTGCTTAATTGTGCTAGTTATCCAGCTTTCAATTCTTTTTAATTGCACAATTAATAAAAAATATAATGCAATGTGATCTCCTGCTAATAAACTTTCTACAAAGGCTCCTAATTGTAAAAAGTGTAAGAAAGATTTATAGAGTGACAAGTGTCCAATAACCTAAAATTAAACCCACTACATCACCACCCAAAACCTAAACACCCACCCCCACCCCACCCCACCACCACCCAAAAACCTAACCTCCCCACCCCCCTCCCCCCCAAAAAAAAATATACCTCACCAAAAAAAACCCTAAAAAACCGGAGACTTGTATTTGTGTACTTTCCACTATCTGGAGCCGGTGTACCCCACCATGAGGGAGTTGAACCTGTACTTGTATATTTTCCACTATCTGGAGCCGGAGTTCCCCACCTACTTGGGTTCATGTTTGATAAGAAGAATGAATTCTATGTTAATATTTCGAATGATAACAACCAGCCGAAGGATCCCTGATCGAAAGACCTGAAAAACACAAACTAGTTAAACCTAAACAGACCAAGATCGAAGGATCAACACTTGTTCGAAGGATCAACAGTGTTCGAAAGATCACTGTTGAATTTCGAACAATGATTTCGAAAGATTCACAATTGAAAGATCCTTATCTTTCGAATATATATCCTTCGAAAGGATTCCCTGGATCGAAGGATAAGTCTCAGACTTCGAAGGATGTTCGAAAGATGATTATCTATCGAACTTCCTTTGATCGAAAGATGATCTTTCGACTTCGAAGGATATCCTTCGATCTCTACTGACACAGTTGACAAAGAGTGACAGGTTGGTGAAAAGGTGATGGGTTGGTAGAAAGCTTTCGGCAGAAAGTATGTTCAGACCATACTTTCACCAAACCAGGATTTGACCAATAAAATATTGCTTAAAATGGAAAGATCTTATCCAGAAACCGGTCACCAGAGTAAGCCGGAATATGGCCGGAAATGACCAAAAGTCTTAAAAACAAAATTTTAAGTTACCCAACCCGACCTTTAACACACCCGGTTAGTTTAGAACACGTTTTTATGTCAAGAAATGCGAGAAAAACACTAAAAACGGGTGCTAAACCATGTGAGTTTTGTCCAAACACTCCAAAGTCTTGTATAAACTCGGTTTTTAACAAGGAAAAGAGCCACGGCTCTGATACCACTTGTAGGTCCCTCGGAGGATGAGGTTAAAACCTTATCCTTGTTATGCTTAACACACTAGCAAGTGCGGAATCCAAGCTAGAGTGTAAACCGAGATGAAACAAGCACAAACACGACACACAATCTTCACCGATTAACACCACTTGTATTAATACGTATGAAAGGTTCGGTTACAAGCTCAATGTTTACAAATCTATTTTGCAAACTCTCTAAGTGTGTGTGTGTTCTCAGCTCTCTCTGCTTGCTTGCCCCCCTTATGAAGTGAACACATTACATGGGTATATATACCCAACACAGATCGTCTGGTCGAAGGATCAGATAGACTGATCGAAAGATCATCTATCGATCTGAAACCTGTCGAAGGATCCACATATACCTCGAAGGATAATCTATCGAGGTCCATCAACATCCATCGAAGGTTCATCTTTCGAGCTCATCGAAGGATCTAAACTATCCTTTGATGACTCATCCTTCGACACAAACACGTTACAATCATGTACTAACTGTTTGTCCAAGTCAAACCAGGAGGATGGTTGACTTGGCCAAACTTACAGGACTAACAAAGGACATCGTTTTATATCGTGACAAAATACAGACAAAGTACAGACACAAGTGCACCAACACTGATTTTGACGAAATGGAGATTGTGTTACGTTGAATGTGTGTTTCGTCGAAAAAGGTGACATAGGGGTTGGTAGACTTTTTCAAATTGACCTTATCCTGACACACACAGACTGCTTTCGGCTACACCATTCCCTATTCTACCAACCAGTAAGGCTTAACAATATTATAATCAACTCACAATTACCAACACACAAACAAGTTTCACAATTACTTTTCAAGGATCAAAAAGTGTATTTAAGAAGAACAACTTGAAGATTGCATGAATATATGAAGAACGCAGTGAAACACTTTGAATTTTCCGGTAAAAATACGAGTTTTCCGGTCACCTGAAACTTTCCGAAAACACTATTTTGCTAAAAATGTTTAATAAAAACCCATAACTAACATGTAAACATCAGAAAGAACAAGGTTTTTGATAAAACTTTTGAGCAAAACAACCAAGATCTAACAGATTTTAGCCACTTTTTCAAAAGAAAAATATGAACTTTTCAAGAACAAACTTGGTAAAAATCGAAACTTGTTTGGTTTTAAACAAGGATTAGAGCCAATGCTCTGATACCAATTGTAGGTCCCTAAATCGGAGGATCGATTTTCACTACCGAATCCTTGTTTATCAAGAACACAGTAACGGGTGCGGAATCCCCGTGACGGTGCAAACCAAACAAAGTGTAAAATAATAACACGCGTAACCAAAAGATTCAATATCTATTGATTAGGGATGAGAACAGATACAAACATATACAAATGGTATGTTTGGCATGGAGCTTTTAGGGGCTTTTAGGAGCTTCTAGCTTTAAGCTTTTAAGAAAAAGCTCCTACTTAATAAAAAGTCTTGTTTGGTTGAAGGAGCTTTAAGCTTTTAGGTTAGGAGCTTTAAGCTTTTGGTTGAACGCTACTACTAGTAGCGTTTAGAAGGAGCTACAAGCTTTTAGGGAAAAATGACTATTTTAACCTCTCAAAATAAGAAACTTTTTAATGCACCAACTTTCTAAATTTTTAGTTATGTCCATTTTGGTAATTTTATTTATTTTATTAAAAGCTCCAGCTACTCTACCAAACACCAAATATATCTAAAAAGCTACAGCTACTAGCTACCAGCTACAGCTACCAGCTTCCAGCCACCAGCTACCAGCTTCCAGCTTTCAGCTACCAGCCACCAGCTACTTTTGCCAAACATACCCAAACAATGTTTATAGACTCTCTCTCTAAGTCTCACACAACTCTCTTGTCTCGTCCAAGTTTCACACAGAAACTATGAGACCTATATATACTAGACACAGACACCCACTTGACGAAACACAAATAACCCTCGACGAAACACACAAAGTCGACGAAACACATTCTATTTCGTCGACATACAATTTAATTCCATTCTATTCGTCAAGTGTAGAAGCCCAAAACAAGTCAAAGCCCAATGTAGAGTCTCGGCCCAAAACAAATTTGACGAAACAAATGTGTTTCGTCAAGGACTTAGTTTGTTTGACTTTTGCACTTTATGACATCATCATGACATCACAGAGATGATGTCATGGTGATGTGCCACCTGGGACTTGTTCGCGGCTCTCCGTGCTTCGCGTGTCGAGCTCTGGGGCACACGACGGAGGAATGTCGTGACGTCGGGCTTGAGCCGGACCTAACCGTGTCGAAACCAAGTCGTACCGAGCCGAGTCGAACCGAGCCGAGTCGCGTCCACACAAAGTGTATCAACCCCTACGTATATCAACGCATCCATTTTTTGGTGATAGTTAGTCAATAATTATGAGCTTTCCAGTGGTGCAATTCTTAATGTTTCCTAAATTTTATGTAACATTTATTTGAAGCCAACATTGTATAATGTAATGCGATGTAATATTCTATAATGTGATGCAATATGATATGATCTAATATTATATGTTCTGATATGATGTAATATAGTATATGTCTCGGGCAAGACTCGAATCCATAACCTTCCAATTCGAAAATCATAGGGCTACCACTCAACTAGAAGACTGGACAGTGAAACTTGATTTGCCAAAAGTACTTGCAGGATGTTTTATCCACCTACAGAAAGACAATAAGGTGAAAAAATAGGACATAAAATTACTACTTAAAGATATGAACAATAAGATTTGTAGAAATAAACAAATGGGAGGGGGTAGAATGAAAAAATGTTCGGTACACCCTTGTAAAACTTTCTAGGGTAACTGGACTATAAAACCCTACCATCCCCTCTTATTCGTTTGTCAGATTTATAATATTCACACAGCCGTCAGACTATAACAGATGGCTGCTTCTTCGTCATCTGTGATTGATCAAGTCAGGCCTCCCGATATGCCAAATTCATTGGTGAGTGGTTTTTGATCTTAAATACTTTCTCTTTTTATCTGTTTACGAGTAGTCGTATTGTGATCAAAACTCGTTCTGGTTTTATTTCATGACTTAGAATGGGTATCATCATGCAGGGTGTTGAAGAACAATCGTTGACTGTTTATGGGATTTCGGAAGACAATATCATCACAGGTAACTTTTAATCAATTAAGTTGTGTATTCATCTTTACTAACTACTCCTTAGATCTATTGCAAATGAAGGACGTTTTCTTTTTTAGATTTTAAGAAAAGCTTGAACTAATATGTTATTTCATTTTTAGGGCCTTGGGTCTTCATCTCATCGTGCTCATGTGATTAGTCTGAGATTCCATTGTTGCCGTATGCAAAGGACTCTCGGCTTCTAAATGGCACAGTAAGGTTTCAAGACCTGCATCAAAGTGCTTAAGAAGTAAAGACCAAGTTAGAGACTTTGGAGGAGCAGGAGTCCTAATGCCCTGCAAAGGTGCAAATCAAAACGTTGATGAAGTTTTTCTCACACTTTACGAGGAGTCTCACACAAATGAATCACAACAGCTGCAACGACGTTTTTCTAAGTTTTAGTGTATTAGCAAGCTCATAAATGAATCCTGAAGATTATTTATAAAAGTTGTAGTTATCTTTTTTTTTTTTTTTTGTATGAAAGATGTTTTTGTATCTTTGTGGATTAAGGATTTATGATAGTTTTTTTAATCGTCAGATTGGTAACGGAAAAAGCTAATTATCTACTCTTTTTTATGATTAATTTTTACCTTTTAGTTTAGTTTTGTAATGGCATTTTCAATTTGTGTTCATATTAGTTTTGAAGAGTTCAAATGTAATTTAATTTAAAAAAAAAATACATTTTAGTAAAAAACTGAAACAAATTGAACTCTCAAAATTTTAAAAAGCTAAAGATAAATATAAAAACTGAAACCAAATTAATTTACTATCAGGAAGCAATTTTTTTAATCCTAAAACAAAAAAAAAAAAAAAAACTTACATAAAAAATTAGTTATAATTGCTTTGTCTACCACTAGATGTTAAATGCCAAAAGTAATGAATGACTGTCAATGATTCATTTTTTTTTTTAATTTCATAATACATATAATGTTTAACGTGTTACACCCCTGTTTTCAATGGGTCAGATTTGCAGTACACGTGACCGATTGTTAACCGAATTTATATGCCGCTAAAATTAAAGGTTAATACTATCAAAGTAAACAAAGTTTGCTGATGCTGCTTCACAACTGATGTTTGATCATCATTTACAACGAATTTTGTTCATTGCCATTTGCTGCTAAAAATAAAGAACCTAAATAGGTCTTCATGTAGTAAGTGATTATGTTTGACTATTGTAACCCATAGCTTAGTATCATTTGCATTGAATTGAAATTTAGAATATGCTACATCTGTTCTCATGAACTTACTCTGCAGTGGCTTGCAAAAACAGTAATGTTCCCTACCTCACAGAAGTCATATTCATTGAGATAAAATAGCCTTAGGTCTTTGAACAAAAATGCCATATCCCTTCTTAACTGCAACGACCCACTCTGTGCTTTTGATATAGCTACTAAATCCATGTTTTGAGCAAGCAATTCAATAATATACCATCATCAGAATCAACACAATGTGATCTAAAATATTCTTGCAAACCCAACTTCAGCACACTACAGATTCAACAGCGTAGCTGTTGACCTGATTATTTGCGTTACGAACAAATGCTTCTCAGCCATATTTTGCAACTGTTAATCAGTAATGAAATTGCTGTTGCTGAGAAGTTTTACGACGGCTACTGATGCGTTAGCCATGCTGCTCGGTCAAATCTCTTTCTTCGAACTCCTTGCTATCTATTACAGCAGTATCACCATTGGATTCACTTGCAGCAGCAATTACAACATTACCTTAAAGATTGTCTTTACTTACCTCATCACTTGTGTCTAATTCTTCTTTTTTCGCCATTACCTCAACTTTCACAGAAGTTAAAACCCTAGTTTCAATCAAAGCATTACAATCTTCACCCGAACATGCAACTTCTTGCTTGTTCACCACAACCCCATCTTTTTCTTTTAAATATTTCTCCATTTCTTCCCTCTTTTGTGTTGAATGTTGAGTTGCAGAAAAAGGCGACAGTGAATTTTATGGGAAAAAATAGCAGGAAGAAATGGAGAAATATTTAAGATGAAAAAGATGGCGTTGTGGTGCAACAGGAAGGACGTTGTACGTCCAGGTGAAAATTGTAAAGCTTTGATTGAAACTAGGGTTTTCATCTTCTGTGAAAGTTAAGGTGATGGTGCATAAAGAAGAATTATACGTAAGTGATGAGGTGAGTAAAGATGATAAGGTAATGCTGAATTTCTGCTGCAAGTGGATCCATTGGTGAAACTACTGTAGTAGAGTTGTAAAAGTCCCGCCTAGGCTCCGAGTACTCGCTACAAGGTAGGCTGTCGAGGCACGAGTATTCTTCTCCCAGGCCAATTACTCCCCGAGTACTCGCTACAAGGTAGGCTGCCGAGGCACGAGTACTCTTCTCCCAGGCCAATTACTCCCCGAGTAATCTCCGCCTAAGCCGAGTACTTCCCGAGTACTCCCGAATCCGACTAGGGGCGCCTAGCGACTTTTGCAACCATGGTAGATAGAGTAAAATAGATTGAAGGAAAAGCCACAAGTGAAGGAAGACTTGTATCACAATCAAATGATCAGCAGATCAGGCAATAATTAATCTATTAAATATAGTGTAAAATGTCATTTTGGTCCCTGAGGTTTCGCTACTTTCGTCCAAAGGTTTGTTTTTACGCATCAGGATCCAAAAAGTTTAAAATCTTGCCATTTTCATCCGACTTGTTAACTCTTTCCATTTTTCTCCCTTAATTCATGGGAATTTTTGTCTTTTTTGTTACCTAAAAGGGGTATTTCCTTGAATGCCTGTACATTATGCTAAACTCTTGCACATAAAGTGAAAAATTTAATGTTTTTTCAATCGCCTCATGAAGAACAAAAAGGAGCCGAGGAAAGCCTCATTTACTTCGACTAATAAGAATGTAATTGAATTATATAGTATATTCACTACTTCTATCATTTATATAGCTTCTTGGTATTCAAAGATGTTGAAGATGACAAATAGTATGAGAAACAATTGAAGATTTTGGTATTAACTCTAAGTTGTTATTTTTGGTTGAAACACGTTCTTTCGATGAGAATTTCAGCTTATAAAGGTAATTAAATGTGTTATTAGGGTAAGAATATGCTATTATGTTGAACTCCGTAAATTAGTTTACCATTCCTGTACATCTTACCAAACACTTCTTTGTGCTTCAAAACATTGAAGAAAGGAATCCTAATAAATATGAAGAAACTCACACGATTGTTACAATATTTCTTTAGCGAATGTCTCTATCAAATTTTATAAAATCAATGGTGTGCTTAGCATTAAAGGATATGTAAACAAATGTGTATGGAGTATTCCTTTTCATTCGCCTCAGGAAGAAAAAAAATCAGTCTAGGAAAGCCTCTTGGCTAATTGTAGTATGGAGGAACTATAAAACATTTTTCAAAGCTCGTTTTATTGGAATTTAATTGACTTATAATGTATATTCACGGTTCTTTTTACCAATTATATAGCTTCTTTACTTACAGGAAGGAATGTTGAAATGAATGTTGAAGATGACAAACACTATGAAATTCTTGTATCAACTTTAAGTTGTTTTTTTGGTTGAAATACTTTGTTTACACGGGAATTTGCACTTATAAAAGGAAACTAAATATGTTATTAGGGTAGGAATATGTTATTATGTTGCACGCGGTGAATTACTTACCCACTTCCATACACCCTACCAAACACTCGTATCGTTGCATAAGTTCAAAGAAAGGAACTCTTCAAGAATAATTGCTATATAGAAACTCACACTATTGTTACATTATTATTTTGGCAATGTTGTACTAATTACATTGTAGTTCATCATGTCTATATAAAATTCTATAAAACCAATGTTATGCTTGACATAAAAGATGTATCATTAACAATAGAAGATATGTATACAAATGCGTACGGTGATCTCTTTCTCAATTGCTTGAGTACATAAGTAATGAAGTAATGCCTCTACTGGCCAACATAATTATACAACTTTCTTCGAAGCTCAGCTTATAGGAATGTAATTGACTTATAGTTTATCACCATTTTTATCAACTATAGATTAAGCTTCTTGATTTTCTAGGATATTGAAGATGACAAACACTATAAGAAACAAATGAAGATTTTGGTATTAACTCTAAGTTGTAGCTCTTTTGATTGAAATAGTTTGGTTCCACCATAATTTCCACTTATTAAAGAAAAGTAAACATTTTATTAGGGCAAGAATATTTTATCCTGTTGCGCAGTGGATGAATTACTTTCACATTCTCCTACACCTTATCAAACACCTAAGCTCTTCAAAATCTAAAAAGAAAAAAAAAACGAATTCAAGACACATTTTTATATAGAAACTCACTATGATGTTAACCTATTTCTTTATTGATGTTTTACTAATT
Organism: Helianthus annuus; assembly: GCF_002127325.2. NCBI lineage: Eukaryota > Viridiplantae > Streptophyta > Magnoliopsida > Asterales > Asteraceae > Helianthus > Helianthus annuus. The sequence goes on from NC_035437.2 coordinate 166,455,962, forward strand.
ACCTTTTTCGATCACCACTTCTCAATAATGATTTAACGTGTGAAACTTGTTGGTGCACTTGTGTCTGTACTTTGTCTGTATTCGGTCACGATGTAAACGATGTCCTTGTTAGTCATGTAAGTTTGACCAAGTCAACTGTCCTCCTAGTTTGACTTGGCCAAACAGTTAGTTTATGAATGTAACATGTCTGGTTCGAAGGATATCTCATCGAAGGATAGTTAGATCCTTCGATGAGCTCGAAAGTTGAACCTTCGATGGATGGACCTCGATAGATAGTCATTCGAGGTCACTGTGAACCCTTCGATGGATGTCTAATCGAAAGATGATCTTTCGATCAGTATTCCTGATCCTTCAACAGGTTCAACATCGATAGATGATCCTTCGTGACATCTATCGGATCCTTCGGTCAGACCTGCTGTGCTGGGTATATATATACCCATGCAGTGTGTGTTAGTAAGTAGACAGACTAAGAGAGATAGATGCACATAGAAGGATAGAGAGAAAGTTGAGAGCATTCTGTCCGAAACACACACACACACTTTGAGAGTTTGCAAAACACATTTGTAAACATTGTGCTTGTAACCGGAACCTTCATTCGTATTAATACAAGTGGTGTTAATCGGTGAACCTTTGTGTGTTTGTGTTTATACTTGTTTCATCTCGGTTTGCTTGCTAGCTTGGATTCCGCACTCGCTAGTGGGTTTGTATAACAAGGTTTAGGTTCGTCATCCTCCGAGAGGGACCTACAAGTGGTATCAGAGCCGTGGCTCTTTACCTTGTTTAAAACCGGGTTTGTTCAAGTTCTTGGTGTGTTTGGACACTTGGTTTAGCACCCGTTTTTGGTGGTTTTCCTGCATCTTTAAACTGAAAAACGCGTTCTAAACCTTTCGGGAGTGTTCAAGGTTGGGTTGGGAAACTTAAAACTTGTTTTTAAGGAACTTTGTAATTTCCGGCCAAATTCCGGTCATTATTCCGGTGACTGTTTTCTGGATAGGGTTGTCCATTTTGGGTAACATTTTCAAAGTTGGTGAAAAGTTGTGTCTGCACATACCTTCTGCCGAAAGTTGTGCACCAACCCATCACCTTTCCCACCTACCCGTCAACTTCGTGTCAGTGTGTCAGAAGCATTCGAAAGATATCCTTCGACATCGAAAGACCATCTTTCGATCAAAGACAGCTCGATAGATAAGCATCTTTCGAGTAGTCTTTCGAAGTCTAAGCATTATCTTTCGTTCTTGGAATCTTTTCGAAGGATACATCGTTCGAGCTACTGTTATTCTTCGAAAGATAAGGATTTATCTCGAAAGATAAGGATCTTTCACTGTGAATCTTTCGAGACCAGAGTCGAAAGATAAGGATCTTTCATTGTGAATCTTTCGAAATAATTGCTCGAAAGATAAGGATCTTTCAAACTGTGAATCTTTCGAAGTCTTTCGAAGTCTTTGCTCGAAACTCAACAGTGATCGTTCGAACACTGTTGATCATTCGAACAAGTCTTGATCCTTCGAACAAGTCTTGATCTTTCAATTCTTGTCTGTTTGAATTTAACAGTTTGTGTTTGTGTAGATCTTCAATTAGTATTTCACCAAAATGAGTTGTACAAGTCCTTGGGATTGGAGTTTGGACTCACAATCTAGTCAAGAACTAACTTCTGCTGCAGCTTGGGCGAAAAGTATGTTTCCACCGCCATCAATCAGTTCAAGTCAATGGGCTTTGGTATCCAATCAAAGTCGAAGCATTCAAAACCTTTTGATTAGTGAAAGCGAAACGGGCAGCAACAAGCGTCCACCAAAGTTGAATCATATGAACGACTTTCCATCATGGAAAAACCGCTTTCACACGTATGTTCAAGGGCAAAGCACCGATCTTTGGACGTGTTTCATCAATGCATTCAATGCTAATCTGGAGGTTGCTGCGTCCACTTCAGAAGGTTATGCTAACATGCTGGAAAATGACAAGAAGGCTTATGAATTGGAGAAAAAGGCCTTTGCTACACTTACACAAGCACTCAACAAAGATATCTATCATCAGTTCTCCTACTGCAAGACCACGAAAACATTGTGGGATGCCTTAGTTGCTAGAGGAGAAGGCAATGCAGCTACTCGAAAGTCTCGTCATGATTTGTTGAAGAAAGAGTTTGAATCGTTTCAATTTTTGGAAAACGAAACTCTAAATGATATGACAACACGGTTCTATCATCTGATTAGTGAAATGTGTGCTTATGGGGTTGTATCTACTCAACAAGACATGGTGAATAGGTTTGCTGACGCTTTACCTCCAAAGTGGAGTTCTTTTATTGAGCTGTTGAAGCACACTGGAACTCTAGACACGGTTAACATCTACGAGTTCATTCAGAAGCTGGAACATAAAAATGATGAAGAAATCAGAAAAGCAAAGCGAGCTCCCGCTCCTCAGAATACAGAGATGTACCTTCCAGGCTTCGATGCTTTGGCAAGATCCGCTGCAGCTCAGCAACAGCAACCTAAACTGCAAACTGCATTTGTGTCCAACACAAGTTCTCTTTCGTTTCCTCAATCAACTGCTGCTCCGGCTTTTGATCCGAGGTCATACATTCCTGTCCCAACACAGCCACAAGTCCAATCTCCACAACAACAACAGCAGGCTCACTATACAAGCAATCCTCAACCTCAAAACCCTAACACAATCCGAGTCGATAATTCAAACATTTCACACCTCAGCATTGAAGTTGCTAAGGAGCACATGGAAATTATCAATACAATGGTCAGTGCTTACTGTGGTTTGGTAGCAGGTCAGCTTGGAAACATCAACATGACCAATGAAGATTATCAACAGATCGACAAGGAAGAAATGGAGTTGATGGATATTAAGTGGGCTTTTGCAAGTGCAGTTAGAAGGGCCAAAGACTTCATGGCTCGTACTGGTAGAACTTCGTTGGAAGGAAAGAAAGATACGAAGTATGGGTTTGATATCAACGCCGTTACATGCTTCAACTGTGGTAATAAAGGGCACTTCAAACGTGAGTGCACTCTACCAACAAAACATGGCAATCACAACCCTTTCAGAAACCAGACGAGTACTACAAATGTGAATGCCCAACAAGAAAACCGTGAAAGGAGGATGGTGGCAGTTAATAACAATCAGGGCCAGCCTGGAACTTCAAATCCCAATCGGGCTTTGGCTGTTCAAGCTGATGAGGGATGTGACTGGTCAGTGCAGTTTGGTGAAGATGATCAGAGAAGTGGAACAGCTTGTTATGCAAAGATCATCGAGCATGTTCATAAAGAAGAGTCCTCTGGAAGTGATGACAGTTCTGGTTATTCTGGAAGTTCTGATGAAGAAGGCTCTGTTTCTGGGGATAATCACTCAGAGTCTGATATGAAGGAGGAAGGAGGTGATGATATTCAGGATTTACTGAATGAAGCTGATGAGCTTAAATGTCAGAAATCAATTCTGATTAGGAAGGCGGATACTGCATCAAAGGAAATGGAGAAGTTATTTTCTGAAGATGGAGCTTTTTCTTTTCAAACTGCCTTTATGGCAAACGGATTAGCCTCTTCTAGTCAGGTAAATTCTGAACCTCCTGCTCCTAGTGTTTGTAAATCATTTGCTGATATGAAGCTTGAATCAGAAAAGCTTCATAGTCATAATCAGAATTTGGTTATTGAACTGTCGAAATGCAAAGAGGCGAACATGGCTTTAACTCGGAATGAAAAAGAATTTAAATCTGTAATAGAAACATTAAAGAAAAATGTGTCCGAGGTTAACAAAGTAGTTTACCACAAGCAAGTAAGTATAAATGAATATATTAACATTGTGGAAGAAACTAAGAAGCAATTAGCCATTGCCCAATGCGAGCATGATGCGATCAAACAAAAATTGGAAAGTTATTCTAACTCCCAATTTGTGCTTGATCACATCATCGATGTTCAGCAACCGAAGGGAAATCAGAAAGGCATAGGGTATAAGAAATGTCCGCCCCCTTGATGAACAATTATACCAAGATGCCTGATGAGGAGGAAATGCCTCGGTATGAACCCAGTGTGCCTCTTGATGTTGAGGAATTTGCTGCTGGCCTAGGGTTCAAACCGGACAATTCTTCAAACACATCTTCTGAGCAACAAGAAACTTCATCATCCGTGAAGCAAAGTCCTCCAATTATCGAGGACTATGAGACATCGGATGATGAATCAGAAGTGGCTGTAAGTGATCAGGATAAATCACTTAACAAGATGAAAGGAGTAGTTATTCCACGAGAGAATCACATCCTTTGTGATCCTGATACTCCTGATGTTCCATCTGTTAAGAAGCAAGTGATTGATCCTGTCAAAGTTGATAAGACATGTGTGTCTACTGTTAAAAGCAGTAATGTGTTGTATACACTGGTTGGAGATAATAAAATCTACTCAGACCACGTTTTTCCAATTAAAAATGTAAATCAATCTTTGATTGATAAAGTCTTTGAAGACAACACAAACAAATTTTTGGGAAAAACACTTCCGGGAATTGTGGTAACACAATGTGATCCAATTCCTAAGGCTGAGATTAGAAAACAGTTTGGTAATCAAAAATCTCCAACCACTCAACAACCTAGTGCTTCTAATGGTAAACAACCAGTCAAACGAGCTCAAAAGCATAAAGTTTCTCAGATGAAGTCTGAAACAAAAGGAGCTCGATTTCAAAAGAAAGCAAAAGATGTCAAGTTCGTGTCATCCAAGGGTACTGATAAGATTGAAACTTTTGAGAACAAATCTAACACGGATTTTGTAAAACAAGTGACAATCTTAAAACGTAACAGTGATAACAATTACACTCAACGCACAAATGGGTGTGATGAAAAAGCTAGTACCTCGGGTTCCACGAGTTCGACATCTTGTGGTCAATCAAGTTCTCCTAAATTTGTTGAAAGGAGAACATGTTTTAAATGTGGAGAAATTGGGCACATCATCAAAAACTGCCCAAATGCTCCAAAGAATAAATTTGTTGAGAAAGCTCCACCTGAAACAGTTCATCCTCAACGTCAGTCAGTTTCACCTAAACAAGATAAACGAACTGTAAAAGAACAAGAAACTAAACAACGACGTAAGAACATGAAAACTGTTGAAAAAGCTTTAAAATCTGAAGTTAAAACAGTTCAAAGGGAACCAAGTGTGTCACAATCTGTAAAACCAGAATCTTCAAAAACTGGTAGGCAAAAACGAACTTGGTTACCTAAGGCGGGTGACAATTCAGGGGGAGCAGTTGTTCTTGAAAACCATCAAGAGATTGATATCACGTTTCGTGATGCTCAGGGACGACCCAAGACCACTAAGGCTTGGGTCCCCATTCTCAACTGATGTTTTTAAATGACATGTGCAGGATGTTCTAGGAGGAACTATTAATAGTCATTGGATTGTTGATAGTGGGGCATCCAGGCACATGACTGGCGACTTACGGCTCCTATACGACGTGAGAAACATTAGAGGAGGGTATGTTGCTTTTGCGGGAGACAAAGGAGGATTCATCACTGGAGAGGGAAGTATATCAAATGGTATGGTGTGCTTCGATAAGATCAATTATGTTAAGCAAATTGATCATAATCTTCTCAGTGTGTCGCAAATCTGCGATAAAAAGTTCTCAGTGCATTTTGATGATGCCGGCTGCTATGTGCTGAAACCTGGATTCAAAATTCCACAAGAATGGATTCTCTTATCGGCTCCGAGAGTTAATGATCTTTATTTTCTCGACATGAGCCAAGCGATTACTACATCTGCACAAGTCACTTGCTTTGTCTCAAAAGCCACGGAAAAAGAGTCTATCTCTTGGCACAGAAGAATGGGACACATTCACTTGAGAAAGATGAACCATTTGGTGAAAAATAATCTTGTGAATGGTGTGCCTGTGAGAAGTTTTCATTTACAAGATATATGTGTCTCGTGCCAAAAGGGGAAGCAAACAAAGAAGTCTCACCCTTTGAAGAAAATCAACACTGTCAGCATGCCTCTCGAACGTCTTCATATGGACCTTTTTGGACCTATGAAGCACAAGACAACGTTCGGTGATGCCTATTGTCTAGTTGTTACTGATGATTATTCTAGATTTTCTTGGGTATCCTTTATGGCACACAAGAGTCAAACTCCTGGCATCCTCAAGGATCATCTTACAATGTTGGAGAATCTCTATTCGTTGAAAGTGAAGAGGATCCGAAGCGACAATGGAACCGAATTCAAGAATCAAGTTATGGATGAGTTTTGTACTTCTAAAGGCATTCTTCATGAGTACAGTTCTCGTTATACTCCACAACAAAATGGTGTCGCGGAGAGGAAGAATCGGACGATTATCGAAACTGCAAGAACAATGTTAGTAGAGTCGGAACTCCCTATTCAATTCTGGGGGGAGGTTGTATCTGCTGCATGCTACACGTTAAACAGAGTTCTTACAGTAAAGAGACATGGCAACACTTGTTTCGAACTCCTTCAGAAAAGGAAACCGGATCTTTCTTACCTAGAACCATTTGGTGCTCCATGTACTATGATTGAGCCGGATGGAAAGTTTGGAGCAAGAGCTATCGAGGGTTTCTTCCTTGGATATGCTACTCCGAATTTTCGTGTTTGGAATCTAGCTACCAAAAAGATCGAGCTTTGGAGCGAAGTGAGGGTTCAAAGGTACACGAGTCCTGTTAGGGCTCCGGGTGATCCGTGGATGTTCGATTATGATGGGCTATTTGACTCCTTCAATCTGCCAACCTTTGACGAAGAGTCAGCAGCGGCTAGGATGTTGTTGGAAAGTGACAACGCTGCTGTCTCGTCTTTGGTTAGACCTATTGTTGTTGACCCACAAGCTTCTTCGTCTGTCAACAATATGGTTCAAAATGAGGTTTATGAAGATGCTGCTGATTATAATGATTCTTCTGATGATGATGAATATCATGATGCAGCTGAAGGATCTTCGGCTCCAGCTGCTCCTGTTCAAGGTGCCTCTGTTGATACACCTCATATGCAGAATGAAGACACTGCTGAAGGGAATGCATCCACTTCTACACACATTCCTGGTGTGGGGTTGGTTGTTGATCTTAATCTTACCAATTTGGGTATCAATGCACGTGTGCCAGAAAATCCTGAAATGAGGATTCATGATACCCACCCCCAGCAGAATATTATAGGAGATGTCCATCGCGGTGTGCAGACGCGTAATCAGCTGAGAAACAACCAGAATGCTGGTTTGTATTCAGCTATAAGAGAATCTGGTCAACAAAATGACTGGTCCTTCGCGGGCTACGTGTCACAAGAAGAACCAAAATCGTGGAAAGAAGCGTTGAAAGATAGTGCTTGGGTTGAAGCCATGCAGGAAGAATTGCAGCAATTTCAAAAGCTTGGTGTTTGGAAGCTTGTTGAAAGACCTGAGAATTACAAGAAAATTGGCACTCGATGGGTCTTCAAATGCAAGAAAGACGACCGTGGAGTGGTTATTCGGAACAAAGCTCGTTTAGTCGTTCAAGGTTTTCGTCAGATTGAAGGGATCGACTACAACGAAGTGTATGCACCTGTTGCACGTCTGGAAGCTATTCGGATCTTTCTGGCTTATGCCTCATTCAAAGGATTCAAGGTTTACCAGATGGACGTGAAAAGTGCATTCTTACATGGTGTGGTTGAAGAAGAGGTGTACGTCGAACAGCCCCCAGGTTTTGAAGATCCTGTCCATCCCGATCGGGTTTGGTTGCTCAACAAAGCTCTCTATGGTCTTCATCAAGCGCCACGAGCTTGGTATGCAACCTTATCCACCTATCTGCTGGAGAACGGTTTTCGAAGAGGTCTTATCGATTGTACTCTCTTCATCAAAGAACAAGATGGAGATCTTCTTCTGGTACAGGTATATGTTGATGATATTATTTTTGGCTCTACTAATGATGTTTTGTGTAGGAATTTCGAGCGCATTATGCAGGATAAATTCGAGATGAGTGCTATGGGGGAGATGACCTTCTTCTTGGGCCTACAAGTGCAACAAACTGAGTCTGGGATATTCATCCATCAGACTAAATATGTTGGTGACATCTTGAGCCGGTTCCAGATGTCCGATGCAACGCCCATTGGTACCCCATTGCCACAAAATCACGGAATTACTCCAGACTTGAAGGGTGAAGCTGTTAGCCCCTCATACTACCGCGCAATGATCGGATCTCTTATGTACCTCACAGCATCAAGGCCAGACATAATGTATCCAACGTGCCTGCTAGCCAGATATCAAGTTAACCCGAAGGCTTCATATCTTGCAGCTGTAAAAAGGATTTTTCGTTATTTGAAGGCTTACCCTGACACCGGTCTGTGGTACCCTAGGGATAATAACTTTGACTTAGTCGCACTCAGTGATTCTGATCATGGCGGATGCAAAATCGACGGCAAATCCACAACGGCTGGATGTCAGTTTTTAGGAAATCGCCTAGTCACATGGCAGTGCAAGAAGCAGACTTGTGTGGCTACTTCCACATGCGAAGCTGAATACATTGCTGCCTCAAGTTGTTGCTCCCAAGTTCTGTGGATCCAACAACAATTGCGGGACTACGGTTTTGAATTCCTAACTACTCCTATTTACGTTGATAATTCTGCTGCATTACAGATCACTAGAAATCCTGTGCAGCACTCAAAGACCAAACACATCGAAATCAAATATCACTTCATACGTGATTGCTTTGAGAAAAGGCTAATCGATGTTGTTAAGGTCCACACCGATGACCAACGTGCCGACCTTTTTACCAAAGCTTTTGACAAATCTAGATTTGACTTTTTATTATTGGTAAACGGCATTAAGGTCAAGCAAGAGTAAACCAACATCGGAAAATCATTTTTGTATATATCTTTGTGTCTTTTAAATTTATCTTAGTTTATTGATTTTAGGGGGAGTAAATCCAAAAATCGGAAAATCCAAAAACATCGAAAAATTTCAAAAACACAAAAATAATAGAAAAACAAAAATGAGTTTCCTGGCGAGCAAAAGAGAAAATGATAGTACATCAGTGGTCTATCCAAACCTCTTTAAACCTTAAAATGAAAAACGATAAGCAGCTCTATATAAGATGTATCGGTAGGCTCACAATCATTTTAAAGTGTGCAGGGTGATATAAATCTTAAATCGACTGAAGACCAGGTGGGAACCATTCATTGGCATATGGTCTTAGTACCGAAATTTTGTTTGATAGATTGCCGAGGTTCTGAGATATTCGGTCTTTATGCTGCTTATCATCTGGGTATCATGGTTGTATCTTTTACCGAAAAATAACAGGGACGCAAGTCTAGATCTTCCATGATACTATACATACGTGTACATAATACATACTGCATTCGACCTCAATAAGTGATAAACAATCACATGTCCAAACAAATAAGTGATAAATATCACATTTATCCGGGAGTCAAGTTCGTCTCTCTGCTGTACGGAAGTACTGACCTGTTCACGGACTTGCTCCTGTGCCCTCATGCATATGAAAATCAAGTTCCTCATCAATAAGTGATTATATCACATAGGGCTTGTTTTCAAATCAAAATAAGTGAGTATCTCACAGCTTATACGGTCAAACAGATGATAATCGGTATACTCACCGGTAAGATGAATTCTCGTGCATACCTTGATACGGGAATGTGTCGTGATGTGGATGAACACCGGTCGGTAAGTATAAATCATACCTTAACGTATCCCCTCGCCATGATTACATCTGATAAGTTGAGCTTAAGTGGACAACAATACCGATAATTGTTATAGGATGCTTATTTTAATGTTAACTAACTGAACAACAAGAGTGTTTTGACATGACCGTACACTGATATGATTCTCTTACCCTCGAAACTCGCAAAAAGAATGTCTGTAAATATTTATTTACTGCTTAACTTTTATTGTCTTATTTTAAACAGTTTCGTCGTTTGGTGCATATCAGCACGACATTAGCGGTGATGTCGTTTGATAACACTCAAAGGATATTAAAATTGTTGTCTTTCGAAATATTAAAACACACCTAAAATCTGTTTTAATATAAACTTTATAAAAGCCAAAAAGATTTTATTTCTACTTTATTTTCGATCGTACGATGTTGGAGCTCGAGTCTTCGTTACCTGAAACCTGAACGAAAACCGAATTGACTAAATCTTCATAAACGGTCGAAATTTGCAAGCTTTGAAAGTTAAATCTAAAATTGAGAAATTTATTAAACTTTCAAACTGTCGGACGGTGTTTGATAGTGACATGGTCATTCGTGTGTCATTTGTTTATACTAACTATTCCAAGCAGTTGTTCTCATTACGCGTTTAGATTTCTTGCATGTGCAGATTCTAAAGGCTAGGAGAACATGGTCGATGACAAGCTTTGGAATGAAGACGCGACGTGAAGGCACTCAAATGATGAAGATGTTCGAGTTGCCGCTGACCATCATCAACACCACAAGGATCTCACTTCATAAAGATCAAGTATTTCACGAGCATAACTCAAGGGGGAGCTTATGTTAAGGGGGAGTTTGTCAACACACTTCCTACCTGATACGGGTAGTTTGTTGATACACTTTCTACTTTCAAGACGTGAAGACTTTAAAGATCCTCCGACATTGAAGACCTGAAAGGACATCAGAGTCTCGAAGACATGAAGATCAACGATGATCAAGATCGAGACAAATCTGCACCCATCAAAGATCGAGACAAAGCTACAGCCAAGGGGGAGTTTGTTGGTGCACTTGTGTCTGTACTTTGTCTGTATTCGGTCACGATGTAAACGATGTCCTTGTTAGTCATGTAAGTTTGACCAAGTCAACTGTCCTCCTAGTTTGACTTGGCCAAACAGTTAGTTTATGAATGTAACATGTCTGGTTCGAAGGATATCTCATCGAAGGATAGTTAGATCCTTCGATGAGCTCGAAAGTTGAACCTTCGATGGATGGACCTCGATAGATAGTCATTCGAGGTCACTGTGAACCCTTCGATGGAAGTCTGATCGAAAGATGATCTTTCGATCAGTATTCCTGATCCTTCAACAGGTTCAACATCGATAGATGATCCTTCGTGACATCTATCGGATCCTTCGGTCAGACCTGCTGTGCTGGGTATATATATACCCATGCAGTGTGTGTTAGTAAGTAGACAGACTAAGAGAGACAGATGCACATAGAAGGATAGAGAGAAAGTTGAGAGCATTCTGTCCGAAACACACACACACACTTTGAGAGTTTGCAAAACACATTTGTAAACATTGTGCTTGTAACCGGAACCTTCATTCGTATTAATACAAGTGGTGTTAATCGGTGAACCTTTGTGTGTTTGTGTTTATACTTGTTTCATCTCGGTTTGCTTGCTAGCTTGGATTCCGCACTCGCTAGTGGGTTTGTATAACAAGGTTTAGGTTCGTCATCCTCCGAGAGGGACCTAGAAAACTGTTGGTCGCGATACGGATCGTCGGACGAACATGATTTCTTATTTCGAATGCTGTAGTGAGTACGAAATCCAAGCTACGACACAAACCGAGCGAGAGAATGTTTTACACAATAAAGATTCAACGTTTAACGATTCCGTGTGTATATTTCGATAGAGTTTCGGTACATATTTACACAAGAATACGAAATCCAATAACTCTCTCTCTCTTTACACTATCTCTCTAGCTCATTTAAGCTCTCTAGTTCGTTACAAATGAGGAGACACTATTTATACTAACAAAAACACATATGCTATGGAAAGTTATAACATAAACATCGACGCTCAAGTGCGATCATGTGACAACCGGCAATTTTCAGATATAATTACATGCAAAACAGACATTTAGACGATTATAAGTAGTGTTTTAAGATGCAAACTAACTTAAATAGGTTTTTCGTATACCTAGTAACTTCTATCCGGCTTTATAATAAGCGAATGGTGATTTGCAAGAAAATTGTTGAACATTAAACGGTAACGAACTAACACCGGACGCAATACTGACAACGTCAAAAAATACAAGTTTTACACGTATATTTTAAACATATGAATTGGTTTTGCGAAGTTATTCTTCTTTCGAATGTCACAAAACGCATACGTGAACGAAAAACGCGACCGCGGGAACGCACCGACAACGAACCGGAAGCATCGGACTCCTGTATCACCTTATAAATTGAAATATTATGATATATTTAGCTTCGTAATTGAATTTTAATATTCGAAGTCGGAATCAGATCGAAAACATATTAGAAACGACAACCGAAGCATTTTACGCGATTTTAACGCAACCGACGAATGAACGCGTCAGACGTCGACTACCGACACTATTTTACATACTTATGACCCTAAAATTAAATTCTCGAAAATGCATTTGGGCTGCACAAAAACACAAGAACCGGGCTAATGGGCCTTGGTCCCAACCCACAAAACCCTAAGTATAAAAAGCTTCCAAACCCCTCATCTTCCTCATTTTGAAAATCTTATCCACACATACCACACCAACTCTGATTTTGCAGGGTATGACAGATTAGTATCAGAATTATAGGTTTTAGCAAATTAGGTTTCTGTGGAGATACCTAGGCTCTAACCTCACTTTCCTCTGGAGACTTAGATTATTAAGACTTTGAATACATACAGAAATCCTAAGACTCGAATATGGGTTCTGTAACATTCATATTTTTATATAAGAATTATAAGTTTGGTTAAATTTATTAACCACTAGTAACTAGTGACTAGTTTATTTTTAATATAAATATTCAACCCAAATAGTTTTAAACACTATTTTATATAGTTGGTTGAAATATTATTCTAAATTAATTGGCCTGTATATGGTTGACATTTCTAATAAAATAAAAGTATATGAAAAACTTATATTATTAGACAAGTATATGACGGGTAAATCGACTATTAGAAATATGAAGTAACTAGACGGGCCCAGTGAACCGTTTAATAATTATTCAATATATACAATTTGGGTATGGTCTTAGCTACAGTTCCGGTTCCCAGATTTGTCTAACCCACATCTGCCGGTCATCACCTCCACCGCTCTATTCTGCTTCACCCATACGATGCTTTGATTTGGGGGTTATAAAGCGACATGGTGGAATACCATCTGAGTGTCGGCAAAATGGAAATCCAAATAGATGAAGATCAATCGGAAGCGAAGTCGCCGGAACCCTAAAAAGGTCTCGATTAGTTCATCGTTGGGTACTAACAACAATCGGGTCTCCAAGTAGATGAAACAATTGGAGCGTTTGCAAGGTACTAACAACAGCAACATCGTGTAATCGTTGTTAGATAGAATAAGGTCGTTTCTATCAGTTTGATTTTTGTGCCTGTTATCCTTATGTTGGCGGCGTCGCACAGAAAGCCCCCGACGGGGAGAAGTGGGAGGCGAGAGAGAGCAGAAAGCCGCCGTCACTGGCGGTTTGTTGGTTTGTAGGCTAGAGCCACTGTCACCGGCGGTGTTCGTTGGTCCAAGGGTGCCTATGGCGTTCGTCGGAACCCTCGATTGTTCCCATATGGTTCTCGATTAATGTTTAGTATTCTATGTCACCGATTTGAAAAGCCGTCGTCGGTGGTTTTACACTGACGATTTGAGAATCTAATTTGTTAGAAGGCATTGAAAATAAGATTTTTTACCCCACACGACGGCTTTGAAAGGCTGAATTTCACATTCATTTGCTTTTGGGATTAACATGTTACCCATAATAAATGTTCACATGGTAGTGGGTTTTTTTGGTGCAATAATATTTGACCTTTGCTTTTAGGAGATAACTCTCATAGTTTCAGAGTTTTTTGAACTGATTATTCTATATTCACTTCATATGCATCTTCATGAGGCATGCACATAACTAACAAAGTGATTATCTGTTTTGTTACAACTGGATTATTTGTTTTGAGATTAGATGTTTAAGTTGGGTTGAATCTTTTGGGAAATGATTGTAAATTTATATCGGTTGTGGTTTATGCAGTTCGGAAATGACCGTGTTTTGCCGATGATTCGTCTCGGTTAGTCGAATTAGAGCTTTTGTTACGGAATTGAGGATGATATCAGTCTTCCCATGGCGTTAACGTTATCGCTTTGTAAGGATGATATTAGTCCTCCCTCACCGGGATTCAGTGCTATTTTTTTGGTCTTTTAACTAGGTATGAATGTTTAATGTATTTCCTGAATAAAGTATGAACCTTTTCTTTATTTCTTGAAGTTTTTCAGATATTTGATGACAATGTTACATGTGTTTTCCTTTTTTTTTATTTGAAAAATTCGTGATCTTTTCTTTATTTCTTTGGGGGATCTGGTGAGATGGGTATGGATAACTTGGGATTTCATGAAATGTGTGTAAGTGAATTTGAGGTTACGAACGGTTAGCTTCTAGGCAATATTGTTATTTGTTATTATCTAAATTTGATTTGTTGTTTATCTGGTCTCTTTGGGATGTGCATGTAAGGTTAAGGCTTTAAGTATTTAGACAATGTAGGAAGTTATGAAATAAGATCGAATTTATGATTATGAACATTTACAGCTATAGTAGCATCAGTATAACAGTTGTGTTCTTTAAGAATTTTAACTGTTACAATGGTTGTTTCAAATTGAAGTGTTTGGGAATTGGCGTTTCTTAAGATCATGGATCAACCATTTTGGGTGGAAAGCAGGTTATGGAAAGTTAATTAGTACAAAAGCTATGTCTAAAAAATGTCATATCTATTGTAGGAAAATGAGAGAACGCATAGTCATGTTTCCCCTGCAAACCGTTGCTGTTTGTTTCTTTATGCCCGTCTCTGTGCGACCCAGGTACATGAAATCAACCTATCTTCTTTTGAATCATGATCTCTAAAGTTATGATTTGTGTTCGTAATATGTTGTTCGCCTCTGTTCCGTGTTGGGTTTGTAATTTATATTAAAGCGTCTTATTATATGGCTACATTAGTGGAATTGTTTTCAAAACTCTTCAATCCATAGGTGATATATACTTGTAGGTTGCACAAGTTACTTAATTAAATTGAGTAGTTAGTTACAACAGTTAGCTTTCAAGTCCTTTGTTTTATATAGAGTTATTAGACGCAATTTAAAAAAAAAAAAAACATTATGCAAAGAAAGATGAATCAAACCATACATAAGCAAAACTAAGTTGAAACGGGTCAAAATTCTACTAACATTGTTGATTGCCATATGTTGGGTTTATTAGAAATCGCATTATGTGGCAATATCTTATGTGATCTATGTGATATAACAGAGAAGTGGATGTACAAATGGACATTGATGATCACGAGACTCCGACATCAGAAAATACCAGGCCGTCCAGAAGATTTGGGGCAGCGTTTCGCCTCCCTGAAACTGAGGCAGCAGCTGGTGCTACTGGTTTTGACCCGTTTGCTGCTTCTGCTGATGGAGTTGATGATGCTGACTTATACAACTAGATTAGCATAAATCACGTTACAAGTCAACACTTATACATGATCATATATGCATATATAGAAAGGTGAGTTTTTGAAAATCACATGGTATTCTCTAGCATTTCAAATTAGTTGGATTATCTTTTATTATGTGTATAACCTTGGTAGTTGGCACCAGGTCCAACAATGAAAATGCAATGTGAAAGCACACAAGGCGCGCACCCAGGCTTAGCGTCGCATCCCAACCAAACGCACAAGACTTGAAAGCCCACCTTTCAGGCGCAAAATGAGGTGATTTTTCGACCAAAAACGAGTAAACAAAACCCCTAATTATATGCTCATTTCGTTGGTGTTTCAGGGAAAGTTGTAGAAGTGGCTAGGTTGTTGTGAATTGGGAAAATGTCATCAGCATTTTACCTCCTTTTGTAAATGCAATTTGTATCTATCCATATTCATACAACGCTTGGACTCAATGTTATATTTATGGGTTTATCTTCTTGGACTCAATGCTATATTTATGGGTTTATCTTTCGATTAATCTAGCGAGTGACAATGCTGTAACAAATCAATTGCTTCTATAATATGTGAATGTCAAACCCGGCCGCAACGCGGCGGGTGTTATATCTAGTTAAAATTGTATTTTGAACCCACTCTAATTTTAATGAAATTTAGACCCAAATATAGACAAAAATATTCTCATTCTAATGACATGTTTATTATTTTATAAAACGTCATATTTTAAAAGTTATAAGCGCCAAATAAGTGAAGCAGTTAAATTAATTATAATATATATAATTAAAAAATAAATTAAATAAACTTACATGTAAGTACATATACGTTTACATTAAATAAATAAAATAATAATAATATTCCATTTCAAATTGAAATTTGTGTGTATAGACAGTATACGTGTCTTCATATAAAAGAAATCAACTAAACAATTAATTAAAGTGAGGTTGATGGATACTTGTAATATTTGATGGATACGTGTCAAATAGCTTGAAGTTTACGCAGGTTCTCAAAATAGCTATAAATAGGAAGGTGTAGCACCGTCTAAATTTTGCTCAGTCCATTTTTTCTTTCATAGCTCGATTTCTCTAATTCTATTTTATATATACTTTTTAAATTCATCCCATAATAATAATAAGGCTCTGCCCCGTTTTAAGTATTGTAACTCCCGATCACCGCTACCTTTTCCGATTGATCTGAGCATAACATATGTCAGGGCTCTACCCGACTAAGTTGTTGGGATTCTATCTCGGGACATCGGGACAAGGTTGATTTAGGGGTACTATATTTACCACGAGTGCATTATATATATTTTTAAATAGCTCAGAAGTTATACCCAAAATTTATACCAGGAGATTTTCTAGTTGAACCCTAAAGTTACACAGTGGGTCCATTCTCTTTTCTCACCGTTTTATTTCCTTTTTGTGATTCACCCAAAAACTATTATTTATTATTTTTATTTTAAGAAACCCTATTTGAGACCCCAAGTGATCCTATATAATCCCTAAAATTTTCATAACAATCAGAATCAGGATCAGGGCCCCTAAAACTCAGGGGGGGTAAAACCTAGCTGACAATTATCTTCATAATTCGCTGTAAATGTGAATTTAGTCGTACAATCAACTCAGCCAAGCTACCCCTAAACGTGTCCACCCTAGGCTAGAAAATAGACCCGTCGCGCCACGCGACGGGTGCACATGTTCCTGTCGCGACACGCGAGGGGCACGATTTTCCAGCTATAAATAGTAGGCCGTGGGACTTGATTTCTGGAGTTGGAACGACGGAAAATTTCGTCTTACACTCCGAGTTATAGCTGTTTTACTGTAAAACACCCACAATAACGAATTCTGCTACGATACAGGATATTAACTCGATCGCTACTACGATTCGATGTCCGATCGATTGAAACTATCCAACAGATGTTTAAGTGCTGCCCACATTAGGGTTATACTTTGTCATTCGTCGTGATTTCGACTTGAATGTTTGAGTGCTGTCCAAATTCGGACTATACTCTGTCATTCGTTGTGAATCCACTGGATGTTTAAGTATCGCACTTTGTCATTTGTTGTGAGGGTATTAATCTCGTGAGTTCATCGTAAATGCTGTATTAGTTAATTACCTAATTTCGGGTACATTATCGCTTAAATTAGGTTATCAGGCTTATCCGTAGGCTAAACACTACCCCATACACTTACAATCAAAGTAAATGCTAGTTCTCAGAAGAATCTGAATCATGAAGCTTGTTAATTCAATACTGCATGCTTATAATGTGAGTCATTCTCTTTTTATCAACTGTTTTACAAAACTCCAAATTATTTTTCAAAGTTATAATTACAGGGATTAAGTCTATGTAATCACCAAATTACAGACGGTATGTGGGGTTTTGTATACATTACTTATTTCCCGTCACCATTGGACAACGAGTTAGCCAATGGGTGATCTGACCACAGTCACAGACACCATTTGGACAACGAGATAGCCAATGGGTAGTCGAGTGACAAATACTGTGGGTAGTTGGTTGATATCAGAAACATTGTAATCACCCTTAATACTGTGAATTATAACAAATGTGTCGTTTTAGTAAAAATGAACTCACTCACTCAGTATTTTCTGCTGACAAAACCTTTTTAAAACACGTTTCAGGTAATTACAGTAGATTGGAGTAAGAATTGGATCCGGCACTGAAGGACTTCAAGAAGTGGCTTATTTTATTAATTGAATCAAATTAAGAAATCTCGTTTTATAAAATCAAACTTATTTATATTAAAGCTACCATTGTAAAACATGGGTTTTATCCCATCTATTTAAATAAAATCCGGTGTTTTTAAACTCTGATATTTTTCCTAACTCACGGTCCTGGTGAAATTTCCGCTGCAATGTTTTTCAAAAATAATCACCGGTACCACTGGGCTGCTCGCGGCTCCCGATTCCGGCCAGGATGGGATCGGGGGTCGTGACAGGTTCCAACAACATTTTGGTTTTAAACATATGCTAGTGATGCGTTTGATACACGGTACATGAAACAAATACATACAGTAAGCAAAACTTTGAGAGTTTTGGTAACATGCAGTTAGGACCTTTGGAAAACTGATGTCGAAATCCATTAAAGGTCATCACGTAGGAACCGCGACTATAAACTCGGGCAAACGCCATTATTATATCGTCCATACTATTTTATTTACTCGGGCAGGTAACCTATGCGGAACGAAATGCTAGTGCGCAAATATACATGAAACTTAAACTATACATCAACGGGTGTTGAAGTACATCACATACGACTTTCAAGGCACAACCTTTGAGAAAACATGATTGGGCATTGCGACAACTGTCACACCCCAACCGATGGCGGAATCATCAGGGCGCGGCACTGAGCGAAACAGATTGTCCAGAAGTTTCCACAACAACTATCATATAAATTCAGTTTAAATGACACGTCCCATACCGTGTCCCAAATAAATAACAAGTTATCACAGAAAGCAACAGGACAAGTAATTCCGTTCCGACAACTCAGATTTAATTATTACAGACAAATGTTTATTATTTCTAGACTCCCTAGCCTTGATTTCATCACCATGCACCTAAGCATCCTAGCAACTTAAGCACTTGTCACATACGTTAAAATAAAGTCAATACATATAATGTAAAGGTGAGCATACAAGTTTGATAATAGCATATAGAGTTCGAATAGTTTACGCATAACCAGCACGTACGCAGATAGCAATGATGCATGTAAATTATCGACATGGACCTATCAATACCAGTGACTGCGGGTTGACTGTCCGAGACAGTTCGCAATACATGATCACCACCGTAAATCATGCAAGTTGATTGTCCTTAACAACCCCCGGGTAAACGGGTGCTGAGTCCAAACTATAGTACTACGTTGCTAAGGCAGGTAAACAGCTTTCCACGTGTAAACATAATATCAAGCATACATTTAATCACGTAATACATGCAATCGGCTAGCGTTCAAATAGTTTGAATAGTGTGTTCGATTGTGATCTTGATAAGTAACGTATGTAACACCCAAAAGTGCTAAAGCAAAAAGGGTTCGAGTATACTCACAGTGATTGATTATGGATTGAAGGGAGCGCTGAGAGTAAGATTAGCCTGAATAGTTCGATAGCACAACAATGAGTAACGTGGAAAGTAAACAAGTGTGAATGGATCGAATAGGCGGGTCGATCGAACGGCAGGTTCGATCGGACGGCCTGTTCGATCGGCTGGCATATCCGATTGGACAGTCCTGTTCGATCGGCCGGTTGGCTCGATCGGCTGGACCATTCGAGTGGATTGTTTCTTCCTCTGGTGTGTTTGTGTTTGAGGATTTGAACTTTTGAAGTTTTCGTTGCAGCATTTGAGAACATTGAAGTGTTCCTACCTTTCAAGTCGATCGATCGAGCGGTTCGCTCGATCGGCTAGCTCACTCGATCGGCTAGGAATTTCAGAAGTGGTCCTCAACTGAATGTCACTCGATCGAACAGTCTGTTCGATCGGCTGGTATTCCCTACTACGAACGAGTTGTGAAGACGATTAAGTGTTGAAGCATAGTATCTCATGATCCGAACAGTAATGTTTACCAATCGAGTGACATGTTCGATTGAACACTACTTCATCAATACTATACCTCATAAGATTTTGAAAGTGTGGGACCATGTGCTAGCCGATCGGCTGGCCCGATCGATCGGCTGACATGTCCGATCGGCTGGGCTGTTCGAACAGCCTAGTCGTTCGGCCAGCATTTCTGACCTGGTCGGCCTTTCGTCTAACACTTGGCTGTTTGTTCATTTGTCATTCTTTCAAGGTATCTTGACAACGTGTTGAACTATGATAACCTTCGTTCCTACTTGTTCCCTTGGCTCGAACAGGAATCACCCAAGTCCGGCCGGTGAACGGTTCGGAATGTCGGTTTAGAGTTTAACCCGAAATCGGTGAACCTTGTTCATAGAACCCGAAGCTTGAACCTTTTAACTATTTGAATGATTAGTTAGCCGGTTCAAGCTCCGTTTCTATTGATTGAAGGCATTGAGTGTAAAAGAGTTGGAAGAAAGTTGGAATTCCTCCTTTCAATCCTTCACAACTTGTGGATGTTTAGATCTTTGATAGATCTTAACTTGTTTATAACAACCCTCGGTAAAACAGACATCCTCATAATATTTCTAACACCCTAATATATTTTAAATATCTCAATGTGTCTTTATATGTGCCCCGTATGTGAAAACCGAGCCCAAAATACAAAATAACATATAATATAAATAAAAACAATAAAAACTAAGTTGAGGCGGGCCGCATGGGACCTCACCTCAACCTAACGCGGGCCGCGCGAGAGTATAACCAGATTTCGTTTAAATCTTTAGTTCATGCGGGCCGCGTAGAAGTGCATCCAAGTTAATGCGGGCCGCGAGCGATCTGGATTGTGGCGCAGCCCTGGGCCGCCACGTGGCCCAACACACGGCGAAGCTATACGATGATCGGGCCAAGCTACGCGTTGACCCAGCTTTGACGCGGGCCGCGTAAGCTCAGCCCAAATGTCACGCGGGCCCCGTGGAGACGCGATTACAGCCCTATATAAGAAGGCAACGGGCTTTCAGTTTCCGTCGTTCATTTCTTTCTTTCTTTCTTAAATTTCTATAGTGGCGTTACTATACCCGGGCATTATACCCCCTAAAATAGCGAGATTCTGCTACGATGTAAGTATTATAACCCCTGGAGACGTATTAGATACGCTGCCCGATTGATCTAGGGTTCCGTAACGACTGTCGTGGTTCTGCCCGACGTAGTCGTTGGAATGCCGTCTCGGGGAGGGTATTACTAATGTTAAAATGGGTGATTATACTAACACACGTGCATTTGTGTAATTTATAGATTATCTCTAGGAAACCCTTATGAAAAACCTAAAACAGCAATGTGAGTTGATTCACTTTTTGTAAACCTTTTTGTTTACTGTTTTTACAAAACCTCACTTAATTAAATATATACAAAGCAGTTATTGAGTATTTGTAAAGAATACAATTATAGTGGATATGTTGGGGTTTTGTATACAAAATGGGTTACTGGCGTGGTAACATCCCATATGTTGAGTATGACCGTACCACTGATGTTAATTGTGATTTCTTGGATACAAATGTAATTACGGATGTACCCTCAATACTGCAAATTAGTTTTTACTTAAACTTGATTAAACTGGGAATCACTCACCAGTATTTCCCACTGACAAAATGTTTTTAAAACGCGTTTCAGGTAACAAAATGTGAAAGCCAAATAGAAGCCAGCTGGACAGCACTGGAGGCTTGGAAAAGTGGCAATAAAGTTACCTAATAATAAAATGGATGTTTTTATTCAAATAAATAGGATTTATTCCTATGAAACGTGTGTGTTGAAAACTTGGGTTTTACCCATATGTTTAATGTTATAAAACATGGTGGTTTACTCTTTTTAAAATATTTCCTAACTACGGTCCTGATGAAAATTTCCGCTGCCAAATTGGATAAATAAATGTGATACCACCGAAACTGGCTCACGGCCGCCCGTTCCCGGGAACTAGGGATCGGGGGCTGTGACAGAAGGTGGTATCAGAGCTATGCCACTGTTTCAGCCACAGAAGTGTTCTGCTGACATCAAAATTCAAATTGTTAGGAAATAAACTATGGAAATACGTGTATAATTGTATTTCTTGCTATGTGTTATCTGACTATTTGTTAGTTTACAGTATGAGTGACCAAGGACCTTCTGACGCCTATCGTCAACTGTCTGGTTCGCCTAGGAGCGAAGGCACCTCCTCTTCTCAGCCTGCCCTCTCAGGGTATTCTGCTGACACAGAAGAAGGGATCTTTGTGTTTAAGGCTCAGTCTGAAGAGCCATTTCCTCATAAAAAGAGGGGATGGTTCAGTAGGGGAGCGCACGAGCGTAGGAAAAGAATGAAAAAGTTGCAGGAACAGCGAGTGTTAGCCGCAGCAAAAAGAGAAACTGATGCTTATAATCAGGACATGCTCAATAGGGGTATCGCTAATATCCATATTTTAGCAACCACTGCTGCTGACCCAAACCTGGAACAAATGCTAGCACCACAACCACAAAATCCTGACCAACCCATGGAAGTAGAAGACCAGATAGAAATGCCTGATTACAACCCGGAGGAGATACCTAGGGTACCTGCACCTGATCCTCTAGACCCAAACAATTACGACCCCTGGTGGGACGATGTTAGGGACTACGTACAACAAAACCCAATACAGGAAAATGTGCCAATGCCCAACTTAGGAGCTTATCCAGGGTTAGATCCTCAAGATCCCTACAACATTAGTGATGCATATGTTAGGGAAATTTTAGAGAATCCATACCCGTACCAGGCCCCTATGCCTCCGTATCAGGAACCCGTACCTCAGTTTCCAAACCCAGTCCTAGAACCTGCACCCCCAATGAGTGCAGAAAATGTCCAGGAACTTAGGACTTTTGGGGAGGAAATTTTAGAAAGCAGTGATCGTATGCGACAGGTGGGAGAACGCCTCGTATGGAAATACGATGAGCGTAATATGGATTTTTGGATGAATCCATATCAGTGAAGGTGATGGTAGAAACAGTAATAATAATAATAATAAAATAATATATGTGTGTATGTGTTAGAAAAAAAAAAACTACGGATGCTTATTATTAGTATTGTAGCTTTACATTTCAGCCGGTATTGTAATTTAAATTTCAGTACTAGTGTGTAATGATGCACACTATATAAATAGAGTAAAAGTCGCAATGCTCGACGTTTTTGGTTAAACGTGCGTGTCATGTGATTGGCTATATTCAAATATTAATTGTGATATTAATATTTGGTAAATGTTTAAAATTCAGATGGCCGACGAAGGAAATCAAGATAATCTGAATAACGATAACCAGAGTAACATTAACGTGGTTAATGAGAATCCGGACAACAATAACAATGGAAACCAAATGGATAATAGTGCCGTTCAACATATAGTGGCACAAGGAATTATTGATGCAATGCCATTTATTATTCAAACGGTTCAAGAAGCGAATAATAAAAGTAAGCATGGCAGTAAACGACCAAGTGAACCGGAACACAGCGTGAACAATGGACCCGTACTTCAAGCGCCCATTCCCAAAAGAAGAAGAACCATGCCATATGGTTGTTCTTACAAGGAATTCTGGTCCTGTAAACCAATAGAATTCTCGGGCAATGAAGGACCCATTGCAGCTCTACGCTGGATAGAGAAAACTGAGGCTGTTTTAAAAATAAGCTAATGTGCTGAAGAAGATAAGATAATGTTTGCTTCAAATCTGTTTAAAAATGCAGCCTTAGAATGGTGGAACACTATCCTCCAGTCAAGAGGAAGTGATAGGATTTATAACATGGAATGGGAGGAATTTAAGAATATGGTAGAAAGGAAATTCTGCCCTCCCAATGAAAAGGAACAAATAGCAAATAAGTTTCTAAATCTAAGAATGACCGGAGTAGACAGTAAGGGTTACACTACCACATTCTTTGAATATGCTAGGATAGTACCTACCCTTGCATCACCTGAACCGGTATTAATCTCCCGTTATATCTGGGGATTAATTGGAGAGATTAGACATGTAGTCAAGGCAGCTAGACCCCAAACCATAGAGGAAGCTGTAGAACTAGCCAATACCTTGACATATGAGTTAATCCGTACTAGAGAAGAAGACCAGAGGAGAAACCTAACCCAAAGGCTTACTCAAGAATTCCGTTCTGGGAATTCCAATCGTAGGAATGTAGGTTCTACCTCTGCACCCTACTGCAAAGCCTGCAGAAAGAAGCATTCTGAAAGATGCTCTACTTACTGTAATTTTTGCAAGGCCCCAGGACACAAGGAAGAGAATTGCAAGAAGAAATCCAGTAATGGAATGTGTTTCAATTGTGGAGAAAAAGGTCACATTAGGAAAAACTGTCCGAAATTGGCTCCAGCTGCAACCAACAAAAATCCTAAAAATGCTAGAGCATTCGTGCTAACTGCAGACGAAGCTAGACTAATTCCGGACGTCATTGCTGGTACGTTTTTAGTTAATGATATTTTTGCTAAAGTATTATTTGACTCTAGTGCCAACCAAAGTTTTATTAATACTTCATTTTGCAAACTCCTAAATCAATCATTAACTAAACTACCACAAGAATGTCTAGTAGAAACAGCAAATGGAGAAACCATTAAGATTTCTGAAATCTTGCAAGGAGCAAGAATAGAAATTTTTAATCAAAAATTTATTGCAAACCTTTACCCAATGAATTTGGTAGGATTTGATGTCGTATTAGGAATGGATTGGTTAATAGCCAATAAAGCAAATATCTTATGTGATCAAAAGTTAATACAGATAAAATCACCAAGAGGTGAAAAGATCACAATTAAAGGAGATAAACCATCTAGATCCACTAAATTCATCTCTGTAATGAAAACTGCAAGTTGTATAAGGAAAGGATCTATAGTGTATTTGATTTCTATAATCACTAACACTAAAGGAAAAGAATTAAAAGACATTCCAGTAGTGTCCCAATTTTCAGATGTCTTTCCAGAAGAATTGCCAGGACCACCGCCAGACAGGGAAGTTGAATTCAGAATTCACCTATTACCAGGGACAGCACCGATTGCCAAAGCACCTTACCGTTTGGCACCCGCTGAAATGTAAGAACTAAAGAAACAATTAGACGAATTGTTGGAGAAAGGATTTATACAGCCAAGTTCATCGCCATGGGGAACGCCGATTTTATTTGTTAAAAAGAAGGACGGATCAATGCGTATGTGCATTGACTACCGTGAATTGAACAAAGTCACGATTAAGAATCGGTACCCATTACCGAGGATCGATGATTTGTTTGATCAACTTCAAGGAGCTCGATTTTTCTCTAAAATCGATTTAAGATCAGGATATCATCAATTAAAGGTACAGGAAGAGGATATTCCTAAAACCGCATTCAGAACAAGGTATGGTCATTATGAATTTACTGTCATGCCATTTGGTTTAACCAATGCCCCAGCCGCATTTATGGACATGATGAACCGAATATGTAAGCCATATTTGGATAAATTCATAATTGTTTTCATAGATGATATTCTAATTTACTCTAAAAGTAAAGAAGAGCATGCAAAGCACTTGCACTTACTTTTAAGTCTATTAAGAAAGGAAAAGCTTTATGCTAAATTTTTTAAGTGTGAGTTTTGGTTAGAACAGGTACAATTTCTCGGACATTTAGTTAACCATGAAGGAATTCATGTAGACCCAACAAAAATCGAGGCAATTACCAAATGGAAAACCCCAGAGTCACCAACTGAAGTTAGAAGTTTCTTAGGATTGGCCGGTTATTATAGAAGATTTATCCGAGATTTTTCTAGAATAGCCATTCCTTAAACTAAGTTAACCTGTAAATCTGTTAAGTTTGAATGGGGACCAAAACAAGAAGAAGCCTTTAGAATTCTTAAGCAAAGTGTAACACCCCAAAAATGTCTGTTTCACTTAGGATAAAATGTGGAAGTAAATGGGATAGTATTTAAAATTTATAAGTAAATGAAATATAGGGACTAAAGTTGTAAATACCCAAAAAGCTAGGCTACTAAATAACAAAAGACAAAAACCCACACACAATTCGTGTGTGTGGGTGTTCTGGTCGAACAAACAAGGGGGGAAGCAAGAGGATGAACCCTAGTTCACCAAATTCACAAGAATTAAGTGAAATCTTGAGAAAATTAAAGGTGTAAACAACGAATTCAAGGCTCCTACATCTGTCCTTCGAATTGGTAAGATTAAATTTTATGATTTAGTTAAGTGTAGGAAATGGGTCTTGATCAAATCTGATTGCATGTTATGAAATTCATGAAATTCGGTTAAGATTATGACGTAAGATTAGAATTATGTCTGATTTCTAGCAATTTTATTGTTAATAGCCAAGACCCAAGTTGATGAGAAGTTACTAGGGTTAGAATGATCAAGTTTTGGTATGTGTGTGTGTGATGTTAAAGAATAACCTTGTTTAGGATATGAAATCACTAGAAAATATGATATGGAGTAAAGCTTAATTGATTGTTGTTGAACGATTGAAGTAATTAGCTTAGAAATATATGTTAGTTAGATGAGTAAATGTCCCGAAAATGCGAAACCCGCCAGGTGTTTGATGAAATGCTTGAATGAACAATCATGTGTAATTTAGAAAATAAAAGAGAGAAATTTCGGGTATTAAACGAATGAATGTATGTGTTAAATAGGCATAAAGGAAGAAGGTTCAAGCTCTAAGAAGTCGGAAGGCTCTCATGATCGAGGTATGTTCCGTTGCATACAAATCTTTGTTAAATTCTCTTTTTACTTAACTTGATGTAGAACTAACCTTGCTTGACAATTGTGGTTATTAACAAGTAAATAACAAATCCTATGTGGATTTGGGCATGCTAACGAAAGTGTGTTAAGCTATACATTTTGACCGATTTAAAATTAAATCGTGTCAAGTAGAGATGAATGCCATCCGTTTGAACGGGTAGCTTCGAATGCCATAATGAATGTTGAAAGCTTAATCCGTTATGCGGATAGAATAAAGAGTAATGTTGAAAGCAAATAACCCAATTAAACGGATCGAATGTGTATGCTTAACTCTCAATGAGAGTGTTTATGCCAAACCCAATTAAACGGGTCGAATGTGTATGCTTAACTCTCAATGAGAGTGTTTATGCCAAACCCAATTAAACGGGTCGAATGTGTATGCTTAACTCTCAATGAGAGTGTTTATGCCAAACCCAATTAAACGGGTCAAATGTGTATGCTTAACTCTCAATGAGAGTGTTTATGCCAAACCCAATTAAACGGGTCGAACGTGTATGCTTAACTCTCAATGAGAGTGTTTATGCTAAACCCAATTACTTGGGTAGTCGTATGCGTAAAAGAATGAAAGTTCTTGTATGTATGGAGTTAAAACGAAAGAATTATGATTTAACTAGTGTGATAACTAACCTTTTAAAATTTGGTTGTTAATGTAGGTAAAACTCCACTTTAGGCGATTTGGAGATATGGAGCGAGCACGTGTCCATGCTTTATTATACCAAGCGCTTCCGCTAGTTATATGCACACTTTTTGGGTCCATGTCTTCTTATTTTGTTTAATCTTGTTAGAAGTCACACACTTAAAAACTTGTTGTCCTCGTTTTTGGAAAGTTTAAAGTTAAATGGGTCGTAGATTGTCGTTAGTTTAATAGCTTAAAAACAGGGGGCATGCTCGTTTTACGAACGGGTCATGCCCAATTTTTGTAAGAATTTCGTTATGTATTAAATTTGGTATGTTGATGTCCTTAAATTATTTTTATAAGTAGTTTATTTTTATTACGGAAAAGCGGACCTTACAAGTTGGTATCAGAGCCTAGGTTTGAGGGATTCGAGCTTTTAACGCGATGCTTGAACTCAAACCGACGGCTCATTCGGAAGTGTGCTCGCTCCAAGATCGCCAATGAGGTAACAATTTAAGTTTTTAGTGAACGCAAGTATGTGTAATGTGCTTGTAAAGTTAAGTTAAGTTAAGTTAAGTTAAGTTAAGTTAAGTTAAGTTAAGTTAAGTATGCGAAGGGGTAAATATGGAGGGTAAAATGATGAGTTCTAGGGACCGCACGGCTGGAAACGGACCCGAGAAAGAGTTAAAACACTTAAAATAGAAGCAGCAGCGAATCAACAAATGGCAGGCCGTCGCCGACGGCTGGACACCCGTCGCCGACGCCCCCCTCCTTTGGGCCGACGCCTTAGTCGCCTGTCTACGGGAGAATGTGGCCGACGCCACTATTTTGAACCCGTCACCGACGGGCACCCTACCCGTCGCCGACGTCAAGCAGAAAAAAAAAAACGCTGTTTTGTTTGTTCTTCGAAATTGGAGTTTCCGATCTACTAGATGACCTATAAAATGATGAGGTAAAGACTTATTAAGCATAACTAAGTTCCTATAATCACCACTTGAGATCGCAATGAAAAGAATTCTTAGGAATTGAAGGTAGTGTAACGATTAACATGAAATGAATGATGGAGTTTAGGAAGTTAAAAAATTTAAATGCTCGATTACGTAAACGGTAATCGAGAGTAGAAGTGTATGATATATTAAAAGGTTTATGATTCGTAATAAACGCAAAATATGATGTTGTGTAAAGGCAGCCCGTTAAAACTTCCATATTTTTCATAATTAGCTATATACACTTCTCGAAAGCCTTATTCACGGTCCCGTTAAGTCTTTTATGAGGCAAAACAAGTATGTAAGGGTAGAATGAATGATAGTATTGAAAAAAAAAAGAAAAAAAAATTATAAAGATGAATGTGATGTGTACAAAGGTATGAAATGAATGATGAGAACTTAGAAAGTTAACATTGATATGCATGATTACGAATCTAGTAATCAAGGACGGAAATGTGAACTGTGTTGAAAGCTCGTGAACTATAATTTAAGTTCCCATACTTCTTAGAAATGCCCGTTTTATGCTTTTGTCAAGTTATTAGAAGATATAATAAGTTATGTAAAGTTAGGTAGATTGTTGACGATAAAGTAAAATTTACGAAAGTCAAATGTAACGTATGGAATGGCATGAAATGAATGACGAAGGTATAAAGTGGAGTTGGAAACGTATGATAATGAATAATGAAGGAAGTAAATATAGACTAAGGTATTTGGATATGTGAAGGAGCCGAAATTTTTAATAAATGAATATAAAAAATAAATAAATAAATAAATAATGAAATGAATGATGAGATTAGTGGTGAAAATAATTTGAAGAATGTGAGTTAGATGGAATTTGTGTGAAAATTCAGATGAACGTATGCTTTGATCAGAATTATGCATTAGAGGCTTGTACCTTGTACTTGAATGGTGTGATGCTGATGTGTATTTAGTGATTTGCCTTGTTACGATTAAGAGGCGAATATGTGCTAATTGTGAATCGTACGAGCTTATTAGTAAAGGGTACGTTGGAATTATGTTATACAGTTAACTTGAATGATATTTACTATTTGTAGAATCATGAAGCATTAGCCATTAGCATGTGAAAGTGCGTGAAATTACGTGAAAGTGAATGCATATATGTGTATTGTTTGGAGGATTACGTAAATTGTATGTATGAAATACGAAGAATATTAATATTACGGTCTATCATATTTAGATGATTACGTGTTCAAAAGTTTGAAGTGTGTAAGCAAGACAGTTGACTATCTAAAAGTCAACAGTGTATAGGGATATCATGAAATGGTCATCAGACACAAATGCTAAAGTAAAGAGTTAATGTATTATGTATTAAGTGATTTACGTGTTATGCTTGATGATAGATTAGTTGTATGGATTTGAAATGAGATAGCTATTAATAAATGTCTCGTTTATACGAAATTTGACTAACGAAAGTCAATTAACGTGTGAATAGAAAGAAAATGAATAGTTGTATGTATGCTCACATAAGCTAATGATGTTACGAATGTAATAATATGTAAGGATGGAAATCTCGTCAGTTGATTCAAGTATGGATGGCAAACAGGGTAGGAGGAAACGATGAGGCAAGCATGAACGTGAACACTAAAGGTAAGTGATCTTGCAATCACTTCAAATTTATCTACATGAAGGTGTATACATGTTTGCATATTCGAAAGCAAAGTGAAATGTATAAATAAATTAGAAATGTTATGGTACGTTTCGTTGAAATTGTTGGCATAATGTTAAACCGATAAGACCTCATTATAAGGATAAATCGGTCATAAATTTTAGTTGAAAAGTTTTAAGGAGGGAATGAAAACTTGGCAATGTTGATGAAAGGTATGGAAAGAATATTAGTTGGGATGTTAGCTAAAGACATTTTGGTAAATGTGTTCGAATTGAAAGTAAGTACAACGCGTACAACGATACTTATATACAATAAGTACTAAGTGTAATTAATTTTAAAAGGTCAAATTGTAGAAGAAAGAAAAGTACAGATGAAAATGCTAGAATCCGAGAAACGAATTCAAACTGGTAAGAATGAAAGGTAATAAATTAAAAGTTCGAATCCGTAAGTGAAGACGAATTGAACAAGTGAGAATAAAAAGTAAGTACCAAACTCAAATAAGTTATACGGGTCAAATGGCGATCGCCGTTTGAACCCGGTATTTAATGTTCGGTTTGTCAAGTTTATTGCTTATAGGTGAGCATAATGTATGGGCATGCATTGTCACAGTTTAGAATGCATTAACCGTCGCAAAGTATAAATAACGAGTCAAGGGTTTTGATCCGCATCAGGTACGTATAAAAAGATCATATTTTTAATGAGAGCTTAGGGCTCGACTAAAGAATAATGTGTCAGAATAGGACAACTGATACCCATATGTAAGAATGCATTTACAATTAGACTTCTGAAAAGTCAAACGAAATAAATGAAGTCCTTGCAATTATGCGAGTATAAGGTACGAATGTGTACCTCGATGCAACCACAATAGGAAAGGGGGTGTTAGTCTGGCCTTGAAAGGTCAGACCGCGAAAGTTGGAGAAATAACCAATAAAAAGAAAGGATTGTATGTAAAAAAAATGGAATGTATGATATGTTTAGCATGTACGTAAGAAAATTTTGAAAGATACAATAGGCAAACAAACACCCTGTAGGACACAATTATGAAAGGTTATGTGCTGACTATTTATTTATAGATACATATGATGGAATTCTTAGTGAAATGATAGTATTGAAGCTAGTGGGAGGATGGCCATGAGTGAGAGCATATCTCATGAATAAATGGTACCAATTCTGGTATGGAAGGCACATATAAAGAAGCGGATCGATCCGGCACACGGATAACCGACTTATACATTGAAAGCGAGGTTAGTAAAATGTTTAATTCTTAGTTATGATCAAGAATCCGAAGATTTATCTGTAAATGTGAACAGAATGAACGGTAGAATAATTATGGTATGCCATACAGTGATCGACCTGTAATGGTCAGCGTCAGAAGGTATGAATGTTAGTAAGAGGGAGAATTAAAGGCCTCAAATGAAAGTTTGAGCTGAATTGGTTAAACGCTAGTATGGTGCTCGTACACAACATACATAGTTGTTATCATAAGTAGTTCATGCAAGGGGCTAATAATAAAGTGTGCGAATGATTAAATTCAAGACTAAACTCAAACTTGTAATTAGTTCAAGTGACGGTGGTAACCGTAGAATGATGCCCTATACTCGTATTAAGTATGAAAGAGTAATTAGGAAGTGGGTAGCTTTGTATTAGTACCACTAAGTCAGTGAATGTCTATAGTATACGTATAATGTTGTGCTAATCCCTCATATGAGCAAGAAAGTAATTGGAAGAACGTTAGTAATGGGATGATGGGGTTGCTTATGATTACAATAATGAATTATAGCGTACATGATTCGTGTATAGAATAAAATAAATCGATTTATTTATATTAGTAGATGTATGAATATGTTACGCTTATTTAGAAGGATAGAAACAAGCCGCAAGCATAAGCTTGTACGACAAATAGTATGTATTTGGAATAAATTTCAATGAACGAACCGCTAGTGATGATGTATGTTAGGAACTAGTATTATAAAGTGAAAACGACACTAATAAGAGCTCTGGATCAGATTCTGACTTATATGTGATTATGAAAGTAAATTGTTTGAGTTAAGAACGGAGGGACAATGCGTACAAATACGTTTATGCATAAATGAAACACTTGCCAAGATTCAGAATGCGTCCATGTTATATTAAGCAGTGTGAGCGAATAGATGAAAAAGTAAGAATAGAAGTGGTCTAGTTGGAATGAGAAGGGTTTCGGGGACGAAACCTCTTTTAAGGGGGGTGGACTTGTAACACCCCAAAAATGTCTGTTTCACTTAGGATAAAATGTGGAAGTAAATGGGATAGTATTTAAAATTTATAAGTAAATGAAATATAGGGACTAAAGTTGTAAATACCCAAAAAGCTAGGCTACTAAATAACAAAAGACAAAAACCCACACACAATTCGTGTGTGTGGGTGTTCTGGTCGAACAAACAAGGGGGGAAGCAAGAGGATGAACCCTAGTTCACCAAATTCACAAGAATTAAGTGAAATCTTGAGAAAATTAAAGGTGTAAACAACGAATTCAAGGCTCCTACATCTGTCCTTCGAATTGGTAAGATTAAATTTTATGATTTAGTTAAGTGTAGGAAATGGGTCTTGATCAAATCTGATTGCATGTTATGAAATTCATGAAATTCGGTTAAGATTATGACGTAAGATTAGAATTATGTCTGATTTCTAGCAATTTTATTGTTAATAACCAAGACCCAAGTTGATGAGAAGTTACTAGGGTTAGAATGATCAAGTTTTGGTATGTGTGTGTGTGATGTTGAAGAATAACCTTGTTTATGATATGAAATCACTAGAAAATATGATATGGAGTAAAGCTTAATTGATTGTTGTTGAACGATTGAAGTAATTAGCTTAGAAATATATGTTAGTTAGATGAGTAAATGTCCCGAAAATGCGAAACCCGCCAGGTGTTTGATGAAATGCTTGAATGAACAATCATGTGTAATTTAGAAAATAAAAGAGAGAAATTTCGGGTATTAAACGAATGAATGTATGTGTTAATATAGGCATAAAGGAAGAAGGTTCAAGCTCTAAGAAGTCGGAAGGCTCTCATGATCGAGGTATGTTCCGTTGCATACAAATCTTTGTTAAATTCTCTTTTTACTTAACTTGATGTAGAACTAACCTTGCTTGACAATTGTGGTTATTAACAAGTAAATAACAAATCCTATGTGGATTTGGGCATGCTAACGAAAGTGTGTTAAGCTATACATTTTGACCGATTTAAAATTAAATCGTGTCAAGTAGAGATGAATGCCATCCGTTTGAACGGGTAGCTTCGAATGCCATAATGAATGTTGAAAGCTTAATCCGTTATGCGGATAGAATAAAGAGTAATGTTGAAAGCAAATAACCCAATTAAACGGGTCGAATGTGTATGCTTAACTCTCAATGAGAGTGTTTATGCCAAACCCAATTAAACGGGTCGAATGTGTATGCTTAACTCTCAATGAGAGTGTTTATGCCAAACCCAATTAAACGGGTCGAATGTGTATGCTTAACTCTCAATGAGAGTGTTTATGCCAAACCCAATTAAACGGGTCGAATGTGTATGCTTAACTCTCAATGAGAGTGTTTATGCCAAACCCAATTAAACGGGTCGAACGTGTATGCTTAACTCTCAATGAGAGTGTTTATGCTAAACCCAATTACTTGGGTAGTCGTATGTGTAAAAGAATGAAAGTTCTTGTATGTATGGAGTTAAAACGAAAGAATTATGATTTAACTAGTGTGATAACTAACCTTTTAAAATTTGGTTGTTAATGTAGGTAAAACTCCACTTTAGGCGATTTGGAGATATGGAGCGAGCACGTGTCCATGCTTTATTATACCAAGCGCTTCCGCTAGTTATATGCACACTTTTTGGGTCCATGTCTTCTTATTTTGTTTAATCTTGTTAGAAGTCATACACTTAAAAACTTGTTGTCCTCGTTTTTGGAAAGTTTAAAGTTAAATGGGTCGTAGATTGTCGTTAGTTTAATAGCTTAAAAACAGGGGGCATGCTCGTTTTACGAACGGGTCACGCCCAATTTTTGTAAGAATTTCGTTATGTATTAAATTTGGTATGTTGATGTCCTTAAATTATTTTTATAAGTAGTTTATTTTTATTACGGAAAAGCGGACCTTACACAAAGATTAACCCATACACCCATACTAGCGTTACCAGAAGGAACTGAAGACTTTGTAGTCTTTTGTGATGCTTCAAAGTTAGGTTATGGATGCGTATTGATGCAACGTCAAAAGGTTATAGCTTATGCATCTAGACAGCTTAAGAGTCATGAAGGAAATTATTCGACCCATGATTTGGAATTAGGAGCCATAATTTTTGCCCTTAAGATTTGGAGACATTATCTTTATGGTAGTAAGTTTACCATATTCACAGATCATAAGAGTTTAAGATATGTATTCGGGCAAAAAGAATTGAATATGAGACAGAGACGTTGGATGGAATTACTTAGTGATTATGATTGTGATATCCAGTATCATGCAGGAAAAGCCAATGTGGTGGCTGATGCTTTAAGTCGAAAGTATCACGAAAAGCCAAAAAGGGTACGTTCTCTTAAATTAAATCTACAAGTAGATTTAACCAATCAGATTAGAAAAGCACAAGAATCAGTAATCAAGGAGGATACTGAAAAATTAAAAGGAATGATTAAGGAATTAGAACAAGGAACAGATGGAATTTGGAGGTTCCATAAAAAGAGAATGTGGATACCTAAATTAGGAAATTTACGTCACCATATATTAGAAGAAGCCCATAAGTCTAAATATACGATGCATCCAGGAAGTGATAAAATGTACCAGGATTCAAGGAAAAATTTCTGGTGGATAGGAATGAAAAAGGATATAGCAGCTTATGTTTCTAAATGTTTAACTTGCTTACAAGTTAAAGCTGAACATCAGAAACCCTCAGGTTTGTTACAACAATTAGAAATACCAGTTTGGAAATGGGAATTGATAACAATGGATTTTGTTACCAAATTGCCTAAAACAAGGAAAGGAAATGATACAATCTGGGTGATTGTAGATAGGTTAACCAAGTCAGCTCATTTCTTACCAATGAAGGAAACCTTTAGTATGGAACAATTAGCCAAATTATATGTAAATGAAATCGTTTCTTTACATGGCATTCCTTTATCAATTGTTTCTGATAGGGATAGCCGTTTTACCTCTCATTTTTGGTCAAGTTTCCAAAAAGCAATGGGAACCAGGATAAATCTAAGCACAGCTTATCATCCTCAAACGGACGGACAAAGCGAAAGGACAATTCAGACAATGGAGGACATGCTTAGAGCTTGTATAATTGATTTTGGAGGTAATTGGGACGAACACTTACCTTTAATAGAATTTTCTTATAATAACAGTTATCACACAAGTATCAATGCTGCACCATTCGAAGCACTTTATGGACGAAAGTGCAGAACCCCAGTTTGTTGGGCAGAAATTGGGGAAAAACAATTATCTGGACCCGAAATAGTACAAGAAACAACTGATAAAATCATTCAAGTCAAGGAACGACTGAAAACAGCACGTGATCGCCAAAAGAGCTATGCTGATAACAGACGCAAACCATTAGAATTTCAAGTGGGAGATAAAGTATTATTGAAAGTCTCTCCCTGGAAAGGAGTAGTAAGATTCATCAAGAGAGGAAAGCTTAGTCCCAGGTATATTGGACCTTTCAAAATTCTTGAAAGAGTAGGACCGGTAGCCTATCAGCTACAACTGCCAGGGGAAATGGCAGGAATACATGATGTGTTTCATGTATCTAATCTCAAAAAGTGTTTAGCTGATGAATCACTCGTAGTACCTCTCAAGGATATAGAGATTAATGAACAACTCAAATTTGTAGAGAAGCCTCTACAGATTAAAGATAGAAAAATTAAGAATCTCAAGCATAAGAGATTAGTTCTGGTCAAAGTAAAGTGGGACTCCAAAAGAGGACCTGAATACACATGGGAACTTGAATCAGAAATGCAAAAGAAATATACACACTTGTTCCAGTAGATCTCGAGGACGAGCTCTAAAACAAGGTGGGGAGGATATAACAACCCTCGGTAAAACAGACATCCTCATAATATTTCTAACACCCTAATATATTTTAAATATCTCAATGTGTCTTTATATGTGCCCCGTATGTGAAAACCGAGCCCAAAATACAAAATAACATATAATATAAATAAAAACAATAAAAACTAAGTTGAGGCGGGCCGCATGGGACCTCACCTCAACCTAACGCGGGCCGCGCGAGAGTATAACCAGATTTCGTTTAAATCTTTAGTTCATGCGGGCCGCGTAGAAGTGCATCCAAGTTAATGCGGGCCGCGAGCGATCTGGATTGTGGCGCAGCCCTGGGCCGCCACGTGGCCCAACACACGGCGAAGCTATACGATAACCGGGCCAAGCTACGCGTTGACCCAGCTTTGACGCGGGTCGCGTAAGCTCAGCCCAAATGTCACGCGGGCCGCGTGGAGACGCGATTACAGCCCTATATAAGAAGGCAACGGGCTTTCAGTTTCCGTCGTTCATTTCTTTCTTTCTTTCTTAAATTTCTATAGTGGCGTTACTATACCCGGGCATTATACCCCCTAAAATAGCGAGATTCTGCTACGATGTAAGTATTATAACCCCTGGAGACGTATTAGATACGCTGCCCGATTGATCTAGGGTTCCGTAACGACTGTCGTGGTTCTGCCCGACGTAGTCGTTGGAATGCCGTCTCGGGGAGGGTATTACTAATGTTAAAATGGGTTATTATACTAACACACGTGCATTTGTGTAATTTATAGATTATCTCCAGGAAACCCTTACGAAAAACCTAAAACAGCAATGTGAGTTGATTCACTTTTTGGAAACCTTTTTGTTTACTGTTTTTACAAAACCTCACTTAATTAAATATATACAAAGCAGTTATTGAGTATTTGTAAAGAATACAATTATAGTGGATATGTTGGGGTTTTGTATACAAAATGGGTTACTGGCGTGGTAACATCCCATATGTTGAGTATGACCGTACAACTGATGTTAATTGTGATGTCTTGGATACAAATGTAATTGCGGATGTGCCCTCAATACTGCAAATTGGTTTTTACTTAAACTTGATTAAACTGGGAATCACTCACCAGTATTTCCCACTGACAAAATGTTTTTAAAACGCGTTTCAGGTAACAAAATGTGAAAGCCAAATAGAAGCCAGCTGGACAGCACTAGAGGCTTGAAAAAGTGGCAATAAAGTTACCTAATAATAAAATGGATGTTTTTATTCAAATAAATAGGATTTATTCCTATGAAACGTGTGTGTTGAAAACTTGGGTTTTACCCATATGTTTAATGTTATAAAACATGGTGGTTTACTCTGATTAAAATATTTCCTAACTACGGTCCTGATGAAAATTTCCGCTGCCAAATTGGATAAATAAATGTGATACCACCGAAACTGGCTCACGGCCGCCCGTTCCCGGGAACTAGGGATCGGGGGCTGTGACATTGTTTATGTGGAAATCGGTTAGATCTAAGCTAATCATAGTGGAATGAGGCCAAAACATGATGTTCTTCAAGAACACCATGATGACATCACCCAAGAACACTTAGATCTTGGTGATTTCACGGTTAGAATCCAAGTTTTGAAAGATAGAAAGGTGTAGAATCAAGTAATGATAAAAAAACGTACAAGATTTAGAGTGAAAACTTACCGGGATTGAGAGAAATCTGAGAAAAGGTGAAGAAGATAGCTGGTCCGATCAGAGCTTTCCAAAAATGGAAAGTATGACAATGACAGCCCTATTTATAGGCTTC
This sequence comes from Helianthus annuus, assembly GCF_002127325.2. Taxonomy (NCBI): domain Eukaryota; kingdom Viridiplantae; phylum Streptophyta; class Magnoliopsida; order Asterales; family Asteraceae; genus Helianthus; species Helianthus annuus. Next base: position 166,493,618 of record NC_035437.2, read on the forward strand.
CAAAAGAGGAAAGTGGCAGCCGATCGGCTGGGAGCTCCGATCGAGTGGGCTGCTCGATCGGCTGGCAGGATGCGAGCCGATCGGCTGGCCTGTTCGATCAGGATGCTTCCTGTTCGATCCACCACACACTTTGAGTATTTTGCGACGATTTTCGACGTTTCGATTTTGATAGACGATGATACGGATACGATAGAGTTCCTAGTCAAATTACTTTTAATCCCAACTACTATATCTAACATACAATCTCCTATAAGTCACGTTTCGATGTCGGTTTCGATTGGGTTCGATTGCTTTTCGAGTTTCGATTCGATTTTTGATTGATTTGCTTGAATACCACACCAGACATAAAGTAAACACGCACAAGTAACACATAAGGCGCACACACACGTATAACAACACCACAATTCGCATAATTCGAGTCTCGAATTCGATTGATTGTTAGATCGGTTTGATTACTGATTAGTTATCTTTATCGCATTGTTACTTCCTATCATTTACAGTCGTAGATCGGTTCGCTTTAAAACACATTCGATTACTTCGATTCTGGCTGATTACAACACTTACTCCACATAATACAACTAAAATATAAAATCGACTATCTACAGTCAAAGAAAGTCAAAGTTGACTTGGACTTTGACTTTGACTTTGACATTCGAAAACACGGGGTGTTACAGCCTCCCCTTGTTTAGGGAATTTCGTCCCGAAATTAGGCTCGAAGGCTACACAACACCGTGATTTACCAATTTGATGCTTCAGATCTATTTATTTAAACAACTGCGGGTACTTGGCCTTCATGTCGCTTTCGAGTTCCCAAGTGAACTCCGCGCCTCGTTTGCCTTCCCATCGGACCTTCACGATCGGGATGCGAGAGCGCCTGAGTTGCTTGGTTTGGCGATCCATGATTTTGACAAGCTTTTCCACGAAGTGTAACGTTTTGTTGACCTGAAGATCGTCGAGTGGTACGATTAGATCATGATCAGCAAGGCATTTTCGAAGGTTAGAGACGTGGAAAGTCGGGTGGACGTTACTAAGTTCCTCCGATAATTCGAGTCTGTAGGCGACTTTTCCGATTCTTTCCAGAATCCTAAAAGGTCCAACATATCGAGGTGCTAGTTTCCCTTTCTTGCCGATTCGGAATACACCCTTCCAAGGTGATACCTTTAGGAGTACGTAGTCACCAACTTCAAATTCAAGGGGCTTGCGTCTTTTATCGGCGTAACTTTTCTGTCTGTTCCGAGCTTTCACCAAGTTGTCTCTAATCTGGTGGATTTTGTCAGTCGTTTCTTGTAGAATCTCGGGACCGGTTAATTGTGAGTGACCGATCTCGTGCCACACAATAGGCGATCGACATCTTCTACCATACAAAGCCTCGAAAGGTGCCATCTGAATGCTGGCATGATAGCTGTTATTGTATGAGAATTCGACCAATGACAGGTGTTTGTTCCAACTACCACCAAAATCTATAACACACGCTCGGAGCATGTCTTCAAGAGTACGGATCGTTCTTTCAGTCTGTCCGTTGGTTTGAGGATGGAATGCAGTACTTAGATTAAGCGACGTACCAAGGGCCGCTTGAAACGTTTCCCACAATCGCGAAGTGAACCGAGCGTCACGATCTGAAATGATGTCACGAGGCGTACCATGATTACGAATGATCTCGTCGGTGTAGATTTGGGCTACTCGTTCCACCTTGTAGTCTTCTCGTATCGGCAAAAAGTGGGCTGATTTCGTTAGACGATCGACTATGACCCAAATACTGTCGTGACCTGATGGCGTGGGCGGGAGTTTCGTTATGAAATCCATAGCTATGCTCTCCCACTTCCATATAGGTATCGGCGGTTGTTCGAGTAAGCCAGAAGGTCTTTGATGTTCAGCCTTGACTCTTGCACAAGTTAAACAGCTTCCAACGTAGAGAGCGATATCCCGTTTCATACCCGGCCACCAGTACTTATAACGCAGGTCCTGGTACATCTTGTCTGCGCCGGGATGAATAGAATACCGGGATTTGTGGGCTTCGTTCATGATAATCTTTCGCAAATCGGTCCGCTTAGGGATCCAGATTCGGTCCAGATAATAGAATATCCCATCTGATTTGCTTACCAACTGAGCTCCATCGTGATAGATTCTTTCTCTCTTCAATGTACGCTCGTTAAAGCAAGCATGTTGGGCTTCCCGAATGAGAGTTTCGAGATTGTGCTGGGCTTGGATGTTTCGGGTACTAAGCACGTAACTCTTTCTGCTGAGAGCGTCAGCAACCACGTTCGCCTTGCCTGGGTGATAACGAATCTCACAGTGATAATCGTTGAGAAGTTCTACCCATCGGCGTTGACGCATATTAAGCTCTCTCTGATTAAAGATGTGTTGTAAACTCCTATGATCAGTGTAGATCGTACACTTAGTGCCATACAGGTAGTGTCGCCAAATCTTCAATGCAAAGACAACCGCGCCTAGCTCGAGGTCATGGGTGTAACAACTCTCACTAAAATCAATACTTAGTATGGTAACTTTCTATTAAGGAAACCCTAATTGAGAAACCCAAGTAATTCTACATAAACCCTAAAATTTTCAGAACAATCGGATCAGGATCAGGGCCCCTAAAACTCAGGCGGGGGTAAAACCTAGTTGACGATTTTCCTTCGAATTCGTTGTCTAAGTAGAATTTATCGAAACTGTCGACTCAGCAAGGCTAGGCAGGTGACTAACCTACCCTACCCTACTTTGTCACCCCAGGCGATACGCGGCACAGGCCACGTATTCTTCCGCCACACGCGGGAGGTGCAAAAATCCAGTATAAATAGGGGGTTTGGGACTTGAAATTTGGCGTTAATTCGATGAGAAAATTCACTTCGTAGACGAAGTTATACATCGTTTACTACAAACCACACACCGCACGAACCGCTGCCGCAATCAGGGTAATAACTCGATCGCTATTACGATTCAACGTCCGATCGATTGAAACTATCCAACGATTGTTTAAGTGCTGCTCAAATTGAGCTTATACTTTGTTATTCATCGTGATTTCGACTTGAATATTTGAGTGATGTTCGAATTCGGACTATGCTCTGTTATTCGTTGTGAATCCGTTGAATTGTTAAGTATTGCACTTTGTTAATCGTTGTGAGGGTTTGATCTCGTGAATTGACGTAACTGCTGTATTAGTTACTGACCCCAATTGCGTGTATTGTGAATTAAATTAGGTTAATCAAGGCTAATCAGTAGGCTTATACACTGCTCGTTAAATCTGCAATGTGAGTCATTCTCTTTTTATCAACTGTTTTACAATACTCCAAATTATTTTCAAAAGTTATAATTACAGGGACTAAGTCGTGGATATCTTGAATCACTGGCTAGTGGGGTATTGTGCACATTACTAATTTTCTCCCAGTTAGGTTCATTGACCTACTAGGGATAATCATCACTATTTGGGTTCATTGACCTAATAGTGGTATGACCATCGTCACCATTGTGACATGTCACCATTGTGACACGACGCCAGATAAATATAAGATATAAACCATTGTAATCGCTCTTATGCTGTAATTTTATAACTAAGGGTCATTTTATAAAACCTGAATGAACTCACTCAGTATTTCCCCGCTGACAAAACCTTTTTCAAACATGTTTCAGGTGATCTGTTGTGAGCTAAGAAAAGTGCCGTGGAGCACTACCAGCTTAGAGAAGTGGCTCAATGTAAATAAATAAAGAAACATGTTTTGAAAAATAAAGATTTCCCAGTGAAATCAGCTTATTGTAAATAACAGGGTTTTATCCCTAAATTATGTAACGTGCAGTTTTAATATTGAAAGATCCTGTTTTAAAAGACTTCCGCTGTCGCCTAAATTAAATACCACGGGATTTCTGTCCCGCGGCTCCTGAAACGGGTCAAACCGGGTCGGGGGCTGTGACAATGGGTTGTATAGTTCTTCTCGTGGATCTTGAGCTGACGAGATGCGTAGGCTATAACCTTGTCTCGCTGCATGAGAACACAGCCGAGACCAAGGTTAGAAGCATCACAGTAGACAATGAAGTTGTCGCTTCCGTCGGGCAGCGTAAGAATCGGTGCGTTGCACAACATATGCTTGAGGGTTTGAAAGGCAGTCTCTTGTGCGTTTCCCCACACAAAAGGCTTGTCCTTATGCGTAAGAGCAGTGAGCGGCACAGCGATCTTGGAGAATCCTTCGATGAATCGTCGATAATAGCCCGCTAGTCCGAGAAAAGAATGAACTTCCGACGGGTTCTTAGGCGTAATCCAGCTTTTGACGGCTTCAATCTTCGCAGGATCGACATGGATACCCCGACTATTCACTATGTGACCCAGAAACTGAACCTCCTCCAACCAGAATTCGCACATGGAGAATTTGGCACAGAGTTGGTTCCCCTGGAGTAACTCGAGAACCAAACGTAGATGTTGCGCGTGTTCGGCTTTCGATTTGGAATAAATCAAGACGTCGTCGATGAACACGATGACGAAACGGTCAAGGTATGGCTTACACACGCGATTCATCTGATCCACGAAAACCGCGGGTGCGTTGGTTAAACCAAAGGGCATAACAACAAATTCGTAATGGCCATAACGGGTCCGAAAAGCAGTTTTAGGAATGTCTTCCTCTTGAATCCGTAGCTGATGGTATCCTGAACGTAGATCGATCTTAGAGAAGCATGCTGCACCTTGTAGTTGATCAAACAAATTGTCAATTCGGGGCAAGGGGTATCGGTTCTTGATGGTTAGCTTATTCAATTCCCGATAGTCGATGCACATCCGAAACGACCCGTCCTTCTCTTTGACGAAAAGGACTGGCGCGCCCCAAGGAGAGGTGCTTGGGCGAATAAAGCCTTTTTCGAGTAATTCCTGGAGTTGGTTTGAGAGTTCTCGCATTTCGGATGGAGCGAGTCGATAAGGGGCTTTGGCAATGGGGTTAGCTCCAGGAATGAGGTCGATACGAAAGTCGATATCACAACTCGGTGGTAGTCCGGGAAGATCATCAGGGAACACCTGAGGAAATTCACGAACCACTGGAACATCTTTAACTTCAACTTTCTTTTTCTTTCCCTTCTCCGCTACTACGATGTTATCCAGGAAGGCTCGGTATTCCTTGCGGGGATACTTACTGGCTTGAATACACGACATAAGCTTGAGACCTTTCGACGCTGTTTCACCGTATACATATAGGAGATCACCATTCGCGAGCGAGAATCGAATCATCTTTTCAAAGCACACAACTTCAGCATGGTTTTCACGAAGAAAGTCCATGCCTATTATGACGTCAAAACTTCCGAGTTGCATCGGAATAAGGTCGATTGGGAAGATGTGATTGTTGAGTTTCGAGAGTACAATCACGGAGTACTGAATTGACGGCAATAGTTCTTCCTGTAGCAACTTCGACTTCGAATGACGAGGATAGATAAGAGCGCTTACGACTAAGGAGCTTCTCGAATTCAAACGACACAAAGCAGTTATCGGATCCAGTATCAAACAAACATGATGCATAAATACCATTCACAAGGAACGTACCATTAACCACGTTGTTATCCGCCTGAGCCTAAAGGACATTGATGTTGAAGGTTCGGGCATGGGCTGCTTGCTGCTGTTGCTGAGGCTGCTGTTGTTGCTGTTGCTGCTGGGGCTCTTGCTTGACTACCCTGTTCGGGCATCTGTTGGCAAAGTGGTTAGGGTCACCACATGCAAAGCAGACTCGAGCATTAGCTGCAGGTGCTTGAGCTGCTTGTTGGCCTTGAGGGGCAGGGAGCAGAGCTTGGTTGGCGATAGCTTGAACTGGGGTTTGACGGGGACCATAGCGGCAGTTCGCAGTGAAATGACCGTACAGGTTGCAGTGAGTGCAAAACCGGCAAGCTAGACCCACTGGATGATGATACGAACATGTCGGGCAGAGTGGGTGAGGGCCTGTGTATGCACGCTTTGCTGGCGGTGCATTGATCACTGGAGCTGAACGCTGGTGTTGCTGCTGTTGGACGGGCACAGTTTGCAGAGGAGTGGCGTTTGTTGCGGCAGCACAGCTCTTGTTGCTGGAGCTGTTGTTGTTCTTCTTCTTCCTTTTTGAAGATTTGGAGGATTGAGCAGATGGGTCGGTGGGTGCTGCAGTGGCTTGATGCAGGGACTTGGTTTGCTTATCCCAGAAACCAGACTTGACTCTCTTATCATTGATCTCAGCAGTGAGTAGGTAGGTTTCCTCGATCGTTGCTGGCTTGGCGGCGTGAACAAGTCGGCTACACAATCAGGTAGGGCTCGGATGTACTTCTTGATGGCTTGATCGGAGGTCTTGACTTGATCAGGACATATGATGCTGAGCTGCTTGAAGCGAGCAGTGAGAGCAGCGTTGTCTCCAAACTTCTGCTTGATTCCCCAGAACTCGTCCTCCAGCTTTTGGCGTTCATGAGGAGGGCAGAATTCTTCGATCATGATCGCCTTCAACTCCTTCCATGATAGCCCGTAAGCTGCATCATTCCCGCGCTTGTTTCGTCCGGCCGTCCACCAGTCTAGAGCACGGGACTGGAAGACGCCTGTAGCATTGAGAGTACGGAGATACTTGGGACATCCGCTCTGGCGCAGAGTGACTTCGACCGAGTCGAACCAGTGAAACATGGCTGTAGGACCATCTTCGCAAGTGAACTCTTTTGGTCCGCATGCTTTAAACTGCTTGAAGCTGAAAGCAGCCTTGCCTGAATCCTTAGGGATTTCAGCTCGTGATTCTTCAGACGACTTGCTAGCATTTTCATACACCTCACTCACAGCTTTCGCCACAGTTTTGGAGATGATGGCAGCGAGACGTCTGTCCCTCTTTTCCTGGCGGGTAAGTGGGGCTCGGGGTCGGGATCCAGACGACGACATGGTCTGCATTAGGCATCGTCACGAGTCTCAACACAACGAAATCGAATCTCACCTCACACGTCTACTACTATCTAAAGCTTAGAATCACGTCGAAATACGTATCACATAAACACATAAGCACATAACCATAGATACACGTAAGCACAGAAGCACATAAGCACAGAGTCACATAAGCACAAAAGCACATAACCTAGGCACTTAATCACTGAGGTAGTCAGAAAACAGAAACCTATCCTTCAAAGTTCGCGTGTCGTTCGAATATCGTATCGAATAGCATCGTATAGTATAGCCTAACTTAGTTGTACAGCATAGTATAGTATGATATCGTCTTAGAGTTGCGATAACTGGATGTCGAATTGAGATAGAACAACAATTACGAGTCGTGTGTGTCGATAGCAAATCGAATAATATCCCAAAACATAAGCGTAAAACAAGAAAGCACACATAAACATATAAAATCAACAAGTCATCAGAGTACACAGTTACGGTTCTCAGAATCGAAACACATAAAATCGAGAGATAGATGTCTACGGCTACTAGACATCGACTACCCAAGGCAACTCGACTATTCACAGTAGACTTGTCGTCACTTTCGACTCTAGAGGTCGTGTTTCTGCCTCGATTCTTGGGCATTCCGCACGCGCTTCCTAGGTCATACTTGTGAGTTCAGGTCGTTGGAGTCCATCGAGGCCTTGGTGAGATAAATAAAATCCAGAACAAACTGCCAAGGTCAGGGTTTCACCCCTTGGCTTAGCAATTTCTTCCTTGTTTTTAATAAAATAAAGGAGGTTATTCGTCAAAATATGGATTTCACTCCTGATTTGGCATAACCTCCTTGGTTTGTTGGTGAAAATAATGAGACGAGCATGAATAAGCGAATAAAATCAGCATAAGTCAGGCAGTTTGGTCAGGAGTTTGCGGCTTTCACACCTATTCCCAACTAAACCTACCGACTTTTATTTGAAAATTCGAGTGCAGTGATAGGGAAGGAATGCAGAATGAAGCACGTAAACTTGGTCTGGTGGTTCCTAACTATAGTCTAGGTCTCTAAGACAGCGACCCGGACTAGGTCGTGTCTGCCTAATTCCCTATAGTTATGGCTCTGATACCAATCTGTCACACCCCAACCGATGGCGGAATCATCAGGGCGCGGCACTGAGCGAAACAGAGTGTCCAGAAGTTTCCACAACAACTATCATATAAATTCAGTTTAAATGACACGTCCCATACCGTGTCCCAAATAAATAACAAGTTATCACAGAAAGCAACAGGACAAGTAATTCCATTCCGACAACTCAGATTTAATTATTACAAACAAATGTTTATTATTTCTAGACTCCCTAGCCTTGATTTCATCACCATGCACCTAAGCATCCTAGCAACTTAAGCACCTGTCACATACGTTAAAATAAAGTCAATACATATAATGTAAAGGTGAGCATACAAGTTTGATAATAGCATATAGAGTTCGAATAGTTTACGCATAATCAGCACGCACACAGATAGCAATGATGCATGTAAATTATCGACATGGACCTATCAATACCAGTGACTGCGGGTTGACTGTCCGAGACAGTTCGCAATACATGATCACCTCCGTAAATCATGCAAGTTGATTGTCCTTAACAACCCCCGGGTAAACGGGTGCTGAGTCCAAACTATAGTACTACGTTGCTAAGGCAGGTAGACAGCTTTCCACGTGTAAACATAATATCAAGCATACATTTAATCACGTAATACATGCAATCGGCTAGCGTTCAAATAGTTTGAATAGTGTGTTCGATTGTGATCTTGATAAGTAACTTATGTAACACCCGAAAGTGCTAAAGCAAAAAGGGTTCGAGTATACTCACAGTGATTGATTATGGATTGAAGGGAGCGCTGGGAGTAAGATTAGCCCGAATAGTTCGATAGCACAACATTGAGTAACGTGGAAAGTAAACAAGTGTGAATGGATCGAATAGGCGGGTCGATCGAACGGCAGGTTCGATCGGACGGCCTGTTCGATCAGCTGGCATATCCGATTGGACAGTCCTGTTCGATCGGCCGGTTGGCTCGATCGGCTGGACCATTTGAGTGGATTGTTTCTTCCTCTGGTGTGTTTATGTTTGAGGATTTGAACTTTTGAAGTTTTCGTTGCAGCATTTGAGAACATTGAAGTGTTCCTACCTTTCAAGTCGATCGATCGAGTGGTTCGCTCGATCGGCTAGCTCACTCGATCGGCTAGGAAATTCAGAAGTGGTCCTCAACTGAATGTCACTCGATCGAACAGTCTGTTCGATCGGCTGGCATTCCCTACTACGAACGAGTTGTGAAAACGATTAAGTGTTGAAGCATAGTATCTCATGATCCGAACAGTAATGTTTACCAATCGAGTGACATGTTCGATTGAACACTACTTCGTCAATACTATACCTCATAAGATTTTGAAAGTGTGGGACCATGTGCTAGCCGATCGGCTGGCTCGGTCGATCGGCTGGCATGTCCGATCGGCTGGGCTGTTCGAACAGTCTAGCCGTTCGGCCAGCATTTCTGACCTGGTCGGCCTTTCGTCTAACACTTGGCTATTTGTTCATTTGTCATTCTTTCAAGGTATCTTGACAACGTGTTGAACTATGATAACCTTCGTTCCTACTTGTTCCCTTGGCTCGAACAGGAATCACCCAAGTCCGGCCGGTGAACGGTTCGGAATGTCGGTTTAGAGTTTAACCCGAAATCGGTGAACCTTGTTCATAGAACCCGAATCTTGAACCTTTTAACTATTTGAATGATTAGTTAGCCGGTTCAAGCTCCGTTTCTATTGATTGAAGGCATTGAGTGTAAAAGAGTTGGAAGAAAGTTGGAATTCCTCCTTTCAATCCTTCACAACTTGTGGATGTTTAGATCTTTGATAGATCTTAACTTGTTTATGTGGAAATCGGTTAGATCTAAGCTAATCATAGTGGAATGAGGCCAAAACATGTGTTGGTGCAGTCATCTGTCGACTACGTCTAATGTCGAGTTCGGGTTGCGATGCGGATCTGGTCAAGCATGATGTCATCATGCTTGATGATGACATCATGTGACATCATCATTATGCAATGATCATCAGCAACAACAAACGACAAAACACATGTTAAGTTGCAAGATCTTAAATTCCAAGCTTTGTGTTGATTGGACCATATGAAGGTCCAATGAAACATCACCATTATTTGGTCCAATGAGGTAAAAGTCTACAAGAGGACAAATAGCTCAAGTTAGTCATATGATGGAATCGCTTTTATGATCAGCTTGTCAGTCCGCTTTTATGAACATGTGGAACCGCCTATTCGGTTAAGTGTTGGAACCGCCTTTACGGCAAGTCACTATGAGCGGTTCCTAACTTAGTATAAATAGGCTCTTTGTTCATGTCATTTGTAACAGAGTTCAGAACTGATACCGAGGTGCTGCCGGTATTTCCTCTTACTGTAAACGTTGTAATATTAATATACAAGAGGATTAAAGTGTCATACAAGCTGTGTATACGTCCGTTTCTTTGTTTCCGCCGCTGAAATGGATTTGAACTCTTCCGAACGACTCATTTAGGTCGAAGTCCGATCCTACAATTGGTATCAGAGCCAAGGAGGAGGAGATCTCGCATATACAGCTCGTGTTCATCATTTTTCTGCTTCTACACCCTTCTTTTTCGAAAAACGCAACTTTTTACGGTCAAATTTGCTTCAAATTTACATATTATGTGCGGAATGATGATTTAATAAAACCTGGAAATTTTCAGACCTTAATTCGGCTTAAATTTGATTAAAATTGAATTTTTGCTTAAAAAGCGGTTTGTGTTTGCTGACGTCACTTCGGGAACCGCTCGTAATACATGCCTTAAAAGCGGGTGCCGTATAAGCGGTTCAACCTACTTCCAAATAAGCGGGTGCCATATATCTGGAACCGCTCGAAAATTATGTGTGGAACCGCTCGTAAATACTTTTATGAACCGCTCATAGGACCTTTATGAATCGCTCATAGGAACACTTTTTGAACCGCTTATTTGACACAAGTCAGAACGCTCCAAAAGGATACTTCTGAACCGCTTTTAAGAAAAACTCAGGGTCGCTCATAATTACCTATATTGAACAACGTGAACCGCTTTTAAGTCAGTATAGCTGAACCGTCCCATGTGAAGCTCAGTGGTTGTCAGTTGTTTTTGTTCACCGCCCATTTGCCCATTTATCCAAAACAAATAGCCACCGTCCCACTAAAACAATCCACCCAATTAAACTTGTTCCACCGCCCAATCAAAGCCCAGGTGCAGCCGCTATTTGACCCAATCCCCTTTGTATAACTACCGCCTCACTTGACCACTCAAAGAATTGTTTTAATATAATAGTAACCGTCGGCCCTATTAGAACCTTTCATCCACCGTCCCACTATTATTTGTTGTTAAAAATTGTTACAGCCCAAGGCCCAATCCAGTTATTGTTTGTTCACTGATCATTAATATCCACCGCCCAAACCGCACAAAAGACCCAATCTCGTTTTGTTTTAGTCATATCGGCCCAATTATTGATTAGTGTAGTGGACTGGAGGTGCCGCCATTTGAAGGTAAACACGTGTCGGATTTGTTTTTGCGAAAAAATGGCAATGGTGTTTGATGAACAGGAGAACTATTATTTCGAAAGATTTAATGATTGGCATCACGGATTTCTAGATGAGGGTTATAGAAAAGTGAGCAAAGATGGATGGGCAAAAAGGTTCAAATATTTCGTGTGTCTGAAAGACGAAACGTTGGATGATCTTAAAGACAGATATAGTGTTTTATTGAGTTATATGAAAGATCATGAGATATACCCGTCAAATGCTGAAAAATTGGAGAAATTTGCAGATGCATTACCGATTGAATGGAGTGAATGTTTGAAGAATTTAAGGGAGAACTCAAATTTTTCAAAACTATCTCTAAATCAATTCATCAGCAAACTTCAAACTCATGAACTTGAAACCAGAAAGAAAAAGAAAGATTTGATCAAGGTTTTGGAATATAATGTGCTAGATCTAAGTTCAGATGTGATTGAAGAGATGCACAAAAGGGTTACTAAATGTATCAGGGCAAAACATGTGCTGAAATACGATTTCAAACGAGGTTGTTATATTGATAATAATGGAAATCCTTTTTACTTTTGTTAAATTGTTTTGTGCAGGTACATTGATAGCAAAGGAAGAAGAAACTTCAAAAGCTGAAGAATCGGTGAAGAATGAAACAATGTGCTCAACATGCGATAACTTTAAGACTGACAATGACAAACTTGTGAGAGACATAGAAGGTTTGGCATTTGAAGTCAAAAAGTTGAAAGACGAGAAGCACGTTGCTGAAAACCAGATTCTTTCTCTGGAAAAAGATTGTGAGAAGTTGAAAGCAGAAAATGACAAACTGTTGATTGATTTGAACAGTTTGACTTTGAAATATCAAGAATTTGAGGGGCAAGTGAAAATTCTTGAAGATGGGAAAAATGTGTTTAGTAAAAACAACATTGAAAAACAAAAGATGATAAATTCCCATCTTCAGAAGATTGTTGAACTTGAAAAAGAAGGTGAAAGCGCTCAAAAGAAAATCAAAGAGTTAGTGAAAGAGCTTGAAAGCAAAAAGAAATCGTCAGAAGATGAGGATTTCTGGATAAAGCTTGAAAACAAGAATCTAAAAGCCAATGAATCAAAATTTCAGGAACAGATCAAAATTTTGATAAATGAAAAGTCTGTTCTTGAAAGTTTGAAGGTTGAGAATGACAATTCCATCAAGTCTCATCTTGAGAGAATATCTCAGCTTGAGGAAGAAGCTAAGAATTCCAGGACCAAGATAGATAAACTTGAGAAGAAATTGATCAGTTTTGTGACTAAATCTGACAAGTTGAATATTCCTTGTCCAAAACCGATCAATTCAGTTCCGATGAGTGAAAAGGCTACAAACGTTGACAAAGTCAAAGTCAAAGATTGTGATGATAAAACTGATGAGGAAAATGAGAAATTTTATTCAGCAGATGAGTCTGTGACAGAGTCTGATGATGAAAATGTTAAGAAAGAAAAACAAAAATTGTTTTTAAAGTTGAAAGAAAAATTTCAGAAAACTGTTCTGCAATCAACTGAAAAAGGTGAATGCTCTAAGCAAAAACCTGTGAAGAAGATTGTAAAACAGAATCAAAACTTTAAAAATGAAAGAAAAAACTCATCAGTACGATCATCCAATCAAAAGAAAAAATTACAAAAAATTGAAAATGAAAATTCAAAATTTGTTGTGTGCAGAACAAACCACAGTGCAAAAGCGTCAAAACCAGCACATTTGAGGAAGGAATATCACCAAGCCAGACAATGCTATGATCTGAGCATTTGGTGTGAAAAAGGTGGTAACTGGTATGATAACAGGGTGTGCTACAGCTGCGGATATCAGGGGCATATTGCTGTTAACTGCCAATACTGGAGTTATGAGACCAGGATGTGCTACAATTGCAATATCAAAGGTCACATTGCCAGAGATTGCCCAAAGAGATCGCATGACAGATTGAGGGCTAATTCTCAGAAAATGGAAAAGAAGATACCAGTCGTTGTCAAGCCCAAAGAATTGAAAGCTTCGGATCAAAACGTCAAAGAACAGAAGGTCAAAGAATCTAAAGTTCAAGAAACAAAAGTGAAGCTTTCTCAGGGGCAGAAAGACCGACTGAGGAAAAAGAGAAAGAAAGCGAGAGAATATCTCGAAAAGATTTTGTCCTCGGGTTCACGAGACAAACAGAATAACAGTTCTGATGAATCTACTCCCTCAGTTGCAAAGACAAGCAAAAAGAATTCATCAGATACAAATCTGGGGACAAAAGAGGATAAGAAGAAGAAGAAAGTGAAGTTTTCACTTCCTGGCGATGAATCTGTTTCTTCAGAAACAAAGGAGCCACATGTCGGCGATGAATCTGACTCATTAAAGTCAGACAAGCCACATTCAGGCAATGATTCTGGTATGGTAAAACCAGAAGAGCCATGTGTTGAGGTAAAGGTCGAGAATTCTAGTTTAACAATGGATGAGAAAAATTTTCCACCATTGTTGAACAAGAATTCAAAATCACCCAAGGCTGGTCAGGCTTGGGTGAAACTTTTCAAATAGAAAAACCTGACTTGCCGGAGCTCCCAGGTTTGTAAGCGTGGAGCATGAATCGGCATTTTTTTAAATCTGTGTTTGAAGATTTTGCAGGAATTGCCGGAGATCCCAAGATGGTATCGTGGATCATGAATCGGCATCTTTCTTGAATTTTATTCGGTAACGTCAATCATGCAAACGGTAAAGAGGTTTGGTTGTGTTTGTGAATGTTTTACAAGTGGTACAGAGGATTCTGGACTGCATATGGTAAATCAAGGACATTAACTTGTACTTGGATTTTCCTACTTTTGTGTAGAAAACAAGATGATGAAGTAACCCCGTACCTAAACTGTTTGGTAAACAAACTAAGTTTTCCGGAAAAGCCATTTTGATTAAAACAAACTTAAGTGTTTTGAAATCACAATGGGAAAATAGTTTGTTGTGAGGGGGAGTTCTGATTGTTTATGCCAGGTGGATAGAGAATTGAAGTGATTCTCATCAGGTTGTCAAGTTTGTACAGTTTGTTTCAAATTTTCCCAGAAAATCAAAATTGAAACATATTTTGATTTTAGGGGGAGAAAAATTTAAAAAAAATTAGAAAATTTGAAAATGTCAAAAACATTAAAAATTTAAAAATGAGTTTTGTTGTGAAAAAGAGGAAATGATAGTAAATCAGTGGACTATCACAGCATGCTAAAGAAATGTAATGTAAAATGTGATAAACGGTCTCACTGATGATGTGACGATAGGTTTTTGTACATTTAGTAGATTTATTCGGGATATAAACCTAAAATTTCAAACTTGTGAAATTCGTGGGGAACACTACTTGGATATATAGGTAACCCCTGAAATCTCGTTTGAAAGGTCTCGTATTCTGATATACTAGGTGTTTATACTCTATGATGTCTGGGGTATTATTCCGGGACTTCTGCTGAACGGTAGTTCTGACCTAGTCCTTGGCTAATACTTTCCACAAAATGCTTGAAATATAGCATAAAGCCCTCAGTTGATTAGACAATAAAATTGATAATCATCTGTTGTAGCTGAAAAGATCCTCTAAAGGGGACACACTGCTAAGTCGAAGCTGATATCTCTCTGCTGAACGGAAGTTCTGACCTGAGATCCCTCAGTTCTCGCATCTTTCCCCTAATTTATGTACAGACATCATTGTAGTGTTCATACCTGTAAGACTGAATATTGGGATTCTGGATACGGGAGTATATTCAAGAGGTGGGACACATGAATTGAACTAAGTTCATAAAATATCTAAATAGTATCCTGAATAGATTGAAAATTGTATGAAAATTTAAGAGGACAATTATATCGTCAATCTACGTGAATCGTTTAAAACTTAAAACGATTAAAAGCTTAACGGTGCTTGTGTTATGTCTCAAAAACTGATATGATCCTCTTACACAAACTCACAAAAATATGTTTGTACATATTTCATTTCCGCATTTAATTTCTGTCTTTGCATTTATGTTTCATATTTTCAAAAATCCAAAAAGATTTTCGACAACTGATGGTGAAGAGCTGATTTTCGAAATCTCAAAGGCTAAACTTGATGAACATACAGGTTGGTTAAATCGTTTGAAATGTTTAAAATGATTCATTAGGTTGAATCAGTAATTGAAATGTTTCAAATTTGTGATCAGTGTTTAAATTGTAAAAATTCTTAAATGATTTGTTGATTCATTAAGTTGAATCACAACTTTATTTGTTTGTGATAGAGTGTTTGAGATATATGCAGATGATGCAGATGATGAACTGAACAGAGAGAAGCCAGGAGATAATTTCGATGGTGGTAACAAAATCCCAGACAACTATCCTAGCAGAGTGATAGGGGGAGTCTGATGAAGGTTATAGCCAAAGAAAGTTAGATCCAGGCAGAATTTTTGAAAAAGACCGAACTATATCCGAGAATGTCATGTTGAAGACTCTCACTGAAGATTCTGTCAACATTCAATCTATTGATACGCAAAGCCAGGTGTCGATCCCAAAAGCACGGAAGCTTGACGAAAGGGGGAGCCTGAAGATTCTGAAGATAGAGAGAGAAGTCCAAAGACTGTGAGAAAGACTGAAGTCGTTGAAGACTCGACACTTAAGACTCGTCAACATCTGAGGGGGAGTCTGTTGGTGCAGTCATCTGTCGACTACGTCTAATGTCGAGTTCGGGTTGCGATGCGGATCTGGTCAAGCATGATGTCATCATGCTTGATG
This sequence comes from Helianthus annuus, assembly GCF_002127325.2. Lineage (NCBI taxonomy): Eukaryota > Viridiplantae > Streptophyta > Magnoliopsida > Asterales > Asteraceae > Helianthus > Helianthus annuus. The sequence continues at coordinate 166,509,766 of NC_035437.2, forward strand.
ATGACATCATGTGACATCATCATTATGCAATGATCATCAGCAACAACAAACGACAAAACACATGTTAAGTTGCAAGATCTTAAATTCCAAGCTTTGTGTTGATTGGACCATATGAAGGTCCAATGAAACATCACCATTATTTGGTCCAATGAGGTAAAAGTCTACAAGAGGACAAATAGCTCAAGTTAGTCATATGATGGAATCGCTTTTATGATCAGCTTGTCAGTCCGCTTTTATGAACATGTGGAACCGCCTATTCGGTTAAGTGTTGGAACCGCCTTTACGGCAAGTCACTATGAGCGGTTCCTAACTTAGTATAAATAGGCTCTTTGTTCATGTCATTTGTAACAGAGTTCAGAACTGATACCGAGGTGCTGCCGGTATTTCCTCTTACTGTAAACGTTGTAATATTAATATACAAGAGGATTAAAGTGTGATACAAGCTGTGTATACGTCCGTTTCTTTGTTTCCGCCGCTGAAACGGATTTGAGCTCTTCCGAACGACTCATTTAGGTCGAAGTCCGATCCTACAACATGATGTTCTTCAAGAACACCATGATGACATCACCCAAGAACACTTAGATCTTGGTGATTTCACGGTTAGAATCCAAATTTTGAAAAATAGAAATGTGTAGAATCAAGTAATGATCAAAAACTTACAAGATTTAGAGTGAAAACTTACCGGGATTGAGAGAAATCTGAGAAAAGGTGAAGAAGATAGCTGGTTCGGTCAGAGCTTTCCAAAAATGGAAAGTATGACAATGACAACACTATTTATAGGCTTCCAAAAGAGGAAAGTGGCAGCCGATCGGCTGGGAGCTCCGATCGAGTGGGCTGCTCGATCGGCTGGCAGGATGCTAGCCGATCGGCTGGCCTGTTCGATCAGGATGCTTCCTGTTCGATCCGCCACACACTTTGAGTATTTTGCGACGATTTTCGACGTTTTGATTTCGATGGACGATGATACGGATACGATAGAGTTCCTAGTCAAATTACTTTTAATCCCAACTACTATATCTAACATACAATCTCCTATAAGTCACGTTTCGATGTCGGTTTCGATTGGGTTCGATTGCTTTTCGAGTTTCGATTCGATTTTTGATTGATTTGCTTGAATACCACACCAGACATAAAGTAAACACGCACAAGTAACACATAAGGCACACACACACGTATAACAACACCACAATTCGCATAATTCGAGTCTCGAGTTCGATTGATTGTTAGATCGGTTTGATTACTGATTAGTTATCTTTATCGCATTGTTACTTCCTATCATTCACAGTCGTAGATCGGTTCGCTTTAAAACACATTCGATTACTTTGATTCTGGCTGATTACAACACTTACTCCACATAATACAACTAAAATATAAAATCGACTATCTACAGTCAAAGAAAGTCAAAGTTGACTTGGACTTTGACTTTGACATTCGAAAACACAGGGTGTTACAACAACGATGCTAATCCCGTCAGCGGGAGAACTACCGACCAAATTGCAGCAATTTGTCATGTGGCACTGCAAGTGACATGAAACACGCTAAGGTATGCCCAAACGAGATTTTACAACAATCGGTACTTAGTCTAATGGTACTCACAATTATTGACGCTGCAAAAGAAGTCACATGTCTTCGCATTCCCCCTACTTCATTTATGACGATTACGCCATGTTTGACATTCTGTGGTGGTGTCACATAACAACAAATCATCACGAGAAATTCCAGGTAAGGTCCTAAAATTTCTTTTATTGAAATTCCGACTTTTGCATACAGTGATTAGATTTTTGTACCTCTACTCATCCTAATGGTCATTGAATCACGAGAATTTCGTTCATGATAGCGAACACTCATTTACTTCATTTCTTGATGTAACAACTCTCATTTAAAATTCATAATTAAAATGATAATTAGTCAATAAGGAAACCCTAATTGAGAAACCTAAGTAATTCCGCATAAACCCTAAAATTTCCATAACAATCGGAATCAAGATCAGGGCCCCTAAAACTCAGGGGGGTTAAACCCTAGTGGACGTTTATCATCTAAATTTTGCTGTAGAATTGAAATTAATTCGTTCAAATTACTCAGCAAAGCTACTGGACACGAAACAAACCTAGGCTAGAAACTAGACCCGTCGCGCCACGCGACGGGTACACCTATCTCTTTCGCGTGGCGCGAGGGAGGACAAAATCCAGGTATAAATAGTAGGCAGTGGCACTTGAATTTTGCTGGAAGTTCGACGTTAAAATTCGAATTATACACTGAGTTATAGCAGAAATCGTTCACACACCCACTAATATCGAATCGCTGCCGCAGAACAGGGTAATTACTCGATCGCTATTACGATTCATTTTCCGGGATCAATATATCCAAAGAATGTCTAAGTGCCGCCCACATTGGGTTATGCTTTGTCATTTGTCGATAATTCGATAAATGAGTTGAAGCATTATGCTTTGTCGTTTGTCGATAATTCGATAAATGAGTTGAAGTATTATACTTTGTCGTTTGTCATTTTGATAAATGAGTTGAAGTATTGCACTTTGTCATTCATTGTGAGAATTTGATCTCGTGTATCGTAACTGCTGTATTGATCACTAACCCTGTTTTGTGTGCATTATTGTGAAATTAGGTTAACAGGGATAAAATCATATTCTGTCAGTACTAAATCTGCAATGTGAGTCATTCTCTTTTTATCAAATGTTTTACAATACTCCAAATCATTTTTTCCAGAGTTATGATTACAGTGATTAAGTTTATGTAATCACCAAATTACAGCCGGTATGTGGGGTATTGTGCACAATATTGTTATTATTGTTTCCTTCACATTAGGTGGGCGAGCCTAAATGTGACATACGTCACTCATTGGGACAGCCAATGGTGATATGACCACAGTCACAGAGCTGGTATGTGACAAATACCTATTCTTGAATATTGGTTGATAATAAACATATGTAAAAACCCTTAATACTGTAAATTATAACAAATCTATCGTTTTCATAAAATGAATGATTCACTCAGTATTTCCCCGCTGACAAAATCTTTTTCAAACATGTTTCAGGTGATCTGCTGTAAATCAGGAAAAGTGCTGAGGAGCATTTCAAGCTTAAAATAGTGGCTCGATATAAAATAAATAAAGATGTTTTGAAATAAGAAATTTATCACTAAACTTATGTATTGTAAATTCTCGGGGTTTTATCCCGAGTTGTGAAATACAAATAATCGGGGAAAAGTTTTAGCTTTACAACGATCCTGATGTTAAATTTCCGCTGCTAAACTCAATTAAACAAATATCACGGGGTTTCTGTCCCGCGGCTCCGGAAACGGGTCAAACCGGATCGGGGGCCGTGACAGAAACAAGGTGGTATCAGAGCCACTGAGTTAAGCTGATTAAGTATTTAAACAATACTTAATTTTCCTGATTACTATTATGTGATTATGTGTTTATATGCTTTTAACTGATTATTTGTTAGTTACAGTATGAGTAAGCAAAAGTTGCAAGATATCTATCTTAAATTAGATAGATCAATTTACGAAGAGGGAAGTTCGTCCAAAACTAAATTTTCAAAGCTCCCTACGATTCCTGAAGAAGGAATATTTGTGCGTAAAGCACAATATGAGAATCCATTATCTCCTAGAAAAAGGAGTATGATTATTAAGAAAAGTAGGGAGCAAATCCGAGAAAAGAGGATTAAAAAGGAAACCCAGGACTTAATCAATAAATCACCTTGGGAAGATAAGTTAGATGAAAATGGGCAAATTTATATATGCTAGTCACTGTAGCAGAAAATGCAAATCTTTAAAGTACTCTAAATATAGTACTAATATTTCTCAGTAAGTAAATAAATAAAACTGAGTATGTGTTTCCTTGTATTTAGTACAAATAGTGTGCAATAAAACTTCCATGTTATTTGTTAAACTTTGCTCCAAAGTTTTAACTTGATATTTTGTGCATTTTGCATATATGCTACACAGCATGAACGAGATATCTGAAGCTTTTCAGAACCTCAATCTGTACCCAGTGAATATAGAAGTTTCTCATGAATTTACGGGATATGTTACTGATGTGGACCAACCTATAAAATCTCCTACTCCACCAGTGACCAAACCAAAAAGAAAGAAAAAGAAAAATTATGTATGGGGAAGCCGTATACGTAAGAAAAAGCCAGTTACAAAACCTCCTAAAATTAGTAAATCTTTAGAGAAAGGAAAGGCAATTATAATCCAGGAAAACCCTAATCAGCAGGAACAGGAAACTGAAGCCAATAATGAGTCTAGGCAAATGGAGGAACAGTTTGATCAGTATTCTCAAGAAATAGAAATAGAAATAGGGCAAGGGTCTAGAACAACTCAAGTAGAAGTTGGAGAGAGTTCTAATCAAAACAAGAGAATTACTTTTCAAGAGCAGATAGATATTTTACTAGAAAAATGTGAGACTATGCAACCTGCCAGTCCGGGTATTTTTACCTATCCTATCGAAAACCCAATCCCTATGAATTTTGCACCAACCATCACTGAACCAATAGTCCATGACCAACCTGTAGAAATGGAAGAATGGTGGACAAACGATTGGCAATTTCAAAATATTGTCAATAACGCTTACTCGTTTCTTCCACAGTTCGACCCAGAACCCCTACCTAATCCACCAATGAGCAATGAAAATCTGGCTGAACTTCGCCATTTCGGTGAAGAGTTGATGGATGCAGGAAATAGAATTAGGGAAATAGGGGGACAGATTGCCTGGAAGTATGACGAGAGGGAACTCCGTTTCTAGAATGACAAGTAGGAGGGTGATAAAAGTAAATATTGAAACTAGTTGTAACATAACGAATAAAACGTTGTAAAATATTGGTGTGTATTGATGCATACTATACGGATATAAAATGAAATCGAGAAATCGATAATTTTGACTTTATGTGTTATAAATTGTTCAATTATTTGTATAAATTGTTAATTGCTAATTATTCATAATAAATTATCATCATATGGCAAATAACGATAACGAACCAGTAAATGAAGTTAATCAATCAGAGCAACACCCAGAAGATCAATATATGACCAAACAAGATATTGAAAATATGGTTGCCCAAGGAATAGCCAACGCAATTCCAATGTTCGTTGCTGCTATGAAAAATCCAAACGATTCACAACATATCATTCCTAGTAAACATACTATCGAAGATAATTTCAGTCATAGTATAAACGGGGGCAATGATCATGTAAATCATGACAATGAATCTCAGCACTCGCCGCGCCCTAAGAAACGAAAGGCTGTAACACCTGGTTGCACTTTCAAAAAATTCCTTGCTTGTAAACCCGCTGAATTTGCAGGCAACGAAGGAGCAACTGCAACACTGCGATGGTTAGAGAAAACTGAAGCAGTAATTGCAATAAGTAAATGTGCTGAAGAAGATCAAGTCATGTATGCCTCAAATCTGTTTAAGGAAGGAGCACTGGAATGGTGGAACACAGTGCTGCAGGCAAAAGGAAGACGAGTGGCTTATGCTATGACTTGGGAAGAATTTAAGAATCTTGTTGAAAGAAAATTCTGTCCTGAGTATGAGAAGGAACAAATGGCAAATAAGTTCCTAAATCATCGAATGACAGGGGTAGATTGTCGTGGTTATACTTCGACATTCTTCGAATATGCGAGAGTGGTACCTAACCTGGCTTCGCCAGAACCAGTACTCATTTCTCGATATATTTGGGGATTAATTAGCGAAATTCGCAATATCGTTAAAGCTGCGAGACCTCGCACTATTGACGATGCAGTCGAATTAGCTAATACCTTAACCGACGAACTAATACGCACACGAGATGAAGATAGGAAGAAGGAATTAGCTCAGAAAATTACCCAAGGATTCAGGATGAGTAATAGTAGTAATTCCAAGAAAAGAGGGACAGGACAATCTTCAACTGTGCCATTCTGCAAAATTTGCAAAAAGAGACATTTTGGAAAATGTAATAGAATTTGCAATTTTTGCAAAATAGCAGGACATCGGGAAGGAAACTGCAGAAAGAAGTCCATAATTTGTTACAATTGTGGGGAAGCTGGACATATCAAACCAGAATGTCCTAAGTTAATCAACCCAGTAGACAACAAACCCAAGGCAGCTGAAGGAACCACTAAGAAGAATGTTAGAGCATTTCAGCTAACTACTCAAGAAGCAGAACTCATTCCAGATGTGATTGCCGGTACGTTTTTAGTTCACAACGTTTATGCAAAAGTATTATTTGACTCTGGTGCAAACCAAAGTTTTATATATACTTCATTCTGTCAAGCTCTTAAGATACCATTAACTACCGTTAGGCAGATTTTTACAGTCGAAACTGCAGATGGGAATTCAGTTAAAATTAATCAGGTTTTGCAAAAAGTAGAAATAGAACTTTCAGGTCATAAATTTGTTGCAAACCTATTGCCTATGAACTTAGCTGAGTTCGATGTTGTGTTAGGAATGGATTGGTTAATAGCCAACCATGCTCAAATCATTTGTGATAGGAACTCTATAGAAATTCAAGCACCTAATGGACAGGTAATTAAGATTTCAGGAGATAAACCTCGGAAGCCATTAAAGTTCATATCAGTAATGAAAGTTGCTAATTATGAACGGAACCAAGGAATAGTATATATGATTTCCGTAATCATCTGTACTAAAGGTAAGGAACTCAAGGAAATCCCTGTAGTCTTAGAATACCCAGATGTATTTCCAGAAGATTTACCTGGATTACCACCAGATAGAGAGGTAGAATTTAGGATTCATCTAATTCCAGGAACTACACCGATAGCCAAGGCACCCTATCGATTAGCTCCTACGAAATGCTAGAATTAAAGAAACAATTAGATGAATTACTAAGCAAAGGATTTATACAACCTAGTTCATCCCCTTGGGGTGCGCCAGTGTTGTTTGTGAAAAAGAAAGATGGATCAATGAGAATGTGTATTGATTATAGAGAATTGAATAAGGTTACAATTAAGAATCGATACCCATTACCTAGGATTGATGATCTTTTTGATCAATTACAAGGAGCTAGGTATTTCTCTAAAATAGACTTAAGATCCGGATACCATCAGTTGAAAGTTCAAAAGGAAGACATACCTAAAACTGCTTTCAGAACTAGGTATGGTCATTATGAGTTTACAGTCATGCCCTTCGGATTAACCAATGCACCAGCTGCATTCATGGACATGATGAACCGGATCTGTAAACCATATTTGGATAAATTTGTAATTGTTTTCATAGACGATATACTTATTTATTCCAAAAGTCAAGCCGAGCATTGTCAGCATTTGCATGCACTCTTAACTTTATTAAGAAAAGAAAAGTTGTATGCTAAATTTTCAAAGTGTGAATTTTGGCTACAAGAAGTGCAATTCTTAGGCCACATGGTAAATCACGAAGGTATACACGTAGATCCCGCTAAGATCGAAGCCATTATCAACTGGAAAGTTCCACAAACTGCAATGGAAATTAGAAGTTTTATAGGATTAGCTGGTTATTATAGACGGTTTATTAAGGATTTTTCCAAGATAGTTGTACCATTAACTAAGCTAACCTGTAAAGCCACTAAGTTTGAGTGGGGACCAAAGCAAGAAGAAGCCTTTAGAATTTTAAAGCAGAAATTAACCAATGCTCCAATCTTAGCTTTACCAGAAGGAACAGAAGATTTTGAAGTATATTGCGATGCTTCGAAATTAGGATATGGATGCGTGTTGATGCAACGCAAGAAGGTAATTGCGTATGCCTCCAGACAATTGAAAAAGCACGAAGAAAACTATACGACTCATGATTTAGAATTAGGAGCTATAGTTTTTGCCCTTAAGATTTGGAGACATTATCTGTATGGAAGTAAGTTTACTGTTTATACGGATCATAAGAGTTTAAGGTATATATTCGGGCAAAAAGAGTTAAACATGAGACAAAGAAGATGGATGGAAGTCCTGAGTGATTACGACTGTGATATTCAATATCACGAAGGAAAAACCAACGTAGTAGCAGATGCCTTAAGTCGTAAGTATCATGAAAAACAAAGGCGAGTCCGTGCTCTTAGAATAAATCTACAAGTAGATTTAAGGGAACAAGTGAAGGAAATCCAGAAAACAGCAATCAAGGACGATGCCGAAGGAATGAAAGGTTACCTAAAAGAATTAGAACAAGGAAATGATGGAATTTGGAAAGTTCACCAAAGCAGAATTTGGGTACCTAAACAAGGAAATTTAAGATTGAAAATCTTAGAAGAAGCCCATAAATCTAGGTATACTGTACACCCAGGAAACAATAAGATGTACCAGGATTTAAGAAAGAATTTCTGGTGGATAGGAATGAAAAAGGATATAGCTGAATACGTATCGAAGTGTTTAACCTGTTCACAAGTTAAAGCCGAACACCAGAAACCCTCAGGTTTACTACAACAGTTAGAAATGCATGTATGGAAATGGGAACTCATAACCATGGACTTTGTTACTAAGTTGCCCAAAACCAGAAAAGGTAATGATGCAATTTGGGTAATCGTGGATCGATTAACCAAGTCAGCTCATTTTCTACCAATAAAAGAAACCTTTAGCATGGAAAGGTTAGCCAAGTTATATGTGGATGAAATCGTATCCTTACATGGAGTCCCGCTCTCCATTGTATCAGATAGAGATAGTCGTTTCACTTCCCGATTTTGGACAAGTTTCCAAGAATCAATGGGAACCCGACTCAATCTAAGTACCGCATATCATCCACAGACTGACGGACAAAGTGAAAGGACGATCCAAACTCTGGAAGACATGCTCCGAGCATGTGTAATTGACTTTGGAGGTAATTGGGATAACCATTTACCATTAATTGAATTCTCCTATAATAATAGTTATCATTCAAGTATAGAAGCCGCTCCATTCGAGGCACTATATGGACGCAAGTGCAGAACACCTGTATGTTGGGCGGAAATAGGAGAAAGTCAATTATCAGGTCCAGAAATTGTACAAGAAACCACAGACAAGATAACTCAAATCAAGGAAAGATTGAAAACAGCCAGAGATCGCCAGAAGAGCTATGCCGACAATCGTCGCAAACCACTTGAATTCCAAATAGGAGACAAAGTACTACTGAAAGTATCTCCTTGGAAAGGTGTTGTAAGATTTGGTAAGAAAGGAAAACTGAGTCCCCGATATGTTGGACCATTTCCAGTGATTCAACGAATCGGACCAGTTGCTTATCGCTTACAGCTACCAGAAGAACTAGCTGGAGTACATGATGTATTTCATGTATCCAATCTCAAGAAATGTTTATCAGATGAATCTCTGGTAGTACCTCTTCAAGACATAGAGGTAAATGAGAAGCTGAAATTCATAGAAAAACCTTTACAAATAGAAGACAGGAAAATCAAGTTTCTCAAACACAAGCGACTCGTATTGGTGAAAGTCAAATGGAATTCCAAGAGAGGACCGGAATACACTTGGGAACTGGAATCCGAGATGAAACGCAAGTATCCCCATCTATTTCAGTAAATCTCGAGGACGAGATTTTTCTTAAGGTGGGGAGGATGTGACAACTCTTATTTAAAATTCATAATTAAAATGATAATTAGTCAATAAGGAAACCCTAATTGAGAAACCCAAGTAATTCCGCATAAACCCTAAAATTTCCATAACGATCGGAATCAGGATCAGGGCCCCTAAAACTCAGGGGGGTTAAACCCTAGTGGACGTTTATCATCTAAATTTTGCTGTAGAATTGAAATTAATTCGTTCAAATTACTCAGCAAAGCTACTGGACACGAAACAAACCTAGGCTAGAAACTAGACCCGTCGCGCCACGCGACGGGTACACCTATCTCTTTCGCGTGGCGCGAGGGAGGACAAAATCCAGGTATAAATAGTAGGCAGTGGCACTTGAATTTTGCTGGAAGTTCGACGTTAAAACTCGAATTATACACTGATTTATAGCAGAAACCGTTCACACACCCACTAATATCGAATCGCTGCCGCAGAACAGGGTAATTACTCGATCGCTATTACGATTCATTTTCCGGGATCAATATATCCAAAGAATGTCTAAGTGCCGCCCACATTGGGTTATGCTTTGTCGTTTGTTGATAATTCGATAAATGAGTTGAAGCATTATGCTTTGTCGTTTGTCGATAATTCGATAAATGAGTTGAAGTATTATACTTTGTCGTTTGTCATTTTGATAAATGAGTTGAAGTATTGCACTTTGTCATTCATTGTGAGAATTTGATCTCGTGAGTTATCGTAACTGCTGTATTGATCACTAACCCTGTTTTGTGTGCATTATTGTGAAATTAGGTTAACAGGGATAAAATCATATTCTGTCAGTACTAAATCTGCAATGTGAGTCATTCTCTTTTTATCAAATGTTTTACAATACTCCAAATCATTTTTTCCAGAGTTATGATTACAGTGATTAAGTTTATGTAATCACCAAATTACAGCCGGTATGTGGGGTATTGTGCACAATATTGTTATTATTGTTTCCTTCACATTAGGTGGGCGAGCCTAAATGTGACATACGTCACTCATTGGGACAGCCAATGGTGATATGACCACAGTCACAGAGCTGGTCTGTGACAAATACCTATTCTTGAATATTGGTTGATAATAAACATATGTAAAAACCCTTAATACTGTAAATTATAACAAATCTATCGTTTTCATAAAATGAATGATTCACTCAGTATTTCCCCGCTGACAAAATCTTTTTCAAACATGTTTCAGGTGATCTGCTGTAAATCAGGAAAAGTGCTGAGGAGCATTTCAAGCTTAAAATAGTGGCTCGATATAAAATAAATAAAGATGTTTTGAAATAAGAAATTTATCACTAAACTTATGTATTGTAAATTCTCGGGGTTTTATCCCGAAATGTGAAATACAAATAATCGGGGAAAAGTTTTAGCTTTACAACGATCCTGATGTTAAATTTCCGCTGCTAAACTCAATTAAACAAATATCACGGGGTTTCTGTCCCGCGGCTCCGGAAACGGGTCAAACCGGATCGGGGGCCGTGACACTTGATAAATTCATACGTTACACATGCATTGTTTGTTACGCATGTGGTTGGCTTAATTCGTGGAGACCATCGGGGACTTCACTTCGAATGGTTGTTTTATCAAAAGTTCAAATATTATTTCGCTATATCTAAGTATCGCTTTGTGATCTGGATGACCTGCATTATTGTAAGTATTGACTCTTTGATACCGAGTCAACGGTTTTCTTGAAACTCCTCTTCTTTTCAAGTTACATACATGGTTTTTCGTTGTAATCATGTCAAAATTTCCTTGTCAATACATATATTCATTGTTGGAATGTGCCTATTGTTGTAATCATGTCAAAATTTCCTTGTCAATACATGTATTCATTGTTGGAATGTGCCTAAACTAAGTTCAATTGTTTGAACTTGCTCCCAATATATATTCAATTCGAGGCTTCATATGATGTATTGAGGTCATCATGTTCAAAATAATCTCAACAAGCATTTCATTTGTTTCGAACCATAGAAGACTTGTTTGGTCATCACCCCCAGTAAATCGTTTTTTGGTTACGACACCTTGTGGTGGCGTTTTTACTAACTTGAAGCTTGCGCTAATCTCCTTTGCACACCTCATGTATGGATTTAGTTATTTATTTTGTTATTTATTTTTAAATCCACCTTGTTGGTTTATTATATTAAAGCAGTCTTAATACAATTGTGTGTTAAGATAATAGTACACAAATTCATGATACATTCCGGTGTACCTTCCAACGGTTCTTTCATCATCGGATCTTCATAATTATGCGCTATTCATGGGTTCAACTTGGAGGGATGCTAAAGGAAGACGTTCAACTTTGAAAGGGCCACTCAAGCCGTCTATGAAGCTAAGAAGACATTACTGCCACCACCTTTAAACAATAATTAGGTTTAAGGGGGTGGGTTAAGACTTATAAGCTCTAACTGTTGTGTAACATTCGTACTTATATTTATTATTATCTAGGATTAGTGTGTGACGGTTATATGGTAGTTTTAAATAGACATCACAAAACGGTTGTGTCGGTTTGGATTGGCACCAATACTATGAGATATACTAGAAAAATGTCTAACTTTTCACCTTTATAATTAGAGGCAATTCGTTTCCTACAAAAATATCTGTAAAAGTTCCTTCACTCTTTCTCAAAGTTCTACAGAAACACACTACAAGAAAACGGGGTAATAAACTTTACACCTCAAACTACAATTTGTATTATAAACCATGCATGCTAATGGAAACCATCCCGTGTTTATCTCTAATGTAGCCCAAGATCACAGATTAAGAACATGACTTGAGAATCAAAATAATAAACTTTATTGAATCATAATTTGCAAAGAATCAATCTGAATGATCCTTGGCTTGTTCAATGTACATATATACATGCTGGAATGACATCATCTTGAATCAACGCATCGGTTCTATTATACCAATTCATACTAATTACTAGTTCAACCCTTCTAATTACATAAATACATAATAAATACACTTAAACTTATAACCCTGTCAACATAAATCTGAAACACCTATTTATAAACTATTTATAATCCGGTAAAACGAGTTTTCCTCAAAGGGAAAAGAAGGTAACTGTGTCATTTTCCCAAGTAACTTCTTCCAAAAGGCAGTCAGGCCAAAAAATTTGCATCTCCAAAACCGAGCATCAGAATCCCACAAAGACAGTGGGGAGCTGCACAGGGGGCAGGACCCAACATATCGAGTTTACAGGCAAAGATACCCACTTTGAGGACAACCCGATAACAAGAAAAAATGTTGGACAAAGCTTCAACATGTCATCTCAAGAGAGATATTGACTCCCCTGTTCAGCATTCATGGCTTCTACCAAGACATATGAGTGAAAAGGGGATGGATCTCGAATTGATTTAGGTGATATGTAATTGTTCTGACATGTTCGAATAATTGGATCGAGCACACACAATAACACTCGGGTTTTTTGACCCAACTCCCACACTTGACTCTTTTCTATCATAATGATCAAAAACCACAGATAAAACTCAATACAATAACCCCTATTTATACTAGACCCAATACATGGACAACAAGGAACCATAACCGATTCTAACTAGGAAACAAATTAAACAAAGCTTTAGACTCCTAAAACTAAGCAACCTTAAACACACTGATAAACATAACTAATAAACACTAATGAGAAACCCGAAACTAACTTTATCAAGATTAACCCTTCAGAACATACCATGTTGAGACAGGTTTGAAGTTAAGGACCTTATGATCTCCACTGCAGGAGACTCACATAAGTGTATTGAACCAATCCTGCAAGCATGCCAAGGGTTGATATACGCTATCATGGGCGAAGCTTTTAAGGGGCGGGACTGCGGGAGCTCCGTAGTGGAGAGTATGTAGTTTTCGTATAGAAATTATTGGGTATATATGTTTTCGACCCCCCGGTTTTATAGAAATTTTTAGATCCGGTGACTTCCATCCCCCTAGTCGGAAATCTCAAGCTTCGCCACTATACGCTATGACACCCCAAACATTGATCAATATGACCTATTAAAGTATTGACTTCAAGATCAACTATAGCTCGTCTTAGGGGTGAGCAAATTAACCACCATAACCGATAACCGAACCATAACCGACATAACCGAACCACTAATAACCGATAACCAATATAACCAATGGTTATGGTTATGAAACTTTGTATAACCGCTCAATCGGTTATGGTTATGGTTATGTGTAGGTCCCTTGTCAGAGGATGACGAACCTCAAACCTTGTTATACTAACCCACTAGCGAGTGCGGAATCCAAGCTAGCAAGCAAACCGAGATTAAGCAAGTACAAACACAACACACACGGGTTCACCGATTAACACAACTTGTATTAATGCAAATGAAGGTTTCGGTTACAAGCACAATGTTTACAAATCTAACATGTAAACTCTCAAAGTGTGTGTGTGAGTTCCGGACAGAATGCTCTCAAGAAGACTCTCTCTTTCGGTGTGTGAATCTGTCTAAGTGTCTCTCTAATGAACTCAACACAATGCATGGGTATTTATACCCAGCCCATGATGTCCAGTCCGAAGGATCCGATAGATGGTCCGAAGGATCATCTATCGATGACAAGACAATCGAAGGATCAGCATGGACCTCGAAAGATCACCTTTCGAGGTCTAATCATTCGAAGCATATCTTTCGATGAGATCGAAGGATCCACATCATCCTTCGATCTCTTATCCTTCGAGACAGAACATCTTTCAACATTTATCAACTGTTGTCCAAGTCAAACCGGAGGATGGTTGACTTGGTCAACTTACAACACTAATCAGGACATCGTTTACATCGTGACCGAATACAGACAAAGTACAGACACAAGTGCATCAACAAACTCCCCCTTGGCTGTAGCTTTGTCTTTATCTTCTATAATTGTAGACTCGTCTCGAACTTCGACGGTCTTTGGTCTTCGAGTTCCCAAAACTCTGATGTCCTTTCAAGTCTTCATTGTTGGAGGATCTTCAAAGTCTTCACGTCTTGAAAGCAGACAGTGTATCAACAAACTACCCGTATCATGTAGGAAGTGTGTTGACAAACTCCCCCTTAACATAAGCTCCCCCTTGAGTTATGCTCGTGAAAAGACTTTATCTTTATGAAGTGAGATCCTTGTGGTGTTGATGATGGCCAGCGGCAACTCGATCATCTTCATCTTTTGAGCGCCTTCTCGTCGTGTCTTCATTCCAAGGCTTGTCATCGACCATGTTCTCCTAGCTTTTAGAATCTGCACATGCAAGAAATCTAAACGCGTAATGAGAACAACTGCTTGGAATATAGTATAAACAAATGACACACGAATGACCATGTCACAATCAAACACCGTCCGACAGTTTGAAAGTTTAATAAATTTGTCAAATTTTAGTCAAATTTTAGTCTTTAACTTTCAAACATGCAAATTTTGACCGTTTATGAAGATTTAGTCAGTTCGGATTTCGTTCAGGTTTCAGGTAACGAAGACTAGAGCTCCAACATCGTACAATCGAAAATAAAGTAGAAATAAAATCTTTTCGGCTTTTATAAAGTTTATATTAAAACACACCTAAAATCTTTTTGGTATTTTTGAAATTAAAAGAAAACAACAATTTAAAATCCTTTGAGTGTTATCAAACGACATCACCGCTAATGTCGTGCTGATATGCACCAAACGACGAAACTGTTTAAAAGAAAACAATAAAGGTTAAGCAGTAAATAAATAAATATATACAAACATTCTTTTTGCGAGTTTCGAGGGTAAGAGAATCATATCAGTGTACGGTCATGCCAAAACACTCTTGTTGTTCAGTTAGTTAACATTAAGATAAGCATCCTATAACAATTATCGGTATTGTTTTCCACTTAAGCTCAACTTATCAGATGTAATCATGGCGAGGGAATACGTTAAGGTATGATTTATACTTACCGACCGGTGTTCATCCACATCACGACACATTCCCGTATCAAGGTATGCACGAGAATTCATCTTACCGGTGAGTATACCGATTATCATCTGTTTGACCGTATATGATGTGAGATACTCACTTATTTTGATTTGAAAACAAGTCCTGTGTGATATAATCACTTATTGATGAGGAACTTGATTTTCATATGCATGAGGACACAGGTGCAAGTCCGTGAACAGGTCAGTACTTCCGTACAGCAGAGAGACGAACTTGACACCCGGATAAATGTGATATTTTATCACTTATTTGATATGGACATGTGATTGTTTATCACTTATTGAGGTCGAATGCAGTATGTAATATGTATACGTATGTATAGTATCATGGAAGATCTAGACTTGCGTCCCCGTTATTTTTCGGTAAAAGATACAACCATGATACCCAGATGATAAGCAGCATAAAGACCGAATATCTCAGAACCTCGGCAATCTATCAAACGAAATTTCGGTACTAAGACCATATGCCAATGAATGGTTCCCACCTGGTCTTCAGTCGATTTAAGTTTATATCACCCTGCACACTTTAAAATGATTGTGAGCCTACCGATCCATCTTATATAGAGCTGCTTATCGTTTTTCATTTAAGGTTTAAAGAGGTTTGGATTAACCACTGATGTACTATGATTTTCTCTTTTGCTCGCCAGGAAACTCATTTTTGTTTTTCTATTGTTTTTGTGTTTTTGAAATTTTTCGATGTTTTTGGATTTTCTGATTTTTGGATTTACTCCCCCTAAAATCAATAAACTAAGAAAAATTTAAAAGACACAAAGATATTTACAAAAATGATTTTCCGATGTTGGTTTTACTCTTGCTTGACCTTAATGCCGTTTACCAATAATAAAAAGTCAAATCTTGATTTGTCAAATGCTTTGGTAAATAAGTCGGCACGTTGGTCATCGGTGTGGACCTTAACAACATCGATTAGCCTTTTCTCAAAGCAATCACGTATGAAGTGATATTTGATTTCGATGTGTTTGGTCTTTGAGTGCTGCACAGGATTTCTAGTGATATCTAAAGCAGCAGAATTATCAACGTAAATAGGAGTAGTTAGGAATTCAAAACCGTAGTCCCGCATTTGTTGTTGGATCCAAAGAACTTGGGAGCAACAACTTGAGGCAGCAATGTATTCAGCTTCGCATGTTGATGTAGCGACACACGTCTGCTTCTTGCACTGCCATGTGACTAGGCGATTTCCTAAGAACTGACATCCAGCCGTTGTGGATTTCCCGTCGATTTTGCATCCGCCAAAATCAGAATCACTGAAAGCTACCAATTCAAAGTTATTATCCCTAGGGTACCACAGACCGGTGTCAGGGTACGCCTTCAAATAACGAAAAATCCTTTTAACAGCTGCAAGATGAGAGGCCTTCGGGTTAACTTGATATCTGGCAAGCAGGCACGTTGGGTACATTATGTCTGGCCTTGATGCTGTGAGGTACATAAGAGATCCGATCATTGCGCGATAGATTGAGGGACTAACAGCTTCTCCCTTCAAATCTGGAGTAATTCCGTGATTTGTTGGCAATGGGGTACCAATGGGCGTTGCATCTGACATCTGGAACCGGCTCAAGATGTCACCAACATATTTAGTCTGATGGATGAATATCCCAGACTCTGTTTGTTGTACTTGTAGGCCCAAGAAGAAGGTCATTTCCCCCATAGCACTCATCTCGAATTTATCCTGCATAATGCGCTCGAATTCCCTACACAAGACATCATTAGTAGAACCAAAAATAATATCATCAACGTATACCTGTACCAGAAGAAGATCTCCATCTTGTTCTTTGATGAAAAGAGTACAGTCGATAAGACCTCTTCGAAAACCGTTCTCCAGCAGATAGTGAGATAAGGTTGCATACCAAGCTCGCGGTGCTTGATGAAGACCATAAAGAGCTTTGTTGAGCAACCAAACCCGATCGGGATGGATAGGATCTTCAAAACCTGGAGGCTGTTCGACGTATACCTCTTCTTCAACCACACCATGTAAGAATGCACTTTTCACGTCCATCTGATAAACCTTGAATCCTTTGAAAGACGCATAGGCTAGAAAGATTCGAATTGCTTCGAGACGTGCCACT
Organism: Helianthus annuus; assembly: GCF_002127325.2. Lineage (NCBI taxonomy): Eukaryota > Viridiplantae > Streptophyta > Magnoliopsida > Asterales > Asteraceae > Helianthus > Helianthus annuus. The sequence goes on from NC_035437.2 coordinate 166,527,297, forward strand.
GGTGCATATACTTCGTTGTAGTTGATCCCTTCAATCTGACGAAAACCTTGAACGACTAAACGAGCCTTGTTTCGGATAATAACTCCGCGGTCATCCTTTTTGCATTTGAAGACCCAACGGGTACCAATCTTCTTGTATCCAGCAGGTTTCTCTACGAGTTTCCAGACACCCAGCTTCTGGAATTGTTGCAGTTCTTCCTGCATTGCTTCAACCCAAGCGTTATCTTTCAAGGCTTCTTTCCACGTTCTTGGTTCTTCCTGTGAGACATAACACGCGAAAGACCAATCGTTTTGTTGCCCGGATTCTCGAATAGCTGCATACAAGCCTGCATTGTTGTTATTTCGCAACATGTTTCTTGTTTGAACGCCACTTTGCACATTTCCAATGATGTTTTGTTGAGGATGGGTATTATGAATCCTTGTTTCTGGATTATCTGGAACTGGAACATTTATACCCAGGTTGTTAAGATTAAGATCAACAACCAATTCAAGGCCCGGAATTGACGAAGAGGATGATGCAGTAGCCTCAGCTGTTCTATGGGCATCTACTGGAGGAGTACCCTCTGAAGTACCATGAACTGCTGTTGTTGGGGCTTCTTGATCTGCATCTAGAAATTCATCATCCTCTGAAGATTCGTTCAATTCGTTTGCATCATGAAAATCCTCATTGTTGAGAGTATTGTTGTTCACCGAAGAAGATGGTTCTTGATTAACAAGAATTGGACGAACCACCGGTGAAACTGTTGCATTGTCACTCTCGAAAAACATCCTAGCCGCAGCATTTTCTTCAACGGCTTCAACATTGATCGAATTGAAGAAGTCATCGTACTCAAACATCCAAGGTTGACCCGGATTTTTGACTGGCAAAGTGTGCCGTTGTACTCTGACCTCAGACCATTCCTCGACCCTTTTAGTCTCTAGATTCCAGACTCGTAAGTTAGGGGTGGCATACCCAAGAAAGTATCCATCAATTGCTTTTGCCCCAAACTTTCCATTAGGATCGATGATTGTGCATGGAGCTCCAAACGGTTCTAGATAAGACAAATCTGGTTTCCGTTTCTGAAGAAGCTCAAAGCAGGTCTTGTTGTGCCTTTTGACTGTAAGAACTCTGTTCAACGTATAACATGCAGAGGCCACAGCTTCAGTCCAGAATGGAATGGGTAGCTGCGACTCTACCAACATTGTCCTAGCAGTCTCGATCAATGTGCGGTTCTTACGTTCAGCGACACCATTCTGTTGAGGAGTATAAGCTGCACTAAACTCATGAAGAATACCCTTTGAAGTGCAGAACTCCGTCATGGAATGATTTTTAAATTCAGTACCATTGTCGCTACGTATCCGCCTAACCTTCAACTTATACAAATTCTCAATCTGAATGATCAAGTTTTTGATAATGCCAAAGGTTTCACTCTTGTGTGCCATGAACGCAACCCAAGAAAATCTTGAATAATCATCAGTAACCACAAGGCAGTATTGATCACCTCGAATACTCTTGTGCTTGACAGGACCGAACAAATCCATGTGCAAGCGTTCAAGAGGAACTGCCACCGTGTTGATCTTCTTTGTAGGGTGCTTCTTCTTTGTTTGCTTTCCTTTCTGGCACGAAACACAGACGTCTTGAAGATGGAAATTTTTGAGGGGAACACCATTCACCAACTCATTTGATACCAAATGATTCATTTTGCGTAAGTGAATGTGACCCATTCGTCTGTGCCAAGAGATAGTGTCTTTTTCTGTGGCTTTTGAAATGAAACAAGTTGCTTGTGCAGACGTAGTAATAGCTTGGCTCATGTCAAGAACGTACAAATCATTTATTCTTGGAGCCGACAAGAGAATCCATTCTTTTGGAATTTTGAAGCCGGGCTTCAGCACATAACATCCATTAGCATCAAAGTGTACTGAAAATTGCTTGTCACAAATTTGAGAAACACTAAGAAGATTGTGATCAAGTTGTTGCACAAAATTGATCTTGTCAAAGCTGACAATCCCGTTGGATATCATTCCTTCACCCGTAATGTATCCACCTTTATCTCCAGCAAAAGCAACATAACCTCCTCTAATAGATTTAATGTCGTAGAGAAGCTTCATGTCGCCTGTCATGTGCCTGGATGCTCCACTATCAACAATCCAATGACTACTGACAGTTCCTCCTGGAACACCCTGTACATGAACTCAAATGAATTAGTTGGAGATGGGGACCCAAGCCATTGTGGTCTTGGGTCTTCCATTTTCATCAATGACAATAACTTCTTGTCTTTGATGGTTGGTGAATTGTGATGGTCCCCCTGATTCAGTAACCGATTTAGGTTTCCATGTCTGTTTTGTTTTACCAGTGTCTTTCTTTAAAATTTTAACTTCTTGATTGTTTGAAGTTTTGAAATTTTCTGGTTTTACAACAACAGATTGTTTTTGAACCACATCAGTTTTAATTGCTTTTTCAATCTTCTTGACCTGTTGGCGTTTCTGTTTCTTTTCCCTTTCTTTTACAAGTCGGGGATCTTGTTTTGTGGAAACAGATGGCTTACGGTCAGTCTTGCCACGGGGATCATCAACCTTTTCTTTTTGCTTATGAAGATATGGACAATTACGAATAATATGTCCAATGGTTCCACATTCAAAACATGATCTTCGTTCTACAAACCCCGAAGTATCATGTGATCGCTTAGCCGATGATGTTGAACTTTGTGAACCCGAGGTACTAGGCTTTGAACTGCTTGGTTCATTTCTTTTCTCGACAATAGTTTTCTTGACAAAATCTAAGTTAGATTGATTTTCAAACTTTTCAATTTTGTCTGTTCCCGTCGATTTCACAAAGTTAACATTTTTCTTCTTCTTTTGGTTCGGCTTCTTTTGGACTTGAGCCGGTGATTTTTCTTTGGGCTTGGTATGATTTTGCTGTTTTGGCACTGTTGGTAATTTCTTGTTGCCAAATTGTTTTCGAATTTCAGCCTTTGGAATAGGAGGACACTGTGTAACTGTAACACGTGGTCCTGTCTTTCCCAAAAACTTACTTGTCGAATTTTCAAAGACTTTGCAGATTAAGGATTGATTAACATTCTTAATGGGAAAATCTTTGTCTGAGTAAATTTTATCATCACCAACTAGAGTGTACAGCAAATTCACACTCTCCGGCTCTTCTGCAGATGAGGACTCAGTTGCAACAGTCTTAACGGGTTGTACAGGGGGATCACATAGAATGTGATTCTCAAGAGGTATGTCCTCATTTTTGGCCACCGCATCAGACTTTGCTGGGACAGTATCATCAGATTCATCATCAGAAGAATCAGCATCCTCAATCACAACTGGAGGATCTTGATTCTGTTCAGCACTTACAAATGTATCTGCTGACACATCTGAATCTGAGGATACTTCCTTTTGGTATCCGAGTCCTGCAGCAAACTCCTTAACATCTAGAGGCACAGATGGCTCAAAGAACACCCTGTCCTCTTCATCAGGCATGGCATCATAATTATGTCTCACTGGTGGTGGACACTTCTTGTAGCCTATGCATGTGACATCTCTCTTTTCCTTTTGAACATCAATGATGTGATCTAACACATAGCTAGAGCTCAAATAACTGTCTAGCTTGAGTTGGATCGCATCACTTTCGGTTTTCACACAAGCCATCTCTTTTTGCATAATCTCAAGGCGAGATATATACAAATTAATATCGGTTTGTTTTCTTGAAACCATTTTAGTCAGTTCAGTTTTATCTTTCTTTAATGTTTCAATTACTGACTTAAATTCTTTTTCTTGGTTTTCATAAAACATGTTGGCTTCTGTGCATTTTGAGAGATCCACAGTCAACTTCTGATTGTGGATGAATGTCACATCATACTTTTCTTGCAAAGCGTCATGCTTACTTTGCAAGTCACTCAAGTTCTCATTCACAGTAGTATGTTTGTCTTGCAAGTCAAACAAACTAGCTTGTAAAGCATCATGTTTGCCTTGCAACTCAGACATACTTTTCTCCATTTCAGCACATCTAGCATGCAGCCTAGTACATTCATCACAATTAACAGCAGTGGGTTCATCGACACATACCTGACTTGATGAACCGTCGACATTAGCCATAAAGGCTGAATGGAGAGAAGACGAAGTATAAGCAGCTTGATCCACCAGAATAGATCTTCTTTGAGTTTCTGCTGCAGCTTCCTCCAAAAGTTCATCAAAGTCAGCATCATCCGAAACATTAGATGTCTCACCCACATGATCATCACCAGAATTTGATGATTCTTCATCGACACTCCTGCTGTACCCAGAAGAGTCTTCATCTTCAGACGATTCACCACCACTGGCAGAAGATTCTCCACCACTGGTGTGAACTAGCTCCTTCACAACCTGAGCAAAACATGCTGTTCCATCGGGAGCATCACCACCCAACTGGATTGACCAGTCACAACCTTCATCCACCTGAACTGCAAGTGCTCGGTTGGTTTGGTTGTTGACAGGCACCAATGTACGATCATTGTTTCTGTTCTGCTGGTTGCCTTGGTTTCTGAAGGGGTTTTGATTCCCGTGCTGAGCTGGCTTTGTGCACTCCCTCTTAAAGTGACCCCTTTCACCACAGTTGAAGCACTTAACGGCCTGCTTATCGAACCCATACTTGGTGTCTCGCTTACTTTCCAAGCTGGTTCTGCCAGTACTTTCCATCCAATCCTTTGCTCTTCTCACAGCACTCGCAAAGGCCCACTTGATGTCCATCAAGTCCATCTCCTCTTTATCAATCTGCCTGTAATCTTCTTGTGTCAGATTAATGTTGCCAATCTGACCTTCTATCAACCCACAGTACGCGCTCACTACAGTGTTAAGCAGCTCCATGTGTTCCTTAGCTACTTCTACACTGATTTTAGAGAAACTTGACGTGTCAAGCTGTACGGTACCTGTCTTTGATTGTTGACCAGCAGATGATGTTCCTCCATAACATGCACGTTGTGTTTGAGCAGGAGGAGGAGGAGGTGGTGGTTGTATTGGATTTCCATACATATCCGTGGTAGGAGGTGGCTTTACAGGAACTTGCACCGGATTGCCATACATATCCGTGCTAGTGACAAACGCTGTTTGCAAAGGAGTATGTGGACCTGTTCTTGCAGACGAAGTATTGGAAGTTCCACAATACATTTCAGGATTTTGTGGCAATGGAACTCTCTTCGCCTTTAACGTTTCCTCCTGATCCTTGTTTTCCAGAAGCTGCACGAAGTCGTTGATATTTGTAGTTTTCAACACTCCGTTATACTTCAGGATTTCCAAGAAACTACTCCATTGGGGAGGCAAAGCATCAGCAAACTTTTTCACCACTTCTGCTTGAGTTGTCGTCACACCAAAATTATTCAGCTCAGTAAGCAAATGATAAAACCGACTTGTCATGTCTCCCAAAGACTCCTTATCTAGGCATGTGAAACAGTCGAATTCTTTCTTGAGCAGATCATGACGCAATTGACGTGTTGCTTCATTTCCTACTCCCCTGGTTTTCAAACCGTCCCATAGCTTCTTTGTAGTCTTGAAGCTGACAAATTGATGATAGATGTCTTTGCTTAACGCCTGAGTAAGAATGGCGTAGGCTTTCTTTTCCAGATCATATATTTTCTTTTGATCTTCTGGAAGATCGGCAAAGCTAGCAGTTGTTGAAGCGGCGACTTCGATAGCTTGATCAAAATCTGTGGTGAAACGTATCCACAGCTCTGTATTCTGGCCCAGAACATATGTACGGAATCTGTCAGCCCAACCCGGATACTCATTTAAATGCATCAGCTTCGGAGGTCGATTCAAACTTCCTGTTTCGCTTTCGCTCAGTAAGATACTTTGGATACTAGGAGTTTGATTCGAGACTAACGCCCACTGATTTCCCTGAGAAGATGTCGAAACCGGAGACTCGGCCCATGAAGGCGATAGACTTGTAGACGTGTATTTTCCACTGTCTGGCGCCGGTGTGCCCCACCATGAGGGAGTGACACCTGAACTTGTATATTTACCACTGTCGGGGGCCGGATTCCACCAATTCGGATTCATGATTAATTAATAAGCAAAATAAATGCTAAGTAAGAATTCCGAAAGATCACCCAGTCGAAGGATCCTGGTCGAAAGATCTGAAATCACAGAAACTTGTTAGCAATAAACTGACCACAATCGAAAGATCAACTATTGTTCGAAGGATCAACAGTACTCGAAAGATTAATGTTGAATCTCGAACAATAATTTCGAAAGATTCAAGAACTCGAAGGATTCCCTTTTGAAAGATCCTTATCTTTCGAGTTAAATCCCTATCTTTCGGACACTGTCTTTCGAATAGATTCCTTTATCGAAGGATATGTTTCAGACTTCGAAGGATGGGTTGAAAGATGATCTTTCGATGTCGAAAGATATCTTTCGAGAGAGTCTGACACACTGACGCTGATGTGACAGGTTGGTGAAAAAGGTGATGGGTAGGTAAGGTCAACTTTCGGCAAAGAGTATGGCAGGCTGACAACTTTCCCACCAACTAAGATTTTGAAAGATAATTTGCCCAAAAAGGAAACCTTATCCTAAAACCAGTCACCGGAGCTTTAACCGGAATTTTTGCCGGAAAACACAAAGACACTTAAAAACAAGTTTTAAGTTACCCAACCCACTTATGAACACTCCCGGTAAGTTTAAAACACGTTTTCCAGTTTAATAGTGTAGAAAAACCAACAAAAACGGGTGTTAAACCAAGTGTTCAAACACACACCAAGAACTTGAATAACCCGGTTTCAAACAAGGTAAAGAGCCAAGCTCTGATACCACTTGTAGGTCCCTTGTCGGAGGATGACGAACCTCAAACCTTGTTATACTAACCCACTAGCGAGTGCGGAATCCAAGCTAGCAAGCAAACCGAGATTAAGCAAGTACAAACACAACACACACGGGTTCACCGATTAACACAACTTGTATTAATGCAAATGAAGGTTTCGGTTACAAGCACAATGTTTACAAATCTAACATGTAAACTCTCAAAGTGTGTGTGTGAGTTCCGGACAGAATGCTCTCAAGAAGACTCTCTCTTTCGGTGTGTGAATCTGTCTAAGTGTCTCTCTAATGAACTCAACACAATGCATGGGTATTTATACCCAGCCCATGATGTCCAGTCCGAAGGATCCGATAGATGGTCCGAAGGATCATCTATCGATGACAAGACAATCGAAGGATCAGCATGGACCTCGAAAGATCACCTTTCGAGGTCTAATCATTCGAAGCATATCTTTCGATGAGATCGAAGGATCCACATCATCCTTCGATCTCTTATCCTTCGAGACAGAACATCTTTCAACATTTATCAACTGTTGTCCAAGTCAAACCGGAGGATGGTTGACTTGGTCAACTTACAACACTAATCAGGACATCGTTTACATCGTGACCGAATACAGACAAAGTACAGACACAAGTGCATCAACATTATGGTTATGAAGCTTTGGTTAACCGATATAACCGAAACCGAACCGAACTTGTGATGTTAACTTTATATAATGGATTTGTGTAAAACCATATAGAGGGTTTTTACTAAGATAAAAGTATGTTAATAACAAACTGATCTTGATGTAGATGCCATTTATTTTGATAAAGAACTAATGTGTTATGGCCATAATTGTTTTTGTTTGAGAATTACCTTATTAAAAAGAACCCTAAATCGGTAGTTTAACCAAAAAGTTTAGTCTCCGTTATCTTATAAAATAGGCTCAAGCTAAGTTCAAATCGTGCACAACCCTATTTCAAACCTTGCTTTGTTACTTAACCGAAATTAACCAAAACCGAACCATAACTGACTTCATAACCGATTAACCGTAACCGAAGTTTGGTTATGGTTATGGTTACCAAAACTCCATAACCGAACTAGCGGTTATGGTTATGGTTAATAGTAAAAACCGAACCAAACCGAACCAAACCGACCCATGCACACCCCTTCTGTAGCGTCCAGCCAGGGATCATGCGTGATGTTAAGTACTCCATATTTGGATATTTGGATACTGACTGCATTTACAATGTAGGATTCTTTATGCATGTTTGTTCATTTATATACATTTTCCCAATCTACTTTTAAAAAGAAACAAATGCAGTATAAATAAAACCATGGACAGATATGTGAAGTTGTTTTTGATTCCCAACCATATTTAGTTTTCGATATGACAGTTTACAACTGCAAATTAACGGGGTAAATAAAAGTTCAACTAGCCATGGGATCAACTAGTTTGATACCCTGGCTCGTGTCCTCACACTGTCTGATGTAAGAACCTAGTGCACCAGTACTATCAACCCCGGTTCTCATTTTGCAGCCATTAGACGGAGGTTTTTGGAAGCAAGGCTCCATGGACATGGCTTGAGTACAAGGAGGATTCGGCACTATTTCATTCTTAGGCATATGTAAAATCCATGGCCTCAATCCACCAAGACCTTGAGCCACATAACCAAAGGTTGACCAGGGACTAATAATAAGCTTATCAGTCAAACTCAACAAGTAAATTTCAGCCAATGCTTTCCTATCATGCTTCTTGTTTCCGGTTTTCTGACCCCCTTCTGAACTTGGTTGAAAAACTCCAATCACATCACCATTAACCGTCGAATGTTCCCAATACATATCTCTTATTATCTCATAATACTTGGAAGTTAGGGATGTCACCATAACAGATTTAGACTTCCCGCTTCCTAGTGATCCGTTTGGGTTGATTCTGGGTAGCACGTTATTGTCGTAGGCACAAGCTAGTATTGTGTCGGGTACAGCCTCAAGTGTAGATGTAGTGAAGTTAAAAGCAGCAGCCAAGAATCTAGGGTCAAAAATTCTGATCTGGATGCCGATTTTTTCATCTGATTTTTCTAGATAAGTGCGATGGTATCTGGTTATAAGTTCCCAGACAGGATTTGAGGGGAAGAACAAATACCTACCTAAGAAATGGAAAACCGTTTCTTTTTCTGGAAAGAGGGTAGCTAGTTCTTGTTCAAATGATTTGATCAGAAACAAAGACGGGACGAAATAAAATTGGGATTTCATGATTACCCAAGAAACATTTTGGAGAAAGATTTGATCTTGATCACAAAAGAAAAGCTTGTCGTAATCATTAAAGGTATATATCAAATGTAGATACACAAAAGATGAGTTTCCTGAATGCTTCAACATGTTACCATAACATTCTGGGGATTCCTGATTCAAGTAGTCAAGTCGGTTTCTGATGGGAAAATCTTGTGGAAGTAGCCATGTTGTTTCAGGAAAAGGTTCACAGAAGAGATCAGCAGTGTCACCTTCATTGTCATAGACTAGAAGGACACGATCTGTGAGAAGCGCATAAAGAAATGCTGAGGCTAGACTCAGCATTCTGTTTCCTAGTCCATCAAAGGGTATCCGTACAAGATACTTGCACTCGTTATCCGAGGTTTCATGTTCATGGGTCATGTGACCAGGCTCTAGTTTTCTTATGGTTCGGTTGTAGGATTCTGTATATGGTCCACATCGTTTGTGAAGTGTTTCATATTGGTGTAATTTGGAAATGAGGTAAGGTGAAGGTTTATGTGGCGATTCTTTACGATACAATGCTGATTCATACCTACTCAAGCAAGCTTTTACATATGAACTCTGAGAGCCGTCTTGTCCTGAAACTAAAAAAATGGAATAAAGATGAGTGATTATAAATTACAAGAGCAAAACAACAAGATCAGAATTGAATCTGCATTCTTCAAAAACTTAAAAACACACCTTTTTCAGAGGAAAAATCAAGATTTCTTTCATCAAAATCAGGATGAATATCTGGAGCAGAATATTGGAGAATGAGAGAAACTAAAAAGCTGATGAAAGAAAAGAGAACAACCCATGTCAACTTCTTCATTGGATTCAATCAACAGTTTTCTCTGGAAACATTATGATGGAAAAAAAGATGGAGTTTAGTTCATAATGCCATATTCCCATGTCATTTTTAACTGAATTGACCACATGGTCCCTCGTAATTGCAGCGACGAAATGAACATGTAAGGCGGGTTGGATTATTTTTAAACATCAAACATATATTCAAATGTACCGTTAAAGCTCTTACAATCATACCGGACAACATATATATATATATATACACAAAGAAATTACTCTATAATTAAGATGACTAATACCATCTAAAATCTTTTCCTGAATCTACAGCACTAGACAATGTTCATAACCAAACAAGAATTTAACAAAAACAATTGCCCATTTGAAAGTAATCTAACAATCTCTTTTAACTAAACAATCAGATTAACAATTGTTGGGTAATCTTGATATTGCGGGTTATTTACGGGTCATGTTCGGATCGAGTACGGGTCAAGTAATGGGTTCAAGGTTATCCGGTCACATGCTATGGGTCTTGGAGTCAATGTAGCAAGCAAGATTTGACCGAGTTTCAGTGGTAACGTGGTGAGAAATAAGTTGGAATCATTGCTATAAATCAGGAAGAAGTGGACTGAGTTATTTTGCATGTGCTAGTATTTCTTTATTATAAATAATGGGGTAGTAGAAGTTCTGTGTACCCACTTTCATATTAATAAAAGCAGAGAGTTAGAAAGTTATTTTATTTTTTATTCTCTTGTACGTGTGTTGTGATCTTGGGCCTGAACCAACATTTGGTATCAGAGCCTAGGGCTCGAGTGCAGACAGTTCGCAGGTTTGAGGGTCGTGTTCAGAGAAGGGGGTGCAGTCCCTTTAAACTGTAGATCTGGGAAAAGAAGAAGACGGTAGAGAGTTGTGATAAGAAAGCAAGCACCTGGTTTAATTAACAGCCGCCATTGAAGAAAGAAAAGAAGCAAGCCACAGCCAGACCAGGTGATTTGATTTTCTGAAGAAAAAAAAAGGGAAAGTCAGCAAGGAGCACAACAAGCATAGTGGTCGATCAAGAAGACATCGATCAAAGAAGGTATATGTTGTGAAATTGCCATCATGAAGTGAGTACGGTGGGATTCGAGTGACCGACGCCGGAGTAGAAGAACCGGCATGAAGAGTCGAAGAGAAGTAAGAGACCGCGCCAGAGAACCGTGATCAGAAAGCGAGTTCTGGCGTTAGACCGAAAGACGAGCCGCAAAAGATCGGGGGGCAGCTAGACCGAGAGAATGAAAGAAAGCAGCAAGGGTAGTAATTTCTGGTCGATTAGATCAGCGGGAAAGAGAAGGTGAAAGGTTCACCAAAGAGAAAGAAGGTGTTGCCGGAAAAGAAGAAAGGAAGCTCTCCGGTAAGAAAATGTTGCTGGGCAGAAAGAATCGATCACTGGTATGGTAAGTAATTTGAGATCGGTGATTGTTGTCATTGGAAGACTATAGCAAGATTGGAAGAACATAGCAAGAATGCAAGAGTAAGAAAGTAAGCAAGAAAGAATGAGAAAGTAATTGGCGGTGCAAGAAAGAAGAAAGAGCCGTCACAAGAAAGAAAGAAAGAAAGATCGGTAGTCGATGAGAAAGAAGAAAGAAAACCCGACAACCGAAAGAAAGAAAGAAAGACACGGACACGTTAGTTCGTAAAGAAAGAGAAAGACCGAACCGTATGGGTTCGAATAACAAGTTAGTAAGAAAGATGATTCGAAGCAAGCAAGTAAGAACATATTCGAATCCAACAAGAAAGTAGCAAGTTTAGCAAGATAACCGTTTCCGGTTAAAGCAAGAAAAGAAAGAACGAACGCAAGCAAGAACGAAGCAAGTAGAAAGAACCAAATCAAGATTACGGGGGTGAATGTTGGGTAATCTTGATATTGCGGGTTATTTACGGGTCATGTTCGGATCGAGTACGGGTCAAGTAATGGGTTCAAGGTTATCCGGTCACATGCTATGGGTCTTGGAGTCAATGTAGCAAGCAAGATTTGACCGAGTTTCAGTGGTAACGTGGTGAGAAATAAGTTGGAATCATTGCTATAAATCAGGAAGAAGTGGACTGAGTTATTTTGCATGTGCTAGTATTTCTTTATTATAAATAATGGGGTAGTAGAAGTTCTGTGTACCCACTTTCATATTAATAAAAGCAGAGAGTTAGAAAGTTATTTTATTTTTTATTCTCTTGTACGTGTGTTGTGATCTTGGGCCTGAACCAACAACAATCACAGTTGCTACCTGGAATTCAGTAAGCACTAGACAACTGAAGGAAGCATTAGAAGGACAGAAGTCGTGATAGGTCGTCGTTTTGAACACAACAGCGACTTAGCCGTTAGGTCATATTAAGTCAGCGTTAGTATTTACTGATTGTATAATTAATAATTGTAAACTAATTGATTAAGCTATAAATGTAAACTAATTGATTAAGCTATAAATGTAAAGATAATATCTTTGATTCATTATAAGTATTTACTGATTGTATAATTAATAATTGCTAAGTGCTACTGTCTTTCAATTCTTAGTATCTGTTATATTCTTAACAATATTTCAATTTCAAATCGAAACGGAACGCTTGAATGTGGTTATGGAAAAAGGCAAAAAGATAAATAAATAAATAAGCGTGAAGCTTCAATTGAATCCTGAAAAGGATCATGTCAATCGTCGGTCTGAAAACCGGGTAAAAGATGTGAGTTTATATTAAAAAAAAAATTTAAAAGGCCTCGACTTTTTAGTTCGCTTAGGGCCTCCAAAAACGTTGAACCGGCTCTGAGCGTTACTATATATTTTAGCGATCTGAGTTCATGTAAATATGTTACAAATGTTGGGCAGGCTCAGGTTATTTATTTTGGGCTTAAAAGAACTCTAATTCTTGATTAACATAATGTCCAAGAATCGTTATCATCATAACAATCGTTTTTAAATATCTCACTTTTATTAATCAGAAAAATCGTTATCATCATAACAATCGTTTTTAACCAACGTACTTTTTGACTCTCCAACAATTTTTTTGCACATTAAAAACAAATATAGTTTCTGTTTTCTCACAAAAGTCATTTAAAATTTTTTTAACACTAAAGTCCCTACATATGTTAGATTTGAGTAAAACATTGTGACTAAATAAAATTATAATTTGCTACATTTTAATTTATTGTTCAACCTAAGATATGTTTGGACTCATTGCTATAGAATTGTAAACGATTAAAACCGAAAACGAATAAAACCGAACTGTTCGGTTTATATATAAAATTAACCATGCGTTAGATTTAGTCGAATAAACCCAATAAAATGACTTTGGTGTATTCATAACACCGAAAACCAAATCGAATTCGAATGCTGTTTGTGATTCGGTTTTGAAGTACTTAAAATTCCTTTCAATTTGGTTTGATTTTTGGTTTAACCCTAAAAAAAATCAAACCAAATAAAAGGAACCGAAAAGAACCGGTCGACACCTCTACAGGTTCCAAGTTGTTTTATTTTTTATCATAATTTTGTTCAAGTTGAACAAGTGAAGGGATTTTAACGTAGGCAAAACAGAAAATACGTTGCCTTTTTATGTGTATTTGTCCATTGATAAACTCTTCTCTAATTCAAATTGTGGGCAACTTGCTTAATAAGTAACATATTTTAAGTAGAATTCTTTAATTAAATAAACCTATCCCAACCCATGTCAACTTCTTCATTGGATTCAATCAACAAATTTCTCTGGAAACATTATGATGGAAAAAAGATGGAGGTTGGTTCATAATGCCATATTCCCATGTCATTTTTAACTTTATAGTTGAATTGACCACAGTGTAATTGTAGCGACGAAATGGACATGTAAAGCGGGTTGGGTAACGGATATGTCGGGTCATTTTTAAACATCAAACATATATTCAAATGTACAGTTATCGTACCACCGGACAACATATATATAACTAAGATGACTAATACCATCTAAAATCTTTTCCTGAATACACACACAGCACCAGACAATGTTCATAACCAAACAAGAATTAAACAAAAACAATTGCCCATTTGAAAGTAATCTAACAATCTCTTTTAACTAAACAATCAGATTAACAATCACAGCTGGCAAACGAAAACAGTTGGTGATATAAGACTAGTTGCTACCTAGAATTCAGTAAGCACTAGACAACTGAAGGAAGCATTGGAGGAAGACAGCAGGACATGAGTCACAAATCGGTCGTAGCAGGGCCGGTCCTGAGAGTTCTCGTACCTTGTTCGAGCTTGAAAAAACGTGCCCCTAGGCCTTAACGAAATAAATAATTAAAACTAGTTTTTTATACAACTGTGAACCGTTGACAAAAATATAGCATTCAATAAACAATAAACAATGCATTAACGCCTAAATAATCGACAAAGTTTTTGTCAAATCAAGTTAATGCCTAATGATCGACAAAAAAGGATCCTAAATCATAAATCAACTAATCATAGAAATCGTAGATCATAAGTTCATTGTGAATCCTAAATCATAAGTTCACGGTGAATTCGACCAAAAAACATAACATAACAACTGAATTCGAAAATTTGACGATTACCTGAACACGTGAACTGATCCGTGATCGAACTGTGGACTGATGAAATCGAACAAAAAGTGTCTGATGAAAAAGTGCCTGATGAAATCGAACTGTGATGAACTGATGATGATGAAATTGAACTGCAGCAGAATGATGAAATCGATCTTCTCTCCTATACTGCGATTAGTCAAACTGACGTTTCATGTCCAGGGCACTGCCGCACTAGTTGCCGCCCAATGGACTGGTTGTTTTTATTGGTTTTTAAACACAGCAGCGACTTAGCCGTTAGGTCATATTAAGTAAGCGTTACTATATATTTTAGCGATCTGAGTTCATGTAAATATGTCACAAATGTTGGGCTCAGGTTATTTATTTTGGGCTTAACAGAACTCTAATTCTGATAATGTCCAAGAATCGTTATCATCATAACAATCGTTTTTAAATATCTCACTTTTATTAATCAGAAAAATCGTTCACAAAAACTTTTTAACCAACGTACTTTTTGACTCTCCAACAATTTTTTGCGCATTTATAATTTCTGTTTTGTCTCACAAAAGTCATTTAAAAATTTTTTAACACTAAAGTCCCTACATATATGTTAGATTTGAGTAAAACATTGTGACCAAATAAAAATTATAACTTGCTACATTTTAATTTATTGTTCAACCTAAGATATTGTTAGATAATATTGTATTTGTGTATTTATTTTCTCTATTTATTAGTTCATTTATTTCAAGTCTATATATAGTGTATCTTGTATCCTTTGTAAAACAATGAAAAATCAGACCATTCACATGGTATCACCCATCACCCAATTATAGGTGTGCTCCCATCTCTTGGCTTTCCTATTCCTTTCCTGTCCGATCAAGTTCTTTTTTTTTTCCTTTCATCTGTTGTCTTCTTCTCCTATTCCTTCCTCTTCACCCATTCTATCCTTCTTTCCCTTGTTCATCATGTCTTCATCTTCTACTTCAAATCCTATGTTAACTGGCCTTGCCCCAATGATCGCCATCAAACTCAACCCCAACAATTACATATCTTGGAGGACACAAATGAAACCCATTCTCACTTACCACCACTTGCTGCCACATGTTGATGGAAGTCTCTCACCACCGAATCCGACAATTATGTCCGGTGAAAAAGAAGTAACAAATCCCGATCACACTACATGGCTTAGGGATGAACAACAAGCCATCATCCTTCTCAATGCCTCCTTATCTGAAGAAGTTTTTTCCATAACTGGTGGGCTCTCCTCAGCCCGCGAAATTTGGATGGCTCTTGAAGCCGCTTATTGCAATGCCTCCATTGAAAGGGTCCAAAATCTCCGGGACAATCTCCGTGCTCTAAGAAAGGGTGAAAAATCTGTGGCTGATTTTGCACGGGCCTTCAAGGCTATTTGTGACCAATTGGAGGCTATCGGTCACCCTATTGATGCTATGGATCAAGTCCATTGGTTCTTATGTGGCCTCGGTACGTCCTTTGAAAGTTTCTCTACAACTACTACTTCGGTACGTCCTATTCCATCTTTTGTTGACCTTGTTGCAAGTGCCGAAAGCCATGAGCTTTTTATAAGAAATTTGCATGGCACAATGACCAATGATAATTCTAATATCATGGCTTTCATGGCTCAATCATCCACTAACAACAATAATAATTTGTTGAGACCTACTGTGGGTGGTGCTTCTGTGAACAGTGTTCCACAGGCCCAATATGTTCCCAGGCCCAATCGTTATAATAATCATCGGCCTCATAGGTCTAGCTTCAATCAAAATATGTATAAGGGCCGCAATAGGTCCAATAGGCCTACTGCCAATAATTTTAATAGGCCTGTTTGCCAGTTATGTCAAAAGCCCGGTCATTCCGCGGCCCAATGTTATCATCTTGCATCCTATGCTCAGTCCACCATTTCACTGGATCAGTTGGCACAAGCCTTCCATGCTCAGTGTCAAATAAATACTACAGTCCCTGATTGGACGTCCGACACCGGGGCTACCACACACATGTTACCAAATGCCTCTTCTCTTCAAAATACCACCCCAATGCAAGGTAATCAAAAGGTGTTTTTTGGTAATGGTCAATCTCTTCCCATTACCCATGTTGGTCAAACCAAACTTTTTGGTGATATTATTTTAAATGATGTCTTGGTTGTGCCATCCATTACTAAAAATTTATTATCTATTGGCAAATTAACCGAAGATAATCATGTTGATGTTGTCTTTTCTCATCCTTATTTTTATATTCAGGATCGACAAACCAAGAAAACGCAAGCCCAAGGATGCCATGAAGACGGCCTTTATGTTCTTCGCCCGACTCATGAAGCTTTGGTTTCCATATCTTCTTGTTTACAAGCTTCTTTTGAGTTGTGGCACTCTATACTTGGGCATGTTAATTTTGAGACTTTATTTCTACTTAAAAATAATGGTTGTGTGAACTTTACTTCCGTTTTACCCAAACCGGGACTTTGTTCGTCATGTGAGATTGCTAAGGCGAAACGCCAACCTTTTTTACATAATGATAAACGTGCGTCTATGCCTCTTGATATTATAGATTGTGACTTATGGGGACCCTCTCCAATAACATCTATTGGATATTTTCGTTATTATGTGGCCTTTGTTGATGATCATTCCAGGTTTACTTGGCTATATCCACTTAAGGCAAAATCTGAATTTATTGATGCCTTGAATATTTTTATATCCTTTGTTCAAACACAATTCTCCACCAAAATTAAAATTTTTCAAAGCGATGGCGGAACCGAATTCACTAACCATTGTGTTCGCTCTATATTTGAACAAAATGGCACTTTTCATAGAATATCTTGTCCTCATACTCCACAACAAAATGGACGGGTTGAACGAAAACATCGTCACATTGTCAAAACCGGGTTGGCAATGTTGTTTCATGCAAAACTACCAACTACATATTGGGTCGATGCTTTTGTAAAACCTTAAAGGATCTTTCAATGATATCAATGTTAACTTGTGTAAGTGCGGAATCCAAACACAAGCGGATTCAAGAAAACAATAAAGTAAATAAACACAATAATCAAATCAAAAACTATCTTGCATTCACCTTAGAACCGATGACTGATACATGACGCACAAACAATCTCGAGTGGCTCCTGACTTTCTACCAAGCGATCAACCCCTAAACATAACAAAGGTTTTCTTATATACTATCTAAAATGGATCGAGACCATTCCTAGGCCCACTCAGAATCTCACAAGACCCATTACTAACATTTGACCCAAAACATATTAGTAAGACATTACAAGATCAACCCTATACTTTAGTATTTCTCTATGAATAAACCTCAAGGTTCCAACAATCTCCCCCTAGGTTTATGCATAGAGAGTCTTGAGACTTCAACCATCACGAGCACCACCCAAACGATCTTTGAGCCCACCAAAACCTTTTGTACGAATATGAATAGCTGAAGCAACAGCTGCAGTCCATCCTTTAGCAATTTCTTCGTATTTTCAGTGGCTCTGATTTGATTCTGAGCTAACACCTCTAAATCTTCATAGACAAGATTCAGTAAATCAACTTGATCCACCAAGCGGAAATTCGCATCATCATCACAAACAATCACTGCCTGCCCTAAACGCTCATCATAAGCCCAAAAATGCAAAGACTTCAAAGCTCCTTTTGGAATCTTTCTTACTAAAGGAATCACTTTCTCCTTGTCAGTTGCAGGCCAGTGAACAATCTTCATTCACTTGTTTGTATATGGATCTCGAACGCCTTTAGCTGGTTTAACAAGAGATTCAGCAGTGTGCATAGAAGGAAACCCACGAAGAACCTCCCTCTTCAATCTCTCATAAAACAAATAACCACGACCTCCAAGCTTGTCATCCACATAAGGTGAATTGGGCAGATTTGTCAAATCAACCTTTGTAAACATCTGAAATTGAGCTGGATTTTTGTACCACTCCACTGGTCCAACCTTTCTCTTGATCCACCATCTTCGACGATCATGATCAAAACCCCAGCTAACCACACCAGATCGATTTCCATCTTTATCGTAGAGAGTTTCACCAACATCCATTAGATGATGAGTTGCTTGAGCATCATCATCATCACGATTAAGATTCTTGTTCTTCAATATAACAAACTCCCTTTTCTTCTTAATTCTCTCAGCCTTTTCCTTTTCTGCAACAGGATCAATCACCCTTTCAAAATACTTTTCCATTGCAGCACTTCGCTCAGCATCATCTCTATCAAA
Organism: Helianthus annuus; assembly: GCF_002127325.2. Taxonomy (NCBI): domain Eukaryota; kingdom Viridiplantae; phylum Streptophyta; class Magnoliopsida; order Asterales; family Asteraceae; genus Helianthus; species Helianthus annuus. The sequence continues at coordinate 166,545,856 of NC_035437.2, forward strand.
GGCTTTTCTTCTGTTCTCTACATCTGTTGGGTTAGAAAATTCATTCCCAAATTTCTTCTCCAACTTTCCATGTAAATCATATACCATGTTGAACAACAAACTGACATCTCCTTGAAGCTGTTCAATTTGTTGATTCTTTTGCACTATAGTATCTTCAAGTTGGATGATCTTGGTGTCTTTATGAATTGAATCTTGCTCAACCACAATTACCGTTTCTTCATTTCTCTCATACTAATGAAATCATCATCATCGCTTGAATCATCATCAAATGGCATTCTAAACGGCTCTTCAGGTCTCTTACCACTTGAACTGCTAGGCACGTCAAGAATGACTCTAGAAGGACCTGCAGATTCAGAAACACCAAGTGGCATTGTCTCAACAACAGTATCAGTATCAACATTTGTTACCTGAACATTTGCAGTGGCGGTCTCCAAAACATTTCTTTGAGTGTCAGTGTTGAACTCAAAGATATCTTCAGTATTAGTGGTGGTGTCAGTAACATTCTTCTCAAAATCGAAATCATATAAACCATCATCATCTTCAGCAGTGCGCACAGATTGATCTCTGTTTTGCTCAACATACATTCCGAGTCGAGGATCCCTCCTTTTCCGCTTCAAAGGCAATGAATCAGGATCCTTTGGGTTCTCACTAGGCTCTTCATTTGATACTGTAAGATCGGAAGGAGGATTTCCCATCTTATCAGTCACTGATTTTAACAACAAAGCTAAATTTTCAGCAGTAATCACCGATGGAACAGTAGAAACAACATCATCAGCTTCATTTTCAGGAGGAAGCTCTTCATCATCTCCAGAATCACACATAATTTCTATGCCCTCATCGTCAGAGTTGATTGTTAAAATCTCTATCTCAGGCACATCATCAACAGCACCCTGAACATCATGCTCTTCAGCAACCATTGCATTTACAGGAACAGGTTGTACTATCACTGGATCAGCAACTACATCCTCAGTCTCAGCAAACTGACCAAATTTCTCCAGCGGAATCAAACCTTCAAACTTCTTTGCAGTACCCTTTTTCGGAGTCAGAGCACCAAAACAAGCAGGACCCATAGGCTTCAACTCCAAAGTGTCTCCAGATCTCACCAAATCTGGATACCTAGCATTTAGAATCATCTGCAAAAATATTGGATACATTAGAAACTTGTCTTTTCGAACTCCTGTTACATTTCTCTCCATTCCTTCGAATATGTACTTCGAGTAATTGAAAGGTTCATTGGTTATTAGACATGTAAAAGCAGCAGACTGAGTGATGTTCAATTGATCAGTGCCTCCTCTATTTTCTGTCATGCAGAGAATAAACATGTGCACCAACAGACGCCAGTAGGGATGCACAAACTTCTTCACTAACGGAGGGTACTTTCCTTCATAACTTAATCTTGGCAGAATCGCTTCCACAGTTCCTGCTGGCAGCTCAATAGAATCAGTTTCCTGATCGTTGAACTGCAGTACCTCTCTGATCATCTGTTCAGTCACAATGATAGGTTTCTTTTGAATCTCAGCAATTAAAGCTCCCTTTCCTTCAGCTCCAAGAGCGTCAAAACTAGCAGTCTTCCAAAAATCTTGAATTAAATTCTCGTAGACAACGGGATTCTCTCTTAATGCATGAACGAGTCTGCAACTATTCAATCCTTTAATCAGCAACGTACATAATCCCCTGTGCTTTGCTGGAGGAGCAGCCAAGTATCCAGCTTGATTATGCGTAGAAATAAACTTTAGATCCATATCTACACAACAGAAACATTAATTCCATAAGAATTTCTTACTTGATGAAGTTTATTAACAAGACAAAACTGGTCAACATTCAACAGGCTGATCATTGATCAACAACTCAGATTCCAAAAGTCAGCAATGATGTTTCAAGTCACTCGAGACCATAATGTTTCAAGTCGAGACCATACGGTTTCGAGTCGAGACCTAGGTCGAGACAAAATAATCACTTGAGACCTCAGTCGAGACAGAAGAGATTGCGACTCGAGACCAATATGACATCGACTCGAGACCTCAGTCGAGATAGAAGAGATTGCGACTCGCAAACACAGATCTCGAGTCCCTAAAAATTTTCTTCAATCTGAGTCGAGATCTCCCAAACACCCTTTGATCTGTTAAAATTTGGATCAAAATCCAAAAACACTTTCAAAATCATTTGAAGACCAAAACATGTCCAAATTTAGGGTTTATGAGCATCTTCAAACATTCATATGACTTTCAAACTATCTTCATCAAATCTTCAGTAAATCCTGCAAAACTTCAACAGAGACATCAACAAATTCATAAAAATTACCTTCAACCACAAGTCGAGACCGGAGTGATTGTCAGAAAAGCAAAGAAGTCGCCGGAGAGTGAGAGAGAGTTTTGAAAGTGACAATGATTTGTTTCGAGTGCACAGTGGGGTCTCGAGTCGAGATCCCTTTAAATACCCAAATCTGTGGGCCGAACTTTAATGGTATGGGCCGAGTCCACAGTCTCGATTCGAGACCACTCATCACTTTAAAACTTGGATTAAACAAACATATTTTTCAATTATTTCAGAAATCCAATTGAAAAATCAATATTTTCTTACACAACCCTTCAACTTCCTGAGCATGTTTTATTAGACCAAAAACCTACAAACATAAAATTAAATAATATCGAAATATTATTTACAAAAATAAAATAAGGAAATATCATAATTTGCTCAAGGATCAAATCACGGGTTTTGGGCTTGACTACATTTATCAACACTGAGAATGATCTAGACGATTGCAAGTATATTTGTCCACCTAAACTCATCTCCCTAGACCTTATCATGTTTTGATTTCTTAACAATGAACACCCAAACAAATACTAATCAAATCCCGGAAATATAAACAGCACACTCTATCATGCAAGTAGCTTCCCTACCACATATTTCACAAGTCCAGTCCAGATCTCTGAAATTTTAACTGGGATCAGAATAGATCTTAAGCAGAGATGGTATAATATACAAATCAAATGAAATCTTTTCAGTTTGATATAGGTTTCTTGGGTTTCTTTTGGGCACTTGAGGGCCTCTTTCGGGTGTATAAATGATCTACAGAGCGACAACGTACAGCTAGGTCAGCATGTATCTAGATGCAGCAGAAGCTGACGTTGCCTAGCACCTCCAGGTCAGCATATATCTGGATGCAGCAGAGGAGATACACGACTTTTTCAGAGAAAATTTCAGAGTCAGACCAAAATTGTGTGTATCGGGACAACATACAAACATTCAAATAGAAATGAGCTAATCCCAAGTGATTTTCTTTTCTGAGGTCATGTACTAAATTAGTTCTGAACAGAACAGCCGATGTTTCCAGTCTTTAAGGATAGAGCCTACCAACACATCGTTCTAAAGTCAAAACTATTTCGATACTGGTCTTACATGAGTCAGCCCTCTACCATAATGTGAAAATTCATTTCATTTCCCAGTCATGGCAATATTTCTTTTTGGTTTTTTAAATTTTTTATTTTTTTTGTATTTTTCAAAAATTTTAATGTTTTTGTATTTTTCAAAATTTCTCCCCCTAAATTTGTGCATAAATAAAAACTACCTAAGAATAGAAAACTTTATGAACAAATTTACTTAAACACAAACAACCATGCTCAGTCGGTATACCGGATCATTTTCAGAAAATCAACAAGCACTTTGAATTTTGAGCTGCTACAGGTTTGGTAAACAAATCGGCAGCATTTGCATCTGTGTCAATTTGCTCGAGTTTAATAAGACCTCTGTCAAAGCAGTCTCTAATGAAATGAACTTTTATGTCTATGTGCTTGGTTTTGGAGTGAAAAACAAGATTTTTAACAATTTGTATTGCAGCATCATTATCGCAGTAAATAGTAGTATTGAGATAAGTCAAACCGTAGTCTTGCAATTGATGTTGCATCCACACCACTTGAAAGCAAGATGCAGAGGCGCCAACGTACTCAGCTTCAGCTGTAGAAATCGCCACCGTTTGTTGTTTCTTGCATTGCCAAGAAATGAGCCTGTCACCCAGAAATTGACATCCAGCTGATGTAGATTTCCTGTCACTATCAGTACCTCCAAAGTTGCTATCAGAAAATGCAAACAAGTCAAAATTGGAATCCCTCGGATACCACAGACCAAACCGAGGTCGGCCTTTAAGGTACCGAAAGATTCGTTTAACAGCAGTAAGATGAGAAGTTTTAGGATTAGCCTGATATCTTGCGCAGTTGCAGACAGCAAACATGATATCCGGACGGCTAGCTGTCAGATACATCAACGACCCGATCATAGACCTATACTGACGTTGATCAACAGAAGATCCTTCTTCATCTTCAGTCAATAACGGTCTCTCTGCCATTGGTGTTTCAGCTGATTTTGCGGCTGAAAACTTGAATTTTGCTAGCACATCATCCACATACTTCCCTTGATGAATAAGAATGCCTTGAGAATTCTGTTTGACTTGTAGACCCAAAAACAGTGTCATTTCTCCGAGAGCACTCATCTCAAACTTCTTTTTCATAACTCTCTCAAACTCCTTGCAAAGCTCCTCACTTGTAGATCCGAAGATAATATCATCGACATAAATTTGAACCAAGATCTGATCCTTGCCCACTTTCTTGATAAACAGAGTCTGGTCTATCGTGCCACGTGTGTACCCATGAGCCAAAAGATGTTCAGTTAGTGTAGCATACCAAGCTCGTGGTGCTTGGTGTAATCCATACAATGCCTTGTCTAGCTTGTAGGCATATTCTGGATGATCTGGATGCACAAAACCTGGTGGCTGCTCAACAAAGATTTCTTCCTTCACATCTCCATATAGAAACGTTGTCTTGACATCCATCTGAAACACAGTGAACCCCATATATGACGCGTAGGCTAAGAAGATCCGGATGGCTTCAAGTCGGGCAACCGGAGTGTATACTTCATCATAACCCGGACCCTCTATTTTTCGAAAACCCTGAACCACCAGCCTTGCTTTATTTCGAACAATAACCCCTGCAGAATCTTGCTTGTTTCGGAACACCCATCTAGTTCCAAGTTTGCGCTTTCCCTTTGGCAACTCGACAAGTTTCCATACTCCAAGCTTCTCAAACTGGTTCAGCTCTTCATGCATAGCATCTACCCAGCCTGGTTCCTGCAAAGCTATATCAACAGTTTTAGGTTCTATTTGTGAGATGTAGCAAGAATATAAACATGTATTGATGGTTCCTGATTGGCTCCTGGTTAAAACTCCTGCATTTACAGGACCAATCACATTCTTTATAGGGTGATTTCGTTGGACACTTGTGGGTATTGCCATGTCAGGTACTGTCTCGTCTTCAGTAGAAGCATTTTGATTATCAGCAGTGGTGTTGCTAGACTCCCCCTCATTAGATGCTGCAGTATGATGAACTAATGGAGTTGTAACAATGCAATCTTCAGGAATGGATTCATGAAATAGTGCAGATCCTAAACCATTAGGTACATCACTACTTGATGAAGCACCTTCAGGGGATTGATGGGACGTTTGCTGAGGCGTAGGATGCCGAGTGAAAACCATTCCCGGTGGGTCAATGGTATGATTTCTTGATCTTCCTTCAGCTTGTTCTTCTTCTTAAGTGTCACCAAATGACAGCGGTTGTTTTGGAGTAGACACACCTGCAATTGTAGGGACACTTGACAACATGTTAAATGATTTAAATAATGCAGCATAATCATATAACCAATCTGGTCCAACTCTAGCATCCGTAGCATTTTCTTCTAGCCATTCAATGTTGCACGACTCAACGACCTTTTTAGTTACCTTGTTGTATACTCTATAGGCTGAACCTTTAGCGTATCCAACAAAGTAACACTCGTCCCCTTTGACTTCAAACTTTCCATTGGCGTCCATGAGTAGTAACACACATGGGCAACCAAAGATGCGAAAGTGTGAAACCGAAGGTTTACGTCCTTCCAGAATCTCATAAGGAGTTTTCATATGACGTTTGTTTACTAAAGCATGATTCTGGACGTAACAGGCCGTGCTAACAGCTTCAGCCCAGAAGAAACTAGGAAGCTTTGAATCGGCCAACATAGTACGTGCAGCCTCTATAAGAGTACGATTTCGTCTTTCAGCCACTCTATTTTGTTGTGGAGTTCGTGGTGCACTGTACTGCTGATCAATTCCCTTTTCTGCACAGAATGTATCCATGATAACATTTTTGAATTCTGTCCCATTGTCTGATCAAATAGCCTTCACTTTTGTACTGGCTTGATTTTCCACCAAAGTAATAAATTGTTTGATCAAACCCGCAGCCTCACTCTTGTGACTTAGAAAGTACACCCAGGTGTAGCGTGAATAGTCATCGACTATCACGAGACAATACGCCTTCTTGCCAATACTTAACACATTCACTGGACCAAACAGATCCATATGAAATAATTCAAGCACAGCCTTAGTTGAGGGTGTAGGCTTGGATTTATGAGGCTTCCGATGAGCTTTTCCCTTTGCACAAGCAACACACTTTTCTACCAACATAAAATCTTTGATTGGTAGATCACGGACCAGTTGACCTTTGGCAAGACGATTCAAGTTCTTCATATTCACATGTCCAAGGCGACGATGCCACAACAGACCATCATGTTCTGAAATCTTTGAAAATAGACAAGTAATTTCTTCACACGGTTTTTTGTTCATATCAATGACATAAGCATTTCCCCGTCTCTCAGCTGTCATCAAAAACCAATCTTCAGGAATGACAATCCCTGGTTTCAATACGTAGATCTTTTCTTTGTAAAATGAACTTAATTTCCTCGGTCACAAATTTGTGAAATGCTCAGCAGATTGTGTTTCAGTTCTAGGACATAATTCACATTTTCGAAGCTTAAAACGCCGTTTTTCACTGTTCCCTTCAACGTGATTCTTCCAGATTCTCCTCCCGCAAAAGAGACATATCCACCGTCAAATTCTTTTACATTGACCAGTTGAGACAAGTCTCCTGTCATATGCCTGGAACAGCCACTATCCATGTACCAGAGGCGCACGGTAGTCCTCCACAGCTGTTCCTGCACGATTAGCGGGATCAGTTAAATTTAGGAACCCAGCCCATAGTGGATCTGGGTTTCCCTTGTGCATCAAAGTAAGTAACTCTCTACCATATCAAATTATCTTTATTTAAAAATTTCGAAGGATTTTTAATGGCAGAATTTTGATGAGATGTATGAGATGAATTGGATTGCGTGGCCTTAGTTTTAGGTTTCCAATGCTTATTTGACCATTTAGAATTATAGTTACCAAACGCTTTATACTGATTTTTCGAAAAATCCTTTTGTTGATTTTGATTTCTACGTTTGGCTGCATTCCAATCTTGATCAAAAGGCTTAACCTTACGATAGTTATTCCTCATTGTCTTAGACTTTTCAGTCGTCACTGACTCTGAATAATGATATCGGTTTGGCTTGGCTTTCTGATTTTGTCCATGTTTATTTTTAGACTGCACACTTGGGAGATGAACACAGTTTCTGGCAATGTGTCCGGCAACTCCACAATTGAAACATGTTTGACGTTTCAATCTATGGAAGTTTTGATGCTTCATAGCAGACATGTATCTGTTGGGTTTAGAAGAGTGAGCTTGATTTTTGTTTCTTGCTTGGTTAACTTGTGCCTTTTCTGAGCATTTAGGTACCTGTTTATCAGAACTAGCAATGGCACAAGTATGAGATTCAGATGGATTAGATTTATCGTTATCAGAATCATTTTGAAAAGATGTTTCAGATTCAGTTTTAATTTTCTTTTCAGAAACCTTTTCTTGTAATTTTTCATTCAAAACAACCACTTCTTCCCGTTGAAAATCAGATTCAGTTTTAATCTTGGAAGATGTTGAAACTTCATCAACATCAACACATGTATCATCTGAATTTGATAAGGGTTCCTTTTCATCCTCGGTTTTCAATGGGGTCCCACTAGGTTCAGCACTAGGGACTTCCACTGAGACCGATTCAGAAGAAGAATCAGAACACGGTTGATTCTCTTGAGAAGAAGTTTCAGTGGTTTCACTGAATGCGTCCTGGGGGACCTCACCTGTCATGCTGTCAACAGCTGAAGAGTTAGAAACATTAGTATCACAATTTTTAGCTACTGAAAAACATCCATCATTACGCACATTATTCAAAGTTTCATCACAAGCATTCACAGTTTTGCCCAAAACATCAGGCCCAAAAGAAGACGAAACATAACTATGAAACGAGTTCAAAAACGATTGTCCAAACACACAACCAGAATCAGTTTTATCAAAAGTAGGTTTAGAAACATCAGAATCTAAAGTTTGTTCATTCCCAAACATATCTCCCCACCTCACTTCAGGTACTTCATCTGCACATGATGAAGAAACGTTAGGATCAAAAGTACCCTTGGACACAAAACAAGCTGGTTGAACCACCTGTTTTTCAACAAGTCTGACATTAACTGATGACTTATTGTTTTTGGGACCATAAGTCATTTTGCTTTCATTCATCATCTCCTCCTCAGTCATAGGTAAGTAAGTATAATTGTCATTATAAGGAGGAGGAGCCTGATTATAACCCAATCCCAACCCTTTCCTTTTTTGGTATGCTAGCTGTTGATCACATAGGTTTTTGACTAATTTGCTAGAGGAATCAATTTTTTTAATATTTAGCTCATTTATTTGATATCTATCTCTGATATCCTCCAGTTCTTTAGTCACATCGCATAGTTTTTCTTGAACCATGAAGAGTTGGGCTGTTGTTACACTAACATCATCCTTTAGTTGGATGATGTCTTTTCGCTGAGCTTCGATTTTCTCCATATAAAGTTTTTCATTATTAGTCAAAGTGAAATTTTTCCTTTTAATGTCATTATAATCTTCGATTAGCTCAGCGTTGTGTATTCTATAGGCTTCAACTCGTTCTCTACATTCAGGGGTATAGAAAACAGAAATTACCTCTTCTTTGGTGAGACCCTTGACTGGAGCTGAAAGAATTTGAGTCATGAAAGCAAGATTTTCAGCTGAAATCTCCTCCTCAGGTGCTGAAGTCTCATCCTCAGGCGCTGAAACTTGATCATCTGTGGCCATGAAAGCAATGTTGCTTGAATCAGTTTGATTTTCTGGAGCTGAGATGTTCAGTCGCTCAATTTCCGAATTCCAATCAAAGGGCGAATCAGGCTGAACCACCAAGGCTTGAGCTAATCCCAGAGGTTGAGGACTTCCACTGGCAGCAGCATCAGCAGACATATTCGATGTGGTCACAAGAGCTCTCTCTCGATTAGGTGTAGCAGGTGCAGCAGGTTGGGCTGGAGTTTGTTCACTATTGACCCTAGGTTTGGTACAGTTTCTTGCCAAATGACCTGGTTCATGACAATTGTACCAACGAAACTCAAATGGCATTTTTGTGGGTCCAGTAAAAGTAAGACCTTCCCATTTGTTTCTCCCGGATTGCTTCACAAAGTTTTTTGCTCTAAAAGCTGCCATAGCCATCTGCCAAGTTATATCCATTTCTTCTACATCTTCGGGATGAATTTGATCTAAGTCATCCATAGAAAACTTAGGAGGACTAAGTTTACCAGAAACAAAAGCATTCAAGCAATTTATGACAGAGGCAGCTATATCAAGGTTTTCTTTTGATTGTTGCGAGAAGAAGGCAATCATCTCGTTTTTAGCAGTGGGAGTTGACAATGCAGCAGCAGTAGCATTAGCAGAAGGTGGTGCAGCAGCAGCAGCAGGTGCTGGAGTTCCAGAGTAGTACAGATTTGGTGAAGTAGGAGCAGCTTTAGCAGAAGCTGTAACAACTCTCACTAAAATTAATGCTTAGGGTGGTAATTAGCTATTAAGAAAACCCTAAATGAGAAACCCAAGTAATTCTGCACTAACCCTAAAATTTTCGAAACAATCGGAATCAGGATCAGGGCCCCTAAAACTCAGGGGGGGTTAAACCCTAATCGATATTATCCTCTAAATTCGTTGTTTGAATTGAATTAAACAAAACTGTCAACTCACCCAAGCTACTGGACACGAAACCTACCCTACCCTAAATTGGCATCCCAGGCGATACGCGGGAGGTTCCCCGAATTCTTCCGCGACACGCGGGAGATGCAAATTTTCAGTATAAATAGAGGGCCTTGGGACTTGAATCTGGAAGTTGAAACGTCGGCCAAACGCTTTCTGTATGACGAGTTATCACACATATACTACAAATAAACACACACACTACTTTCGAATTGCTGCCGCAAAACAGGGTAATCACTCGATCGCTATTACGATTCATTTTCCGAGATCAATATAGCCAATGAATGTTTAAGTGCCGCCCACATTGGGTTATACTTTGTCATTCGTCGTTAAATCGATGAATGTTTAAGTATTGCACTTTGTCGTTCGTTGTGAGAATTTGATTTCGTGAGTTATCGTGACTGCTGTATTGATCACTAACCCAGTTTTGTGTGCATTATTATTGAAATTAGGTTAACCAGGCTAAATCATATTCTGTCCGTGTTAAATCTGCAATGTGAGTCATTCTCTTTTTTATCAACTGTTTTACAATACTCCAAATTATTTTCAAAGTTATAATTACAGTGATTAAGTTTATGTAATCACCAAATTACAGCCGTTATGTGGGGTATTGTGCACATTACTATAGTTTTAATCACATTAGGTGGGCGAACCTAAAATTAAGTGATATACGTCATTCATTGGGGCAGCCAATGGTGATATGACCACAGTCACAGATCCGGTCGAGTGACAAATACTGTGGGTAGTTGGTAGATAATAAACATATGTAAAAACTCTTAATACTGTGAATTATAAAAAAATGTGTCGTTTTCAGTAAACTGAATGATTCACTCAGTATTTCCCCGCTGACAAAACCTTTTTCAAACATGTTTCAGGTGATCTACTGTAATTCAGGAAAAGTGCCAGGGAGCATTTCAAGCTTAAGATAGTGGCTCGGTATAAAATAAAGAAATATGTTTTAAAATAAAGATTTATCAGAAAAATCTTATTATTGTAAATTATCGGGGTTTTATCCCGAGTTGTGAATAGCTTTATAACGATCCTAATGTTAAAATTCCGCTGCTAAAATCACATAATTAAATATCACGGGATTTCTGTCCCTCGGCTCCTGAAACGGGTCAAACCGGGTCGGGGGCCGTGACAGAAATAAGGTGGTATCAGAGCCACTGAGTTAAGCTAATTAAGTATCTAGAGATACTTAATTTTTCCTGATTACTATTATGTGATTATGTGTTTTATTAAACTGATTATTTGTTAATTACAGTATGGGTAAGCAAAAGCTGTCAGATATCTATCTTAAATTAGATAGGTCGGTTTATGAAAAGGGAAGTTCATCTTCAAAACTCCCTACAATTCCTGAAGAAGGAATATTTGTGCGAAAAGCACATTATGAGAAACCTCTTTCTTCTAGAAAAAGGAGTATGATTATTAAGAAAAGTAAAGAGCAAATCCGAGAAAAGAGGATTAAAAAGGAAACCCAGGAATTAATCAATAAATCACCTTGGGAAGACAAGCTAGATGAGAAATGGGCAAATTTGTATATGCTAGCTACAGTAGCGGAACATGCAAATCTTTAAATGCCCTAAGTCTAGTAATAGCACTTCCCAGTAAATAAATAAATAAATCCGAGTATGTTCTTTCCTGTTATTTTGTACAAATAGTGTGCAATAAAACTTCGATGTTTATTTGTTAAACTTTGTTCCAAAGTTTTAACTTAGTATTTTTGTGCATTTTGCATATATGCTACACAGCATGAGTGAGATATCTGAAGCCTTTCAGAACCTCAATCTTTACCCGGTGAATGTAGAATTTTCCCAAGATATTACCGGATACTTTGCTGATGTGGACCAACCTGTAGAATTCCATGCTCCACCTTTGACAAAACCAAAACGAAAGAAAAAGAAGAATTACGTGTGGGGACATCGTATACGTAGGAAAAAGCCAGCTCCAAAACTTCCTAAAATAAACAATCCTTTAGAAATAGCAAAAGAAACTGGTAAACAGCCGGAGATGGAAATTGAAGTTAAGAAAGATTCTAGGCAAATGGAAATACAGTTTGAGGAATATTCTCAAGAAATAGAAATGGAAGTAGGGCAAGGTTCTAGACCAACTCAGGTAGAAATCGGAGAGAGCTCCAACCAAAGCCAAAGAATAACTTTTCAGGAAGAGATAGATATCCTATTGGCAAACTGTGAGACTATTCAGCCTGTCAATACGAATATTTTACCTATCCTATCGAAAATCCAATCCCTATGAATTTTGCACCAGCAATCCCAGAACCAATAGTACACTCCCAACCTGTAGAAATGGAAGAATGGTGGATGAATGATTGGCAATTTCAAAATATTGTCAACGACCCTTATTCCTTCCTTCCGCAATTCGATCCAAAACCCCTACCTAATCCACCAATGAGCACTGAGAATATGGCTGAACTTCGCCATTTCGGTGAAGAGTTGATGGATGCAGGGAATAGAATCAGGGAGATAGGGGGACAGATTGCCTGGAAGTATGACGAAAGGGAACTTCGTTTTTAGGATGACGAGTGACGAGAGATAGGAGGATGGTAAAACTATAGTTGTGTAATAGTAAAAGTAATAGTAAAGTCAGTTGTAACATAACGAATAAAACATTGTAAAATAGTGGTGTGTATTGATGCATACTATAACCAGTATAAAATGGAATCGAGAAATCGATAGTTTTGACTTTACGTGCATTGTGAATTATCTGATTGTTTGTGTATAAATTGCTAATTATCAAATACTAATAAAAATTATTATATATTATCAGATGGCAAATAGTGGTAATGAACCAGTAAATGAGGTTAATCAGTCGGAGCAACATCCAGGGGATCAATATATGACTAGACAAGATATTGAAAATATTGTTGCTCAAGGGATAGCCAATGCTATTCCAGCATTCATTGCTGCTGTAAAAAGTCCAATCGAACCGCAACATATCGTTCCTAGTAAACGTACTTCTGAAGATAACTTCAGTAATAGTATAAATGGGGGCAATAATCATGACAATGAATCTCAGCACACGCCGCTCCCTAAGAAACAGAAAGCTGCAACACCTGGTTGCACTTTCAAAGAATTCCTTGCTTGTAAACCCACTGAATTTGCAGGCAATGAAGGGGCAACTGCATCACTGCGTTGGTTAGAGAAAACCGAAGCAGTAATTGCAATAAGTAAGTGTGCCAAAGATGATCAGGTCATGTACGCATCAAATCTGTTTAAAGAATGAGCACTTGAATGGTGGAACACTGTGTTACAAGCTAAAGGAAGAAATAGGGCTTATGCTATGACTTGGGAAGAATTTAAGAATCTTGTAGAAAGAAAATTCTGTCCTGAGTATGAAAAGGAACAAATGGCAAATAAGTTCCTAACTCATCGGATGTTAGGTGTGGATTGTCGTGGTTATACTTCGACATTCTTCGAATATGCTAGAGTGGTACCTAACCTGGCTTCGCCAGAACCGATACTCATTTCTCGCTATATTTGGGGATTAATTAGCGAAATTCGAAATATCGTTAAGGCTGCGAGACCTCGCACTATTGACGATGCAGTAGAATTAGCTAACACCCTAACTGATGAACTGATACGCACAAGAGATGAAGATAGGAAGAAGGAATTAGCTCAGAAAATTACCCAAGGATTTAGGGTGGGTAATAGTAGTAATTTTAAGAAAAGAGGAGCAGGGCAATCTTCAACTTCGCCATTCTGCAAAATTTGCAAAAAGAAACATTTTGGAAAATGTAACAAACTTTGCAATTTTTGCAAAACGATAGGACATCGTGAAGAAAACTGCAGGAAGAAATCCATAATTTGTTACAATTGTGGAGAAGCCAGACATTTCAAAACAGAATGTCCTAAGTTAGCCAACCCAGTAGACAATAAACCCAAAGCAGCCGAAGGAGCTACTAAGAAGAATGCCAGAGCATTCCAGCTAACCACTTGTTGGTGCATAATGTCTAAAGCCTGCGTCTGTGTGAAGATAGATTAACATATATGGTCTAGATAGGCTAGTTTGTAATAGATCAGGGGTTGTTTATGTAATTATGTGATAGATATAGGTCTGGACCGCTTTTGTGACACTTGTTCACATAAGCGACCCAGGCTGGATCGCTCATGTGGACATGTCACATGAGCGGTTCCAGTTTCCTATAAATACCCTGATCTCTAGTTCATTTGTAACGTTGTCCTGGATTGTACGTCGAACTGCTGATCTTCTGGCAATCGTTATCAAGTGAAAGTAAAAGTGATTAAAGTGAAGATCTGTCTGTTTTCTACTCCTTTCTGTACCGTATATCTTCGTATCATGTTAAAATGTGTTTCCGCCACATTTTTAGCAGGCTCTAGCTTATATTGACTCCTCAGTGAGATCATACTCGATCCTACAATTGGTATCAGAGCCAGTTGTAAGCTATGTGCTAGATACGAAGTGTTTTCTGAGACTGTTTTAGATCTGGACTGATTTAGCGGTGAAAATGACCTGATTTTTGGACAGTAGGTAGAAAATATAGTAATAGCAAACCCTTGAAAGTTTCGGACAAAAATTCGGATTAAAAGTTGGTCAAAAACACTCGTGAATTTTGGACCGCTCTGACGTCAGCTTTGAACCGCTCTTCTGAACCGCTTTTACATACAAAGTTTCCTGAACCGCTCCAAATTTTCTTTCTGGATCGCTCAAAATGGTAGTGTTAGGTGCTGGATCGCTTTTCTGAACCGCCTGATAGTGCTGAACCGCTTATCTGTCAACTGTGAATCGCTCTTAGTGCAAAGTCTGAATCGCTCTTAGTGCAAAGTCTGAATCGCTCTTAGTGCAAAGTCTGGATCGCTCTTCGTGCAAAGTCTTCTGTGGACCGCTTTTAGTGAAAGTGTTGGATCGCTTTTAGTACATTCTGAGAATCGCTCTTAGTGTATTTTGTGAATCGCTTTTATTGAAAATTCCTGGATCGCTTTTGTGTCTGTTTGATCAATTTTTCGCAAAATCTGAAAATGGATAGTGAAGACTTTTACAACATGTTCTCGGGTGTAAGTGCTACTCAAGGCCAAAACAATATCATGCAGAATGTGAATTTAGAGAACGAGCTTGGTACAATGCAGAAACCTCCCAAACTGATGAGTTTGGATGAATACTCAGGATGGTCAGTGAGGTTTAAAAACTGGGTACAAGCCAATCACTTAGAGAGTTGGATAAAGATCGAGAGAGAGTATGTGGCTCCGTTAGATGCAGTGAACACCAAAAAGGCAGTTGCGAGTCTGACGGATTTAGAGCAGGTAGAATTTAAAGCTGAGAAGAAGATGATTAGCATCCTGCAACAAGCAATAAAAGAAGATATTTTAGTGCTACTACAGCATAAGGATACTTCAGCGTCAATATGGTATGCATTAGAGAAAAAGTTCAAAGGCAGCGCGTCAATGATAAAAAGCAAAACGGCTTTGTTGAAGAAAGAGTTTGACATCTTTACAGGGATAAAGGGTGAATCAACTAAACAGCTTATCGAGCGATATTGTCATTTAGTGTTGGAAATGGGAAGGTTGGGTGTTAGTAAGACGAATGAAGAATGGATAGATAAATTGTGCGATGCACTTCCCTATGAGGAATGGGGAACATACTTAATGATGTTGAAGAACAGTACGGATTTTTTGACTTACAGCTTGAGTGACTTCATAGAGAAGATTGAAGCTCATGAACTAGAGTTGGTGAAAATTAAGAAGATAAATTTGGCAAATATATCACAAGATGTATCATTGTATTACAAGAGTAGTCCTGTAGTTTCGAACGTTCAGAGTCAGAAAATTCACACTGGTTTTAGTGCAGAAAACACTACATCTGTCACTCCAAATGAATATTCATCAAGTCATTCAACTCCGTTTGCTAACTATGAGCCGAACGTCAAAGCTTCAGATAATTCTCCTCAAAGTTCAACTGGGTCGAATCAACAAACAGTAGTGTCTGGGGTGCATTGCAACATAGCAATTAACATCAAAAATGGAAATGAGATCACAGAAACTGCAGCAAAGCAGCATATCGCGTTATTGGGTTCAGTTCTGGAAGCGTATGAAGGGTTGGTTGCTGGTCGGATCGGAAATCCTGATATGACCAAAGAGGATTACGATCAAATCGACCCTGAAGAGCTGGAATTGATAGATATTAAGTGGTGTATGGCAAGTTTAGTCCGGAGAGCTCAGCGGTTTATGGAAATCACGGGTAGAAATAGTTTGTCGGGACCGGATCAGAAACTGGGGTTTGACAAGACAAAAGTTACTTGCTTCAAATGTAAAGAGAAAGGTCATTTTAAGCGGGAATGTCCGAATCGCGAAGTTAAAAACCATCAGAATCCGTTCACCAACGATTACTACAAGCAAGCTATATATCATCGCCCAAACCAACAGTCTGCAGTTCAAAGACCTCATATCGAAAACAAACCTGAGAAGGCATTGATCGTAAATCAGGACGATGAAAAAGTTGCATCTGGATTTAGTTGGGACAAGTTTATTCCTGGAAAGGACGATCAAGCGATGATAGCTGAAGTGGCAGAGATTACCGAGACTGATGCTGAACCGGAAGTCGTAGTTTCTGAAGATGTTGATGGAAAAGCTGCTGATGTTGCTGATTCTGATTCTGAGGTGGCTAAAGAAACAATTACTGAGAATGTTGAATCTGTTCCTGAGATCGTGATTGAAGAAGTTATTGAAGGTGTTAATCAAGAGATTCCGGAGGTTGTTACGGATGTCTCTGCGAAATATTCTGCTAAAGCTGAAGAATCCGTATTTGATGATCTTCGTTTTGAATCTCGACGGGAGGAATTTATCTATACTATGAAGTCAGTTTTACCTCCTAATGTGTTTGGTTCTTATGCAGATTTTTTTGAAGACCCAAGAACCGGTACGTGCCCGAGATTCGAAGCCAAGAAAGATGAAGTAGTGGAGATAATTGATGTGTCGAAAGAAATGACGGAAGAAGCTCTGAAGGATATAGCAAATAAAGCACTTATGAGCAAATTGAAAGAGGTAGATTCAGACATTCCGGATTCAGTTGACAAAATGTCAGGTCTAGGAGAAACTGGAGTCGTAGAAGTCAGCGAGGTCAAGGTGTCTGAGTCAGAGTCAACTTCTGTTGGTAATATGGTTTGTGAGAATGAGAGTTTAGGTGAAAAGGTGTCAATTCCTGCTACACCGTGTCAAAGTTGTTCACAACCATGCACGGAGTGTCTTGTAAAAGACACTATGTATCAAGAATTGAAACAACACGCAGATCTGATGAAATTTGACTTAGGACAACTAAAAGAAGCTTACGACACATTGTCTAGGTCAATAAAAATGATACAAAAAGAAAGTCGTGAAAATGACAAAGCAACCAAGCTAGTTCAATCAACTCTATTTGACAAACAAAGAGAAGTAAATCTTCATTTAGACACAATCGCTTCTTTGCGAAAAGAGCTTGAGTTGATTAAAATAGAAAATGATAGAATTGATAAGAAACTGATGAGTTACGTGGCATCATCTTATGTCTTAGAACAAATAGTACCACAACAGCCACATGCTACACCCGCCTTCAACAGCGTTCCACCCCCAATGTGGAATCATTACACACAGAAATATCCAGATGGGGTGGAAGCTGCTTTAAATATAAAACTGAAAACAATTGAGAATGATTTACCTGATAACATAGATATCACTTTCAATGCGTCTGACATTGATAACTCATCTCAGGTTATCAAAAATGTTATTGATCAGGTGTTGGACGATGATAGTGAAAAATCTGAACAAGAAAAATCAGTGGAGTCTGGGAGTGAGTCTGAGGAAGACGGAAATTTTTTAGACCGTTATTTGACAAAGAAGGATAAAAGTACGGATGATGATTCGATTATGGTAGCCTATACTATGATTGGGTCGGACAAGATTTATTCCAACACGGAGTTTCCGCTTCAGAGTGTTAAGTTTGAGTCTGTTCAGAAAGTGTTTAGGATGGTCGAGTTGAGCGTAAATGAGTTAAAGAAAAGTGATTTCTTTGCAAAACTGAACAAGTCAGTTGGATCGTCATGCTCTACTAGTCCAGAAAAAGTAGAGGGGGTGGGTAAAGGCAAAAACAGAAATAACAAATTAAAGAACAAAGGTATTGGATTCGAGAAAAGGATGGCTAAACAGGTGGTAAAGCCGAAAGAGAGAATTGATGATGTTTTTGTTTGTGGTCCGAGTACTGAGATCGAAAAGGATTATATTTTTAGTCAAAAGGCCGTGGAAGACTTCAATGCAGCGCAAAAGCTGAAAGCAGAAACTGTGAGTAGCACATTTGTCGAATATGACAAACGTGTATGCTATCGCTGCAATGAAGTCGGCCACATGGCAAAGAAGTGTAAAAAGGTGTTTGAGAAACCGGTTGTGGTAAAAACTGTTGCTAAAAAGGTTGTTGAGAAACCCAAGGTTGAAAAACCTAAGGTTGAAAACAACAAATTTTCAAAACAATACATTCAAAAATCTCGACCAAAAACACCGGTTGTTACAAAAGATAAGCAAGTGATGGTTTCGCCGATCCGAATTCTCAAACGGGGTGAAAGGTTGAAGTCGGAGGACAGGCCAAAATCGACTTTCGAAATTGGCGAGTCTTCTAAGTCCCCTAAGACTTCGACAATTTACTTTAAAGAGAAAACTTTTGAAAAACAATCATGGATCGCAAAACCTAAATCATCTAATGAGATTAAAAAAGATGGAAACTGAGTTGAAAAATGAATCACAATGCGTGAGAGATGATGTGGGTAAATGTGAATTTGAACTCGATAAGTTCATGTCGGAATTTCCAAAACTTCATAACAAAGTAAAACAAGATAAAAAAGAAGTTGAGTCAAATGTTACATTTAGTTTTCCTAAAACAACTGAAAAGTGTGATGTGGTTTTTGGTACAGTGTCAGAGGTTAAAAAATCGTGGGCATCATTGTTTAACTGATGTGTTAGTGGTTTGATTGCAGGAGCTGCCCAAGTCCGTGCTCTCAAGATGGATAATGGATAGCGGTGCTTCGCGGCATATGACAGGATCCTTAGCTTTATTATATGATGTGAAAGCAATTAATGGAAGCTATGTGGGTTTTGCCGGCAATCAAGGTGGAAGGATAGTTGGTCAGGGAATGCTCACGAATGGCATCATTTCGTTTGACAAAGTCAATTATATCGTTGAACTGACAAACAACTTGTTAAGTATTTCACAAATATGCGATAAAGACTTTAGCGTTCACTTTACGAAAACAGAATGTTTGGTCTTAAAACCGGGGTTTAAAGTCCCTGACGAGTTGGTTCTGTTGCGCGCCCCTAGGGTTAATGATTTGTACATCTTAGACATGAGAGCTGCAACACCAACAACACCTCAAAAACAGTGTTTTGTGACAAAAGCTAAAGCTACAGAAAAGGAGTCAGTTATGTGGCACAGAAAGATGGGCCATATACATATTCGTAAAATGAACTTTCTTGTGCATAACGATTTGGTAGAAGGAGTTAATGTTAAAAACTTTCATTTACCTGATGATTGTGTTGCTTATAAGAAAGGAAAACAGGTACGAAAATCTCATCCGATAAAGATGCTCAACTCCATCCGGTTGCCTCTCGAGAGATTGCATATGGATCTCTTTGGGCCGGTCAACGTAAAAAGCATCAGTGGAGATTCTTACTGTCTGGTGGTTACGGATGATTACACAAGGTTTTCATGGGTAATTTGCTTGGAGAAGAAGGATGAGACGTTCGAGGCGTTAATGGTTTTGTTCAAGAAGATGGAGACAGTGTACAAGTTGCCGATCAGAAGAATTAGAAGTGATAACGGAACTGAGTTCAAAAACAACAAAATGTACGAATTCTGCAATGAAAAAGGGATTCTTCACGAATTTAGTGCGCCATATACACCACAACAGAACGGCATGGCTGAAAGAAAGAACAGAACCCTGATCGAGACTGCACGTACTATGTTGGCTGACTCAAAGCTTCCAATTTTTTTCTGGAGTGAAGCAGTGTCCGCAGCTTGTTATACGTTGAATAGAGTTTTGACAGTAAAGAAGTATAAAAAAACCTGTTTTGAGTTGTTGCATCGCTATAAGCCAAATCTTGAGTTCTTGGAACCTTTTGGCTCTCCGTGTACATTCATCGATGCTGATGGAAAATTCGGAGCGAAAGCGAACGAAGGATTTTTCGTAGGATACGCCAGCCCGTTAAAGAGGGTATTTGTACCATGTCTGGGGAAGGTAATTCAGGTTCTTCATGTGGATTGTCAAAAGCATACACCGTCACAACAACTTCCCGGACAAAGATTCCTTTTTGACTATGATAAACTCTGGGAATCGTTTCATCTACCGTCCGAGCCGAGTGAGGAGGAAACTGCTCTCATGTACCTGTATCAACAGAGTCAGTCACAAGAGCCAGAGTCTAGCCCGCTAGAAGTTCCTACGCCCACCGTGGGTACTCACGATGATGAAGCAGGACCGAGTGGAACCGTTCACATCCCGCCAGAGGAACCAGAGGAACCAGCTCCGTCATTTGACGTTTCTGACGACTCAGAGGAGGAACCCGCTCCTACCTTTGACGAGGAACCAAATGAGACTGCAGAGGAGACTGTTGATCAAATCGTTTCAAACCTGGAATCGGAAGTTGTGGTGCCAGATACTGTGATGCCGAGGACAATGTCTTACCATCCATCAGAACAGATTATTGGCGACCTACAGAGTGGTGTTAAGACGAGACACCAGATTGATCGTGCACTTACTTGTTTTTATTCTGATATAGCTAACATGCAAAAAGAAGTTTCTTATAAATGTTTTATTTCGCAGATCGAGCCCAGGACTTACAAAGAAGCATTGACCGAGGACAGCTGGGTGAATGCTATGCAGGAAGAACTGTTACAATTTGAAAAATTGGGCGTCTGGAGATTAGTAGATCTGCCGAAGGACCAAAAGCTGATAAAAACAAAATGGGTGTTTAAGTGCAAAAGAGATGATCGAGGCGTCGTGGTAAGGAACAAGGCACAGTTAGTGGTTCAGGGATTCAGCCAACAGGAAGGGATAGACTATGAAGAGGTTTATGCGCCAGTTGCGAGACTCGAAGCAATCCGCATTTTCCTAGCCTTTGCATCATGGAAAGGTTTCAAAGTTTATCAACTCGACGTCAAATCGGCATTCCTGTATGGAAAGATTCGTGAAGAAGTTTATGTGGGGCAACCACCGGGGTTTGCAGATCCGCAAAACAAAGACAAGGTGTATCTGCTGGATAAAGCACTATATGGTCTACACCAGGCCCCGAGAGCCTGGTATGAGACACTATCAACCTACTTGCTGGACAACGGGTTCACAAGAGGAACAGTAGATAGCACCTTGTTCACAAAAGAAGTAGCTGGCCACTTGCTGATTGTGCAGATCTATGTCGACGATATCATTTTTGGTTCCACCAATGACGAGTTATGCAAAGAGTTTGAAGTTGTGATGAAGAAGAAATTTGAGATGAGTTCGATGGGGGAGATGAAATTCTTCCTTGGGTTACAAGTTGAACAATTACCCGACGGAATTTTCATTCATCAATCGAAATATGTAAAGGACGTGCTGGAAAAGTTTGACATGACAGATTGCAGTCCTGCGTCAACCCCCCTGGCACAGAATCACGGTATATGTCCGGATGAGCAAGGTGTAAAGCTGGATGAAACATTATACAGATCGATCATCGGCTCATTGATGTATCTTACAGCTTCCAGGCCCGACATCATGTACCCGACATGCTTGTGTGCACGATACCAGTCGAACCCGAAACAATCTCATTTGACAATCGTCAAGCGAATTCTACGGTATTTGAAGGGTTGCCCAAGCATCGGCTTGTGGTACCCTCGCTCGGGTGATTTTACATTATCTGGATTTGCTGATTCAGATTTCGGTAGTTGTAAACAGAACGCCAAGTCCACCACTGCTGGGTGCCAGTTCTTCGGAACTCGGCTTGTTACCTGGCAGTGCAAGAAGCAAACTGCAGTCGCGCTTTCTACATGTGAGGCTGAGTATGTCTCAGCCTCTAGCTGTTGTTCTCAGATTCTCTGGATTCAACAGCAAATGCGCGATTTCGGCCTGCAATTCTTGGATACTCCAATATTTGTGGACAATGAAGCGGCCATCAATGTCACGAAAAATCCGGTTCATCACTCAAAAACGAAACACATAGAAATCCGTCACCATTTTATTCGAGACTGTTATGAAAAGAAACTAATACGGATTGAACATGTGAGCACCGATGATCAGAAAGCTGATTTTTACACGAAACCGTTTGATAAAAAGAGATTTTATTATCTTTTAAAGTTAAATGGGTTAAAAAATCTGCAATCTGGGAGGGTGATCGAGTGTGAAGCCGAGCTGGGCGGCGATCTGACTTGAACCGTATCATGTTGTCAAATTTTGTTTGTACAGTTGTATTTCCTGCTTTTCTTTATAAAATAAAAACACAAAAATATGTTTTAGTTTTAGGGGGAGATATTCGCAGAAAAATACAAAAACATGATAAAATCATAAAAAATCCAAAAACATTAAAAAATGCAAAAAGAGCTGTGTAGTATAGGGGAAATGATAGTACATCAGCTAGACAGGCACAGTACGCTAAAGATATGTAATGAAAAATGCAATTAAGCAGTCTCGCTAAAGATGTGTCGGTAGGTTCTTACAAAATTAGTAAATCGGTTTGGGATATAAACTAAATTTAACTTGCGTTTTCGTGGGGAACACCTCCAGGATATATAGGTAACCC
This sequence comes from Helianthus annuus, assembly GCF_002127325.2. Classification (NCBI taxonomy): domain Eukaryota; kingdom Viridiplantae; phylum Streptophyta; class Magnoliopsida; order Asterales; family Asteraceae; genus Helianthus; species Helianthus annuus. The sequence continues at coordinate 166,568,579 of NC_035437.2, forward strand.
CTGAAATCCTGTTTGAAAGGTCCCGTATTCTGAGATACTAGGTCTTTATACTCGGTGATATCTGGGGTATTATCCCGGGACTTCTGCTGTATGGAAATACTGACCTAGTCCCCGGATAATACTTTATGCAAAAAGCTTTGAAACATAAGCTTCACCCTCAGCATGCTGATGAAACAATAAAATTGATAGTCGCTGCTGTTGAAATGCAAAAGATCCTCTAAAGGGGACCCACCGAAAAGTCGAGCCGTCATCTCTCTGCTGAACGGAAGTTCTGACCTGAGCTCTCACGGTTTTGCATTTACCCCCTAACAGATATCAGTTGTAGTATATTCACCTGTAAGACTGAATACTGGGATCCGGATACGGGAGTATATACTGAGGTGGGAACACACGTTGACGTTTAAGTCTCAAAAACACTACTAACGTATCCCGAACAGTTTGAAAATTCTGTGAGAATTTAATATGGACCAATATACCGACAATTAACGCGAATTGCTTAAATGTTTAAAATGAAATAAGCTTAACGGTGCTTGTGTTCTGTCAGAAGCTGATATGATCCCTTAACGCGCTCGAAAAAATAGTGTGTGTATATATATCTGTTTGTACAGCTTTAAACCAAAAAAGATTTTCTTTTCTCATTTTAGTTTCGACAACTGATACTGGGGATTGGAAGTTCAAAGCCTGTGTGCAGAACATGTCGATATTTGATGAGGTTTGGGTAAGCTGTGATTGCAACAAGATCTGGTATGATGTTTGTGAGAAAAATGTGCAAAAGTGTTTGAAAAGTCAAAAGTTCATTAATTTGAACTATTTTTATAAAACAAAACGGAAAATTACTTCATAAATTCGATCATCCAGGGCCATTAATTTGGACTTGGTAGGTCAAATCAGTTGAACAGGGTCATTAACTTGGACCTGGTTAACTGGGTGCAAACATGGGAAATTGAATATGTTGAATAATGTTTAAAATTGAAATTTCTTGAAAAACAAATTGAGGATCGCTTTTATGACATACATGAACCGCTTTTATGGCAATTTGTCTTTGGGGACCGCTTATAAGAGACTGACGGATAAGCGGTCCATACCTTCATATAAAAGCATCTAGACACGCTTATTCTGTCATTATTGAACCGCTCATACGCTTGTGTCTCTGAGGCGATCCAAGACAAATTGTTCGTGTTCTTCAAGATTCCAGCTGACTTGAGCCCTGATTTCTTGTACTTTTGATAGATTATCATCTATTGCATCATGGGCAAGGTACGTTTACTTTTGATTTCTGTTCGTTGATGGTAAACGTTGTCTGTCGGTATTCACATATGAACGATTCATGATTTCGTAGATATTAGCATCATTTCTGTGTAAATAGTCTGATTGTTTGTAATATTCTGATGATAATGATTATACTGATATGTTTTAATTGCTTCAATTTTGAACATTTCATGTATTGTCGGAACCTATTGACGAAAATCTCAGATCTAGGATGTGTTAAGATGTTTTAGTTGTATTAGAAGATACCCTTAGATTCGGAATTGAGTGTAGAATCTGTTGAGAGAATCAATTTTAGGGTTACAGGTGATTTTATAGGATTTTGATATAAGGATCGCCTTTACAGACAAACATCTTGAATCGCTCATAGGATGTGTTCTAGAACCGTGTATGTGACACGTTTGTGACTCGCTTTTGTGTGCATATTGTTTCTTCTGTACATGTGTGAATCGCCTATGTGAACATGTGTGAATCGCCTATGTGAACATATGTGAACCGCTTATGTGTAACCTGTTAGGACTGCCAATTTGAACAAAGGTTGGAATCGCTTTTATGGCATCTTAGTGTTATACCGCTTATATGACTAGAGGTGGATCGCTTTTTGTAATTTTTTTAGGATCGCTTTTTAGTCAACATTTGTGGATCGCTTATAGGATTGTGATATGTTGAGTCGCTTTTGTGGTATTACATGGTTTGAATCGCTTTTCTGATCATAATTTGACTAGATCTCCGTTATGACACCATGTAGGACCGCTTTTTGGTCAAGTTTAAAAATTGAAATTTTTCTAAGTCTTGATGTTTGTGAATGTGCAGGCTTCTACGAACGTGTTGTTTGATCCAGTCCATAACAGTTGTGTGGATTTGGATGTGGAGAAATGTCCACTGCTTTCTGAATTTAGCAGTATTCTGAGCTATATGGATCGCATTCCCGTAAAGAAAGCTATGACAGAACAGAGGCCACTATATCGATCACATATCAGCAGATTCTGGAACAGTGCTAAGTATGATGAGGAAAACAAAGTGATTTCAGCAGAAGTTGAAGTGAATGGAAAGACCGAGATTATTCTGGTGACCGAGGCATTGGTTAGAGAAGTTATGAGTTTTCCTGATGAAGCCAATTATCCAACAAGATTTCCAGAGAAGATGGTGAAAGGTTGTATGCTGCGATTGGGATATAGAAGCACGCTGAATACTGGAAATTACTTGAAGTCCAAATTCCAGAAGTCATTCAAGTTTTTGATACATTGTATTCTAATTTCCCTGAGTCACACAAAGGGAAGTTATGATCAAATGAGGGACTATCAAATGAACATGTTAACTGCTTTGGTCTTGAACAAGAAATATAACTTTTCACACATCGTGTTTCATTATATGGTGGAAAATCTAGCATCGGATGTTAGAGTTTGGAGGTATCCACGCTTTGTTCAAATGATGATAGATCGTGCGTATCCTGGTATTGACAGACATATTAAAGATGATCTTCTTGTTCAAGCACATATGTCTAACTTCTCATTGAAGAACTTGATCAAGTACCATCCTCATCATCCAGAACCGGAGTTGGTGATTGAAAACTTTGGTTTACTTAAAGATGCAAATTATGTGGATCCTGATCCAGAAAACCATCAAAACTGGAGAAATGAAGAAGAAATGAAAGAAGCATTGTATGCTGCAGAGTTGAAGATAATTCAGAGTTTCAAACCAATCAAGAATGAGTGGTTTGTGAAGGAGTCTGGGCGTAGACGTAGACTTGTATCTCCGGTAGTCGAAGGTGAAGGTTCTTCGTCAAAGCCAAGAAAGAAACAAAAGAAGAAGGCAGAAACTATGCTAATAGATGAGTCTGAAAAAGAAGTTCCTGAGGTGAACATTGAAAAGGAACAAGAGGTGGCTAGTGTAGCACATATTGAAATTGAAACTGATTTGTTCACAACAGAAGCAGCTTTTGTTGATAGGCAAGTTACTTCTGAAGTTCAAAAGGAGAAAGAGAAAGTGATAGATAATGTTGAAGGCGATGATGTTGATAAAGACACTACTAGTTCGTCTAGTGGGTCTGTGTTTGAGGTAGATGATGCTCTAGAACGTGAAAAGCGAATGAGAGAGGAAATACAAAAAGAGAAGTTACTCAGAAAGAGGAGGAGAGAAGAGAAAGAAGATGCACCGTATGAACCGTCTCCAGAACATATTTCTGCATCTCAATCTACTCCTAAGAGTAAAAAGAAAGCTGGAGGTAGAAAGAAGGCTACTCCAAAGATAAAAGTATTAAAGCGTCCTCAAAAGATCATGCATACACAATCAACACCTCCACGTCAACAAACACCACCACAATCTCCAATACATCAATCACCACCTAGACAACCAACACCACAACAACCACCAAAACAACCCACTCCTCCATCACATTCAACACCACCCAGACAACCTACTCCACAACGACAACCATCTCCTCTGTTTCCACCATCACCACCTCCACATCAACAATATTATTCTTCACAAAATCTTTTTGGTACACCTCCTCTTGCTCAAACACAACATGGTTCTTCAAGTAGAGGTCTTGCAATGCCGTATGATAATTTGCTGGATGTTGATTTTGATTTTGCAAATAATTCTCAAGTCTTGAAGTTGGAAAAGAGAATTGATGAGGTGATAGCAGAAAACAAAAAGTGGGTAGATGAATGTAAAAGAATTTCTGAAAGAGAAAAGTTTCTTGCTGGAAAAGTGCAGAGATTAGAAGGTGAAAACAAAGTGTTGGAATTAAAGATTGAAGTTGATCAGACAGAAATTGATGTTTTGAAAGTTCGAGTGTCTGAGTTAGAAGAGGAGAAGAGTCGTCGGGAAAGTGAGAACGAGTACTATAAGCTGAAGAACAAAGAACTTATGGCTGCTAAAGCACTACATGAACATAAGTTTTACATGCTGAATAGGGTTGTGGAAAGTATGTTGGAGACGTCTGTGGAACAAAAGTATGAAGAATTGTAGTTGGATGATCTTCGTGCTGAACGTAAAGCAGAAGTTGAAAGGCAAATGAAAGAAAAAGGTAAAGCTGTTGAAGGAAGTTCTGAAATGTCGATTGTGCCTTCAATGGTGGTAGATAATCCAGTGCCTATATCCTCAGTACCGGGTATAATTGAAGAAGAAATTCAATCGCCAAAGTTAATTGGTGGCGAAGAAGAAGAGGATGATGAAGATGATGATGAGGAAGAGTTTGTTTATTCTGCAAGCAGTCACAGTTCAAAAGGTGATGATGATGATGATGATGATGCTGCAGGAGGTTCTGGTGTGAGAGTTACTGAAGCTGCAAAAGAAAAAGTCGTTGAAGATCTGCTGAACGACACAGTAAATGAGGAAAGTGGTGAAGCTGGGGGAAAGGGGGAGTCGAGGAAGAATCAGATTGTAGAACATCACGAACCCCTGTTCTTATGTCTAGATGTGTATAGGGAGATGTTAAATGATGTAAACCCTGAGAATCCAATTGATCTTGAAGCTGATCTGGAATCTTTTGATATCAATAAACAGAAAGAGTACAAGTATAACTATGTTGAGGATGCAGATCAGTACGATAGGGTTGAAGTAGAGGACTGTTCTGATAATGAGGATATCCCTGAAGATACATCAAAACTTCCAACGTTGATGGAGTTTTTCGCAGCTGAAAACAGAGATGAGTTACGTCAAAAGGTGACTGAAGCAGTAAATGAAAATGTGTTCGAGTGTTTGAGAAAAGAAGCTGAACAAGTAAATCAATCAAATGTTGAGAAAGAAGATCATTCAAAATGGTTTAAAGACGGTCATGAAAGAAAGTTCAAGAGGCCTTTGAAGTTTTTTCAACGTGATAGATCTATTTCTCTTGGCGATATCATCAGTTGGGGTTTTCTTCCTCAGGTCAATGCCTATGCAGTCAGAAGGGAATTTGGTGTCCAGTACTTTAAACGATTATATGACATTATGTCATTACCTTGGTGGGATGTCGATGAGTTATCTCAGGTGAGAACATTGGAGTATGAGGTGAGACAGAATGATAAAGCAATGTGGGGATATATCAAGTACAAGACTCTCAGAGGTTATCTGAAATGGAAACCTCATCGTCCAAGAAGGGTTGAAAGAATAGATCCTGAAACTGGTGTACGGGAAACTATTCTGAATGTAAAGCCTCCAAGAACCATGACGACGATTCCTATGCCAGAAATGGAACAAGATTTTTACAAAGGGTTTATTGATTGGGTGTATAGCTGTCTTACAACTGAAGCTATCATCACATACAGAGCTGGTAGTGAGCTGAGATATATTCGTGTCTATGATCCGATGTGGCTGGTGAATTGTTCGGCAAAAGACATCGAATGCTTGTTTATTAACAAGATTCGTTATAAAGCAGAAGATAAAGATCAAGCTCAACAGTTCCAGCGTGTAGTATCTCTGTGCTTTCAAAAAGGAATCAATTCAGAAAGCAAGTGGAAGTCGTCTTGGTGGGCATTGGATGAAAAGATGAAGAAGAAAGCTAAACGTGAACGTGAACGGGAAAATCGTAGGATGGAAGAGAAAAGAGGAAAGTTTTTGATGAAACAACAGGAAGAAGAGAAGGCAGAGAAGCGAAAGCGTGAAAAGATCAGAGTTGCTCTGAGCAGGAAGCCTAAAGGGCGTGAAGAAAACTACAAAGCAGCTATCTGAAGACCAATATTCTAGACAAAGACTGCGACTTCATCCAAGGGGGAGTTTGTTGGTGCATAATGTCTAAAGCCTGCGTCTGTGTGAAGATAGATTAACATATATGGTCTAGATAGGCTAGTTTGTAATAGATCAGGGGTTGTTTATGTAATTATGTGATAGATATAGGTCTGGACCGCTTTTGTGACACTTGTTCACATAAGCGACCCAGGCTGGATCGCTCATATGGACATGTCACATGAGCGGTTCCAGTTTCCTATAAATACCCTGATCTCTAGTTCATTTGTAACGTTGTCCTGGATTGTACGTCGAACTGCTGATCTTCTGGCAATCGTTATCAAGTGAAAGTAAAAGTGATTAAAGTGAAGATCTGTCTGTTTTCTACTCCTTTCTGTACCGTATATCTTCGTATCATGTTAAAATGTGTTTCCGCCACATTTTTAGCAGGCTCTAGCTTATATTGACTCCTCAGTGAGATCATACTCGATCCTACACCACTCAAGAAGCAGAGCTCATCCCGGATGTGATAGCCGGTACGTTTTTAGTTCACAACGTTTATGCAAAAGTATTATTTGACTCTGGTGCAAACCAAAGTTTTATAAATACTTCATTCTGTCAAGCTCTTAAGTTACCCTTAACTACCGTTAGGCATATTTTTACAGTTGAAACTGCAGATGGGAATTCAGTAAAAATCAATCAGGTTTTGCAAAAAGTAGAAATAGAACTTTCAGGTCATAAATTTGTTGCAAACCTATTACCTATGAAATTAGCTGAATTTGATGTTGTGTTAGGAATGGATTGGTTAATAGCCAACCATGCTCAAATTATTTGTGATAAAAACTCTATAGAAATTCAAGCACCTACTGGAGAAGTAATCATGATTACAGGAGATAAACCTCGAAAGCAACTGAAATTCATATCAGTAATGAAAGTTGCTAATTATGAACGAAAACAAGGAATAGTATATATGATTTCAGTAATCATTACTACTAAAGGTAAAGAATTTAAGGAAATTCCTGTAGTCTCAGAATACCCAGATGTATTTCCGGAAGATTTACCTGGGTTACCACCAGATAGGGAGGTAGAATTTAGGATTCATCTAATTCCAGGAACTACCCCGATAGCCAAAGCACCCTATCGATTAGCTCCTACCGAAATGCTAGAATTGAAAAAGCAGTTAGATGAATTACTAAGCAAAGGATTTATACAACCTAGTTCATCCCCTTGGGGTGCACCAGTGTTGTTTGTGAAAAAGAAAGATGGATCAATGAGAATGTGTATCGATTATAGAGAGCTAAATAAGGTTACAATTAAGAATCGATACCCATTACCTAGGATTGATGATCTTTTTGATCAACTTCAGGGGGCTAGATATTTTTCTAAGATAGACTTACGCTCCGGATATCATCAATTAAAGGTTCAAGAAGAAGACATACCTAAAACTGCTTTTAGAACTAGGTATGGACACTATGAGTTTACAGTCATGCCCTTCGGATTAACTAATGCACCTGCAGCATTCATGGACATGGTGAACAGGATCTGTAAACCATATTTGGATAAATTTGTAATTGTTTTCATAGACGATATACTTATTTATTCAAAAAGTCAGGACGAACATTGTCAGCACTTGCATGCACTCTTAACCTTGTTAAGAAAAGAAAAGTTGTATGCCAAATTTTCGAAGTGTGAATTTTGGCTACAAGAAGTGCAATTCTTAGGACACATGGTGAATCATGAAGGTATTCACGTAGATCCTGCTAAGATTGAAGCAATTACCAATTGGAAGGTTCCGCAAACTGCAATGGAAATTAGAAGTTTTATAGGTTTAGCTGGGTATTATAGACGGTTTATTAAGGATTTTTCCAAGATAGCTATACCATTAACTAAGCTAACCTGTAAAACCATTAAGTTTGAATGGGGACCTAAACAAGAAGAAGCTTTCAGAATTTTAAAGCAGAAATTAACCAATGCACCAATCTTAGCCTTACCAGAAGGAACAGAAGATTTTGAGGTATATTGTGATGCTTCAAAATTAGGATACGGATGTGTGTTAATGCAACGCAAGAAGGTAATCGCGTATGCTTCCATACAATTGAAAAAGCACGAGGAAAACTATACGACTCATGATTTAGAATTAGGAGCTATAGTTTTTGCTCTTAAGATATGGAGACATTATCTGTATGGAAGTAAGTTTACTGTTTATACAGATCATAAGAGTTTAAGGTATATATTTGGGCAAAAAGAGTTAAACATGAGGCAAAGAAGATGGATGGAAATCCTGAGTGATTACGACTGTGATATTCAATATCACGAAGGAAAGGCAAACGTAGTCGCAGACGCTTTAAGTCGTAAGTATCACGAGAAACAAAGGCGAGTCCGTGCTCTTAGAATAAATCTACAAGTAGATTTAATGGAACAATTAAAGGAAATTCAGGAAACGGCAATCAAGGACGATGCCGAAGGAATGAAAGGTTACCTAAAAGAATTGGAACAAGGAAATAATGGAATTTGGAAATTCCACAAAAGCATAATTTGGGTACCTAAACAGGGAAATTTAAGATCAAATATTTTAGAGGAAGCTCATAAATCTAGGTATACTATACACCCAGGAAACAATAAGATGTACCAAGATTTAAGAAAGAATTTTTGGTGGATAGGAATGAAAAAGGATATAGCTGAATATGTATCTAAGTGTCTAACCTGTTCGCAAGTTAAGGCCGAACATCATAAACCTTCAGGACTACTACAACAGTTAGAAATGCCTGTATGGAAATGGGAACTCATAACAATGGACTTTGTTACTAAGTTACCCAAAACCAGAAAAGGTAACGATGCGATTTGGGTAATTGTGGATCGATTAACCAAATCTGCTCATTTTCTACCAATAAAAGAAACCTTTAGCATGGAAAGGTTAGCCAAGTTGTACGTAGATAAAGTAGTATCCTTACATGGAGTCCCACTCTCCATTGTATCGGATAGAGATAGTCGTTTCACTTCCCGTTTCTGGACAAGTTTCCAAGAATCAATGGGAACCCGACTCAATCTAAGTACTGCATATCATCCACAAACAGACGGACAAAGTGAAAGGACGATCCAAACTCTAGAAGACATGCTCCGAGCATGTGTAATTGACTTTGGTGGTAATTGGGATAACCATTTACCATTAATCGAATTCTCCTATAACAATAGTTATCACTCAAGCATCGAGGCCGCTCCATTCGAAGCACTGTATGGACGCAAGTGCAGAACTCCCGTATGTTGGGCGGAAATAGGAGAAAGTCAATTATCAGGTCCAGAAATCGTACAAGAAACCACAGACAAGATAACTCAAATCAAGGAAAGATTGAAAACAGCCAGAGATCGCCAGAAAAGCTATGCAGACAATCGCCGCAAGCCACTTGAATTCCAGATAGGGGACAAAGTACTGTTGAAAGTATCTCCTTGGAAAGGAGTAGTACGATTCGGTAAGAAAGGAAAACTGAGTCCAAGATATGTTGGACCATTCCCAGTGATTCAACGAATCGGACCAGTTGCTTATCGCTTACAACTACCAGAAGAACTAGCTGGAGTACATGATGTATTTCATGTATCCAATCTTAAGAAATGTCTATCAGACGAATCCTTGGAAGTACCTCTTCAAGATGTGGAGGTAAATGAAAAGCTGAAATTCATAGAGAAACCTTTACAAATAGAAGATAGGAAAATCAAGTTTCTCAAACACAAGCGACTAGTACTAGTGAAAGTCAAATGGAATTCAAAGAGAGGACCAGAATATACTTGGGAGCTAGAGTCAGAAATGAAGCGGAAATACCCTCATCTATTTCAGTAAATCTTGAGGACGAGATTCTTCTTAAGGTGGGGAGGATGTAACAACTCTCACTAAAATTAATGCTTAGGGTGGTAATTAGCTATTAAGAAAACCCTAAATGAGAAACCCAAGTAATTCTGCACTAACCCTAAAATTTTCGAAACGATCGGAATCAGGATCAGGGCCCCTAAAACTCAGGGGGGGTTAAACCCTAATCGATATTATCCTCTAAATTCGTTGTCTGAATTGAATTAAACAAAACTGTCAACTCACCCAAGCTACTGGACACGAAACCTACCCTACCCTAAATTGGCATCCCAGGCGATACGCGGGAGGTTCCCCGAATTCTTCCGCGACACGCGGGAGATGCAAATTTTCAGTATAAATAGAGGGCCTTGGGACTTGAATCTGGAAGTTGAAACGTGGCCAAACGCTTTCTGTACGACGAGTTATCACACATATACTACAAATAAACACACACACTACTTTCGAATTGCTGCCGCAAAACAGGGTAATCACTCGATCGCTATTACGATTCATTTTCCGAGATCAATATAGCCAATGAATGTTTAAGTGCCGCCCACATTGGGTTATACTTTGTCATTCGTCGTTAAATCGATGAATGTTTAAGTATTGCACTTTGTCGTTCGTTGTGAGAATTTGATTTCGTGAGTTATCGTGACTGCTGTATTGATCACTAACCCAGTTTTGTGTGCATTATTATTGAAATTAGGTTAACCAGGCTAAATCATATTCTGTCCGTGTTAAATCTGCAATGTGAGTCATTCTCTTTTTTATCAACTGTTTTACAATACTCCAAACTATTTTCAAAGTTATAATTACAGTGATTAAGTTTATGTAATCACCAAATTACAGCCATTATGTGGGGTATTGTGCACATTACTACAGTTTTAATCACATTAGGTGGGCGAACCTAAAATTAAGTGATATACGTCATTCATTGGGGCAGCCAATGGTGATATGACCACAGTCACAGATCCGGTCGAGTGACAAATACTGTGGGTAGTTGGTAGATAATAAACATATGTAAAAACTCTTAATACTGTGAATTATAACAAATGTGTCGTTTTCAGTAAACTGAATGATTCACTCAGTATTTCCCCGCTGACAAAACCTTTTTCAAACATGTTTCAGGTGATCTACTGTAATTCAGGAAAAGTGCCAGGGAGCATTTCAAGCTTAAGATAGTGGCTCAGTATAAAATAAAGAAATATGTTTTAAAATAAAGATTTATCAGAAAAATCTTATTATTGTAAATTATCGGGGTTTTATCCCGAGTTGTGAAATAAAATAATCGAGAAAAGTTTTTAGCTTTATAACGATCCTAATGTTAAAATTCCGCTGCTAAAATCACATAATTAAATATCACGGGATTTCTGTTCCGCGGCTCCTGAAACGGGTCAAACCGGGTCGGGGGCCGTGACAGAAGCAGAGTTGTTGAACATTTGAAAACCGGCGTGAGACACAAAAGCAGTATTATTGCTTGATGTCGAGGGTGTTGCAGTGAATCCAGCAGCCAACATGCTATTCTTGTAATTTGTTTCTCTTTGTTTATCATCTAGCTCACAAGCCTTAATGTGAGAAATCATTTCAGATAAGCTACATCTTGCTAGATCCTTGGTTTTCTTGATCATTGCGACGTGATGATCCCAACTTTTTGGTAAAGCATTTAGAAGCTACCTATTAGATGAGGCATTTAACGTGTACATTTCCTCCATCTGCATTTGAGTAACCAACTTAACGAATCTCTGAATTTGATTATCAACAGTCTCTCCATATATATGATTAAAATTATTGAAACTTTGACTCAGCAGATTTCTACGACTCTCTTTCATATCTTCATTGCCTTCATAGACATCTATCAATGATTCCCACAATTCCTTAGCAGATTTGCAAGTGCGAAAACCAATAGCAATGTCTGGTCCCAATGCCATGGTCAGGTAAGAAAATGCAATATCATCTTCCTCAACAATTTTAAAATCTTCTTCAGTATACCGATCAACAGGCTTTTTCACCTTCACACCAGCATCAGTAGGACTATCCATCATAATTTCTCTTGGGCCTCTTAGAATACTTCGCCAGATTTTTGCATCTTTGACCTTAACATGTTTTTCGAAACGCCACTTCTACTCAGGGAATTCATTTCCATCTAACAATCGGGGAACACGAGTGGTGGTTCCAATTATGGAATCCAATTCTTAATGCTTAGTCATAGCTGCCAGGTCAACACTTTGATTACTTGAAGTCATTGTTACTCAATTACTTAATTAATTTACTGATTAATTAATTATTTAAGTTCAAGAGTCCAAAGTTCACAATCTGAATGACGTTGCAAGTGTCGTTGCGAGTCGAGACAGGAATCGAGACAGACGTTGCGAGTCAAAAATGACAGCTCGAGACCAAGGCAGTTGCGAGTCGAGACAAGACGAACTATCCACTCGAGACAGAAGGTTTCTATACTCGAGACCGCAGCAGTTACGAGTCGAGACCAAGCAAGTTTTCCACTCGAGACACAAAGTTTCAATACTCGAGAACACAGCCATTGCGAGTCGAGACCAAACAAACTTTCCACTCGAGACACAAAGTTTCAATACTCGAGAACACAGTCGTTGCGAGTCGAGACCAAAAAGACTTTCAATCGAGACCCTGCAAAACAGATTTGGTGAGATAACAGTAACCGTGATCCCTAATTTTCAGCAGCTTCTAAAAATTCAAAGATATGAGATCTTTGAATCTTTTATCCTCAACAAGCTTCCGTTAAATCAGCAAACACCTTAGACAACGAATCACAATCCAAAATCAGCAACTTTAATCAATATTTGCGAAGAACAGTTGAATCCGAACTCAATAATAATACTGAAATTATGTAAAACACTTAGCAAACAAGATCAGTACCAATTAATGCCTTCTTGAATCCAATGATATCAAAACCGAACCAAGACTTGGTTTCTTGGCTCTGATACCAATTGTAAAACCTTAAAGGATCTTTCAATGATATTAATGTTAACTTGTGTAAGTGCGGAATCCAAACACAAGCGGATTCAAGAAAACAATAAAGTAAATAAACACAATAATCAAATCAAAAACTATCTTGCATTCACCTTAGAACCGATGACTGATACAAGACGCACAAACAATCTCGAGTGGCTCCTGACTTTCTACCAAGCGATCAACCCCTAAACATAACAAAGGTTTTCTTATATACTATCTAGAATGGATCGAGACCATTCCTAGGCCCACTCGAAATCTCACAAGACCCATTACTAACATTTGACCCAAAACATATTAGTAAGACATTACAAGATCAACCCTATACTTTAGTATTTCTCTATGAATAAACCTCAAGGTTCCAACAGCTTTTTCTTCGGCGGTTTTTACCATCAATCGTTTACCGTCGAAATTATTACATAGAAAATCTCCATTTGATATCTTATATCTTCAACGACCAAACTACTCATTTTTTAAACCGTTTGGTTGTCGTGTGTTTCCGTGCCTTCGTGATTACACTCCTCATAAATTGTCACCCCGAAGCATCTCATGTGTTTTTATAGGCTATTCCTCCAAACATAAAGGTTACAAATGCCTTGATCCTATTACCTCACGAATATATATTACAAGACATGCTCGGTTTGACGAGCATCATTTTCCGTTCGACAAAAACACCACCTCCACCAAACCTATTTAGACATCTCTCCTACCTTTATACAAAATTCTCCATCCTTCAATTGTAATACCCCTGTTCCTTCTTCAAGCTCAAATAACAGCCCATGTACAAAGTTGAAAAACTCAGCGTCCATACCTGTTAGCCTACCTTTTTTCCAGCCTGATCGTTCTTCAGGCTCATCTCCTCAGTCTAATGTGGGCTCCTCTCCTGGCAGTCCACCTTCCCAATCTGCATTGGGCTCTCAGGAATCGACTGGTGGCCCATTTTTATTGATACCTCAGACTCTGAATCTTCCTCTGGCCCTGATTCACCTCCATCATCGTCTGGCCCATCATCTAGTTTTTCGCCCAGTCCGCCAGCCCATGATTCTTCGGAGACCGCTGTCTCGTCTCCGGGCACATCCATTCCTCCACCACCACCCCTCCCGTCTCATCCCATGATGACACATGCAAAATCCGGCATCTTTAAACCACGACATCGTGTTGACCTTGCTCACACGAACTCGATACCTCTCCATCGTGCTCTCTTCGCAACTAATGAGCCCAACACCTTTCATAGTGCATCAAAGGATCCTAAATGGATCAATGCTATGGAAGAAGAATTTCACGCTCTTATCAAAAACAATACCTAGACCCTTGTTCCACGACCGTCAAATGCTAATGTTGTTGGTTCCAAATGGATTTTTCGTACCAAATTTAAATCTGACGGTTCAATTGAACGATACAAAGCCCGTCTTGTTGCTCAAGGCTTCACACAAATTCCGGGTCTTGATTACTCGCATACTTTCAGTCCTGTTGTTAAAGCCACTACTGTCCGAACTGTTCTTGCTCTAAGTATAATTCACAACTGGCATCTCCATCAATTAGATGTCAACAATGCCTTTTTACATGGACACCTGTCAGAAAATGTTCTTATGGAACAACCAAAGGGTTTTATTGATGTTCAATTTCCATCTCATGTTTGTAAATTGAACAAAGCTATATATGGCTTGAAACAAGCGCCTAGAGCTTGGTTTCATCGTCTAAGTGTGTTTCTGATCAACAATGGTTTCACATGCAATCGTGCTAATCCTTCTCTATTCATTTATAACCACAATAATCGTTTCATGTATTTACTTGTCTATGTCGATGATCGTATTCTTACTGGAAATCACTCTCAAACCATTCAAACTTTCATTACCACTCTTGATAAGGAATTTGCCATCAAAGATCTTGGGAGACTCAACTATTTTTTGGGATTGGAGGTAACCTACACTTCAAATGGTCTTTTCTTGAATCAATCAAAATATACGATGGATATTCTAACTAGGGCTAAGATGTTGGATGCTAAACCAGCACCAACACCTTTAAGCTCCAATGTTTCCTTTGTCACTGCAGGTACACCCGTTTCAGACGCTACACTTTATCGATCCATTGTAGGTGCTCTCCAATATCTTACGATCACGAGACCTGACATCTGCTATGCTGTTAATCAAGTTAGTCAATTTTTACATGCTCCAACTATTGATCACTTTAAAGAAGTCAAACGGATTCTTCGGTATCTCAAAGGTACTATTGCCTTTGGGTTACACTATAGTCGTCCCACTACTACATCGTTGCTTGGATACTCTGATGCTGATTAGGCTCGCTGCTTAGAAACGCGTCGTTCTACTTATGGCTACTCAATTTTTTTGGGTGGAAACTTAATTTCTTGGAGTGCCAAAAAGCAACCGACTGTTGCAAGATCCAGCTGTGAATCTGAGTATCGTGCTATGGCCAACACTGCTGCTGAAATTGTTTGGATTACTCATCTTCTTCAAGAATTACATGCTCTTCCACCTGATCGACCAACTATACTATGTGATAATCAGAGTGCTTTGTTTCTCACACAAAATCCTGTTTCTCATAAGCGTGCCAAACACATTGATTTGGATTATCATTTTTTACGTGAACTTGTCAATGCTGGGAAATTGGTTACTAAATTTGTTCAGACCAAGCTTTAGGTGGCTGATATCTTCACAAAGAGTCTTCCTACGTCTCAGTTCAACACTTTTCGACAGATGCTTCGTATTGGTCCACCACCGTTCAGCATGCGGGGGGGATGTTAGATAATATTGTATTTGTGTATTTATTTTCTCTATTTATTAGTTCATTTATTTCAAGTCTATATATAGTGTATCTTGTATCCTTTGTAAAACAATGAAAAATCAGACCATTCACAGATATGTTTGGAAATTCTTAGATCCGATTAAAACCGAAAACGAATAAAACCGAACTGAACAAAAAAGAATTCGGTTTATATATAACCAAATAAACCGAATTAACCATACTTTAGATTTAGTCGAATAAGCCCAATAAAATGACTTTGGTGTATTCATGAAACCCAAAAGCAAATGGATTCGAATACGGTTCGTGATTCGGTTTTGAAGTACTTCAAATTCCTTTCGGTTGGGTTTGATTTTTGGTTTAACCCGAAAAAAAAATCAAACCAAATAAAAGGAACCGAAAAGAACCGATCGACACTGATACGGATCGCGTGCGATCAAATGACTCAAGAACAATTGATTAATCAAATACGATAAAACGAACCAAAGGTTCCAAGAACAACGTTCTTTATAATCAAATTCAACAAAAAACTGATCAAATAATAAACCCTAAATCCCCTTATATAGGTGAGGAAACTAAATAATTCAGAATCATAATATTAGGAAACTAAATAAAAAAGATTACGAAATTAAAATTCAAATAATTGATAGAATTAATCTCCAAATTAATATCCCTGCATCATACTCCCCGTCTTCGAAAAAAACTCGTCCTCGAGTTTTGCCTTCGGATCAAAGCCACCTGGATCAAAAGGAACATCAACCCGATTCCCATTTATTATTGTTATCATGACTCGCCTAAGCATCTTAACTTCACATGTCGTATCACCTAACTGACTAGTGTCACCTGGGTCGAATGAAGTATTGGAATGCATCTTGTTCACTAGCGAGTCAAAATCTAATTCACCCATCTTTGGCCCGTCCGCTAGATCACTATAATTCTCTGGCCCACTTGTTTGTTTAACTTCTACACATGTTTGGGCTACAAGCTTTGAATGAAGTGGATATGCATTATGTTTTGAACTATATAATTTGCAAGGTGCATTTATACTCCCACCATTATAATGATCCATGGCATTATCTTTGTGTTGCTCTCCCATCGAAAGTTTACATGGACCACCACTCATAGTACTTAAATATAATGGACCAGTAAGATTATATGAAATTTTACAATTTTTCGTGCATGAATATGGCTCCAGTCGTTTAAATCTATGGCATCTTTTTCAAAGATATCATCCTCATGCACATGATTGCACCTTCCAACAATATCACCTACATAATTGGCAATATTAATCTTTTGAGTATTCAAATTATCTCCTTTCAATTGAAATCCCATAATTCTTGCGTCAACATTCGATCCCATAATTTCCCTCGGCATAAAAGACGGGATTACAAGCGAAGCTACTGAACCGCTAATCACCACCGTAGGGCCGCCACCTTTAACATCTTTAACATTACAGACATTCTTTAAACCCACTATAGATTTTTTCCTTCGTATGGGAGTTAGATACCCATCATCTAGAGACTTTAATCCCAATTTCAACCTATACTGTTGTGATACTAATGGAGTAGAAACCAAGGTAGGAGAAAATGCAATATGATAAGAAATATTTAAACATTCCAAAGTTACCTGCGAGCTTCTTCGATAATCCCAGGAACGCATATGACCACCATTAACCACTGCGATCTTCGTACTCAAGGAATTCTCACTCAATCTCACGGCTTCATCGAAACCACAACGATATGAACCACCGATTGCCCAAGCATCCCACACATCATCCTCATACTCATCAAATCAAATACGGGAGAAGAATCATAGATAAGGTCAGGATCCTCGTTGCCTCGGGCGGCGAATCTACGGGGATGATAACCATCACATGATTCACGAAAGTTTTCATGGTCCACAATCTCGTTGCCTCGGGCGGCGAATCTACGAGAATGATCACCATATCCTCGCGGATTAAAAGGAACTCCGTCGTTGCCTCCGGCGGCGAATCTACGAACGAAAGTTTCTTCTTTTCCACGTAGTGCCATTTGAAAACCAAAAGCTCTGATACCAAATGATACGGATCGCGTGCGATCAAATGACTCAAGAACAATTGATTAATCAAAGACGATAAAACGAACCAAAGGTTCCAAGAACAAAGTTCTTTATAATCAAATTCAACAAAAAACTGATCAAATAATAAACCCTAAATCCCCTTATATAGGTGAGGAAACTAAATAATTCAGAATCATAATATTAGGAAACTAAATAAAAAAGATTACGAAATTAAAATTCAAATAATTGATAGAATTAATCTCCAAATTAATATCCCTGCATCATCAGACACCTCTACAGGTTCCAAGATGTTTTATTTTTTTATCATAATTCTGTTCAAGTTGAATAAGTGAAGGGACTTTAACGTAGGCAAAACAGAAAATACGTTGCCTTTTTATGCGTCTTTGTCCATTGATAAACTCTTCTCTAATTAAAATTGTGGGCAACTTGCTTAATAAGTAACATACTTTAAGTAGAATTCTTTAACTAAATAAACCTATCCTAACCCAATTTGGCACTGGGTGGTGTGTGTGTGTGTGGGGGGGGGGGGGGGGGGGTTGTTAAGGGTTCGCATCTGTCAAATGCATTTTTAAGAGACGACCTTGTTCACAGGATCACATGCATTTTTAAGAGACGACCTTGTTCACAGGATCACATATTTGTCGAGCGCCCCTCTAGCCAATGTAAAGTCAATCTTTCAAGGCAGTTTTCCGGGAAAAACAACAATGCACAAGGTAGGGCATGATTTGGCGGTGCTAGAATTTGACACGCCAAATGTTCGACTAAGGTCTCTACTCAAAAATATGCTTAAACTTGTTGATTCATGATTAAATTTTCTCATCTTTTGGGACTGCATCAACAATTGTGGAAACACAAGTGCCCGCGATTCTCGACAATAGTCCACTGGATGAGAGTTGGGGTAACGAAACTAGTGAACCTACATCATACGCAAGACCGGCCTTGATGATCAAAGACGCCACTTTGACACTCATAAGGTGAGTCCGACATTATGCTTGCCGTGTATCTTTGGTTTTAGCCCGCTTGCCCGGTAGTAATGGGCCGTCTGAGCAAACCCATCATTCACAACATGACCAAACGTGTGGTTTACGTCATTAACGAACAAACCCACGATGTTCCAGCACAAGCATACATATGTATTAGTTTGGCATATTCAAATGTCCTCGCCACACTTGTTATATCAACCGCAAAATTCGAAAGAGAGATGATATAATAACATATTGCATAATTTAAACCCTAGAATTAGTTGTTTATCTTCTACATCAACAAAGAAAGAAACCTACATGCCAACCTTTACAAGCCCCAAACAAGGATTAAATTCTAGATGTCAGCTAATAGTGCGAGGTACACACCAAAACCCTTCAGTTAGAATCGACAATCAGTTTCTTGGCCACTAAACGAATCCCAGCATTCTGTTGATAGTCGTACGGATCTAAAGAAAAGAAAGCATCCACAAAGGAACCTGGACGAATCAACTGTTCGAGTTCTGCCACATCATACCTACTGAACACGACCCGCTGTATCGATGATGATTCTTTCTGGTGTATCTCTGTGATCCATCTAACACTGTCTCCTTCTGCTACAGTAGGTAATCTGTAAAACATAGATCATAGTTTTTTAACATCTTTTAATAATCACACACAAAAAAAAAAAAAAAAAACGTTATGTTTTTTCTTTAAGGGTTGCAAGTTGAGCAGGTCAATTGGGGTAATTCAGGTTGAAACGGGTCATTTTTAGCATGTGTCAAAAGAAACCGGGTGTGTCGGTTGACCCATCAACACTTTTGAGTCAACATAAAAATAATGATCATAAATAATAACACTGTGAATAATTACAAAAATAAAAATAAATAAAAAATAATAAAAAAACATATTACTATTAATATAAATCTTTTGAGTAAAGTACACGAATAGTCCCTGTGGTTTACAAAAATTAAGGATTTGGTCCCCTAGATTTTCAAAAGTACACGGATGGTCCCTATGGTTTACACTTTGTAATGCAATTAGTCCCCCCAGCCAACAAATCTAAAGGTTTGAGCAGTTCCAAGTTACAGACTAATTGCGTCACAAAGTTCAAACCATAGTTGTCGATAGCTAATAGCGACAAGGCACCTATAGGCTACGTAGCGAATAGCGACAATTAGCGACGGCTATTTTACAAATAGCGATTGCACTAGAAAAAGATTTTTGAAAATTTTTGTATGTATATTACATCAAAATACCCTTGTATATATGCTATTTTACATGTATATTTAACAAAAACTAATAGTTAGTAGCAAAAGATTAGGACTTATATGTTGGGTGTGTGAAAAAATGGCCCAAACGAGAGGTGAAAAACTAAAAAAAAAATACCTAACTGTCGCTAACTTCGCTATTCGTCGCTAAGACCCATATAGTGACACTTGGTCGCAAGGCTACATAGCGCGCTATAGCGGTCGCTATAGCCGCTATTAACAACTATGGTTCAAACCATGGGAACCATCCATGTGACTTTTGGCAAAGTTGGGGACTAAATGCGTTACAAAGTGAAAACCACCGGGACCATATGTGGTTTTGGAAAGCTAGGAACCAAATCCAAAATTTTGGTAAACCACAAGGACCATCCGTGTACTCTGGTGACTTTAAAAGGTTGTATGCAAAAAAAAAAAAAGTATTTTGTGACTTTCAAAAAATTTTACCGGTTGTCCTTTTAGACAACTTTTGATTTGATATGTGGCCCGCTTACGCAACTTTTTTGAGATGGCCCATTGGCCTTTTAGAGAATCTTTTGATTTTGCCCATTTGAGATATAACCCAAAATCAGCCCATTTATATGTGAAACAGAAACAAACAGACTTACTGCAATCTGATGGTGGGCGAGTTATAAAACCCGGGCTTTCTGCTCACAACAGGCCTCCACTCAGAACTGCTATCAGAATCCACAAACCTCTTAGCAATATCATCACACGAATCAAGAACACCACAAAGATTTGGTGATGCGTCAACCACAAAACTTAATCGAGGTCTTCCCGCAAGATCAACAAATCTTGTGCTTAATCCAAACCGTACTTTTAGAGCATCACAGCGTATCTGCAACGGGGTGTCTCTGTGAAGTATTTGCATCTTTTGGGGTCCACGGAAAAAGGGGACGGTAGTTACAGTAACAGAGGGTATGGACACGTCATCAAGACCAAGAAATTCAGTGCTTTCTGTTATAGTGTTAGAAGCAGTGGCTGTAGATGATTCTTCCTCCATTGCTACATTTGCTTCAAGGGGTTCGTTTTCTATTTTGTCTATAAGTTGGCCCAGGTCAAACGGGTCGGGTTGAGCCTGACCCGGTTCAACTCCATTTTGAACTGGTTCTCCAGCGCCAGACGCCGCTAGTGAAAAGATCGGATGTGTTGGTCCTGTTGGGGGAGAATTATGGCGTTCGATGTTTCTACTAGATGACGGTGGGCTAGTGCTCGGGCCGGTTCCATCTGTGGCAGATTTTGCATTACTGCGGTTTCTTGTGGTAGCATTTGGAGAAATCCAACTGTTCTCTGTAAATATATCTGGAAGGCTAGATTCCTACATGAGGGGTAGATTGGTCATTTTTACAGTGTTGTTAGAAATTAATAATCATAGGTGAGAAATTACCAAGAAAAGAACAGTTCCACAATACTTGAGAACTTCAAGATTCATTCGAACATCGTCTAAGCTCCTGAAAAAAAAAAAAAAAAAAAAAAAAAAAAAAAAAAAAAACTATGAATAAGAAACTAAACTCGAATGGCAATGATATATTTCTTCATGTCATCTAGTATTAAAAAATGCTAGTTGGGCATATATATAAAAAAACTCACAATAATATCTGTTGTCGGCATGACCCGAAACACGACATGAAAATAATCAAGTTTTGATCGTCATTTCTAATCCTTTCTAATAACTAGGTTGTGTTCGGTGAAATGTTTAACCGGTTTAATTACATGGGTCGTTTTTTGGTTGATCAGCTTTTAATTAAAAGGATTAACAGTTTTGATTGAGATGTCATGTCAATCTATTAAAAGTTAGAATTAAAAAAATGTATTTTATAAGGTTAGCCCGCCAACCTGTTTAACCTGTTTATCCCGTTTACAACTTGATTACAGCTTAATCAGAAGTTCAGAACCGTCAACCCCATTTGACTGGTTTAGATAAATGACTTATGATGGTTATATCCGGGCTACACGACTTTTATGTGTCCATATTACCATTGATGCCTTTAATCACGAATAAAAACATGGATCATATTGGGGTTCATCAATTCAACCCCAAACTAACGACATAATTAGGGCTGCAAACGAGCTAAGCCGAGCCCAAGCCCAAGCTCGAGCTCGGCTCATATGTAGTTTTTTCAAGCTTGAGTTAGGCTCGTTTATTATTTATTAATTAATTTAGAGTAAATTATGATTTTGGCCTCTATGGTTATATCACTTTTACCCTTTTAGCCCAAAAAGGAATCTTTTAACATCTGAGCCCTCAACGTCTTTTTTTTCTAACCCTTTTGGCCCCCAACATCTTTTTTTCTAACCCTTTTGGCCCCTAAAAGTAAATGGCTGGGGTTAGTGTTAGGGGCCAAAAGGGTTAGAAAAAAAAAAGACGTTGGGGGCTCAATGTTAAAAGATTCCTTTTTGGGCTAAAAGGGTAAAAGTGATATAACTACAGGGGCCAAAATCGTAATTTACTCATTAATTTATATTAATTATAAGTATTATTTTATATAATTTAGTTAGTTTTTCATAATTGTATAAATGGTATAGTATTGTTTAAATATATAAATATATGTGTGTGTGTATTAATAAAAAAAAATATATAAATCGGGTGCTTGCTTAGTCTCGCGAGCCGGCTTGAGCTTGATAAGCAAATCTTGGGCCGGGCTTGTTTTTAGGCATGGGCTCGGGCTCGAGCTTGTTTAAGCTTGGCTCGTTTTGAGCTGAACTCAAGTAGCTCGGGTCGTTATCCAAGTAAAAAGCTACTTATACCTGTGTGATTGCTTTCCGAGCCCAAAATAATTAGCCAAACTAGCCATCTGAACAAAGAGAGCCAACATAGTTACATTATTATTGAGTGATTATTTTAAAATAAATATTAAACCCATTATTAATTTACTATTATACCTTCATGTCACCAGCTCTCCTACCAAACCTCTGTGTCAACAAGGCCAATGAATCAATGGTTCCTTTGGGCTCCGGTGGTGGCCTATTAATTTGGGCAAATGCATCCCTTAACCTCACGCAATCAAACCTAACAATATTATGACCGGCCCATATTCTCCCTAACATAATCAAACACACACATGATTCAATCACTACAACATCAATCATCATTTATTACTAGTAATAAACCCAAACTGAAGCTCAAATTACCATGTAAAATGTCGTACACCTTATCCGCAATGTCGGAGAAAGACGGCGCCGAAACGACGGCGTCTGGTGTGATTCCGTTGGCGCGAACGGATAATGTTGAGATGAGTGAGAGATCATGTGGTTTGACTAATGTTTCGTAGCTTTCGAGCTCAACTAGCTTTCTGGGGCAAACCAGGATTGACCCGAATTCCAAGATGGCGAACCCTTGTCCGGGTCGGGTCGGGACGGTGGTTTCCAGGTCGAAGAAAGCTATTTCGGGTCGATCTACGCTGGACACCATGTTTGTTTCAAGATTATCTGAAAATTGATGTGTTGTGAGTTGTGGGTGATTTGGGGTTTGATTTATAGGGGTTTAGCTTTTTTTCTTTTTTTATTTTTTATTTTTATTTTTTATTGAAGGGGTTTAGCTTTGAAGAGAAGTTTTGTGAAAAAGAAAACGTGTGGTATTACCTTTCTACCCTTTTGGAAGAAAATGGTGTTTTGATGGGCAAGTGATAACTTAATTTTGACTATCAATTAGTTGTCAACATGTAAAGTTGTAAAGCATATCTTATAAATTATGGTTTAAAAGATAATACAAAAAAAATGCATAGAATAATAATCCTAAAGTTACCTAAGAATGAAGTAAAATGGAAGAAGTTGAACAAAGGCAATGTGGAAAGAATGAAAGATGCTTTTTTTTTTCGTTTAGAGAAAATTATTGTTTTGGCCCCTATAGTTTAGTCAGTTTAAACATTTTAGTCTAAAAAGAATCTTTTAATATATCACACCTTAAGGTTGCATTTTATAACGGTTTTGGCCCCTGACACTAATTTTATTACTTTTTTGCAGTTAAGTGTAAGGGTAATTAGGTCATTATATACCTTAGGGGTTGTTTTTTTATAATTACAAAGTTTTTTTAATATTTAAGAGATTATTAATGCAATTACTCAAGTTTTTGCATAAATCAACCTTTATCTTATACCTAAACTGCACTCCATACTTTAATAGTTAAGTGTAAGGGTAATTAGGTCATTATAACATTTTTTTTTGTAAAAATCAACCTTTATGTTGTAAATAATATTTTTACACAAATCAACCTTTATGTAATCAAAGACCATAGTACCTTCACATGCAAAGCATGTGAGATAACCTTAACTGAGTTTTTGGAAGACGTTAGTTGTAAAGGTTATAGAACGTTACAAACATGAACATAAAGGTTGGGTTTTGCCGATTTCATAGTGAAATGTATGAACTGCAATTTAGGTATAACATAAAGGTTGATTTATGCAAAAACTTGAGTAATTGCATTAATAATCTCTTAAATATTAAAAAGAAACTTTGTAATTATCAAAACCAACCCCTAAGGTATATAATGACCTAATTACCCTTACACTTAACTGCAAAAAAGTAACCAAGTTAGTGTCAAGGGCCAAAACCGTTATAAAATGCAATCTCGGGGTCTGATGTGTTAAAAAATTCCTTTTGAGGCTGAAATGGTTAAACTGGTTAAAACACAGGGGCCAAAACAGTAATTTACTCTTTCTTTTATCTATCCATGTTATGAATGCATGTTTTTCTTTCCAAACAATCAAGGTTTGTCAGAAACCATAACAAGAAGCAAACATCATCTTTGATGTCTTTGTAGTTGATACTTTGCATCTTAAAGACTTGTTATGCCATTTACCTTCCAAGTGTGGCTTTCTTTACCTTACTTTTCAATTTGCACCCAACAATAGAAATACAATTATGAACAACAATGAACTAATATTTACATGGAGAGAACATAACAAAAGAAAACCTAGCTTTAGACCAATCTAGTGTTGATTTTACATCCCTTTTAAGATTATAACTATAAAACATATAAATGTTGATTATAGATAAGGAATCGAATGCACGGTTATGATGATTGTAAGGATCTTAATGGGTGTATGTAGATCATTGTGATACTCTAAAATTTTAATATGATGATGATATATTATTTTAATAGTATAGTTTGATATAAGGTCAGTCTTCCTCTTAAAACAGTTTAACGACTATCAAGGGGAACATAAGCTTGTGCTGTCTGGTAAACATCAGGCTTGTAACCAGTTAACTTTGCTTCAACTGTCATCAAAAGAAGCATATCACTGATCAGAGATGCATGCCTATGACTCCATTCACCTGCCAAAAATTCATGAACCGCTTCACCTATCTGCACCCAGCTTCTTCCTGGTGGCTTTTTCAGTGCCAATTCAACCATCTTTTCCCTCATATTGGCAACATCTTTCCATTTCTTCGCACCAGCATACACATTCGACAATAGTACCAAATACGCAGCCGCTTTATCCTCGTCAAGCTTCATGTTACCTAGCTTTAGACCAATTTGAGAAGCAAGATTTACATTCTTGTGGATTCTACAACCGCCAAGTAACGCTCCCCAGATCGCATCATTTGGCTCCATGGGCATAGTATCTACCAGCTTATGAGCTTCATCCAAGAGTCCACCACGGCTTAGAAGATCAACGATGCAACCGTAATGCTCGATTTTGGGCTCAATTCCCCAAATCTTGTTCATGTTTTTGAAGATATGGCGTCCTTCGTCAACCAAACCAGAATGGCTGCAAGCATGCAACACAACTAGCATGGTTATGTCATCCGGTTTTGAACCATCATTTTGTGTGTTTTCCATCCATTGGAAGACGTTTAAAGCATCTTTGCCACGACCTTGTTTTGCAAAACCTGAGATCATGGTGGTCCATGAAACAGTACTTTTTAACGGCATACGTTTGAATAATGCATATGCATCATCAATAACACCACAACCAGCATACATGTGTAAGAGTGCATTGTTCACACGAACTGTGCGTTTTTTATTCGTTATGTGCCAATTTCTATCAACGTAAGAATGGATCCACCTCCCCATTTTCAAATCACCAATCTCCGCACAAGCAGATAAAGCGGCAACCAAAGTCACCTGATCCAGTTCCATACAAGACTTCAACATTTCACGAACAAAAAACAATGCTTCCTTACACCTCCCATCGTGCGCATACCCAGAAACCATTGTGGTCCAAGAAACAACATTTCTCTCCGGCATTTCATCAAACACTCCACGCGCCCCATCAATGTCACCACACTTAACATACCCAGCAATCAGCGTATTCCAAGTCACCACATTTCTCTCACGCATTTCATCGAACACCTTACGTGCATTCTCCACTTCACCCACCGCATAAAGATTTACTAAATTAGTTTGAACAAACAAATTCGAAACAAACCCACCAACCAAAACCCTCCCATGAAACTTCTCCCCCAATCTTAACAACTTTCCACGAGCACACGCATTGATCACAAACGAGTAACTGTACTCATCCGGCTTTTCGCCTGATTCAAGCATTTCATCGAACAGGTTAACTGCATCATGAGGATTATCAGTTCCAGCAAAGGCTCTAATTATTTGATTCCAGGAAGTGATGCTAGGTTTGTTGATTTGTGCAAAAGTTTGGTGGGCTTGATGAAGATAACCGGAACGTATGTATGATTGAAGCAGCTTAACAATAATGAAGTTTTTTTGGGTGAAGTTGTTTATGATGATCTGGGTGTGGATTTGGGAGGTTTCTGTGATGGTGTTTACTTTTTGGAAGAGATTGAAGAGGAATTGTTGCAGAAATCTGGTTGTTGGAGGGTGTTTTGTGGTTATGGCGCGAAAAGTTTCTTGAACTGACATATAGTTGTTTGATTTACATTGTAGCAAAAACAAATGTTATATGTGGTTAATTGATAATTGGCTTCTATGAAGCCTTTTTGCTGGTTAATTTAGGAATTACTTGCATTAGTTTACAAAATAATTTTTAAAACTATTAAAATTATGGTATTTAGTTATAGGATTTGTATTTGGTCTGGGTTTTAAAACCTTGGTTGTAATAGCATCTCAAACGCTGGTTGGCTCTTTCCTAGTTGTATGTGGCGTCGACATGATGACGACTTGCTAAGAATCTCTTTGGTTTCCAATGTCAAACTCCATGGCTATGGACCGTTCTTAATGCCTTTTGTAAGAGAGGAAGAAGAGGGAAAGAGTTGTTGGGTATGTGGGTACTGAAAAAGTATGACGTGAAGATCCTTGGCCTATGACCTATTGTAGGTGTCTTACTTCCCCTTATTTGCAACATTTGAATATTTTAATTTGTGTGATTCAAGTAAACATAAAACCCATGTTCATGACTGTGGATTCTCAGTTTGTCGTCACACTAAGACCATTAGTAGTGGTCAAGTGAGTGGAAAAAAAGTGAAATTAGCGCCACACAGACAGAAGAAGCACTCACATTCACTTGCTTGAAGATGTGTAGTGTGTTGGCGGTAATTCCCGACTCATCACAAGTAGGTGATGTGAAAGGGTGACAAAAGGAGTTCAAGTCACAAGTCGGTGAACTTGAGGGATCAATGTTGACAAGTTGGTTATAATTGGTTAAGTTTCCTAATTACATTATAATTATATTTGGTAATGTCTTGGTCATCAAGTTAGGGTTATATGGTAATGTATTCGTCACCAAGTTATGGTAAGCCTATATAAACCAAGGTAGGGTTAGGCATTATTAAGATAAGAGTCAAGAGAAGATAAAACCGAGTTATGGTTTTATGAGTTATTGTAATCAAGTTTTTTGAGTTATATTTTCTTGGTTATAATAAAAGTTCTTGGAGAGTTATTCCATTCGTTCTTGTTCTTGTGTTTGATTAATCGATTGGGACTTGAATTGGTATGAGAGCCAAGTTCAATCGTCGATATCAAACGAGTACTCGACAAATCGGCGGCTAATGTATCAAGGATTCAAGGGTCATCGATTGGTTGAGGCTCCGCGTGGCGGCAAGAGTGATCATAAACGAAACAAGTCAGTCGGACTTTTTCGTTCTAGCGGTTGCCATACTAAATCGTCGGGGCAGCCGCGTAGGTGCTGTTACGAAGGCGGGCATCAAGTAGGTTGTTCGTACGACGGCAATCAAAACAAAAAGGTTTTCGGTTGGTGTGGTTCACGTTACTGGCGGAAATCGTTTTCACAAAGGTTTTGCGAGAGGAATCCAAGAACGGAAAAAATTTAAGCTTCAAGATTAATATTTAATAAAAGGCGAAAAATAAAAGGTTTGTTTTATGCGGCTGTAGCTGTTGTTCTTTGATTGAACAAGAAACATAAAAGTGAAACAATTCAATCTATATCTATATATATATATATAAATGAGATGTGATTTGGGCTATGTGGCATTGGATTTGGGACAATTTTGCTGATGTGGCAACCTCATTTTTTGAGTTTAGGAGGGAATTCTCAAATGCAATAAGCATTCACGATTTCAACAAAATGGAAGCAGGATCCGTTTGAGTTTGGGTCATCCGTTACCAAATGAATTCGGATCCATATAAAAGGCAACTTTTTTCCTTTTTTTTCTTTGTAAACCCTAATAGACACTTCATCGCCGCTTTCATTCTTCTGAATCCATCTCTGTGTTTTCTTCACTCCATTGAAGCCGCTTATTCGATTCTTTGAAGTATGTTTTTCCCCTACGTATTTCATCATGAATTTAACCTAACATTTTCGCTGTCATCTACACAATCTGATACTACCATTGTTATTTACCTTTAGTTGTGTAGGAGAAACACCGGTTTCTTTCATCGATTCATTTGCAGGTACGGAATCTTTCTTCATTATTGTTGATTATAACGTTTAATTCATTGTATCTACTTTGTTTTTTTTTTATTGTTAATGTTTGAGTTTTCGATCACTAACATCCTACCAGAATTTAGGTTCACCATTATTCGATTACTTAGATGATGTTCTTCCTTCAGCGATTCGTCAATGTTCATCAAAGGTATGTTCTTCGTTTTTAATCTTTGATGTTTTTGTTATATGAATCTAATCGTATTTTTTTTGTTTTTGTTCTTGATCTCATAAACCCTATACACACAATGTCCACATACGGTTCTTCATTATGTCGCAGTTCTTCAATTGGTAACACAGCTATGCCAGGTATGGGTACATTGGCGAACTCGAGAACTTTGTTAAGCAAATGTCATTTGACCCAACTACATCTATGTTGATTATAGTTTTTTATGCATGTCTTGATTATAAACATGAGAGGTTTGGGAAATGGGCAGCTGGTCATCTTAATGATTTGAATCCATCAGTCCCATTTAGATTTGAACTCATGGATCATAGAAGAATGGCTTGAAGGATCAGTGAGTTGTTTGGTTGAACGTCTGATTCTCAGGATATACTGTTGAATGAGTGTTTGGAGGTGATTATGATTCTCAGAACATCTGATTCTATGGTTTTGGGTGACAACAAAGCGAACCAGCCGGGTTGGGTGACGTTTAACGGTTCGGTTTGATGGTTTGGCACTTTAACCCGATTTTTTTAGTTTTGTTCAAAATCATTAGTTTGTTTTAAAATTTTTAAAAATGGTTAATGAACACCCGACTTAACCGTAAAAACCATCAGACTGCTAAAACCAAACCATTTGGGATCTCAAAACGGCCGACTTTTTTCGGTTTGGAGTGTTCGGTCGGTTTCAACGATTTATGAACACCCCTTACTTCTGAGCAGATTGGGTGTCTCGGTTCCGTTAGAACGGGTCATATTTTAGTACAAGTCAAAACAGGCCATGCCTGTTCTGTTTGACCTTAATCTAAATTACCGTATATATTGTTTTTCTCAAACCACCACATATTACAACTTCACTTTCTGAAACAGTAAATCCTAAAACGCAATTCTCCAATCGTTTTTCACGGATTCATCATTCGGGTATGTTTTTTAGTTCAATCCTTTTATGAAGAACCAGTTTTATTATTGTTTATTTACATGTATTTTACATTTAGACTCTTTGACATAATGAGGTTTGAATTATGTTTTTTATAATGTCTAGACAATGATTTTAACTTAGATTTGAAGAATTTAAGGTTTGCATCTCAATGACTGGTCACCTTAAGTTGTTTATTTATCTTAACACTTACTTTTTATATCAAAGTTCTGGTCACATTTGGCAATCACACAATCAGCAAAGTTCGACACACAAGAAGCAACTGTATATATGGTGGTTTTTATTGATTAATTGGGTGATTGTTGTGTGTTTGAGTGAAGGTACCAAAGGAAATCCCGTAAAAGTTACGGCTACAACAGGCAAAAAAAATTGGATCCGTGCAGTGTCAAAGGGGTGTGGGTCACCAGCAGTTGCTCTTTTGAAGGTCATGCCACCTGTTGTGTTAAATACATGTACGTTTCCTGATCTTATATGGCAATTTGTATTTTTAATCGACATTCATAAATACACAATATTCGTTTTTCATGGCGATTGGTTTTCGAGAGTAAATACAGATCTCAATAAGAGTGTTTGCTATTGCTTGATGACTAGCTTTTCAGTGTGTGGATGTGCAAACATGTTTAATTGTGAATTAGTTATATTTATACTTTTTTCGCTTTCAGATGCATATATATACGTATTGGCATATACATTTTGTGATTTTTTTTTGCTGTTACAATGATTCACGTCATGATCTTCTGCTGGAATTTCAAATTGATCCTTCATCTTCTCTCCTGGTATCGCCTCTCTTCATGTACGTTTATTTTTTTAATTTTATTCAATCACAAAAGATTAGCGATTCAAATTTATTTATCCTAAAATCAATTGGCTATCATTATCTCTATATAACATTATAGGATTACAAAGCTTTATACCACATTATCAAGAGGGAATCCGATGTTCATTTTTTTTTCAATCACAATACCACGATATATCGCTTCAACTAAACATTAGGTTTTGAATACAAATTCTTGAATTTGCTACTAAAAGATTGAATCTTGAATGTTATTGGTTGAAGATTCAGATGATTTTATTCAAGGGTTACATGGGGCTGTAGTGGGGTTAGGTGTGCGATGATGCCATCACAATTTGGTGAGAATGGGAAGCCAAAAGGGCTTTAGATGTAAGTTTTCCTTTCTAATCTTTGATTATTTGGTTCTGAGATATGCATACATCATAGATTGTGTTGTTCTTCGGGGAGGTTATTTTGAATCGTTTAATTTAAGAAAGTTATAGTTTTGGTTGATCAGGTTTGAATCAGAATGTTCGCTACGACAAGATGATTTCTTTCCTCGGACAGCCACACCTTTGGAAGACATCTGCAAATCACTTTTCTGGTAATATCAAATATAGTATATTATTACATGGTCTTTAAGCATTCATTATCAATTTATCATAGAGTTGTAATATTTTCTTTGAACACTTTGCCGGGCTTGGCTGCTTGCTGTGCTTAAGATGCATAAAAGACACATTCACATCGGATGAGGGATAGAATAATCATCCGAAGAGGCTTTATGCACCCGGTTGCCTTTATCACATTGTACAGAGAAAACCTTTCGGGTATAAGATTGCTACTTATACCATTTTTTATAACTAGCCAACATTATTCCGTGTGTGATGTTCAAGCTGGAAAACATGTATTGAACAAATTTGTGTTAATTGTGGTTGTAGATGTGGTAGGTTTCCACCGGTTGTAAGGAGAGTGGTCCCTCTAAATGGGAGATTTGAGCACATAGTTTCAGCCATGACAATTAATAAGGGAATAATTCTCGGATTTGTGCCTTCCGCTGATTCTCAAGTATGATCCTCTCACACATGCGCGATCTATTAATTTTTTTTACGTTGAAGCATTTGTTTTCTTTAGATGTTAAAAGTGTTATTTTTTTTACTTTCCAAGGTAAAGGCAGCAAAGTTGAGAGATTTTAATATGTCACAGGCTGGAAGTTACATTGCTTCTTATTGTTTATATTGCTTATGGGTACTCTCAAGGAGGTGCTGTTTCATACGTTTTGCTGACACTTAGCAGTTGGTTTCTGGTGATTTCATGGTTGTTTGCTCCTTATATCTTCAACCCATCTGGTTTTGAATGGCAGAAGTATGCTTCTTTTTACCTCTGTTGTTAGTAAAGATCAATGTTTTAAGAATAGAAGCTTATCTTACATTTTATGATTTTGGTACCGTGTGAGCAGGACTGTTGAAGATTTCGATGACTGGATAAACTGGCTTCTGTATAAAGGCGGAGTTGGGGTCAAATAAGAACAGGTCTGTTATTACATTATTCCGGATTGTTAAAAAACGACAGTTTCTATATTCTGGAATTCTTTTTGGATCATGGATTATGATACTATGTTTTTATTTTAACGTTTATTCACTATATTTGATTCTCAGACGCATATCCAAACGATCAGAGGCTGGATACTTGAAACTATCTTGAGTCTATAGTTTACAAACTTGATCTCACAGGAAAGAGTACATCTGCTTCGGTATAGTTTTACATCGTGCTTTATTTCAAATTTAATTATTATCATCTACTATAAAGTTATTATGTATATATGGACATTTATGATTACTTCTTGAATTAAAAACTTAGAAATTATCTTGAATCTGTGAACAGATGTATGGTCTCTCCTGGGTGGTGTTGGCTGGATTTATCATAATATTCAAGGTTGGTACTGTATTTTCTTTCTTTTTTTATAATTATTCTTTTAATCACTCACTTGATTAGATTGTAAACATGGGTTGTGAATTGATTTGCAGTATTCATGTGGTCACAAAACTCATAAACTCGACGTTAAGGAGCATGTAAGTAATTTAGAGATGATTAGAATTTTTGTAATCGGAATTGGACATTTTGGTTTCACTTAAGAATTTTTTTTGCAGCAATTCTTATGTATTAGCTTTGTGTTTTAACCACTTCACACAACACCACGTTTGATGACGTTTTTCATGATAGTTTAACCATGGACGATAGTTTAACCATGGACTGGTCAAAACGACCCGAAAGAATCATCTTCCCAAACTAATTTTATTCGCAGTGATTGGTGGTTATTCATTCTTTTGGGCAATATGCTAAAAGAAAGTATGTTTCCAGCAATATTTTTTGAGGATAAGTGCAACCTGAATGTAGAGAAGGGTAATGCTTGATTCAAATATTTAGCTTTTGTTCCATATCAATTTAAACAAATAAAAGTTGTTGGAAATTTGTACAATGGTTTTATTTGTACAATGGAAATTTGTTCCACATCACTTATAGCTTTCGTCACTTCTAGAGTTGTAAAATGATAAAATAAAAGTGGACTTAACATATACTGATTAAAAATTATTTTAGTAGTTTTAACGGTTTTATTTTTATTTTTTTATTTTATTTTATGGTTATATAACACTATATGTGATAAAAGGTTGAAAGATTGGGTTTTATTTGCCACTTGCAGATCTTCTAGCAAACTCTTATAGTAATCTAAGTTTAAAAAAATGAGTTATAAGGTTATGCACATAAAAATATAGTCGACTTTAGACCCTTTTGGCCTGTTAGTTTTTTAAACCTAAATTATGTGTCCATAAGTTAGTTAGTTGAAATGCCTCCTTTACAATAGACACTTGCAACTTGTGAGTTGTGATGACTATAGGAACTTGTGAACATTTAAACATGTATGAAAAGTCATTTTTTTCTATATCATGATTATTTGGGATATTGGGATTCTGGGTTTGGTCATTGACTTGGGCTGCTCAAGTCATAATGTTTGGTCATTGACTCATCTCTGATTTTGTTATCTTTTTTAGTTCAGTATCATTTTTATATGTTTATATTTTTCATTACAAAGTTCATCTCAATGCCAGTAGATATTATCAGCTGGGAAGTTCCACTCACATTTTAATGTTTGTTAAATTTTTAGATACCTGTTTTGTTTAGTTACTTATAATATTTTGATTGATCTTGATGATTGGCGAAAATTAGGTTTAGCTCACCAGTCCTCTCACCTGCTTCATTGACTTCACATTTGGAGTCTACGAACTTGGTATTGTTTTTGTTTGTACATTTGTTTAAAGTTTAATTGTGTCTAAGTTTTGTTGATATTTTAATTAGGATCAAAGGTATGTTATAATTATTGTTGGGTGCTGTTTAGTTATAAAAAAATTCTGCTTTTACAGGTTTGTGTGGTGAGGGTGAGGTATACATGGTAGCACATATAACCTTACAACAGGTAAAAATATTTAAGATATCATTTTCTATATACATGGTGGTAATGTATAAAAGACGTACTGAACTGTTCGTCAATGTGCGTATTATAGATTTATCTGAGCTTACTGGATATTATATCATCTTACTGGTGTATTTATAGGCCTTGAGAAGGAAGGCGCGTCATTCAAAGAATTGCATCATAGCCGATAACAGCTGAAGCAAGTTAAAGGATTGTTGTATAAACTCTTAATTGCAATTGTTTTACTCATTGATCTGACGCTCTACTTCGTCACCTGTTACTCATCAACATTTGACTTGCCATCTAGGTCCATTTTAAGCGACTTTTTTCGATCAGACCTCATTTTTTATTTGAATTTTTTGCTTGATTGTAATTTTTGCATAGATATGTTGCTGAATTTAAACTTCTAATTTGTTGTTTGCATTGGTATTAGTAGATTCGGAAGTTATCTCAGCATTGGTTTCAATAGGTTCGGAAGTTACCTCAGCGATATGATTCATGGAGATGCTACATTTTCATAGAGATTTAATTTCATTTGATTTTCATGTACTGGAAGCTTTCATGTATGGCTTAAATTGTAGTGTATGAGATTATTTTGTCATGGTTCATGCAAGAAGTTCATATAATGATTGCTAGATGAACAAAGTTATTAGGAGAATAAGGAAATGTCTATAGTCTTATTGAATAGAATTATTTATTTGGCATATATGTAAACATCCTTGATTAGCGTATAGAAGAATCTCTTGAATGATCAATACAATTTTTACTTGCTATTAAAAGATTTGGTTTGGATTATTTGAATCCGATATCTCTTTTAAAAATGTATATACACTTGTGTTTAACAAAATTTAAATGGTCCAACCCGCGAAGTTCGCGGGTGATAACCTAGTTGGTTTTATTTATTGAAACAACCTTTTATTGTTTCTTTGAACGTCTGAAACA
Source organism: Helianthus annuus (assembly GCF_002127325.2). Classification (NCBI taxonomy): domain Eukaryota; kingdom Viridiplantae; phylum Streptophyta; class Magnoliopsida; order Asterales; family Asteraceae; genus Helianthus; species Helianthus annuus. Next base: position 166,603,437 of record NC_035437.2, read on the forward strand.
AAAAAAAAATAAAATAAATAATAATAATATTATAACAAGTTGGGTTATTATTATTTTTTGTTTAAACTAAGTTTGGGTTTAAACAATAAACATTGTTTGAGCTGGACAAGTGGTTCAATTCGAGGTTTGATTGTTACTCGGTTTTCGAGAGGTATTCGTGACCGGGTTTCTGCGAGCAAACACGTTCGGTTCTGAAAAGTTGTTCAGAAATCAATGACGGACGGGAACAGACCACCACCGGTTGTGGTTAAGGATCAGAGTACCACAACTTTACAATGTCCAGTGTTAACAGAAACTAATTACAATATTTGGGCGATTCGTATCAAAGCGATATTCAAGGTTTATGGAATACAGAAAGCTTTAGAACCAGGTGAAGAAGAGGTAGAAGCCAAAAAGGATGACATGGCGGTTGCACTTCTACTTCAAGCAATACCCGAAGAGCTCGTGTTTCAAGTAGCTCAGTTTCAGACTGCAAAGGAAATTTGGGAAGCGTTGAAGACACGGTATGTTGGGGTTGAACGGGTTCGAGAGGCAAAGCTTGAGCAACTGGAAAATGAGTTTGAATCTTTAAAGATGAAAGAAACAGAGACAATTGATTCTTTCGCAGGGAGGATTAGTCAGTTGGTTACCAAAGCAGCCAGTTTGGGAACCACCTATGAAAACAAAAAGCTAACTAGAAAGTTATTAGGCTCTGTTCCGGCAAAGTATGTTCCAATTGTAGCTTCAATTGAACAATTCGCAGATTTGAAGGCCATGACGTTTCAAGAAGCGATCGGTAGACTGAAGACGTTCGAAGACAGGATTAAGGGTATCGAGTCTTTAGCAGAAAATCAAGGTAATCTAATGTTTGCCAACGGTGAGTCATCCTCGAAATCCAAATCCTATGAAAATACGCGAGGGCGTGGGCGAGGCGGTTCAAGTTACCGAGGTAGACGTCAAGACTGGGATGATGAGGACCAAGATGGAAGTCAAAGCCGAGATGGTCAAGATCATAGGTCAAAGCAAACGGGTCAAAGAAGAACCAATGATCGCCAAAAAGGAAGGAAAGATATATCACAGGTTCAGTGTTACCGTTGTGATAAATTTAGTCACTTCGTGTCAGGATGTCCGGATCGTATGAAGAAACAAGATGAAGCTAACTTAGCTAAAAACGATGATTTTGATCCATCATTATTCATGATGAGATGTGATCAAGAGACGGTTTTTCTAAATGAAGAATGGGTGAATCCAAAGCGTTTCGAGACTGAGCCAATGGAGAAAGATACTTGGTATCTCGACAACGGAGCATCGAATCACATGACGGGTAATCGAGCTTATTTCTTTGAACTTAATGAGCGTGTCACGGGAAAGGTGAAGTTTGGAGATGGATCTTGTATTGATATACGGGGAAAGGGATCGGTATTACTTGAAGGGAAAACGGGGGAGAAGCGCCTGTTAACCGATGTTTACTACATACCGAGTTTGCAAAGCAATATCATTAGTCTTGGTCAAGCAACGGAAGGTGGATGCGACATTCACATGAAACGTGATTTGCTAACCATTCATGATGATACAGGAAAACTTATGATGAAGGTGACAAGGACCAAGAACCGTTTGTACAAGATCAACCTCAAGATAGCAAGTCCCGGTACACAAGCTAACATGATTGGAATAAAGAATTTTGCGGGTAGGGATCTACAGAGAGTTGAACTGAAAGATGATATGGAAAGTACGAGTCAGAATCTTCTCAAAGATCCAAGTTTAATGAAGAAACCCAAAATTCAAAGTCCAAAGAAAAATGTTCAAGAATTCAAAGAAAAGGTTAAGCAAGAGATTCAAACCCAAGAAGGTACATTTAATGATCCAAGAAAGCGGGTGTTTGCTCAAGATCGCAGCCGAGTCAATGGTGGTGCGAGTTCTTATGACCAAAGGACGAGTCGTGTTCAAAGGACTAGTCGAGTACAAGATCGCAAGAATGTTCGAGCTAGGAAGGAGCCGAAAAACACAGCTAGAGATCAAGATGTGTTCTATGAGAATCAAGACAAAGAAGACATGTTAGAGCTACTTATTTCGAGTCGGAAATTAAGGGGGTGATTGTTGGCGGTAATTCCCGACTCATCACAAGTACGGTTGGTATGCCAAGAAGTGAGTTTGCAAACAAAAATAATTGTATTCCGGTTCACTGTTTAGATTAGGATGAGAGATGCACTGGTACTCATGGGAGTATTACATGGTTTACAATCTTTAAAATCAAATTTATAAAGAATTTGATAAATATAAATGTATTTGTCAACTTGCACAAATCGTAAACAAAGAATGTAAGCTCATTCATTACACTCATTTCAAATTTTGACTACATTAACTTGTTGAAATTTGTACCAAGTGTGGTGTTGGTTGATCCAAAAATGCTATGATCAACATAAATTTGAACAAAAAAACAAGATCAACACCAACATTTTTCAAAAACAAAGTTTTATCAACACCTCTTGTAAAGTTATTGGAAAGCAAAATTGTTATTAAAGTATCATACGAAGACCTAGGTCCTTAAGCCCATAAAAAGCTTTATCAAGCTTAAACACACATGATGATATGCATCTTCAAAACCAGGTGGTTGACACACACTTCTATGATTTTTCCATATAAAAAGACCCTTTTAACATCCATTTCAAAAAACCTTTAAATTATGATAAATGACAAAAGGCTAGAAAATTTTCAGTTGCTTCTAACCTGGCTACATGATGAAATAATTCATCATACATTCCTCCTGTTTGTAGCCTTGAACAACTAACGTTACCTTGTTTTTTTCACAATAATGTTTCTCTCGTCAATGGTGTCTTGAAGATTGCAATAAGGATGCAAAGAATTGTTAAAACCACATGAATGAAGGATTTACAAAAAAATGTCAATGCTACTAAACAAAAGCTCAAAGCACCAAACAAAGATTAAATTATGAAGTAAGCTAATACCGTAGGATATACGTGCACCAAATCTTTCAGTTAGAATCAACAATCAGAATCAACAATCAGTTTCTTAGCTACTAATCGAATCCCAGCATTATGAGATATCTTCAAATCGGTGTTACACTTAAGATAGATCTATTTAAAACCATCAGGGTATTTAAAACAACATAGAACACACTAATAAAAAGGAAGTGTAAAAATTCTAATATGTCACACATGTTATTTTTAATTACTCACTATAGCTGTTACGTATCTTATTTATTTCAGTTTTATTACTATTGTTAAGTCAAGGGATTAGGATGTTATTTTAGTTTAGTTTGGGGGTGTCTTGTGCAAGTGTCTTGTTTATTTAATTGGTTTACGTATGGAATGCAAATCAGCCAGAATTTGAGTCAAATTTTATCTCTTAGCTTTCTTCTTCCCCAAGGTTTTAACCCTATCAAGGGTATCAGAGCCGTTCCGATCTCCGGTCGGAATTACTTTCGATTACCATGACTAACACTCGCAATCAAGAAATTGACAGCACTCTCAAGGAACATGGCAAGGCAATCTCAAATCTCCAAGAAACCCTAGCCGCCATGTTGAAACAACAAGAACAGTCGATGAAACAACAAGAAGAGATCTTACGAGCACTCAAGGAGCATTCAAGTGGTGGCAGTTTTAGCGGCGGCGGAGGTGGCTTCAGTGGTGGCGGAGGCGGCCCTGATAAAGGGCTGTTTAGCGATGATTCACGGACGGGTACTCGACCTATGCGGGTCGGGAAGGTTGAATTTCCTCGGTTTTTAGGTGAAGATGTGGAGGATGGGCTGCAACCCGAAGATGTCAAAATAACACCTCCGGTTAACGCTTCAAAACTTTCGTTGCTTCCAGATCCAACAGGAGTCCCTGGGCCACCAGCTTATAAACCAGCAACTATTAACGCGAAGCGCTTGTCAGGTGAGGAACTAGAGTTAAAAAGGTCAAAAGGAGAATGCTTTTGGTGCACTAAAAAGTTCGTTCCAGGACACAAGTGCAAAAAGAAACAACTTTTTGTGATTAACGTGGAAGGCGATGAGGAAACTGAACAAGACGACAATGGTTAAGGATTGAATTGAAGGGCTTACTTTTTGAGGGCAAAAAGTAGGTTAAGGGGGGAGTATTGTTACGTATCTTATTTATTTCAGTTTTATTACTATTGTTAAGTCAAGGGATTAGGATGTTATTTTAGTTTAGTTTGGGGGTGTCTTGTGTAAGTGTCTTGTTTATTTAATTGGTTTACGTATGGAATGCAAATCAGCCAGAATTTGAGTCAAATTTCCTTCTATCTCTTAGCTTTCTTCTTCCCCAAGGTATTGTTACGTGTCAAAATAAGTTGAAGGGCCTCAATGTAATTGTTCTATAGTGTAGGGGGTTATTGATTCGTTAGTGACTATATAATTGAGTGTGTTGTAACAGATGGGTACCGATGAATTGATAAGGGTTTTCCCTCTTCTTCTGTGTTTCTTCCTTTCTTTTATCGATCTATCCTGATTACCATTTCTGATCGTATCAAATTAGCCAGAATTTGAGTCAAATTTCCTTCTATCTCTTAGCTTTCTTCTTCCCCAAGGTTTTAACCCTATCAATAGCGGTTAATCCAACTCACTTTCTAATGAATAGGCAGCATGATTGCAAAAACAGGTTTATTTAAAAAGGATTCAGATAATTTAAAACCATTTCGGCCTTTATTTTAGAAAAACAAAATATGTATTATACGATTGTCTATTTTCAAGCTATACCTTGGTGCATCAGGCTTAGTCTTTGTTTTCTGGTGTACTTTAGTATCATAAGTGGTAGTCTCTTCAAAGTCCGCTCCATTCAAATTGCAAATAAATGAAAATACATATTAGGTACACTATTTTGGCTTGAAATTCGAATTAGTAAGTGCTAATAACATTTGTACAATAGGACGAATGAACTGTAAACATTTAAGTTAAAAATTTACCTTCAAAGGCTGAAATGCTGCTCTCATAAATAATGTGGTGCTCTATTACCCATTTGTGTTTGTTTGTAGCAAAATTGTTTAAGAATAATTAGCCCATGCTGGGTATATATATACATTTGAGTAACTGGTGTGCAACAATCCCCACGTTCCAACCCCAACCTAGTACCCCACGTTCTGTAGTTACAAATTTACAATTGTTTTTTAAAATTCTTTTCTTTTTTGCTTTGAAACCGCGGAAGACAATTAAAACCGGCTCTTTTGGCAGTTTTTTAGAGAGGTATTGTATTTTCTTATAGTTTTTTACTGAAGTATGTAACTTCTTATACTAAAATTTCAACTTTTTATGACATGTCTTCAAATCCAGGATTCAATTTAGTGTTACTTTTTTTTATTTTTTTTGTTTTCTCACGTTTGAACGTTTGAACATTTATAGGGGTATTCAATATTTGTATTCAATATTTTGTATTATTTTTTTTAATTAAACTTGTAACTTTTTAACATAGGCATTCTTTTTAAGACTTGTTTATTTGTTGATTTTTTTTGCAGGCCCTATGTAGGTTGTTTAATTTATTAATAATTTTTTTTTGTTTCTTTAAATCCAAAACCTGCTGTAATAAAAATGTGGAAGTGGGATTAGGGTGGAACAGTTATCGGAATAATAGGGATAGTGGTGAAAACGGATACTAGAATTTCAAATTAGCAGGTCAAAAGGAATAAAAAAAAACTATAAAATAACCTCCCCTTCTAGAAGCTTTTTATGAGTACAAGGGTTAGGATTTAATCTTACATTGATCTAATGGTTGAGATTGCAAGTTGTTACATTTCAATTTCATGACAACAATTATACAAGACACAAAATTACTCGATCCAACATCAACTATAATATAGCGAGTAATCAAGTACACAAGATAAAATCAAAAGCAATGATAAGCGCAAACCTACCAAGAACAAAAAGCATAAGTTAATAAAATCGTGAGAACCCGAGTAGAAAAATTGGTAGCATCGTTTGCATACTTGCATGATAAATGATCCATATAATGAAGGTCATGTGTAGTGGAGGTTATATAAATGAGAGGTTATACAACACATGGCAAATGTGTAAGAAAGGGGTTATATACGTATGTATATACGGTATATATATGTTTGTGTGAGAGAAAGTCCCCATAACGTCGTCATATATATCACCCCTTCAATTATAACCCCCCATATCGCCCTGAGGGGGGCGGTGTTCCAAGCGCTATAGGTTACGTAACCCCCTTTATCACGCTCCACTATACAAGGGCTTAGTGGATTTTAAGGTTGGCGTAGTCTCCTTTCTAAACTTGTTGAATTCCTTTCTATGCTTTCGGCCGTTTGCATTAACATGTTCCTCCATGGTTCCTCGAACAATCGCATCATCATTATCAAGTCAAACATGTTCTTCCATGGTTCCTCGAACAATCGCATCATCATTATCAAGTTCCTTTCTGCCGTAGGTCCTTGTTGACATGTAGATGGAACTCTTTGGCGGCTTAAGACCTTCATTGAAAGATGTCCTCAACAGTTTGGTTAGTAAAATAATAAAAACATTTTTTCATGAATATTATTTACTAATGTTACTCGTGATGGTTATGATAGTCACCCGGACCCGATAAGTACATAACTTATAACATATTTTTCCTCAATTTGAAGGGCAATTTAGGTGTTTGATTATTGATTAGAATATTGAAATGTATGATATGAGACAATCAAATTACCCAACAGTGATCTCATATGTGTTTACCCCACATAAAAACCAAATATATTATAGAGTAAATTACAAGATTCGTCCTTTATGTTTACATCAGATTACAAAGTGTGTCCTTTGTCTTTAAAGTTGACAGAAATCATACTTAATGTTTGTAAAATCTTACATATTATGTCCTTTACCCTAACTCAGTTATGTTTAAGTGTTAAGTTGGATCATGTGCAAAGCATATAAGGACATGTTGGTCATTTCACTCTTTTATTTTTATTTACATTTACATTTTAAATGAATAAAAATAAAAGAAATATAAATATGCAAAAACCCCCCTCTCTCTCCAAACACTTTATCTTTCTAAACTCTCTTTCTCTCTCTCTCTCTAAAAATCCTGGTCTTCTTCTCCAATGAAGAACCGTCTGCCATGGCCACCCCCACCATATTAACCTATATCACCGTATCACCCACCCCCATCATCTGGTCTTCTTCCCCGGTGAAGCACCACCTCGCACTACCACCGGCGACCAAGAACCCCATGACCGCCCCATTTTCTCTCTTCTTCTCTATGCTCAGATCTGAAAACAGATCTGAAATATAAATTGAAAATGGGTTGTTGATTTGCGGCATATATACGATGCATCTCACGAGATTCTGAATTAATGGGCTTCACAATTTTTTTTTAAAGAAACAATAGGTCAATTTTAGGGGAGATATCTTTGGACGCAGGCTTTTTAGTGAATTGGAGTGCACAGTTCCCAATTTCTCTTGAGTATATGTGTGCGATCACAAATTTGGTATTGTTAATTGTATTTTCGTTGATTAAAGAGTGTAGATGTTACATGTTATAATAGTCTAGGGGCTATATTGTAGAATAATAATAGTAGAGGGACTAGAAATGAACCTTGTAATAGATAGTTGTAAGAACAGTTATGTTCGTTGATAAATAACTAACCCCAAGCTGTAACTGTTAGGCTTGAATTGGGTTTTTTCCTCTCTTCTTTCTGTGATTCTCTCAATCAAGCTATCAATTGGTACCAGAGCTACCGATCTCATCGGAGCTCCGGCCAACCACCATTAATTCCGATCATCGTCCCCAATTACTTCGTCATTCTTTCGATTCATATTCTGTTTTCAATTCCTAACTTCCTTTCTTTTTAAACGAGGAATTGATCGTTCTTGATCATTCCATTCCATCGAATTGGTCATTTGGATTCATTCGATTCCAGTGGATCGATCTATTTGAGATTTGTCCATTCTTTTAAACAAATTTTCACTGTTCCAACCAATTCATTCTTAAAATTCCTTATTCGTTGTTTGGCTCTTTGAATTCATAATAAAATGACTACTCGAAATCAAGAAGTTGATAGGATAGCCAAAGATGTTAGTCGGTTGGATGAATTTACTGCACAGACTCAAGAAGGTTTAATGAGTCTTAAAACAGCCTTTGATAACTTGCAAGCTGCTTTTGCAAAGATTGAGAAACAAGGGACTATGATGCCTCGTAATGAAGGAGATAGAATTTGTAATAATCGACTCACAAAGATTGAATTCCCTAAATTCAATGGTGATGATGTTGAGGGGTGGTTGTACAAATGTGACCATTTCTTCTCAATAGATGAAACTCCGGAGAGATACAAGGTTCGTTATGCAGCTGTGCACATGGAAGGGAGGGCTCTTCAATGGCATCAAGGGTTTATGAAATCCAGTGGAAAACAAATGGCTGATGTCACTTGGGATGAATACTCAAGATCAGCAGCAGCAAGATTTGCTGAAACCTTGATTGAAGATGCAATGGGAGCACTCAAGGCACTGGTACAGACAGGTGAATTGGATGAATACTGTGATGAATTTGATTTGTTACTCAATAAGGTTACCTTACAAGATGAGTATACAATCAGTTTATTCATAGAAGGATTAAAACCTGAAATAAAATGCCATGTTAAAATGTTTAAACCAAAAACATTGAGGGAAACTTATTCTTTGGCAAGAATGCAAAACCAGGCCAATAAAATTTTGGGTATTCATACTGCATCAAGCAGTAACTCGGGGAACAAATATGCTGGGAATAGAACCAATAATTTGACAAGTATTGCTAAACAGCCTGTTTTAGCAACTCCTGTCAATTCTGTCCCTTCTAATGCCATGGTCCCAAAGAGGGTAACCAATAAGTATATGGATGATAAAAGGGCTAAAGGGGAGTGTTTTTACTGTAATGAAAAGTATGTGCCGGGTCACAGCAGAGTTTGTAAAGGCAAGAAACAATTGTTCTTGGTTGAAGTAGAAGAGTACCAAGAAGATGATGAGGGAGAAATATTAGAAGAAGTAGAAAAGATTCAGGGAACCCCACAGATTTCATTGAATGCATTGATGGGAATACCATCTTATTCTACCATGCAAGTGGTAGGAATGATTGGTACAAGGTATTTGTATATTCTGTTAGACAGTGGGTCAACACATAATTTCATGAGCAGATCATTGGCTCAGAAATTAAAGTGTACCATTAGACAGATCCCTCATGTGCAAGTAACAGTAGCAGATGGAAATAAGATGGAGTGTGTTAATCTTTGTAAGGATTTCCAATGGATAATGCAAGGGAATTGGTTTACTGCTGACATGATGATCATTGATTTGGATAACTATGATATTGTATTGGGCATACAGTGGCTTGAGACTTTAAATGACATAGTGTGGAATTTTAAAAACCTCACCATGAAATTCAATGTAGCAGGTCAAGATTTCGAGTTGAAGGGTACAAAAAGAAAGAATGTTGGGTTATCTTCCATGGAGAAGATCACAAGCCTGATTCAGGATCAAGACAAGGTAGTGCAGGCTCAGCTGTTCACCATTCAAGACTCTGCTAGTCAGCAGTGTATGTATCAACCTGTGGTTGGGAAAGAAATGCCAAATAAAGAGTTAGAGGTTCTGTTGAAAGACTATGAAGATATATTTGAAATTCCAAAGGGTTTACCACCTTCAAGACCATGTGATCATCGAATTGTTCTTAAGGATGATAAGATCAATTTGAATCTGAAACCATACAGGTATCACAGTGCTCAGAAAGATGTTATTGAGCAGATGACACAGGAGTTGTTGGACTCAGGGGTCATTAGACACAGCAGCAGTTCTTTTGCAGCACCTGTTGTCCTTGTTAAGAAAAAGGATGGCTCATGGAGAATGTGTGTGGACTATAGGAGATTGAATGAAGCAACTGTCAAAGATGTATTCCCTATTCCACTTATTGAAGAGTTATTGGATGAATTACAAGGGGCTGTGGTATTTTCTAAACTGGACCTCAGGTCAGGATACCACCAGGTAAGAATGTATGAACCTGACATTTATAAAACAGCCTTTAAAACTCATCAGGGCCACTTTGAGTTCCTAGTATTACCTTTTGGGTTAACGAATGCCCCAGCAACTTTTCAGTCTTTGATGAACAATACTTTTAAAAGTGTTTTGAGGAAATGTGCACTAGTATTTTTTGATGACATACTAGTGTTCAGTACCAGTTGGAAGCAACATTTGCTGGATTTAAAAGTGGTACTGGATCTGATGAGACTTAACTCTTTAAAAGCAAAGAAGTCAAAGTGTTCTTTTGCTGGTGAAAGGGTTGAGTATTTGGGGCATTTCCTGTTGCTGAGTCATCCCTATACAGCAGCTACTGTGGCAAATGTATTCCCAGATTCTGTGTTCAAAATACATGGCAGCCCTGATACCATTGTATCAGACAGGGATCCTTTGTTTTTGAGCAACTTTTGGAAAGAATTCATGAAACTGCAAGGGGTGCAATTAGCTATGTCATCAGCATATCATCCTCAGTCTGATGGACAGACAGAGGTTTTAAACAGATGCTTGGAAGGTTATTTGAGAAGCATGTGTATGGATGCACCATTAACTTGGGTAAAATGGATACCACTTGCTCAATGGTGGTATAATACCACATGGCACTCTGCCATTAAAATGTCTCCCTATGAAGCATTGTTTGGTGTCAAACCAAATCTGCATATTCCTTATATTCCTGGAGATACACCCATAGCAGCAGTTGAAGAGTTGCACAGGAATAGAGAGGCTATGATTCAAAGACTTAAGAAGAACTTGGAAGCTGCAAGAAACATAATGAAACAATTGTCTGACAATCACAGAATTGATAGGGAGTTTCAAGTAGGAGATTGGGTGTATGTAAAGCTCCATCCTTTTGCTCAACAATCTTTGAAGACCCATCACAACAGGAAGCTATCTCCTAAGTATTTTGGACCATTTTTGGTTATTAAGAAGGTTGGAAAGGTAGCCTATAAACTGGACTTACCTCCTACTGCCCAAATTCATCATACATTCCATGTGTCACTTTTGAAGAAGGCTCAAGGATCTTTGATACCCACTGCTGATTTGCCACAAGGGCCTAGGTTTGTGTTGCAGCCAAGGGCAGTACTTGATAGACAATTGGTGAAAAGAGGTAACAAGGCTGCTATGAAGGTGCTGATTCATTGGGAAGGATTACCTATGACTGATGCTTCCTGGGAATTTTTGGAAGATGTTCAAGCACGATTTCCTGATTTTACTTTTTGAGGACAAAAATTTTAATAAGGGGAGGGTATTGTTACATGTTATAATAGTCTAGGGGCTATATTGTAGAATAATAATAGTAGAGGGACTAGAAATGAACCTTGTAATAGATAGTTGTAAGAACAGTTATGTTCGTTGATAAATAACTAACCCCAAGCTGTAACTGTTAGGCTTGAATTGGGTTTTTTCCTCTCTTCTTTCTGTGATTCTCTCAATCAAGCTATCAGTAGACAAAGTGGGTAATGGTGCGATGGCTGTAGTGGTTATAACATGGTTGCGTGGGAGAGGTTGATGGTGGCAGGTGGATGTGGTGGGTAGTGGTGGTAAGATCAGGTGATGGTGGGGTGGCAGGTGGTTGTGGTGGTGATGAGCGTGTGAGATAGAGTGAGAGATGGAAGAAAGAGAGACTTGAATAAATGAGTAAAATATATAAATTGATTTATATAAATAAGGGGGTAAAAAGACTAATTTGCCCTAATTTAGTCAAATTTAACCATTAAAATTAACCAAGTTAGGGTTAAAGGACACAACATGTAAGATTTTGCGAACATTAAGTATGATTCCTGTCAACTTTAAAGACAAAGGACACACTTTGTAATCTGGTGTAAACATAAAGGACGAATTTTGTAATTTACTCTATATTATATGATCTTAGTAATATAACAAATATGTTTTCGAGCTGTTAAAACCTGGAATTATTATAAATTTAGAATTGTTATAAATGTATTTGAGCATTTGATATTTCAATTTCTTTTGTTTTTTTTTTCTTTTTTTTTTTTGGGTGGATTGATGGGTAACGAGAACCCAATGGGTAATTTTAACCTCATAAGATCATAAACACATACACCCAATCCCTGTGGAGAAATGGCAAACACGACGAGTAATGAGTATGGGTACAAGCGACCAGGTAAAAGACATGTTTTACGGTCTGGTATGAGTCAAGATATACAAAAACTCGCCTTATACACAACCAAATGCGATTTCTACGATCTAACATATTTAACATATTCCCCCTTTCACCTATATTTCTACTTTCATCCCTCCGACCGATTATAGGTAGGTCCAAGAATACGAAGTGAGGTATACATTGTTGTTACAAAAGATATATGGAATACAAAAAACATAATAATCCCTTGTCCTTACAAAAACAGAATCACTCAGTCGACGCACGGCCCAACCATATATCGAACACACCCAGAGCTGCAGATTTCAGAAGATTCAACAACTATAGCCTGGGGGTCTATATGAACTTTTCAAAATAAAAGTTCATCTTTTGCAACTTGCAAGTCAAAAATCTGAAATGCTCACTTATAAACAGACTCATAAAAGTTAAAAATAAAAACAACCCTTTTATTAAACCTCTAATTCGCATGTTATAAAATGGTCATTTTGATAAAATCCCTAGAGGAAATATTATGTATAAACAATTAAACATACCGTGAAGAATCAAACAAAGCATCGAAGGATGAGTTAGTCTATTTCGGAAAATAGCAAACGCTTCTTGAACAAAAAATATATATCATGTATTGACTAAATTCAACGATCAGAAAAATCCGTAAAAAGTGCTTTAGACGGTAGCACAGCAGATCAACCGGTATTTGAGAGTAAATATCAGTACCGAACCGGTACCGAAAACGCTAAATGTCGGTACCAAATCGGTACAGAAAATCGAGTCGCTTTGGGAAATTCGGTACCAGTACCAGTTCCGAATCGGTACCCGGTACCATTTACATACCTTGGTTAAATACTACTCATCAGTTGGAGATATTAAGAACTACTTTCACTGTGTGTGTAAGCTCATGACAACTACAACGTTGCACAAGTATAAATGCATCTAACTTGAATCTTAAAACAGTTACCAAACAAACAAACATACCCAGTAAAATCCCACTTATATAACAAGGTGTTGGTAGGGTCTAGGGAGGGTAGAACGGGGGTAAACCTTTCATCTACGAAAAATAGAGAGACTGCTCCTGCTGAGACCCCCAGCTCCCATTGAATCTTAAAACAATCGCGGTTTGTATATACAATATACACGCATTTCACTTGCATCCCAACATGAAAATCATAGGGACTACCAAACTAAATCTATACACTACTATTTGAATACCATGTTTGGTGTTCTAGTTCAAATGGAGCTCTTATACATTTAAATTCGAAGCTAAACCATGGCAAACAAACGAACCAATTACAATATAAAACTATTTCACAATAGTATTCATTCAGTGACTTTAGCCAACATTTAATCTTTATACTACAATATGAAATATATACCATCAGCAACCCTGTCAATCAGACCACAACTATGGCTGCCCTAACCTGACTAAGTAGATGTAGCCTTAGATATCATAGGAACTCCATGATGTGAAGCAAGCAGTAATTCGTTCATTCGAGCAATCTGATGCAGTAATTGATGAATTCTCTGCAAACCCAAAATTAAAAATTATCAGAAATATGAAAACTCTCTATTACATTAAACTACAATGCACCTAATATACATATAAAAAATCTAGTTATTTCAGCTAGACATTTCATCAAACACTTGGTACGCAACTTATAAACCAACTCAAAAACCAAAGAATCTCACCTCATCTTTCTCCTTAATAACCCCAAGAAGTTCATCCACCGCCTCTCCCCGCGACCGCCGTCGCCGCCGCCGGATCCAGTAACACAGCACCACCACCACTGTCGATCCAACCATCGGAAAATTAATCAACCGATTCCAAACGTACGAAACAATGCCGGTCAACTTAAACCGCAAAAACCACCACTTAACCCAAATGGGTCCCGCAATGGGTCGCACAATTGGCGCCGATTTGACCTCACTTGAAACAACAGGAACTGACGGTTTGACTGTTTCCACATGTGTCTCTGGAACATGATGGTGAAGATTGAGGCCTTCGTGATTGGTGGGTGGGAAGACGACGGCAGTGTGGTGGTCTTTGTGCGGCGGAGGTGGCGTTGACCATGGTGTGTCGCCACCGTGTGGGTCTTGTAATGAGATGATAGGTTGTTGAGATTGAAATTGGGTGGGGAGAGAAGGTAGGTGGATTCTTTCCCAAGCGATTAGAGTGTTTGGGGGTAAAGTATCGTGTTTTAGGGCTTCTTCCTCCGCCATTGTTGGCTGGGTGGAGGAAGGTTGAGATTGTAGTTGTATGACTGTAATCTCAACTCTAGAAGTCGTATTAGTTGAAATTTTATTATGGTGTCTTAGCTATTGGTGAATTTCATTTTCGGTCCTTTGAACTTTTGAAACTTCATAGTTATCGAATTTTAACTACTAATGTTTTGTTTTTAGATGTTTGATTATATGTCTAAGAGGAAGGGGTTGTTTGCCAATCTTTGCGTTAGTAAGGTGGTGTTTGTTTCTTTAAATAAGATCCGTGCAGACTTTTTTGTCTGAATCGCACAAACCACACGCGGACATTGCAATCTGCAGACTCTTCGTTTTTTCGAAGACGTTTCGTTAAAAAAAACGTCTGTTTGAGCTCTTCTTGATTCAGACTTGGACCAGCCACTTTTAAGATCTTCTAAGGTTGTAAAGGGTTAAACACCACCACCGTCCACCACCCCCACCGTCCACCACCCCCACCACCCACCACTACCGTCCACCACCCACCACCGTCCACCACCACCCACCGTCCACGTCCACCACCCACCACCATCGTCCACCACCAAAGTCCAATACCACCGTCTACCACCACTGTTCGTACACCACCACCAGTTTATTTTAAAAGTCTAAATACGTTAACAAAACAAACAACTTTCTTCGTGCAGACTGCAATGTTTGGTCCACCTCTACTTCTACAGATGTGATCCACAAACTATAGACATTTAACCTCGTAAAAAACAAACTGCACCTAAGTGTTTGAGTCAATAAGAGGGCTGATTGGGTAAGACACTTTGAAGTAATTGCATAGGTTGTAGAGCTTTTCGGTTAGACCTAGACTGTGGAGGGTGACTATTATTTTACCACTCTAAACTATAATCAACTAGATCAAGAAAGGAAGCTCCGGTGAACTTCTTGACTGATCCATTAGAAGGGAGATCTACGCTACGGCCCGCTGACATTCTTATTTTTGGATGGGAAGGAGGGAAACACGCGTATGTCGATTTGACAGGTGTGTCCCCCCTCGTTGGGCTAAGGGACCACGAGTTTGTGGCGGGACAGGCGATAACCAAGGCAGAGGCGGGCAAAGTAGCTAAACACGAAAAAGCTTGCATCGAGAATCAACACGTGTTCGTCCCGTTCGCTTTCGATACATTTGGCGCTCTCGCTTCTGACGCGGTGCGGTTCCTAAAGCGGGTTCAACACGTGGTTAGCAGTAACACCGCACATGTTAAGGGGCGGAATTTTGTGTTTAGCAGGGTAGGGTTTGCTATTCAGAAAGGGGTAGCGGCGCAGCTTGTTGCTCGTCTACCTGCCATTAGTTTGTAATCGTATTAAGACTTGAGTTATTTTTAGAATTATCTAAATAAATTGTTTGGACTTCGTCAAAGATCAAGAACATACAGTAAAGAATAATCATTTTTCAAAATTGCAACACATTATGCAAGAAAACTACAATACATTATGCAAGCTAAACTAGTTGAATCTGTAGATCACCGTTTGAAAACATCAGAAAAAATACGTACCATCAACAAAATCATATCACTAGTTTGAATCTACAAATTATCACTTTTAATCTTGTGAAAGAATATCATCGATGGTAAAATGTAAGTCAATTTCAAGTCAAAGTTATATCATAGCATTCAAGTTGCAATCATAGGTTCTACTGTTCTAAGAAATGGTCGATAGCAATTGTTGCATTTTAATAAAATCAGAAGAAACGGCAAAGGGAACGAGAAATTAGGATAAAAAACTGAGCTAAAAAAATCAACTTGATGGTACGTGTGGACGGCGGCGACGACGATGAGTAAGGGGAGTGACGTCACGATGACGAGAAGCGACAGGGAAGGGATAAAGGGGAGGTGGAAACGAGGAGATTAGAAGAGGGGCAACCCTAATTTTTGTACATTTGCGTTACAGTTTTGTCCTTTCAGTTGGCGGTCGTGAATTGATGGTTGAATAAGCCGTTGTGTTGGTAGTTGGTAGTGGAAGTGGTGGTGGGTTGAGGAGGTGGTGCGGGAGGGGCCCACTGAGGGTTATTAACACCGGTGAAGGGACAAAGGGGTGATTTTCTCATTTAGAATCATTTTGAAACTTAAGGGGTGAGTAATAACTGAACCGAAAATCGATAAAACCGAACCGAAAACCGAATTAACTAAAAATCAATTAATTTTTTTATATCCTTGGTTAACTGAAATTAACCAAGCCAAACCATTCATATTTCTATAGATATATATAGTTTTTATACCTTCATTTTATGTATTTCATGTTTTAAACCTTCATTTCATGTATTTATACTTTCATTTCATTTATTTATACGTCCATTTCATATATTTATTCATCTGTTTCATGTACTTATACCTTCATTACATGTATTTTTAAGAACTTCATTACATGTATTTTTAAGCAATAAAATAAGCCCAAGTTTGGTTCGGGTTATTAACCGAAATAACCGAACCTAAAACCGACAAAATAACCTTATAAATGGAACCGATTAACCAAAAACCAAACGGTTAACTAAATAGATTAACCAATGAATTTCGGTTTCGTTTAATGCTAATAATTGAACCAAACCAAATCAAACTGTGTACACCCCTAATTAATAGGAAAAAGGCTTGTTGACCGGTTCTAAGATATCCTTCTAGTGAACCAAACACACTTAATACTTAATGATGATCGATTCAAATGTAGCCTCTTAATAGAATCATTAATAAGCAACCAAACAAACTCTAAATCATATCCAACACTTTTAAGTTCAATGAGTTACTTGATTTTTCATTGTAAGCGAACGATTTTTCCTGAGAAAATAAAGGAACACTATGGATCTATTTGGTATGGGGTAATGGAATGGGCGAGGGAATAAAATGGACGAGGTAATAGAATGGATCATTACCATTACATGTCTTGTTTGGTTACTATGTAGGAATGGAATGAATCATTACTTTATGTTGTTTGGTAGACAAGAAAAGACGAAGGAATAAAATAGGAAGTGAGTGGCAGTGGTGGGTGGTGGTCAGTGGCGGTGACGGTGGGTAATGATAGGTAGCGGAGGGGTGGGTGTCGGTGGTGGAAGGCGGCAGTGACGGTGGGTAATGATAGGTGGTGGCAGTGGCGGAGGTGCGTGGCGCGGTGGTGGTGGTGGGTGGCGGGTAGTGGCGACGGGTGGTCGTGGTGAACGTAGGTAGTGGGTGGCAGTGGTGGCGGCCGGTGGTGGACGGCGGTGATGGGTGGCGACAACGACAGTGGGCGGTGGTGGTGACAGTGATGGGTGACGGTGGTGGGTGGTGGCGATGGTAATGGGTTATTGTGTTGTTAAATGAAGGATGAAAGAGAGAATACAATGAAAAAATGGAGGTCGAAAGAATGATTTTGAAGAAATAGTATGTCTTGTGTAATGGGTGATTTCATTCCAGTAACCAACCAAACACATTTTTGTTCATTCAATCTCAATGGTCCATTCCATTCCACCCTCTTATTCCTGCATACCGACACTACCTATGTTTTGCGGAAATGAAAGAGTTTTTTTTAACAAAGGTTGTTAAGTACATGGTTTTCCTATATTTTTGTTTACAAAAAGTAGATTATTGATTTGAAGCAAAACAATTTTTATGAAAGTTGTTCAAAACTATATTATTTGTCTTATTTTCGTTTAAATACTTGTAACCAACGTTTTCAAATCAGGACCGGGCCAGCCGGACCCGTAGGATCGGGATCCGAAAGTATTACCGAGGCCGATTCAGGTTATTAGGTCGTTCTAACTTCTAACATTGGGCCGGTGGTCGGGCTGGGGGCCGGGTGGTTGGGCCGGCAGTTCATAACGAGAGGTCTGGTCGGTTTCCTTTTTTAAATGGTTTAATACCCTAACCTTAAACCTAAAATTTCTTACACACACAAAAGAAAAATACGCCTCCATATTTTTGTACATTGCTACCCACAGGTCATGGCTCACATTATAATCTTATCAATCAGCGATTAGCGATTATCTTCATCATCTTCATCTGTCACACCCCAACCGATGGCGGAATCATCGGGGCGCGGCACTGAGCGAAACAGATTGTTCAGAAGTTTTCATAACAACTATTTATATAATCCAGTTAAAGATACGTCACATACCGTATCCCGAATAAACAAACATGTCATTACAGATAATCATCCAAACAAGAAATTCTGTTCCGACAACTCAGATTCAATTATTATTACAGACAATTGTTTATTATTTCTAGACTCCCTAGCCTCGATTTCATCACCACGCACCTAAGCATCCTAGCAACTTAAGCACCTGTCACATACGTTAAAATAAAGTCAATACATAAAATGTAAGGGTGAGCATACAAGTTTGATAATAGCATATAGAGTTCGAATAGTTTACGCATAACCAGCACGTACACAGAGGAAAACGAAGCATGTTAATTATCGACCTGGACCTATCGATACCAATGACTGCGGGTTGACCGTCCGAGACGGTTCGCAATACATGATTACCACCGTAATCCATGCAAGTAATTGTCCTTAACAACCCTCGTGTGAACGGGTGCTGAGTCCAAACTATAGTACTACGTCGTTAAGGCAGGTAAACAACATTCCACGTGTAAACACAATCAACAAGCATTCATTAAGTCACGTAATACATGCATATTGGTTAGCGTTCAAATAGTTTGAATAGTGTGTTCGATTGTGATTTTGATAAGTAACGTATGTAACACCCAAAAGTGCTAAAAGCAAAAAGGGATCGAGTATACTCACAGTGATTGATTATGGATTGAAGGGAGCGCTGAGAGTAGGGTTAGCCTGAATAGTTCGATAGCACAACAATGAGTAACGTGGGAAATAAGACAAGTGTGAATGGATCGAGTGGGCTGGTCGATCGAACGGCAAGTTCGATCGAACGGGCTGTTCGGTCGGCTGGTATGTCCGGTTGGACAGTCCTGTTCGATCGGCCGGTAGGCTCGATCGGCTGGTCCATTCGAGTGGATTGTTTCTTACTCTGGTGTGTTTGTGTTTGAGGATTTGAACTTTTGAAGTTTTCGTTGTAGTATATGAGAACACAAAAATGTCCTTACCTTTCAGGTCGATCGATTGAACGGTCCGTTCGATCGGCCGGCTTAATCGATCGGCTGGGAACTTTAGAAGTGGTTCTCAACAGAATGTCACTCGATCGAACAGACTGTTCGATCGGCTGGCATCCCCGACTACGAACGAGTTGTGAAACGATTAAGTGTTGAAGCATAGTATCTCATGATCCGAAGAGTAATGTTTACCAATCGAGTAGCGTATTCGATCGATCATCACTTCGTCAATAGTATACTTCATAAAAATTGAAAAGTGAGACGTCATGTGCTAGCCGATCGGCTGGCATGTCCGATCGGTTGGGCTGTTTGAACAGCCTAGCCGTTCGGCCAGCATTTCTGACCTGGTCGGCCTTTCGTCTAACACTTGGCTGTTTGATCACTTGTTGCCATATCGAGGTAGTTTGATAACGAGTTGAACTATGATATCCTCCGTTCCTACTTGTTTCCTTGGCTCGGACAGGAATCACCCAAGTCCGGCCGGTGAACGGTTCGGAACGTCGGTTAGAGTTTAACCCAAAATCGGTGAACCTAGTATATAGAATCCGAATCTTGAACCTCTTAACTGTTAAAATGATTAGTTAGCCGGTTCAAGCTCCGTTTCTACCAGTTTTAGGGTTTCGAGTGTAAAAGGTTGAAGAAAGTTGGAAATTATTCATGAAAATGTTAAGATTTGTAAGAATCTTAGTTTGTTTATGTGAAAATCGGTTAGATCTAAGCTATTCATGGTTGATTGAGGCCAAAGTTTGGTGTTCTTCAAGAACACCATGATGACATCACCCAAGAACACTTAGATCTTGGTGATTTAACGGTTAGAAATCGAGTTTTGAAAGATAGAAAGGTGTAGAATCACGCAATGATCAAAATCGTACAAGAGTTAGAGTGAGAACTTACCGGAGTTGAGAGAAATCTGAGAAAAGGTGAAGAAGAAGGCCGGTTCGGTCAGAGCTTTCCAAAAATGGAAAGTGTGACAATGACAGCCCTATTTATAGGCTCCAAAAGAGGAAAGTGGCAGCCGATCGGCCAGGAACTCCGATCGAATGGGCTGCTCGATCGGCTAGGAAGATGCTAGCCGATCGGCTGGCCTGTTCGATCAGGATGTCTCCTGTTCGATCCGCGACACACTTTGAGTATTTCGTGACGATTTTCGATGTTTCGATTTCGATGGACGATGATACGAATACGATAGAGTTCCTAGTCAAATTACTTTCAGTCCCAACTACTATATCTAACATACAATCTTCTATAAGTCACGTTTCGATGTCGGTTTCGATTGAGTTCGATTGCTTTTCGGGTTTCGATTTGATTTTCGATTGATTCACTTGAATACCACACCAAACATATAAATAAACACGCACAAGTAACACGTAAGGCACACACACACGTAATACAATACCAGAGTTCACATTATTCGAGTCTCGAGTTTGATTGATGAATCGATTAGCTTGATTATGGATTGATTAACTTTATCGCATTGTTACTTCCTACTATTCACAGTCGTAAATCGGTCGCATTGATTAAATATTCGATCATTTCATTTATACAACACTTACTCCACATAATACAAAAGTAAAAAGAACACTAACAGTCAAAGAAGTCAAAGTTGACTTGGACTTTGACTTTGACTTTGACATTTGAAAACACAGGGTGTTACATCATCAAGCGTCAACGATTATCTTCATCAATCATCATCGAACATCAATCTAATCTTAACATTGATTCATCTCAGCCCCTATTCATCTCAGCTCTAAAACTATATTTAGTCCACTATTTCTACCTTTTTGCGTACTCTCTTCAAAAGAATTTTCATTTGAGACCTTACATCCGTCGGAACCTTTAAACACCGAACTACATTTCCTTTAAATCCAGCAAGGTGTTGTTTCATTTGGTTAACACCCCCCCCCCCCCGAAATGACTTGTTGCAAAACATACAAATGCGTATCTTTTTCCCAAATTCTTCTTGAGCTTCGATAACATATTTCCATGTGATATCTAACTTCAAGCGAACATTTGATTGGGTGGTCGACTCGGATTGGGGATTAGATTCCTCTTCTTCTTGTGAATCCAGCTCTACATGATATAAAAAAACATAAAGGGATTAATATTTATATAACATCAGAAACATTGATTTCGAATTTGCATACCTAATTAGTTCATAGTTCATTTATGTTTCAATTCTAATCTAGCGCATTGATTCTAATCCACAAACGATTTTACATCAATTTCTATCTACACATTTACATCAATTTTTTAGTATTGTAACAAACCACTTAATTTCTTCCCAAATAATATGTTTTTATACCTGATTTGACAAATTTCATCAATTGATTAGCAATTTAGGATTATCAATTCACTAGATATACATCATATCATCAATGAAAAAAATTAAACAATAGAAAAATATGATGCTTGATTCATTGGCGAACTTATAAACAAATCGAGTTAATTGCCAAAATCGTCCCTGAGGTTTGGGCAGGTTTGTCATTTTCATCCAAAATAACACTTTTGTACCAAATTGCCCCCAACGTTTGTAACTTTTTGTCATTTTCATCCAAACCACTAACTTAGTTTATTTTTTCTGTTAAGTTGAGGATATTTGGATGAAACTGGCAAATATAAAACCACAAGGACGATTTTGGCAATTTACTCAAACTCTTTTAAATTTCTTTTATTTAATTAATTTTGTTACATATATAATAAAAAATAATATACATGCAATTTTTATATGAAAAAAATAATAGCTTTGTCACATAATTTTTATAAATTTTCATCCAACCACTAACCAAGTTAATTTTTCTATTAAGGCGAAGGATGTTTATAAACTAAGACAGAAATTAATTTCTATTTTTTTATATAGACCAGTTTTTTAAAAATAAAATCTACTTAAACCTCTAAATTTTATAAAACTAAAATGCTGCTGACCTTATTGAAAAAGGTCAAATAAAAAAAATCTTATCATATGTACCAAGTTTGTAATTCATCTTCTACTCTTTTAAATTCGCTCATAAGGAAAAACAGAAGCCAGTCCCCCCCCCCCTCCCTATCAAACAACGTATCGTTACCAAACCTTAAAATTACCCACCAAATTGTAATTATAATGCTATGAACCAAAAGTTTCTTTACTCAAGCTACTAAGAATAAGTATTAGTTAGTTACCCCCATAATCTTAATTAAATAAATATTTTATTTCTACCAACATATTTCCTAGGTGCTCAACACATTTAAAAAATATGTAACGTTTTACATTTTTTTTTCTATCTCTACAACTGAAAAATACTAAAAGTTGTAATCGATTATTATGTGTTGCACACCAATGACGTTTTCTCTTTATAAAACTGATTTGTATAAAGAAGCTGTAAATTAATTTCCGTCTTAATTTATAAAATTTAAAACATCCTTCACCTTAACAGAAAAAATAAACTGAGTTAGTGATTTGGATGAAAATTTTTAAAAATTATGTGACAAAACTATTAATTTTTTTTTTCTAAAAACTCCATGTATATTCTTTTTTATTATGTATGTAACAAAAATAATTAAATAAAAGAAATTAAAAAGGGTTTGAGTAAATTGCCAAAATCGTCCCTGTGGTTTTATATTTGACAGTTTCATCCAAATATCCTCAACTTAACAGAAAAAATAAACTAAGTTAGTGGTTTGGATGAAAATGACAAAAAGTTACAAACGTTGGGGGCAATTTGGTACAAAAGTGTCATTTTGGACAAAAATGACAAACGTGCCCAAACCTCAGGGACGATTTTGGCAATTAACTCTAAACAAATCCTATCATAGATCCATACGCAAAATTATAACCAAATCCAAGAACAATACACACTAGTACAAAATCAATTGATTTTGGGCAGTGTAAACAACATTTTGGGGGGTTTTAGAAACGCCCGACAAGGGATCGCTGGAAAAAGATAACATGTATTCTGGGCGCTCCCTAAAACTGTCCAAAATCAATATAAACCGCCTAGAATAAGTATCTCCGAAGCTGACTCAACTAGTCACCCAAACTAAGCCAAAACCGCCTAGACTGACCAAAATAATTTTATTATACAACTAAATAATAAATATTATATAGATATGAATGATAAATATATGTAACTATACTTTGATATTGATGGAGGATGATTGAACAGAGAAAAAGAAAATGATGAGAAGAAAACAATTTAGAAGATGGATATGAGAAATTAGGGGCACCTGAATTTGATATTTTGTTTGAAAGTTATGTGTGAGGTTGAGAATATGGTTCGTATTTTAAGCGGTTTGTTGTAAATTCGCCTAAAATAAACAATAAAAAATGATAAAAAAGTTTTTTGGGCGCTTTTACATATAATCTAGGCGATTTCATAATAAAAAAAATTAATAAAGATTCTGGGCGGTTTTATAGGATCAACCGCCAAAATACATTCAGAAAACGCCTAAAAAGACTAATTTTCTACTAGTGACACCTGTGAATCGAGATGAATGGGTGCTGAGATGAATCGATGTCAAAATTAGACTGATGTTCGATGATGATTGATGAAGATAATCGCTGACGCTTGATGAAGATAATCGCCAATTATAACCTTATTTGGTAATCAACTTTAAAGATAAAAAAATATTGAAAAAAAAGATTATAACCTCTTATTTCATAATCAACTTTGAATATCTTTTTTTTTTTACAAAAACCATCCATGAAAAAATAATTATAACCTCTTATTTCGTAATCAACTTTAAAGATAAAAAAAAGTATATATATTTTTTTACAAAAACCATCCATGAGGTTTTAGAAATTTGCACTGTAATCTATTTTAAACTTTATTATTTTACCATCATTCCCTACTATATACATATTTCAAAACCTAATTTACCATTAGAGTTAATTACATTTTTTTTCATGTGGTTTGTCAAAAATTATTATTTCAGTCCATTAGTTTAAAAATTACGATTTCAATCCCTGGGTTTCAGTTTCATAACTATTTCAGTCCACTCACTTAGTCACTTAACACCGTCTAATTTACTCTGTTAGTTAGCCCACGTGCTTGTCACGTGTAGGGCAATTTCGTCATTTCCATTCAAATAAAAAAAGTGAGTGGACTGAAATAGTTATGAAATTGAAAGCACAGGGACTGAAATCGTAATTTTTTAAACTAATAGACTGAAATAGTGATATTTAAAGTGTTATTACTTTGATTGTTACCTGTGATTGATCTAATTTGGCAATTAAAGTGTTAGGGTTTCGATTTAGGTTCTGATTTGGGAAGATGATTAGTTGCAGTCTTGCAGAACACTTTTAAAAACAAAGCTGAAATTGATTGTTCACAAAAGTCATGATGGTCTAGTGGTTATGTGCGCTGGTACATTTTTGGCAATTTTTAGAACTAATAGACTGTAATGGTTACTTTTAACAAGCCATAGGGATGGAAAACATAACTAACTATTTTTTTATTTTAATTTTAATAGCAGGGGCATTATGGTCATTCCAAATAAACTAACAGAATAGCTGGATGACGTTAGAGTGGGTGGACTGTAATAGTTATGAAAGTGAAACCACATGGACTGAAATCGCAATTTTTAAACTAATGGATTGAAATAGTAATTTTTAACAAACCATAGGAACGAAAAACGTAATTAACTCTTACCATTATCAACTACAGATCCACAATACATCCTTTTGTAAGACCACCCGTAGTCGTCCGTTTTTGGGCGTTTTTTATAACAAAACGCCCACCACGCCAATTCCTCCACCCCCTTGGGCGTTGATTTGCAATTTTTGGCATGAGGCGTTCTTAAAACAACGCCAGAGAAGAAATTGTATGACCAATGATGCTTAATCTTCTTTTTCTTGTCCAATAGTTTTTTTTTGTTGGTTTTTTTTTAATTTTTGAGTAAACTGGCATTTTGGTCCCTGTGGTTTGGTCAATTTTGCCACTTTAGTCCAAAACTCAAACTTTTTGCATCTAGGTCCATGTGGTTTCAGTTTTATTGCCATTTTGGTCCAAAAATGAAATAAGGTCATATTTGTCTTATAAAATCCTGTTATTTTGTCATTTTCCGCAGGGGCAAAATGATCATTTCTTTTTTATAAATAAATACCATATTTTATAAGACAAATATGACCTGATTTGCCCCTGAGGAAAATGACAAAATTGTAGGATTTTATAAGACAAGTTGTAACACCTCGAAAAAATTTCGTCCAATAATGTCTTGACACGTGTCATAAGGTTCCGTTATGTGAAAACATACTTTAGAGGGACTAAAAGTGACAAACAGTGAAAACTATGGAACGTAAGGGTCCAAAGTGTCAACAATGGATAAATAGGCTCTATGATAACCCCACATAATGTTTATAACCTTTAACGGATGGTTCATGGATCATACGACGCGGAAATGGCACAAAAGTGAAGTATTGTAAACTATAGGGGCCAAAAGTGTCAACATGTTTAATTTATACCTCTGAGTGAACTTTTGGCAGACCCGAAGCTTTGTATAGCTAAAATATACTCACTAGAATATGTGGTAAAAATTTCATGAAGTTTCGTCAACGTATGAGAAAGTTATGGCCAAAACCGTACTTAAGGGACTAAAAGCGTCAACGTCGAATTTCATGGCTTTTCGGTTGAGCGCAAAGTTATCCGAGGGCATTACCATGTTGGTAAAAGTCCTAAGGTTCTTAGAAACCAAGTTTGGGGGTTTACGGGTCGAGAAAAGTAGCCGAAACATCACGTACAAGCTCAGGGACCATTTCTGTCAATATTTAAAAGTTGTTGGCTGATCAGGAGGGTCAGGCGACCCGCCTGGGAAAGCCCAAGCGGGCCGCGTGGGTTGCCCAGCGACAGAAATTCGATTTTGGGTCAGTTTGAGTCCGAAATTGAGTTGATTACAGTTGTTTTCGCCTCCAAATGCACCAATAACATGCCATGCATGCCTACCACTACAGTAGCCTCGAAAATTCTGGTTTAAATCAAGTTTTGATCTCATTTTTGGTCATTTGCAATTGAAGAACAAGTGCTCTCAACATTCAAGAACTTCAAGCAAGCTCTCTGGAGATAATCTGATCATCAAGGCCGACTTCTAGTGTCCACTAAACATCTCTAGGACCTTTGTAAGCTTTCAATTCGTTCTTTAATCCATTCTTGTTGTGATTATTGATAAAAGTCAAACTGGGTGTTCATAACCTTTGACTTTCTGATTAAACGGATTTCTTTCAGTCATTTCTCGAATTGAAACTTGTTATAGATTGGTATTTATGTGGGAAACAAACCCTCTATAGGGTACTATCTGATTTCCACTACATGCATGATAAATGTCGAGTCAAACATGTTTCTAAAAAGTCAACAGAAGCGATTTTTGTGAAAAATGACATGATTAACGATATAGATGACATGCAATCTGATTGATCATTATAAATAACTTGTAATACATATAAGAATGTGTTTTAATCATCATCAACTCGACAATCTATAGTATAGCCACGAATCGGAACCGGAAGTCTTGTAAAACGATTATTTCGTAGACTATCGATTCGGATTCATACATGCATGTTCGAGATCCGTATTGGAAAGTATTTTTGACTATTTTTATTTTAGTTGAACTTTCTGGAATTTTCTTTGATTGAGTCTATGCTTAGCCTATTCGAATGCATGTTTCCGGTTTATGCATAAAGTTGACTATTTTGCCCTTTTTGATTTAAAACGGGATTTTTGGAAAAGTAAAAGAGTAGATATCTTTATTTTTATTATATATGAACTTGCACCGAAAGTTTCGGATCAGTTGGTGGTCCAGATTGTGAGTTATGGCCATTAGCGTAAAACTATATTATAAATTTACATAAACGGTCCTTTTCGCATAGAACCCATTTCTGGCCACGTTTTGGTACAAAACTTTTTACCAACTGAAGTAATATAATATTCTGGGAATTTTGATGATTTTTAATTAATTTTTGGCTGAACGGATCCTAGATCGCCTAGTCATTTCGGCTTATGTCGGTTTTGACCGTTTTAGCCATAAAATGAGTTTTACACATCCTTTTGACCCGAAACCTTTTTCTACTGATTTTATATGATGAATAAATTATTTTAAGTATTCTGGAAATATAAAAATCTCAGATTTAATTTGAAAACCCGAAAACGCCCTTAAATCGCATATTTAGCATTTTAAGCGCATAGTAAGCGTTATACTTGTTTTAAACCTATAACACTTATACCTACTGATGTAAATTACATATTTTTCATATAAAAATAGTAAGTATAAGTATATGAACTCAGACTTCCAGTTTTGGCACTTTTAGCCCTTGTAAAATTACTAAAATACCCCTACGGTGCATAGTTTGGTTTTAAATGATATATTTGGTATATGGGTCATACCCTACTGATATAATATGTTATATTAAGTATATTTACTGTATGAACCAGACCCGAAACTCAGATTTCTAATTTTACCCTTTTATTATCTTTTAAATGACCAAAATGCCCTTCTAAGGCATAAATTGAGTTTAAAATTATCCCGGGCAATATAGAACATAACTTACTGATATAATATCATATTTTAAGCATATTATCTCAGGGAACTTGCATTTGAATCTTTTGGCTACCCGTATCGCCCTTATCGCGTTCGGTTTGGTTTACGTAACTAGTTTGCGTAAATTGACCGAGACGGGTCAAACATTATCATTTTTATCTCAAAATCCAGAATGTATTTAGTATACCCATATTATACAAGTATTCAAGCTTGTCGGGTCTAAATCACATTCTATCCGGTCTTTCGCTTAATCGTGCGTAAACCGTATCATTCCTAAAACTAACCGGTCAAAGCTTAGGCTTAAATAAAAGACCGTTAGGAATCTAATAGGTTAATTATAAACCTTTGTTCCAGATTAGGAAGCCCAGTAAAAGCTACCGCTCTTATCATTTGTGTTACATACTTACTCAGGTAAATACATTTTGACTTATTTTCCCTATACGGGCTTGGGGTACGGTATTTAAAATACCGCTTGATCGGGCGCACAAGTCCTGCGCCTTATAGGTGTACAGTCTTGAATAGCTTGTGCGACTTCGTTTAAACAGTTTTGTCTTACTTAAAGGCTTTGGGGGGTTATTGACCGTGTCCCGGATATCCTTGGCATTATCTTACGAGATGGCCACGACCAGAGCACGGGGTGTAAGCGTACACCCGTCGTGTATAACTCTTTAATGTGGTGTGTCATTTAATCTCTAGCCCGGACAGCAGATCCCGGGCCACCAGAGATATAAGTGCATGTAATTCGTTCACAAGTTTATATTATATAATTATCCCAAGTTAATAAAATATTTATGCCTTGTGCATTTAAATAAATTTTAAATCATTTTCAAAATGAGTCGGTTGATTTGTATTTACCAGTGTAAACTGACGTATTTTTCCCAAAAGGTTAAGTGCAGGTACTATACGAAATAGGCTGGCTGTTTCCTAAAGAGCGTCCACAATAGTCTCGCAAACTCGGACGACATTATATCTGTTGAACTATTTTATCTTATTTATTTGATCCGCCTGTGGATCCATTTCAACTACTGTGATATTTATTATTGCACTTTATTTAAAGTTGAAATGTTTCTATTCTGCTTCCGCTGTGCATTATTATATTGTGTTGATTGTCTATGACGATGCCAACTACGTCACTGTACCCCACACCGGGCCCACCGGTGACACGTGGAAATCGGGGTGTGACACAAGTATGACCTGATTTCATTTTTGGACCAAAATGGCAATAAAACTGAAACCACAGGGACCCAGATGCAAAAGGTTTGAGTTTTGGACTAAAGTGGAAAAGTAACCAAACCTCAGGGACCAAAATGACAGTTTACTCTTAATTTTTTACACCCCTTTTAACATAATGCCCCACAATGCTCAAATCCCCACTACACCCATTTTAGAAAACGCCCCATAATACCCGATTGCTGACTGTACTGCCACATAGCGCAAAACGCCCAAGGTGAAATGTTAACCATTACACATAGGTAGCCTTTGGTATGCAGGAATGAGAGGTGGAATGGAATGGACCATTGATAGGGAATGAAGAAAAGAGTGTTTGGTTGGTCGATGGAATGGAATCGCCCATTCCAAAATGCGTTCCATTCCCTCAAAAGCATTCCATCCCTCTCCCCTGTTTTTTTTCCATTCCATTCCCTCTTCACCATTCATTAACAACACCACAACTCACTACCGTTGCCACCACCCACCACCATTGTCATCCGCCGCCGTCACCCACCTTCGCCGCCACCGCCGCCACCCGCCACCGCCGCCACCCGCCACCCACCTCCATCCCCGCCACCTCCGCCACCTACCTCCATCCCTGCCACCGCCGCCATCCACCATCGCCGTTGCCACCTCCGATCACCATCACTATTCACCTTCAATCATCGCCGCCACCATCGCCGCTGTCGCCGCCAATCACCGCCGCTGTCGCCGCCCACCTCCGTCATCGTTATCAACCACCACCACCGTTATCACCTCTCAAGACCGCCGCCACCCACCTTCACCGTCACCCATCACCACCACCGTTTTCACCACCCGTAGCCGTCTCCACTTGCCGCCGTCTCCACCCACCGCCACCGCCACCGCCGCCGCTACAACTGCCACCTATCACCACCCACCATCGCCGCCCATCGTTGACCACCGCCATCCGATTTTATTCCTTCGTCTTTTCTCGCATACCAAACAACAAAAAGTAATGGTTCATTCCATTCTCACATGGTAACCAAACAAGACATGAAATGGTAATAATCAATTCCATTACCTCGTCCATTTCATTCTCTCGTCCATTCCATTACCCCATACCAAATAGACCCATACTTTAATAATAAACAATGCAACCAATTGTCCAAAAATGAAAGTGACCCCTACCACAAATCCACAATACATCAGTGACGACGAGGGTCCCCGCTTGGGCTCCTCGTCCGGGCTCATCGCCCTAGATTGGTGGTTGGGTTCGAGCCCACTTGTGTCTTTCTTGGTAAGTTTAGTTGGTTTGAGTGGGCCACATCCTGATAAGCCCGCTCTTGGATCGGCCCATTAGGGCTATGGCCCAACTATCTCACTACATTAGGAGAACTTCCTTCCCCAAGAAGGGACATAACATACTTCCCCACAAAAAAGGTTACTCTTACCTCCTCTTCTCTCATATTACTCCTGCTTTCTCTCCCTAAACTACACCCTTACTTGCACTTATAACTATCTTTACCATACAAGATACTGACTTGAGCGTCGGAGTGCCCTCGGGGTGAACCCCCTCGGGCCCTCTAACTAGAGTTTCATGTGGTTGCAGTTCAAGACTTGACGTCCCGCAAGAGGAACCGTCACCATGATGACAAGATGACGAACCTGAACCGGAGCTCACCGAATCTAAGGTTAGTACCGCCAAGATCTCTGAACGACTTCAGGGATTTGGGGATTCGACATTGGCGCCATCCGTGGGACCGAGTACAAGCATGTTTTGGTCTCTTCATATATACGGCTAGATCTGTGGCTTTCGTGTGTTCGAAGCGATACCGGATCTACGTTATTTGACTCCGGTCACCAGGTTCCAAATCTCTAACTATCTCTTTCATAATCTGTTAAAGACACATCGCCACGTATGTTCACAGATCAAGAAGTTTCCGGGAGTTTACGTGCCTTCCCGCTTCGTTCCCGAACTTCTCAATCTTGTAAACAGAATGTCGATCTCCTATAGAAAGGATTCGTTTACAAGTATGTGCTTTGCATAAAAAAAATGGGTAGGGTCATTTCAAACAAAAAAATATATATATATATATATATATATTTTTCGTGACAAAAATATGGACTTGAAAATTATATACTCAGCTTCACTAAAGACATGTGAGAAGATATTTCAAAGCTCACGAATACATGGATAGAACTAAATCAAGTTTTGACATGTACAAATATGCAAGCAGGATGTACAACTTAGAAAGGGACATGTAATTTCTTTAGTTACAGTGAAAAGCACATGAAGGTTTATTTGTAAAAAAAAAAGGGAGATGTATCATCTTATCCTTCTACCAACACTATTTTTACTTAGAAAATTAAATGTACAGTGGAAAACTTTCAAGTGTTGATGCGCCACTTTACATCATACTACATGTTCTTATGAATTAACATGGGGGATAGTACCTGATTTATTAATATTATATCAGTACGTTACAAATAACGTTGATATGAATACTCTTTCTATATACATAGTATATTACGAAACAAAACATTTGATAAATAGAAGATGTGAAGGGACCATTGGTTATCCACTTAAGAAGCACAAATCTTTTTGCATGACTCACAAAGAAGGTACAACCTCTATTACATAAGATACAACCCTTAGTGGTTACACTTGTCTTCCTTGAAAAGCATCAGAAGAGAACTGATGGTTTGTTATACAATGGGTAAAATTTAAATGTGGTTAAAAGTGATGGAGGTATTACCGCGTGTCAGTAAAAAAGATGTGGTAGACACCTCCTATCCCTATATTATTAGACTTGTGTCTGGGGAACAGACATCCTAAATATTTGTCCTTTATACAATATATTAAATAAACAAAAACTATCAATAAATTCAACTTGCAACCAGCTTTTACTCCAAATAAATAAAAGGAGAGAGAAAATATTACACACATTGCATATGGTACAACACATATCATACATGTGTCATTTTCTTGGAGAAAGTTTTAGAAAGTACAAAAAAAAAGTAATGTAATAAAACTTAACATGAGCTGTCAAAAACTCTTTTAATTTTTTATATACAAATTAAAAGGTGCAATTGATGAGAAAGTCATTAGAAGTTGATATGAAATGTACAACAAAGTCTTTCACTTTTGAGAAAGTGCTTTTGACTTTTGGGGACAAAGTACAATCCACATAGCAGAGAGTACCAACAATCTTGAGCTGGCCTAGGCCTTGTCCATTCATAGATTATATATAATTATTATTATTATATATAAAGGAGCATGTGACTCTTGTAGCACATAGTACATAGTACATACTTTTCTCAAGGTGATGTGACCTTCCTTCCACAAGGTCCTTCCCCCAGACCTTCCTCAGGCCCTTCGGCCAAGGTCCTTCCCCCAGACCTTCCTCAGGCCCTTCGGCCAAGGTCCTTCCCCCGGACCTTCCCAGGCCCTTCGGCCAAGGTCCTTCCCCCGGACCTTCCTCAGGCCCTTCGGCCAAGGTCCTTCCCCAGGACCATTCTCAGGCCCTTCGGCCAAGGTCATTCCCCAGGACCTTCCTCAGGTCCTTTTGCAGGGTCCTTACTCAGGCCCTTCTACAGGTCTATTCACCAGGTCCTTCCACAAGGTCCTTACACAGGTCCTTCCTCAGGACCTTTCACCAGGACCCTTGCCTTGGCCCTTTATTCAGGGCCCTTCTCCGAAGTCTTGCATCATACACCACTTCTAGACGCAGATTTATTGTTCCCATTACAACGTTGTTAGGGTACGTAGGCTACCCCCATTAACGATATGATGATCACATGTCTTCACAAAATAAAGCATGAGGCACAAGTACTTGTACACACAACACAACATGTTTAACGCATAAGTAAATTGACCTTTGGTATGACTTACCTCTTTGAAAGTGTTTTCGTGGCAAGTATCGAAGCATGAACATGAACAACACAAGAAGCTATTAGTCACGACCTACGGGACAGGTCAACGAAGGCTAGTATTGGACTAGATGAGGTGCATCCAAGAAACGTGGCATGATCTTTGAAAAGACACTAAAGAACATTGGTCACCTAAAATATCCTTAAACATGAATATAGCTTTGGTTGGGAAGAAAGCAACACAACATTAGTGAAAGCAAGAAATACCTTTGTGCAACATCGAACTGAGGGACTAATATGTCTAGGGGGATATTGTGGGACATAGTTTTTGCTAACCTCGGGATATTCTCATTCAACAAGGAATCATATGCTAATCTGCCGGATACATCTATCAGCTATATCCTTGCGTGCTATCGTGTCTCGGATAAATACGTCACTCATTAGAAGTGATAATGATTTAGAAGACTCTCGGTACTCATCGAAAGTAACTATATTCTTTATTCACAACCGATGGTTTAGACAGACGGGCTCAAGAACAACCTATTTCATAAGTTCAGTATTACCAACTACGCTTGACAACACTAAACTGGGGAGCTAGCATGGTACAACACCATCGGGTCCTACATTGAAGACTTCTCGAAAGGATCTTTATTTTTCTATTACCTCCTCCGAAAAGGATTAAGCCCCTCCATAAATTCTTATGTTCGAAGATCTCAAAAACAAAAAGAAAGAAGAGAAAGAAAAAAGAAGGGGAGGGAGGGGGAATGGGCATGAACTGCCTTACTAATTCCTTCCCTGAAGAAAAAAGAATCAGAGGATCACCTTATCAATCCTCCATTTGAAGAAATGAGGAGGCTGGGCTACGCAGCTGACTCCCCTCCTGAAGGGGAAAGAATCGTCAGATTATGTTATTAAGGAAAATCCAGACGCTCTACTTGAAGACGAAAGACTCCTTGGACTACGTTGTTAGTCCTTGAGGAAACCCTGGACGGTCCTTCCTTGAAAAAGGAAGAACCCTTGAGCTGCATTATTAGTCCATCTCTTGAAGAAGAAAAGAACCTGAGCAGGACAATACGAGAGGGGAAAGTGAAATCCTCCTACGATCTGTCATGCTCAAGAAACCCTCATCTGCTGGACCAACCCTACCCCCCACGGGATCTGGCTGAAGTCTCAAAGTTCCCGGATTTTCTACCTGGTTCTCGTTACCTTCTTCATGGGTAATATCTTCTACGGTGACTTTATCCAAGTCGTTTTGTGCCGTCTGAGTGACACGTGAGTTATGTGGGGTTGCCATGTTGCTCTTGATGGGATAAGCTGCTCTTTGGACGTCGAGTGTTGGTGTGGGAACACCGGGCAAGCTGAATCTCAAAGTTCACTCGGATAATTACAGAGGCACCTATGCCCCCTAAAACAAAGCTACCTCCAAACTTCGACCGGTATGATGGGACGAGGAGCCCAACGAGCGGATAGACCAATACATAGAAAGGTTTGTCAAGGAAAGCATGAACATCAAGGACGTCCCGGAGGTCGTGAAGGGTCAGAGCCTTTGTCAGGGGCAAAGACACAGTCAGTAAAGCCAAGGAGACAGACGCCCCACCCCGAAGGGTCACCTCCGCTGCAAAACCTCTTGATAAAGGTACACCTTACTCCCAAAAGCCCGCTTTTGATATAATGTTGCATGATAGAACAAGACCCTCGTACTCCCCATACAAACCTCGGGGAAGAGGCCCATCCCCTTACTCTGACAACTTCACCCCTCTCACCAAGACACCAAGTGAAATATTGGCTACTGAGAGGGCGAAGGGCTCCTTTCTAAGGCCACCACCTATTAAACCTGGGCCAAAGGCACAACCAAATGAGTATTGTGACTTTCACAAAGGGTTTGGCCATAGAACCGATGATTGCATGTACCTAAAAAGAGAAATAGAAGCCGCGGTTAAAACAGGAAAACTGGCCCATTTGGTTAAGGAAATTAAGGAAGGAGGGGGGATCGCAAAGGGAAAGATGCACGGGAGCCTAGGAGGGCAGTTGTAGATATGATTAGAAAGAGGAATGAATTTGATACCACCAGGAGTGTAAAAGCCAGAATCCCGGGCTCCCCAGACTGCATGAAATCTCCAATCCTAATGCCGCACCTGGAAGAAAACGAAGTGCAACGGCTCCCACTCAGCATCTCAGATGTGATAGCTGGCCACAAAGTGGCCAGGATATACGTGGACGGAGGATCTGGGGTAGAAGTCATATACGAACATTGTTTCCTCAGATTTGACAGGGATGTAAGAGACCGACTTGAGGAGGATTCAATCCCTCTAGTAGGATTCAACAACAGTGTGTCACACCCCCTGGGGAAGATCAAGTTCCCATTCACAATTGGGGTAGGGGATCGAGTTCGAACGATAAACTTGACTTTCACAGTGGTCCGAGCACCCTCAAAATACAATGCACCCCTGGGAAGACCCGGGATTGGAGATTTGCAAGCACAGGCATCCACCCCACACGGAGCCTTAGTATTTCAGACACCAAAGGGCTTGGCTTGGGTAAAATCTGCACACGAAGTGATTTCTTCCTTGTCTGAAGTGGAAGCATCCGAGAAGCCCCGAAAAGAAGGGGTCAAAGAGTGGGTCCTTTGTGACAGGTCCCCGAAGCAGACGGTCAAAGTGGGAAGTCACCTAAGTGACAAGTGCAAGAGTGCCCTCAAGGAACTGCTCCTCCTCAACATAGACGTATTTCAATTCCAATATGGGGATATGACAGAAATCCCGAGAAACTTGACTGAGCACCGACTCGATACGTATACATGGGCAAAACCGGTGAAACAGAAAAAACGAAGCATGGGTCCCAGCAAGAGGAGGTCCGCCTGTGAAGAAACCAGGAAACTGCTCAAAGCGGGAATAGTCAGGGAGGTGAAGTATCCATCCTGGGTTGCTAACCCGATTATGGTCCAGAAGAAATACGGGGGATAGAGGGTGTGCATCGACTTCCAAGATCTGAACAAAGCATGTTCTAAGGACTGTTATCATCTCCCAGAAATAGATGTCCAAGTGGACTCCTTATCCCAATACCCCCTGAAATGCTTTTTGGATGCCTACAAAAGATACCATCAAATACAGATGTCAATGGAAGATGAGGAAAAAACCGCCTTCATCACAGGCGAGGGGACATTTTGTTATACCAAAACGCCCTTCGGTCTTAAAAATGCTGGGGCCACATATAAAAGATTTATGAACTCCCTCTTCAGGGAACAACGGGGAAGAAACTTGGAGGTATACGTCGATGACATCGTTATCAAAAGCTTAACCGAAATGGCCACGATAGACGATATAGCCAAAACCCTCCACACCATGCAAGATGTGAATATGAAACTAAACCCCGCGAAATGCTGTTTTGGGGTAGAACAAGGAAAGCTCTTGGGGGTAGTAGTCACAAAGGGCGGAAACAAAGCTAACCCGGAGAAGACTCAAGCTGTGGCCGAAATGCGATCTCCCAGGTCTTTGAAAGACACCCAGCAGCTAAACGGGAGGCTAATCGCTTTAAACCGTTTTTTTTGTCAAAAGTAGCTGACAGAACCCTTCCCTTCATGAAGGTGCTAAAGGACTAACTTCAAACGGACAAAATTAATTGGACCTCTGAGGCGGAAGCCGCTTTCCAAGAAATGAAGGCCTATATTTGTAAACTCCCAACACTGGCCACCCCAGTACCCGGGGAACATCTGACCTTGTACCTGTCCGCCTAAAAAACAACCATAAGTGCGGTCACGATGGTGGAACGGGAGGGAAAACAGATACCAATATATTTCATCAGTAAAACACCTAAAGGCCATGAAGAACGTTACATGCCCCTGGAAAAGTTAGCGTTGGCCTTTGTTTTCGCATCCAGGAGACTCAGGAGGTATTTCCAAGGGCACCCTGATGACAGATCAGCCCCTCCAAAAGGTGCTCAAGAGGCCGGAGCTGCCGGGATGATTGGCTAAATGGGACGTGGAACTGGGAAAACTCTCATTGGAGTTCAAACCCAGGACAGCCGTGAAAGGACAAACACAGGCAGATTTCCTGGCAGAAGTCCCTGAGGATGAAGAAAAAGAACTCCCAAAATGGGAATCCTTGAAAAGAAAAGAGAAAGAGAAGGAAGTCAAGGCTGTGTGGAAACTCTTCACTGATGGAGCCTCCAGTGAAGAAGGGAGCGGGGCAGGCATTACTTTGGTAAGCCCCGAGGGAATCGAGCTAACCTATGCCATAAGATTGGACTTCGAAAACACCAACAACACTGCAGAATATAAAGCCCTCTTAGCAGGGATGAGGCTGGCAGAAAAGATGAAAGCAAAACATGTGGAAGCTAGCACTGATTCACAGTTAGTAGTCAAACAATACCAAGGAGAGTATGAAGCAAAAGACAACACCATGGCTCAGTACATGGCAAAAGTAAAAGAGATGGCCAAGGTATTCAAAACTTTTAAGCTGGAATACATTCCCCGAGGGAGAAACAGAAAGTCTGATGCCCTCAGTAAGCTAGCCTCAGTAGCATTCGATCACTCAGCAAGAGAAGTCAAAGTGGAAGTCCTAACCTCCCCCTCCACCAGTACAGAGGAGGTAGCTGCAGTTGAAAACACACAAGAAACATGGATGACACCAATTGTAAAGTTCCTCAGGGACGGGACCCTTATCTGCCGGAACAAAACGATGTTCTCTCCTAAAGGCCAAAGCATTCTGGAAGTCCCTTCCATCAACCAGAAAACCCCTTCTCTTGTGGATAAGGTACCTCAGCAGTCGCTTACAAGAACAGGAACGTATACTTTCCATGGAATTAAGTCCAGGAAAAGTTTCTTCCGAAATCATGAAGAGTATCCCATTCCTTGGGATCAAGTGTTTTAGAAGTCCCTTCCATAAACAGGAACATACCTCTTCCTCGGGACTAAGTCTTGAAGAAACTCCTTCCGAGAATAGGAAGGAACATATCCCCCCTCGGGATCCAGTATTAAGGTAACTCCTTCCAAGAATAGGAAGGAACATATCCCTCACTCGGGATTCAGCCTTGAAGAAACTCCTCCCGAGAATATGAAATGATGAAGTACAAGGGCCGTTCAGTCATTAATCAAAAGTTGAATTGAATGAAAATACAAGAGGAATGTGAAGTAAATGAGTTTGGGGACCAATATGTCATTATTTGAAACTTAAATGTGGAAGGTAACTAAAGTGGGAGTTTCACGATGGGGATTAGTATCTCTGGGGATTAAGTCTTGGAGGAGCCGCCTCCGAAAAAATGAAGATGTCCCACCCTATGTGATTAGGGGTCTCGTAAGTCTCTTCAACGAACAGGAACAGGTTTCTCCCAAGAAAAGGAGGGTATCCCCTCCCGTGGGATTAAGTATCGCAAAAGTCTATTCAACGAACAAAAGTGCACCCGACTACGGGATCAAGATTGGTAAAGTTCCTTCTAAGGACGGGAAAGTACATCCCAGGGATTTGATATATGAGGAAAATCCTCCTTAAAATTTCGCACCTGAACAACTAATTAAAAAAAAGGGAGGGGGAGAGCCCCTTGACAAGGGACTTCGAATCTGGAGAATCCCTTCCTTGAAAAGAAAAGATCTCCGCCACAGGTCTGTGTCTTAGAAAGTATCTCTCCAAAGAAGAGGAGCCCCATCTCGGGGTCGCATACGTTTGAAGAAGTCTCTCCAAGAGGAGAGGGTTGCACATTCCATGGGCACTAATTTTTAGAGAATTACAACATCTCTCCAGGGTAGGAAAGAGCCCTTAACAAGGACTCACATAGGAAGGTTCCTTCTACATAACAGGTGTTTTTAAAGTGCTCATAAAACCTCCCCAAAAGGAGAAGATGCCACCACTTCTCGAAGAACAAAAACCTGAACGGTTTGAGGACCTTGTTAACGGGTCAAACAGGATCATCTAGGCAGACGTGCCGAACGATCTTACAATAAAATAAACATGTACATAGGCATACAGACATGCCGCCTTAATCAAAACAAGGCGAAGCCCGGCCGTGGGGCTAGGACTAAGTCGACTACGTCCAAAAAAGCCGAAGCAGGCATATGAAAGTCCAAGTGGCCCAAACGCCATTGGACAACAGGCCCAACAGAAGCTTTAACAACTTAAAACAAGTTGCAAAGCGGGCCTAGGCAAAGCCTTTACAACTTAAGCAAGTTACGAAGCAAACTATAGAAAGCTTTAACAACCTAAGCAGGTTACGAAGCAAACTTGTACAAAGCTTTAACAACTCAAGCAAGTTACGAAGCAAACTTGTACAAAGCTTTAACAACTCAAGCAAGTTACGAAGCAAACTTATATAAAGCTTTAAACAACTTAAACGAGCAAACTATAGAAAGCTTTAGCAACCCAAACACGTTACAAGGCAAACTCATAGGAAAGTTTTAACAACTCAAGCAGGCTGTGAAGCAAACTCATACAAGGTTTCAAACGAGTCACAAAACGGGTCTATGCAAAGCTTTAACAACTTAAAAAGTTACAAAGCGACCCATAGAAAGTCTTAACGGCTTAAACAGGGTACAGAGAAAATTCATGAGAAAGTTTTAACAGTTCAAGCAAGGAAAAAACCCTCATTAGAGGAGCACCATACAAGGAGTATAACACGGCAAATAAAGCATCCCAGTCGATGCTCTAAAAAGAAACTACTCTTGAACGAGTACCTCAATCGAAATGCCCTAAAGGAGGACATGGCAAAACAATCTAAATAGCATAAACGCTATAAAAAGGTACTATCAAACAAGTGCATGGGAAAAAATGCCGTCAAGGAGACATAGATTTAAGTAAGGTATCGTGCTACCCTACTTGAGGGGTCACCTTGCTATTTCGAGCGCTGAATGCAAGGTTGTCCTAAGGATAACAAAACAGATAACTTTGGCATAACGTGCCCCAGGCTATGTTACCCGACAGGCCGGGATGATATATTGAGGGCGGATAATGACCCGCCTAGATTTTCAGGGACTGGAACAAGTCCTGCACCCATTCATGAGTAAATAGGCTTGGACTAAGGATGACTTGACGACGAGGGTCCCCGCTTGGGCTCCTCGTCCGGGCTCATCGCCCTAGATTGGTGGTTGGGTTCGAGCCCACTTGTGTCTTTCTTGGTAAGTTTAGTTGGTTTGAGTGGGCCACATCCTGATAAGCCCGCTCTTGGATCGGCCCATTAGGGCTATGGCCCAACTATCTCACTACATTAGGAGAACTTCCTTCCCCAATAAGGGACAGAACATACTTCCCCACAAAAAAGGTTACTCTTACCTCCTCTTCTCTCATATTACTCCTGCTTTCTCTCCCTAAACTACACCCTTACTTGCACTTATAACTATCTTTACCATACAAGATACTGACTTGAGCGTCGGAGTGCCCTCGGGGTGAACCCCCTCGGG
Organism: Helianthus annuus; assembly: GCF_002127325.2. Taxonomy (NCBI): domain Eukaryota; kingdom Viridiplantae; phylum Streptophyta; class Magnoliopsida; order Asterales; family Asteraceae; genus Helianthus; species Helianthus annuus. The sequence goes on from NC_035437.2 coordinate 166,643,720, forward strand.
CCCTCTAACTAGAGTTTCATGTGGTTGCAGTTCAAGACTTGACGTCCCGCAAGAGGAACCGTCACCATGACGACAAGATGACGAACCTGAACCGGAGCTCAGCGAATCTAAGGTTAGTACCGCCAAGATCTCTGAACGACTTCAGGGATTTGGGGATTCGACAATCAGTATCCTTAATCCGACATATTCTCAGCTATAGAAACATGAGTACATGGCATCGATCTCTACAAAATTTAAAACTATTTCCAAATCTACTTATTTCTTGACATCGTTGATCTAATGAGCTAAAGTTCTCATCAGGTAGTAAGGTTAAAAAAAATCTGAAAATTATGTTTAACATGGATTATGATGAATGGTTTATTGTTTATTGGCATAAATATATTTGTAACATTATATTAATTTACAACGTTATTAAGATTTATTTTATTATTAATAAAACTATAAAAGGTACCTTTAGTTAGTAATCTAATATCCTCATTTAAGTTAGTGCTGAGTATTATAATCAGACCATCCCCCAAATATAATATTTCCACACAGAATAGTCTATACACTTCTATAATTGAAGACGAAATCATGATTAAAACAAATATATCAAGGCAAATTATAATAATAATATTAAATATTATATTGCTATACTTTGAGTTGAGCATTCTTACTGCTATTATATACTTTACACAGGATGCTACTTACATACATCCCTTTCAATATGAAACTCACAATTAAAATGACCAAAAAAGTGAAAAACTACCCACTGAAATTCTATGAAACAAATTAAATTAAACTTAATTGAAATCACTATATTGTAGGTTCATCTTGAATTTGATTCAATAACTCCACAACTCTATTCATATTCGGTCGTTCTTTATGTACTTCCTTAGTACATAACGTAGCGATCCTGAAAAACTCTAAAACCTCTTTCTCTTTCTCTTTCAAATCCTCTTTCGATATACTAGCATCCAACATTTTTATTTCTCGATTTTGTGACACCATTCTCGTCGCCCATTCAACAAGCCGAATCTCTTCTCCATTTTCGCCCTTTATCGGCCAGTTCGGACGCCTACATGTAACAATCTCAAACATCAGTATCCCAAAACTATACACGTCTCCCATAACAGTAGCAGCAGGCGCCCCATGAATATACTCCGGAGGCATATACCCCATAGTCCCCGCTACTTGCGTTGAGACATGCAAATGTTCGCCCTTAATCGTCCGCGCCAACCCAAAATCCGCAATATGAGCTTTAAAATCCGCATCCAACAAAACATTACTCGCTTTAATATCCCGATGAATTATCGGCTCGCTCAAATTATGCATATACGCTAGCCCTTTCGCCACCCCTATTATTATTTTAATCCTCGTACTCCAAGACAAGGGTACCCTCGACACTGACACGTCATTATTCATCGATGACGTGTCATATAGCCATTGGTCGAGGCTCCCTTTCTCGATAAACTCGTAAATTAAAATCCGGTCTGACCCCGTGGCACAATACCCGAAAAACTTAACGATATTTTCGTGTTGAATCTTGCCGAGAGTATCCATCTCGGCCTTAAACTCCCGGTACCCTTGAAACGCATCCGCGGAGAGCTTCTTAACCGCGACGGTGCCGGAGGGGAGATTCGCTTTGTAAACGAGCCCGAAACTTCCGTCGCCAACGATCAAGTCCGGCGAGAAGTTGCGGGTGGCGTTGACCAAGTCAACCATGTCGATTTCTTTCAAATTGGGATCGAACATCTGACTCTCGGCGACGCTGATGAAGGAGGTGGAGGTGGGGAGATCGGGTGGGCGGCGAATTGAACGAGTGCGGCGGCGATGGGCGGAGTCACGGCGGCGTTTGGTGGCGGTGCGGCAGACGAAGTAGATGAAGGTGAAGATGAGGGAGAGGAGGAAGAAGCTGGCGACGGCGGAGAGGATGGCTTGGAGGTTGGAATTCATGGCCATTTGGGGTGGGGGGTTTAGAGAGAGAAAATGAGGAAATTTGGGGGTTTTAGAGAGAGAAAGTTAGGGGGTTTGAGTGGGAAGAAGATGAAACAGAAAGTGGGTGGGCCGCCGTTGACGGGTAAAGGGAAAGGAGAATGGGTCAACGGGGTGGATGACAAAAGGACAGATAATTTGTTATTGCTTCAATTTTTTTTTTTTCTAAATACTTCTAAAATTTTCTTGATGAATCATGCCGTAGGACGTGTAAAATCGGTTAATTGTGGGTTCACTAAATCAATGGTCGGTTTACCAAGAGTTTGGTTTATTGAAAAGTATTAACCATAACTGGTAGTCGGGTACCGGTTGTTCATATTGGATTTCATTATTTTGGTCCATATATCTCTCCCATTATTGAGGATCCCTTACTGGAAATATGGCACCTAGAACATTCCCTTTTTTCATTCTTTCCTTGTTTACGTTCATTGTTTTTTGTTTAAATAGGAGAGTTGTTCTCCTCCAAAGATGTACCGAATATAATCAAGTAGCCATAATAAAATCGATACCTTTGAATTTATAATGGTATCAGAGCAGTGATCCTACTGCTCCGACGAAACTCATGGCCGGTGATGCAGAATCAGAGGCTAAAGACGGCAGCCATGGCGGCAACGTCGTTGATTACAACTCACCCTTCTATCTCCACCCTTCCGATTATCCTAGACAGATGCATGTCAATGATGCACTGTCAGACAAAAACTATGCGGACTGGGTACAGGAGATGGAAAATTTCTTATTTGCCAAGAACAAGATCGGTTCATAGACGGTTCGATTAAGAAGCCGGAAAAGACATCTAAGGATTACATGCCTTGGATGAGAGTGGACGCAATGATAAAAGGGTAATTAACTGCCTCCATGGAAAAGGAGATAAGAGGCAGCGTCAAATACGCCAACACTGCAGCAGTGATGTGGTCGGATCTTCATGAAAGATTTGGAAAAGAGAGTGCTCCAAGAGCTTATGAATTGAAGAACAAAATCACTGCTACACACCAAGAGGGAGCCACTGTGTCAGCCTATTATACTAAACTTCGATCTCTGTGGGATGAGATTGAATTGGTGTTCCCATCCCACGGTGCACGTGCAATGGGTGTACTTGTGATCTCGGTAAACGAATGGTTGAACACCAAGAAAAGGAGAAGTTGTACGAGTTTCTCATGGGTCTAGACAATGAGTTCGGGGTAATTAAAACACAAATACTTGCTACGAAACCGACACCAGCCCTTGGGACAGCGTACCACCTTGTTGCCGAGGATGAACGACAGAAACAAATTACCGAAGACAAGAAACCGTCCATGGAAACTGCTGCTTTCAAGGCGTTCGTTCCTCAAAATCGTAACAGTCCGACCTCTTCACAACAAAAGCCAAAGACTTATTCCAAGCCCGGAAAGCAAGAAGAAGGTGTTCAACATTGCACTCATTGTGACCAAGACGGGCATAGCCGGGAAGGCTGCTTCAAACTCATTGGTTATCCGGAGTGGTGGCCTAACAAAATGAAGGGAGACAAAGTGAAACCAAGGGCTTCCTGCGTTGAAGGAAATACGAGTCCTATTCCCGGACTTACTAAAGAGCAATACAATTCCTTTTTGAAACACTTTAAAGGTGGAGCTGACACAAATAATGAAGGTAACGAGCGGGTGGCTAACATGACAGGTAGACTCGTTGACGAGGACGATTGGGTTGTTGATTCGGGTGCTACCGAACATACCACCTACTTAAATGATATTCTTTCTAATAAAAGAAAAGACTCACATGAGGTGCCTGTGACCATTCCAAACGGTGATACTGTAACAACCCTCGTCAAAACTATTATTTATTGTATTATTTTATTCAATAGGAAAACCTAATTGAGACACCCAAGTGATTCTGCACAAACCCTACGAATTTCAGAACAATCAGAATCAGGATCAGGGCCCCTAAAACTCAGGGGGGTATTCCCTACTCAACGATTATCCTTATAATTTGCTGTAGGAATTGAATTTCGTTGTACATTGACTCACCAAGGCTATGTTGGACACGAACCTACCCTATCCTACTTTGACTTCCCAGGCGATACGCGACACAGGTCTTGGATTCTTCCGCGACACGCGGGAGGTGCAAAATTTGGGTATAAATAGAGGGGCCTGGCACTTGACATTCTGTTTTACTTCGATGTAGAAATTCACAGTATACGTTAAGTTATACGTAAATTACTATCAACACACACAATTCACGAAACGCTGCCGCAATCAGGGTAATAACTCGATCGCTATTACGATTCAACGTCCGATCGATTGTAACTATCCAACGATTGTCTGAGTGCTGCTCAAATTGAGCTTATACTTTGTTATTCATCGTGATTTCGACTTGAATATTTGAGTACTGTTCGAATTCGGACTATGCTCTGTTATTCGTTGCGAATCCGATTGAATTGTTAGGTATTGCACTTGTTAATCGTTGTGAGGGTTTAATCTCGTGAATTGACGTAACTGCTGTATTAGTTACAATCCCGTTTGTGTGCATTGTTATTAGGTTAATCAAGGCAAATCAGTAGGCTAGACTCTGCTCAAATTGAATCGGCAATATATCAAGGCTTATCTGTAGACTAAACCTTGCCCGTAGAAATCTGCAATGTGAGTTCATTTCTCTTTTCTCACCGTTGTGAGTCCATACTCTTTTATCACATTTTTATCACCTTTTTGTGATACAATTATATTACAAATGCTTTCTAAAAAAAAATCCTAAATGGTTACTAGTTATACTTACAGTGATTAAATTATTATATTTTATAATAACTGCTGGTATGGGAAGTTTTATACATTATTTGATCTTCTTTACGATTAACCAAAAAGTTAGCTAATAATAGCATGACCACAATTATAACTAATATTATCTTAACATTAAATTGTTAATAAAATTAATGTATGTTTAAGAATAAATCTAAATGGTGGATACCATAATAAAGTCAAGTATAATGTATTCCATTTGTAGTCAGGTTACTATATCATGATATTACAATTAGTGAATTGACATATTGGATAAGTTATAATAGTTGACATAAAATGTCATTATTCTAGATTACATGATTTTGTGCCATAAATAATATATTTGACAAAGTAATGTCATAGGACATCATCATGTCCAGCGTCACTAGTTGAAAGAATGATCAACAGTGATATGACCAAAGACACTAGTTGAGAGAATGATCAACAGTGTTATAATTAGAATCACTAGTTGAAAGAATGATCAACAGTGATATAACCAGAGTCACTAGTTGAAAGAATGATCAACAGTGATATGATCCCGTCATAGGAATCGCCTAATGACAGATAAATTGAATAATAGTAAGTTATAGTTATTTGATAAATTCACTATTGGACGAAAGTAAACCAATGAGTGATATTATTGCTATTATATTGGAACTGCCATCATGTGACAAAATACTGATTGAGTGGGGTAAATACAAATAAATATAAAAACCTTAATACTGTAAGGTATAACAATATAATTTATAAAAATGGAAAGATCTCACTCAGCATTTCCCGCTGACAAAACCTTTTTCAAACATATTTCAGGCAATTACCATATATTGGAATAAAGGCTGGATACGGCACTGAAAAGCATCAAGAAATGGCTTATTTTAATCAAATTAAGAAATATTGTTTTATGAAATAAAAATTATCTTTATTAAAGCTACCATTGTAAAATAGGGATTTATCCCATCTATTTAAATCAAATCCGGTGTTTTCTAAACTCTGATATTTTCCTAACTCACGGTCCTGATGAAAATTCCGCTGCAATGTTTTTATAAAGTAATCACCGGTACCACTGGACTGCTCACGGCACCGATTCCGGCCAGATGGGGTCGGGGGTCGTGACAGAAGGTGGTATCAGAGCCACTGATCGAGCCATTACTTTGAGCCTATAAGTGTTGTGATAATAATATTTAAACTTAAATAAAAGAGTTAGGAGATTGCTATTCACTGGTAGCACATCTGATAACATTCAAAGGGTGAATAAGAAAAGATGCCTTAGTATAAGTTAAGCCACTTGTTTAAGCTATTTAGGTGTTCTTCTAATACCTAAAGTTAGGAAATTAATACAAATTAATATATGTGTTATACATGAATATATATATATGTTAATATACAAATATAATATCCTGGAGATATTATTTTGTTTTAATTATTCTGTGATATTAATAATTGAAAATATTTGCAATCCAGATGTCAAATGAAGTATCACATAATCCAGAAGCTCATACTAATAGTAAAAATCCTTTGGATAAAAACGCTATAGAAAATATAATAGCTCAAGGAATAGCTAATGCTTTACCTTTAATAATTAAAGCTGTTAAAAATCCCGTAGAACCCACCAAAGTTACGAGTAGCAAGCATACCCGTGACGATAGTTTTAACCATAGTGTCAATAGTGATAATAATGATATTACCAAAACCCCATTTCCCAAGAAGAAGAAGGCGATGACTCTCGGGTGTACCTACAAAGAATTTCTAGCATGTAAACCAACCGAGTTCGCGGGCAGTGAAAGTGCCACGGCTGCTCTACGATGGTTGGAAAAGACGGAAGCTGTTCTTACGATCAGCAAATGTGCTGAAGAAGATAAGGTGATGTATGCATCTAATCTCTTTAAGGAAGAAGCCTTAGAATGGTGGAATACAATTCTTCAGGCAAAAGGAAGGGCCATGGCTTATGCCATAAACTGGGAAAAATTCAAGGAAATGGCAGAAAGAAAATTTTGTCCTCCTTATGAAAAGGAAAGAATAACTAACAAGTTCTTAAATCATAAAATGATAGATGTGAATTGTCGTGAATATACGACAACATTCTTCGAATATGCAAGAATGGTACCAACTCTGGCTTCGCCAGATCCCGTACTAATTTCTCGTTATATTTGGGGATTAGTTAGCGAAATCCGAGACATAGTCAAAGCCGTTAGACCACAGACTATTGAGGAAGCAGTTGAACTAGCTAACATGCTGACAGATGGACTAATCTGCACAAGAGAAGAAAACAAGAAAAAAAGAGTTAGCCCAGAAAATTTTCCAAGAATTCAAGAAGAAAGAAACTGAACCGTCATTGGAGCAACCTATCTGCAGAAACTGTAATAAAACGCATTCAGGACGATGTCGTTTTAGGAAAACACCTTACTGTGACTTCTGTAAGATAACTGGACATATAGAGGAAGAGTGTAGAAGGAAAACTAACGTCTGTTACAATTGCGGGGAAACCGGACACATCAAACCATATTGCCCAAAACTAACCAAAGCATCTGACAACAAGGCTAGAACAACAGACGGAGCTAAGAAGAATGCGTGAGCATATGTACTTACTACACAAGAAGCAGAGATGATTCCAGACATAGTCACTGATATATAATATCTAAGTTAAGTTATTATTTGACCCTAGTACAAATAAAAGTTCATAAATAAATACATTCCGTCAAATATTTCATCCATTTCAGATCCATAACAAACTTGTTTGGTTTTCACTTCCACTGAATCATTTATTTACGATCACCTCATGGTGACGTTTTCACAAATTTGAAACTTGTGCTAATCTCGTTGCACCTCTTACATACGGGTTTAATTATTTATTTATGTTGAATCCGCTTTGATTTATTCTATCAAAACAATCTTAAACACAATCGTGTGCTAAGATAATGATACACAAATTCATTTCATATTTCCGTGTATCTACCGAGCGCTTCGTAATCTTTATTGCCTTATCATCTTCGATCGAAAAACTTTCTTCAGTTATTTCAATTTCAATCCAAAATAATTTATTTGAAACATTCGTATTTACTTCATTTGATTTACATCATGGTGAAACTCGTTTCATTCACCGCTACTATTTCAATCACTATGACACCTTGTGGTGTCATAATAAATTTGTAGCTTGAGCTATTTTCAATTTCACTCCTAATGTACGAATTTTAATTTTTGGTTCATATTCTTAATCAGTCTTAATACAACTATGTGTTAAGATAAAAGTACACAAATTCATATCATATTCCGGTGTACTTCTTAAACATTTCTTTCATCATTTATCGAAAATTCTATAATATCTCATTTGGTCTTTTCATTATAAATTGAAACTCCTATTTGAAATGAATATCCAAGTTTTCTTCATTTAAACTTTCAGTTGATTATACGGTGAAATTGTTCGAGCACCGTAATTATTGAAATTATTCCAATCATTACGACACCTTGCGGAGTCGTTATAAACTTGTAACTTATCATAAAACATACGAATCATTCAAAACCCACGTATATCTTTCGTTTGACTCATCATTTGAAAGTAGTCTTGATACAATTGTGTATTAAGACAATGATACACTAAACTCTGTTGTATTTCGGTGTATCCTTGCAAATTCAATAAATGTCAACACCCTGATTTTTCTCCTGATATGATTCGATAATTAACAATCATCTTCGTGCTATTATTTCATTCTGACCTTATTGATTCTGAGTCTTCCCCAGTTGCCAATCAAAGTAAGTTTTCTTTTGACCATGAATTTTATTCTAAAAAGTCATTCACTAACTGTAAACAGATATCTATTTGATCATATATCTGTTGGCTTGAACCTAGTCCCATTCGAAACTATATCATTTCATCTCATTCAGTTGTCATCGATTTCTTGAACTATTTCAGTTGAACTTTTTGAACCCTACTTATACAACTAGTATTCACAAATTCTGATTCTGTGTCATTTACCTTAAGAATCTAGTTTTATTGACTAAATTATGACATAAATCTAATAGAAATATCATAACCCAAATCTCGAGGACGAGATTTTTATTAAGGTGGGGAGGATGTAACAACCCTCGTCAAAACTATTATTTATTGTATTATTTTATTCAATAGGAAAACCTAATTGAGACACCCAAGTGATTCTGCACAAACCCTACGAATTTCAGAACAATCAGAATCAGGATCAGGGCCCCTAAAACTCAGGGGGGGTATTCCCTACTCAACGATTATCCTTATAATTTGCTGTAGGAATTGAATTTCGTTGTACATTGACTCACCAAGGCTATGTTGGACACGAACCTACCCTATCCTACTTTGACTTCCCAGGCGATACGCGGCACAGGTCTTGGATTCTTCCGCGACACGCGGGAGGTGCAAAATTTGGGTATAAATAGAGGGGCCTGGCACTTGACATTCTGCTTTACTTCGACGTAGAAATTCATAGTATACGTTAAGTTATACGTAAATTACTATCAACACACACAATTCACGAAACGCTGCCGCAATCAGGGTAATAACTCGATCGCTATTACGATTCAAGGTCCGATCGATTGTAACTATCCAACGATTGTCTGAGTGCTGCTCAAATTGAGCTTATACTTTGTTATTCATCGTGATTTCGACTTGAATATTTGAGTACTGTTCGAATTCGGACTATGCTCTGTTATTCGTTGCGAATCCGATTGAATTGTTAAGTATTGCACTTGTTAATCGTTGTGAGGGTTTAATCTCGTGAATTGACGTAACTGCTGTATTAGTTACAATCCTGTTTGTGTGCATTGTTATTAGGTTAATCAAGGCAAATCAGTAGGCTAGACTCTGCTCAAATTGAATCGGCAATATATCAAGGCTTATCTGTAGACTAAACCTTGCCCGTAGAAATCTGCAATGTGAGTTCATTTCTCTTTTCTCACCGTTTGTGAGTCCATACTCTTTTATCACATTTTTATCACCTTTTTGTGATACAATTATATTACAAATGCTTTCTAAAAAAAATCCTAAATGGTTACTAGTTATACTTACAGTGATTAAATTATTATATTTTATAATAACTGCTGGTATGGGAAGTTTTATACATTATTTGATCTTCTTTACGATTAACCAAAAAGTTAGCTAATAATAGCATGGCCACAATTATAACTAATATTATCTTAACATTAAATTGTTAATAAAATTAATGTATGTTTAAGAATAAATCTAAATGGTGGATACCATAATAAAGTCAAGTATAATGTATTCCATTTGTAGTCAGGTTACTATATCATGATATTACAATTAGTGAATTGACATATTGGATAAGTTATAATAGTTGACATAAAATGTCATTATTCTGGATTACATGATTTTGTGCCATAAATAATATATTTGACAAAGTAATGTCATAGGACATCATCATGTCCAGCGTCACTAGTTGAAAGAATGATCAACAGTGATATGACCAAAGACACTAGTTGAGAGAATGATCAACAGTGTTATAATTAGAATCACTAGTTGAAAGAATGATCAACAGTGATATAACCATAGTCACTAGTTGAAAGAATGATCAACAGTGATATGATCCCGTCATAGGAATCGCCTAATGACAGATAAATTGAATAATAGTAAGTTATAGTTATTTGACAAATTCACTATTGGACGAAAGTAAACCAATGAGTGATATTATTGCTATTATATTGGAACTGCCATCATGTGACAATATACTGATTGAGTGGGGTAAATACAAATAAATATAAAAACCTTAATACTGTAAGGTATAACAATATAATTTATAATAATGGAAAGATCTCACTCAGCATTTCCCGCTGACAAAACCTTTTTCAAACATATTTCAGGTAATTACCATAGATTGAAATAAAGGCTGGATACGGCACTGAAAGGCATCAAGAAATGGCTTATTTTAATCAAATTAAGAAATATTGTTTTATGAAATAAAAATTATCTTTATTAAAGCTACCATTGTAAAATAGGGATTTATCCCATCTATTTAAATCAAATCCGGTGTTTTCTAAACTCTGATATTTTCCTAACTCACGGTCCTGATGAAAATTCTGCTGCAATGTTTTTATAAAGTAATCACCGGTACCACTGGACTGCTCACGGCACCGATTCCGGCCAGATGGGGTCGGGGGTCGTGACAGATACCATCCCGGTTGAGGGAAAGGGTGATTACACCTTACCGGGAGGCACCAGGATCAGAGGCATATTACATGTGCCTAAATTCACTTGCAACCTTTTATCGGTTAGCCGATTAACCAAAGATCTTCAATGTTCTGTAACATTTTTCCCCGATTTTTGTGTCATGCAGGGTCTCCGTTCGAGGAACTTGATTGGTGCGGGTAAGTGCAAAGGGGGTCTGTACCGAATGGGGATGTTTGGAGAAGAAAGGAAGGCTATGGCAGTTACTGTTGAGAGATGGCATAATAGGTTGGGTCACACATCCCAAGAGAAGCTAGCTAAGATTGAATTTTTCAAAGGTGTTTCTTTTAACCTTAGAAATAATGTTTGTGATTCATGTTCCAAGGCTAAACATACTAGGTCTCCTTTTCCTTTGAGTGAAATTAAAACTAAAGAATGTTTTGAATTGTTACATTGTGATGTGTGGGGCAAGTACCGTATTCCTTCCTACTCTGGGGAAAATTATTTTTTAACCATCGTTGATGATTTCAGTAGGAATGTTTGGATTTTTCTCATCAAATATAAGAGTGATGCTAGTAATTGTTTGATGAATTTTCGCAAAATGGTTGAAACACAATTTAGTAAAATTGTCAAGAGAATAAGATGTGACAATGGTGGAGAGTTCTCATCCAACCTTATGTTAAACTTTTACACCAAACAAGGCATTCTTTTGGAGACTACGTGCCCTCACACTCCTCAGCAAAACGGAGTTGTTGAGCGCAAGCATAGACATCTGCTTCACACGGCACGGGCCTTACGATTTGAGGCTAATTTACCAAAGAGGTTTTGGGGAGAATGTGTCTTGACGGCTGCTTACATTATCAACCGATTACCGTCAAAAACTCTTGATGAGAAAACTCCGTATGAAATCTTGTACAATCAAAAGCCCAAGTATGATCACATGAGGGTATTTGGTTGCTTAACTTATTTTTGGAGCATTGAAACTAAGGGTGACAAGTTCGAAGTAAGGGGGAGACCCGGCATTTTTCTAGGTTATCCTCAAGGCACTAAGGGCTATAAAATATTTGACATTCAAGACAAAAAGATGATAGTGTCTCGAGATGTTAGATTCCACGAAGCCACTTTCACCTTTCCTGTTGAAGCCCCAATTGCAAATGACTATGATGTTTTTGTTCCATTAGAAGCCCAACACACTCAAGGCCCAGATAATGAAGAGACTTCCATGCCAAATGGAGTGACAAGTGATAGGCCGGAGCCCGATTCAGAAAGTGATAATAATAATGAAGAAGGTTCAAGTTCGGTTAATGAGGAGGTTCCTCCCCCTAATCACGACATTCACAGTGAACGACCAAAAAGGGATCGAGCTCCTCCTAAGCGTTTGAATGATTTTGTTGTTGATCTTCCCCCTTCAGTTAACCACGCACATACCGCATCAACTCGAGCCACCTCAACGGTACATACCTCTACCAATTATATTTCTTATGATAATTTTTCTCATGCTCACAAACGGTTTTTAGCGGCCATCACCTCCACTGATGAGCCGAAAAGTTTTAAGCAAGCCATGCAAAATCCAAAATGGATTGAAGCAATGAAGAAGGAGATTCAAGCTCTTGAAGAAAACAACACATGGACCATCGAGTCCTTGCCAAAGGGAAAGAGGGCCATTGACTCCAAATGGGTGTACAAGATCAAATACAAGCCAAACGGGAACGTCGAAAGATATAAAGCGAGGCTCGTAGAAAAGGGCTTCACTCAAATAGAAGGAGAAGACTTCCATGACACCTTTGCTCCAGTCGCCAAACTAGTGACGGTTCGAACATTATTATCCGTAGCCACCAAGAAAAATTGGTTCATTCATCAACTTGACGTGAACAACACGTTTCTTCATGGTGATCTTGATGAGGACGTGTATATGAAAATCCCACAAGGTTTCTCTAAAGAGAACGAGGGCCGTGTCTGTCGCCTTCGAAAATCCCTCTATGGCCTCAAACAAGCTTCTCGCAATTGGTATCAAAAGTTTACTAGTGCTCTTCTTGGTCTCGGGTTCTCCTCTTCGAAGGCTGATCACTCCCTTTTTCTCTATAAAGATGGTGCCACCTCCATTTCTATTCTCATATATGTCGACGATGTTATCATTGTTGGAAACAATTGCACAAAGATTCAAGAAGTCAAACAATGTTTGCATGACCGATTCAGCATTAAAGATCTTGGTGAACTCAAGTATTTTTTGGGAATAGAGGTGGCTAGAACTTCTCGAGGTCTTGCTCTAAGTCAACGGAAGTATACTCTTGATATTTTGGAAGATAGTGGCATGGAAGGATGTCGACCGAGTTCCTTTCCCATTGAACAAAACCTTAAACTCCTCATCGATGATAAGGATCCCAAGGTCGATGCTAGTTCTTATCGTCACCTTATTGGGCGGCTTCTTTATCTCCAGGCCACCCGTCCGGACATTGCTTATTCGGTTAATACTCTTAGCCAATTTGTCTCGGACCCTCGTCAGAGTCACATGGATGCTGTCATGCGAATTCTTCGATACCTCAAAGCTACCCCGGGTCAAGGCATACTTCTAGCTAAAGAAGGAGGTACAAACTTGGTCGCTTATTCTGATTCGGATTGGCTTGGTTGTCCACTTTCTAGGCGTTCTCGAACTGGTTACCTTATTCTTCTTGGTGGTGCTCCCATCTCATGGGAAACAAAAAAGCAGTCTGTTGTCTCACGCTCTTCCGCTGAAGCTGAATATCGAGCCATGGCTTCCACTGTCAGTGAGGTAATTTGGTTACGATGGCTGTTACATGAACTAAATGTTCGACAAACGGGTCCTACAACTCTCTTCTGCGACAACCAAGCAGCACGACACATCGCAAATAATCCAGTCTTTCATGAACGCACTAAACATGTTGAAATGGACTGCTATTTTGTACGTGAACGTGTGGAATCTGAGGAAATTTGCACCATGCCCATCGATTCTAAACTTCAGCTTGCTGATCTCCTAACCAAAGGCCTTGGTGCTGCTAAACTCAACTTCTTGCTTGGCAAGCTGGGCGTTGTTAATCTTCACGCTCCAGCTTGAGGGGGAGTATTGGATTTTATTATTTTGGTCCATATATCTCTCCCATTATTGAGGATCCCTTACTGGAAATATGGCACCTAGAACATTCCTTTTTTCCATTTTTTCCTTGTTTACGTTCATTGTTTTTTGTTTAAATAGGAGAGTTGTTCTCCTCCAAAGATGTACCGAATATAATCAAGTAGCCATAATAAAATCGATACCTTTGAATTTATAAGTTCAGTTAACCGTTAGTTGTTGATCGGTTTCGGTTAATTATCCATTGTATTTTTTTATCATTTTTTTTGTTATAGCTAAAAATAGTTTGATTATGGCTTTCCAAGCAAGATTCTTGTGTGTGTGTGTATTTTTTTTTTTGGCCAAACCCCCTCTTTTGAATAACATTTTTCATCATGAGGCTCGATGGTAACCATGAATCAATTGATGAAAATGTTATTCTCGAAAACTTATTAAAGATATTTTCGTATAGAAATTTTTATAAGCAAACTAGACAAATTAAACACAAACTTATACTTTTTCCAAATTAACAACCACTTCAAATAGACCCAATTTACATGAACGTAGAAGGTTTGGTTCGGTTTGGTTAAAATCAGTTAACGAAGACGTATTAACCGTAACCATAACCGAGTAGTCGGTTAATTAGATATACTTAACCATAACTGTTCGGTTTTATCGGTTATGGTTAATTTTTTGGTAAACGGTTCGGTTTTTTGTTATGGTTCAGTTTTTGTTCACCCCTACATCATGTATAGTTTATCTTTGGGCTAGGGATGTAAAAGGATCAAACGAATGTGAGCAAGTACTTGCTTAGGTACACTAAGCTCTACCACACACGTCTTAACTACTAGCAAGAATTCTATGAACAAACAACATCCCACTTATCTACGGAATAACAGTTTCTCAATAGAAAAACTCATTACTCACTAAATACTCTAAAAGTACACTAAGCTCTACCACACATCCCAACCCTAATGTAAGTTGTCGTTCGAAAAATCACATGACTCTAGATAAACCATAACCATTTAATTTGCTTGTTAATCAATCCAATGAATACACATACAGCCAAATTTGGCACAAAGTTTTCATTTGTTGCTAATGTTCTTGTTTCTAGCAAGATAAAGGCAACGTAGTTTAATATCTAAACAAAATGTCATTTTATCCACCTTTGACTATTCAATCGGGAGTCTGTATAAAATTTGGGTTTGGTTGCCAATAGTAGACAAACAAAAGCCCCAAAATCCTTTTTATTCTAGTTCTTACCATGTTTCTATTATTGGAAATCAGTCCATTAATCGAACCCAAAAAACACACGAGGTTAAACAAACCTTTAGACTTTTTTATTATTTATCAATGAAAGCACATTAATTCCAATAACTATAACCCTCTATCTATACTAAACTTTTTTTAGTTCTAACCCGACTCAAACTCTATTAATATAAATAAATAATCAACTAGATAAACCTATCTAATTTAAACTAACATTATACCTGCACTAATTCACCAAGAATTATCTATAACCTCTTTTTATCTTTAGAGTTAAATGTCATTTTAGTCCTTGTGATTTGGGTCATTTTACCAGTTTAGTCCAAATGTTTCATTTTTTACGTATGGGTCAAAAAGGTTTCACCGTTGCCATTTTAGTCCACTGGGTTAACTTCATCCATTATTTCTGTTAACTAGAATGGCAATTCGGTCTTTTTAAATGACCAAATTGCCCTTCTAATTAACAAAATTACATATAAAATGACCGAATCGCCCTTCTAGTTAATAATAGATGAAGTTAACCCAATGGACTAAAATGGCAACGGTGAAACCTTTTTGGACCCACAGGTGAAAAATGAAACATTTGTACTAAACTTACAAAATGGCCCAAACCATAGGGACTAAAATGGCATTTAACTCTTATGTTTATCTCCTAATTCAAAATTAACTTATTCATTCTCCCTCTTAATCTTGAATTAGACTCGTTTCTTTACATCCATATCGTTATCGACAACTTCAATCCCTTGACCAAGTTTAACATCCCTCTTCCTGGGTCACAAAAACCTCACCGTTCTTGAAAAGTGCTAATGCTATGAAGTTTACCACCACCGAAACGAACTGAACTGATCACCTGTCACTCCCGCCTTCCCAACGGTACTCCCCATGACACCCATTGACCCGAACCAGCGTTCGCTTTACTTTATGTCAAACAGTTTGGACCCTTCGTTGATCGTAGTTTTTCCACCCTGGCAGACTCCTCCTTGATATACCTCCCCGCATATATCAACCCACCAACAAAGACAACAACCACCTGTTGTTCCGTCCTTCGGTCGTCAAACGAATCCCTTAGCCTTCTCGCTCCTTCGTTTCTTCCGCGACAAACTCGTTGGTTTTTCCACCAAAAAAATCGAACTTCTCGTTGTGATTTTATTTTATGGGGAGGTGTAACTCGGGTTTCATCGTTTTTTATTTGGCAGAGACTCTTTTTTCGTCAAGGAGGAAAATCACAACGAGAACTCGAGAAGTTCGATTTTTTGGTGGAAAAACCAACGGGTGTGTTGCGGAAGAAACGAATCCCTTAGCCTCCTTGCTCCTTCGTTTCTTCCGCGGCACACCCGTTGATTTTTCCACCAAAAAATCGAACTTCTCGTTAAGATTTTCCTCCTTAACGAAAAAGAGTCTCTGCGAAATAAAATACGATCAAACCCGAGTTACACCTCCCCATAAACAAAACTCGATCACCACAAAACCTGAGGCACCTTCGTTTAAGAATTTGGGATGCATCATTCATAAAAAAAAAAAAAAAAAAAAAAAAAAAAAAAAAAAAAAACCAATGTGCATGCCCATGGCACCTCCACTGATCCCTTAATTTCTTCATACACGTGTACACATTTACATATGATGAAAAACATGAGATGTTTACTTCATAATATGCAAACGTGTCATCATAATTTCTAACAAGAACTTAGTCAACAATTTAAGCCTCCATATTTGACTAATTGCATCAAACGCCCATCGTACGTCCAAAACCTCGATTGCCGTACTTGCTTCTCCTTATGCTGTTATACCGCTGTTGCAACCCCGCTAGGGGTGCTCCCTCTTCTTGGAAATGACTCTCAAAATCGTCAAGCTCTAGCTCTGATACCAATTGTTGAAAGTCAAACTCTTAATCGAACACAAAAAACACGAGATTGAACAAACCGTTAGACTCTTTTATTATTTATCAATGAAAGCACACTAATTCCAATAATCATAACCCTTTATTTATACTAAACTTGTTTTAGTCTTAACCCGACTCAAACTCTATTAATATAAATAAATAATCAACTAGATAAACCTATCTAATTTAAGCTAACAATTATACCTGCACTAATTCACCAAGAATTATCTATAACCTCTTTTTATCTTTATCTTCTAATTCAAGATTAACTTCTTCATCTGTTACTTGTCCTTCAAAGATAACGAATATACTCAAGCTTAAGAGTAGGGATGTCACTTGTCCTTCAAAGATAACGAATGTCACTTGTCCTTCAAAGATAACGAATATACTCAAGCATAAGAGTAGGGATGACAATGGGTCGGGTTCAGATCAGGTATTGGTAATCCCATACCCGGTTATAAAATCGTGTCCTATACCCGACAAATACCCGTCGGTTATTTATCGGGTAATTACCCGTCGGATATACCAATTAGTTTGTTAAAAGATATACATTGGGATTTCCAAATCTTTTTTCACTATTATAATTATTATATAATTTTATTTATACAACTACTATAAATTAAAAATGCGCATTACATACATATAAGTTTTATCATGAATTAATAATAATTTTATAATACTTATAAAAATAGCTAAAAATCACACAAAAAGATTTTTTTTTTAATATTTTTTATATAAAAATCGCTACTTTTCGAAGCCAAAAAAAAATTTTTTTTTATTTAAAAAAAAAAACATTTTTTTTTGGCCACTAAAAGTAGCGATTTGAGCATAAAAAATATTACAAAAAAAAATTTTTAGATTTTTTTTTATTTTTTTAGATTTTTTTAGGTTTTTTGGGGTTTTTTTTTGGGGGTGGGGGGGTTTAGGTTTTTTTTTTTGGGTGGGGGGTGGGGGTTAGGTTTTTTTTAGATTTTTTAGCTATTTTAGGTTGTGTTCACATTGGTTCTCAAGGTTCTCACAATAAAGGTGGTTCTCGCATGAGCCCCTCCCTATATATATATATATATATATATATATATATATATATATATATATATATATATATATATATATATATATATATATATATATATATATATATATATATATATATATATATAGGATTAGGTTCAAACGTGAACAAAATCCCAAGAGTGAACTGCGTGAACTGATCTGGGCCCTTGATTTTTATGATCTTGAGATTAAAGTGAGTGGCATGATGGTAATTATTTGGTTAATTTTTTTCATTTAGTTAAATACAAAAAGGGTATATGTGTAATTTCAATCTTAAATTGATTGCATAAATCTCTCACAAATCAAGTAATCAATTATTATCTTAAATTGATTGCATAAATCTCTCATAAATCAAATCAATGATTAGGAAAGATGTAACTTAATTCAATTATTATAATAATTATTTGTTCAAATGCGATGTACACATGTGTATTCTGATTTTGCCCTCTTTTTAATGCGATGTACACATGTGTATATCGTCTGTTTTTGTGATATCTCATATTTTTTTTGTATTGAATGTTGATGTACACCTGTGAATTACTGTACACATATGTACGATGCTGAGTACACATGTGTACTGTTCTATTTATATCCAAGTACACATGTGTATACCGTTGAAATATGAAGGTTACGTGGATCTTAAAAATCAAAATTTGAATTCTGGTAATGAAATCTGAAATAAAAATTAAAATTGAAATCTGGTGATTTGTTGTTTGTTTTGATAATTATCTTATTAATAAATAAACATAATGTGGATAATGAATTTAAATTAGGAAAGATGTAACTTAATTCAATTATTAAAATAATGATTTAAATCTAATTTTTTATATAATTACAATCCTACCCTTAACAACTAAAAAGGAAATCAAGGGTCCATATCTGTTCACGCAGTTCACTCTTGGGAGGTTGTTCACGCTGGAACCGTACCCTATATATATATATATATATATATATATATATATATATATACGAGTTGACTCTTACCCGCGCGTTGCGGCGGGGCCGTCAAATCGAACAAATAATAAACTTTAAAGCATTGTACGCATGCGCATTGCGGAGTATTATGTAAAATTTTATCATGGTAAAGAATAACCAGATCGGGACGATAACATTGCTTAGTTATGGTATGGGAAATCGATATAGCAAAGAAACACCAAATACCCAAAATGCTTTACATCGATCGTGCCTGTATATAAAAAATATTGTTTTTGACATTAAAATGAACTTATTCTTATAGACTGCTTTTTGTATCTCTACTCTATGTGAATAAAATAGAAGAAAAAAATAAATTAAAGTTTTGAAGATGAACATTTACTACTAAGATCATTAAGGAAAATAATTCTAAAGAACCTTTTATGAAACCAATATTTGTACCTATGAAAGTGCGTTATTAATTTTTATTAAACTTATTTTTGATTGGTCGACTTCAATAAATTGTTAAAACATTTTATTTGGAGCGACGCCACGGATACGGCATTTTAAGGTAAATACGTAGTTTGTTAAGTTAGGGGTTGTTTCACAATCTGAATTGTTAAGTGCTGAACCATTAAGAGCCTGTATAATGCTTAATCGTTCAGTAAAAGTCTGACTAATTCAGATTAGAGGTCTTAACTATTCAGAATCTGTATAATACTTAACCCTTCAGAGGCAAATGTCTGAACCATTCAGACATCTGCTCGTGAAACAAACAGTCTAAACCATTAAGTGCTAAACCAGTAAGACTAAACGGTATGGGGGCCGGCCCTGCCCCAGCGAGCCCCGGCGCCGCACCCCCACACCGCCCCCTGCCCCGTCCCGTCTTCTCCGTTGCCCCAAGGACGCCCAAGCCGGGCCACCGTTCTCTCTCTTTCAGCTTTCTCTCTCCTCTCTCTCTAAAAAATCAAATCAATGATATTTTTTAATTGTTTTTATAAATAGTGTGGGGCCTCATCCTCCACCCCCATAGTCCATCCCTTTTAGGCTCATCCTCACTCTCGATGATGTGGCGGGTGACGTGGCGGCCCATCCTCACTCTCGATGATGTGGTGGGTGACGTGGCGGCCCATCCCCTTGGGGATGAGCCTCACCATACCGGATAACCTAAGAGTCCCATTAAAAGGTAAACAAATAGCCCTAACTTCTCAATATAGAAAAAATACGGACTATAATTTTCAATCGTGAAAGAGACTCATTGATTTTTTTTTAAGGGATACCACTTTAATTCATTGTGGCTTTACGCTGTGTTCCCGAGTTAAGTTAAGAAGAGAAAAGAAAGGATTTTCTCATTTTCTTTTCTTTTCACTCCATTTCTTTCCAAATTGGAAAGACTAAGTTTAGGCAAAAAACCTCTCATTTTCTCTTCTTTTCTCTCCTTTAATAAAACTCTGGAACACAACTAAAAATTATTTTCTTTGAAGTCTTTTCTTTTCTCTCATTTAATCAAAACGTGAAACGAACGAACACAGTGTTAGGCAATGGAAATTCTGGATCTTAAATATGTAAATTTATAATATTTGAAGAAAGATAAACAATGGGCAATCAAATACCATCCACCACCACCACCGCCACAATCACACCACCATATTTTTGTAGTTTTTAGATTTTGGTTTCGTCTCTCTCCAGAACTTTAACCCAACCCATAAATATTCTCCCTCAGATGTGTCTCTCTAGATCGGTTCGATGATATGTATATACAATCTCAAATATATATATATTTTCAATCTCTAAAACAAATCTCTCTTCAATGTCAAAAAGTATACATCTCCCCTCTTCATATTCTCAGGATTTTTATGCACACATAATCTAAACACATACCTCAAAAAGGGAACCAAAGGCGTCGGAGAAGAAGCGAGCACCATACCACCGCCACGGCACCACCACCGCCACAACAACACCTCCACTGAAATAATTGTTTGTGGCTCCCATCCGTAACCGTCTAAACTTCTTTGCGGCAACCAAAAAATAATTGTAAATGTTCAAACCGGTAAGTGTTATATAGGGTTTGAAACAGTGGCAGAAGGGGGAAACGGTGCGTAGAGAGGAGGTGCGGCGGTTGTTTATCAACGGAAACGACGGTTTATGAATGGATTTTTTGGATTTGAATGGTATTGTCGGTTATGTAACGGCGTGTTCACCATCATCATAGTTATACTTTATTTTCTGGTTGTTTAAGGCGGTTGTTTATCAACGGAAACGACGGTTTATGAATGGATTTTTTGGATTTGAATGGTATTGTCGGTTATGTAACGGCGTGTTCACCATCATCATAGTTATACTTTATGTAACGTTGTTTATCATGGATTTTTTATAGTTGGGTTGTGTGGAAAGTCCGATTGTTGTTAAGGATGATTGGAAGTTATACCGGGACGTATGGTGGTGGTGGGTATGTTGTATGGCGGTTACGGTTTTCGTTAAAGGGCAACTTTAGTTGCTTTTAGCGGGGACATTACTTGAACGGTGTGATTTGCAGGGACATGACAGTCCAATAGCCGGCGGCGGCTTATATTAATTCAACAACCTATTAGTTGAACGATGTGTTTGAATGGACATGACGGGGTGTTTTTGTGGTCACGACGGTTACATAAGCCGGTCGTGACCCAAGTTAGTTTTTGTATAATTATATAATATATATATATATATAGGATAAAGATCCGTTAGGAACCACCCTTTATTGCGAGAACCGCGAGAACCAATGTGAACACATGACAAAATTGTAATTAAGTGGCATCTAATAAAAAACACGCGCTCTTGTTCTGTATTTCCAGCCCCTGTTCAAGATCGTCTCTTATAATCTAGGGTTTCATTCGAGAGATTGTATACATTGACGACGGCGATCTACGACGGCGACTTATCTCTCCAATTCCATAATTCCATGACGGAGATTGTATACATTGACGATCGTCTCTTACAATCTAGGGTTTCATTCAAGAGATTGTCTCTTACACGCGATCCTGTTCTGTATTTCCAGCCACTGTTCACGTTCATACTGCAATAATATCGATTACAATACGAATTTTGGAGCAAAAATTTCATTTATACGACGAATTTTGGAATATCAGATGGTGAAATCAAGATGACGAACGGTTTATGGAGTGTTGCTATCGATATGACGAAGACGAACTACAAATGTAATCGGGCCGAAGACGAACTACTGAGAACTGTTGATGCCTGTGAACTGAGAATTGTTGATGCAATTCGAGTGTCAGACATGATTTTTGTATAAATACACCATCCTGCACATGTGCAACGGAAGACGAATATGTGAATGTTAAACAAAAAGGTTAGAAGCTATTGATTATTTAGTATTCTTTTTATTGTTGTTTTAGTAATTAAATCTGAGTTTATGCACAAATGAATCATTGTATTAATTTTTTTTGTTAATAATGTAATTGGGATGAAGACGAACTACTGAGAACTGGTGATGCCTGAGAATTGAGAATTGTTGATGCAATTCAAGTGTCGGGCGTGATTTTTGTACAAATACACCATCTTGCACATGTGCAGCACTTTACCATTACCATATACTTATACGAAGTGTTGTGTATTGAATATTCATACGGATCTATTCAGGTTCATTCTTATTTACAATCTGATTGGTTATATA
Organism: Helianthus annuus; assembly: GCF_002127325.2. NCBI lineage: Eukaryota > Viridiplantae > Streptophyta > Magnoliopsida > Asterales > Asteraceae > Helianthus > Helianthus annuus. Next base: position 166,666,424 of record NC_035437.2, read on the forward strand.
CGAATATGCAAGTTACATATTCACACGAATCCAAGTTTTCATTCACAGATCTACATTTTGTTTGTTGCATTAAATCAGTTTGTGACAGATCTACATCGGTTCGCAAGTGATTGTGTTACTGTGCTGTCTATTTGCACAATCACTGACCAAGATCAAGTACATTGTTACATAAGTACGAACCCAAATCTGTTAGAATCAGTTCATTTGCATTTGCATTTTAGTTCATTCGCAGAAACAAAACTTTCATCTGCTGGAATCAATTCATTCCATTCGATGGAATCAGTTTATTCGCAGAAATTGGTTTATTCACTGTTCAAGTACATCCGCCGCATAGATTACACCATCCGCAGTATATCTGTCCAGTCGCTGAACCTTCCATCTGCAGAAGTTAAATCAATCTGCAGATTTTAACTATATCTGCAGAATTAACGGATCGAATTTAACGGGTCTGGATTAAATTGTTTATCCGTTGCATTAACGTTCATTCGCATTATTGCTCGTCTGCTTATTAGGAATAAGTACATCCGTAGATTAGACTTCATCGGCTCAGATTTAAGTTCATTCGCTCAAAGTTAAGATTTTGTTTAAGCTGGTTCATTCACTGAAAAACAAGTATATTTGCTGCTGATTCATTCACTGAAAATCTGTCCATTCACAAAACTGTCCATTCACAAAACTGTCCATTTGGTCAAACTTGATGTCCATCCACTGAAATATTATGCATCCGCTGAAAATTTGCTCATGCACATGTGCAGCACTTTACCATTACCCTATAACTACACCATATTGCACATGTGCATCACTTTACCATTACCCTATAAATACACCATCCTGCACATGTGCAACACTTTACCATTACCAGATAGCCATCACCAATAATCTACATCCTGCACATGTCACCACGTTACCATTACCATATCATCATCAACAATAATTTGTTCACAATATCAGTACATAATCATGCACATGTGCATCACGTCACCATTACCCTATAATCATCACCAATAATATGTTTATCATTTATACAACATTCTTACACATAACATTTACCTTATTAAATATCATTTTTTTTTACCATTTCATTATTCACTTTTTGACATTCTTTTTATATTCAGGAACTTTCAGGAATATTCATACACAATGAAGCTGCTACCATTGCTACTAGAATTCCGGACAGATGAAACAGATTCTTGTTCCGATGATGCTAATGATATTGATGAAGATGATGATGATGATGATGATAATGATACTGATGAAGATACTTACGATGACTATGAAGACCCTACATACATAAATGTACATGAACAACCCCTTATACGTTCATCCAGACGTCATAATGCAACCAACCATCCTAAATTTGATTAAGTTCGTCGTCAAATATCGATCATTTTGTTTTTATTGTTTGTTTTACATTTAGTCTGAATTGTTTACATTCAAGTTGAAACACTCGTCTACGTTGAACTTGTTTACATTTAATTTGAAACGACTGCGTTCAATTTGATTATGTTGAATTATTGTTTACATTTAATTTAACCTGTTTACATTCAATTTGACCTACATGTTTACGTTGAACTACTCGATTAAAACTATGTATTCTGATATTATGATTACAAATTTTCGATGTTTATGATTGAATGGATGATGCTGTTTTATCACTAAATTATTAAACAAAATCGTATGTACTTTAATTCCTGAACACCTAACATGTATTATTATTCTAAATAATGCAATTGTGCATATGACATACCACTTTAACATAACCTATACCAGTTCATTTCCATATACATTACCATATGTGGATATATTACTAACATGCATACCAATTTCAAATTATGCACATGTGCATACAAAAACCTCTCTAACATACCAAATGTATAAATATATTACACATATGTATACATTTTCAAATTATGCACATGTCCATTCAATAACCTTCATAAAATACCAAACAACCTATTACATCATCATCTACATTACCATCCATGGATATACTACCAACGTGTATACCAATTTCAAATTATGCACATGTGCATCCAAAAACGTTCATACCATACCAAACACGTAAATAGATTACCAAAATGTATACATTTTCAAATTATGCACATGTGCATTCAATAACCCTCATACGATACCAAACAACATAGTACATCATCAACTGACCAATATAACTAAACCATCAACCACCATCTAAAATTAACCAAAACTATGCATATGTGCATACATCATCTTTCAACAACACAAACTTGTTTGTATCACAATACCACTCAATATCACTGTCAATGCCAACAAAACAAAAACAAGAAATATTGTTTCCACCAACCACCTACCTACAACACTCCTAGTGATTACTCAAATACTCCTTTTTATCTTCTTCCCATTTGTTCAACCTCCTCCAATACTCCTCCTGCTTTGTTGATTCTTCCTCTAGCCTTTTTCCTAGATTCTTCATCCGTCAGCCCGTGTATGGTATCCTTTGCCAAATTTATAACACGTGTCAACAAAAAAAAAAAAACAAAAACACACGTTATATAATTTTCATACATAATTTTGCACATGTGCAGATTCAACTTTATATTAACATAACTTTACAACACATACCATCAACGTTGCTGTCCACCATATCGTCATTATTCTCATGTCTCCTCTTTAATGTTGATTTTTCAACCTTCTTTTTTCTTGACCACATACATTTCACTATCATCTTTGCCCAATGTTTCATTATTCTTCCGCTTACTTGTCCTCTTTTGTATATTTTCCTGTATCTACATCTGCATATTTACTTGCCTTCCTTGTATGTCTTTTCCTATATCTACATCTGCATATGGTATAAAATATTTGTTTAAATGAATGGCAACATCATTTAACATAAAAACTAAAAAGTAATGAACATGTGCATCTCTACCCAATCGCATCAAATACACATGTGCATAATCTATACATCACACCAAAGTACAGCTAATACCTTATTCAATGTCGCCTGCATCAAACATTAACTACCTTATTCACATGTTATTGCACACTATGCACATGTGCATATTGATTTATTCTTACAATCAACGTTCATCGTTTACACTTTTGTCACCAAAAACACATAACAACATAGTTCGAATCACAAACATACTCTGAACCAGGAACATGTTCATAAGTTGGTATGTCAACTTCAAGAACCACGTGACCCTCTGGATTGTTCTGCAACCATTCACCTTCATATCTGCAACCATCCCATAACATGCACATACACATCAACCTCAAGGATCAGTCAATCAAACACTCAAACACATTGTATTAACATAACTTCCAATAAGACAATAAAACACACAACGTAACCGAACCAAACACTCAAACACATTGTATTAACATAACTTCTAATAAGACAATAAAACACACAACGTAACTGAACCTGACCAGCCATTACTCAGCTTCATACACACCTTTCCTATGAGCCAAATCATCCCAACCTGTACCTTCATACCTAATAACAATAAAACAAATAAAACTCCTAAACTTAACTTCCACAAATGAATAACTTTCAACTTAGGCTGTGTTCGTTCTCACGCAATTGAATGTATTCTGAACGGAGTTGGAATGGATTCTGAACGGAATGTTGGAATAAACTCCCAACTGCATCATCAAATATTAATCAACATTTTTTACCACTTTGTTTAACTGTTGCGTAATCATCTTCCATTGCATCCGACCATTTTTTGACCCTTCATCCCTTGATTTCATAACGTAAGTTACTTTCTTTGACTTTTTTCCGTTATCGATCTACGATAATAAACAAAACAAAAAAAAAACATAGGATTAACAAACATACAATCCCAATGAATATGTGCATTAACATTAACTTTATCATTACTATATACACTATGCACATGTGCATCAACATAAATTACATTGTTAACATATTCTGGCAAACTATGCACATGTACAACAACATGAATGACCTTATTAACATATTCTGGCAAATTATGCACATGTGCCTAACTACACGTTTGCATCCATATGACTGACCTAATTGAAATAATCTGGAAAATATGTATGTGTGTATAACTATACACATGTGCATTAACATGATTGAGCTTATCAACAGGTTTGCTTCGATAAAAAATAATATACAAAACAAAAGTTATTTTTTCGATTTTTACCTCTTTGTTTAACTGTCGCGTGATCATCTTCCATTCCATGTCGCATAAGCATCTTCCATTGCATCCGACATTTTTTTGACCCTTCATCCATTGACTTCAAAACAAAAGTTACTTTCTTCGATTTTTTCCTATTGTTGATATACAATAATATACAAAAAATAATAAAATAATAAAAAATAAGATCAATAAACATAAATTATTAATAAATATGTGCATTAATGTTAACTTTATCATCACCATATACACTATGCACATGTGCATAAACATAAACGACCTTGTTAACAACATATGCATCGACTTTATCATCACTACATTAACTATGCACATGTGCATCAACATAAACGACCTTGTTAACAATCTATGCATCAGCTTTATCATCACCATATTAATTATGCACATGTGCATAACTATATGCACATGTGCATTAACATGACTGACAGTATCAACAGGTAATGTTTGATTCAATAGAATAACCTAACCATTATCAACTCAAATTCTGTATTACCACCAAATATAATTAAAATTATTCAGTAACAAAAGCTACATACAAAAAAACACACATACCTACCACATTACAAGTCGGTGTATCACAACAATTACCCTGAATCCCTAAAACATCATATACATCAAACCATTTTCTCTAATGCAGGTATGAAACTATGATTTAGTCGTCATATTAACATATAAAGGATCTGAATCGACAATTAATCATCATGTTAACATATGAAAGTGCAAAAACAAATTGTATAAACTTACAAATTCACAGAACTGTGTAGCATCATGTTACGATGAATCCATTTGATGTTTGTTCTTCAGTTTCTCCTTATTTGTGCCAGTTTCTCCTTATTTGTGCCAAAATCTTCAATGATTCTGTTATTATTGCCCTAATTTCGGATATATGATGAATACATGATGAATTATACGATCGATACGACGAATTTTGGGGGATTTGGAGTGTGAATTATAAGATCGATATGACGAATTTTGGGGGATTTGGAGTGTGGCGTGAATTAAGATGATGAATTGTGTAGAAACTGATGGATCTGGACATGAAGTGAATAAAAAAGAGGATTTAGTTGTTGTTTGAAGTCCATAAAAAGGAGGAATGGCAGTTGTTTTGAATTTTATTATGTATTTACAAAATTGCCCCCTGTTCACATTGGTTCTCGCGGTTCTCGCAATAAGGGTGGTTCTCGCATGAACCCCACCCTATATATATATATATATATATATATATACACTTCACAACATACAAAATATAAATATAAATAATATTATCAAATATATATACTAAAAGAATTTATTTCTTCACATAATGAACATACTAAAATAAATCACTGATAGACAAGTATTAATGGAATATAAAAATATAAATTAATAAATTCGGGTATAAGATCGGGTATATAGTTCGGGTAAAAGGGTATGTGGTTTCGGGTAATCGGGTCGGGTATTCCACACCCATACCCGTGAAAGTTTTTAAAACTAATCACATACCCGGCCCAATACACGTCGGGTAACAGGTATACTCCTCCCATTTGTGTCGAATTTCAGTCATACCCGTCGGGCTCAGGTATTTTTGCCATCCCTACATAAGAGTCCTAAAAACCATATAGTTCTAATAAAAAATGTGTCTGATTCAGTTCATGATATATTTTACATTACTCTTTTTCTCCATAGCAAAGTTGAAACTGTATTTCACAATAGTATTAGCTTGTAAACCAAAAATTTCATTTTATATGGAAGATCTTGCATTTCTCTTTTCTCTTGTTGATATGGGGGTGGGTAAGGACTTCGACAAAACTATACCAAACAACTAACCTTGCTTGTAACCTTTGCAAAAATGACTATCTAGATGACTTACTTGTCCTTATTGAAGAAGTCGTTCAATGAAGTGATATGAGCAAACTTAAAATGGTAGTGTAGATAGTGACAATACTTACTTTAAACATGAATTATATTGATCAAATGAAAAGTCACTTCGATCAACAATGATTTATTTATTAAACTGTATTATAAATATAATCATCATAACATTCTTTATCGACATCATAAGAACTGCACACAACCACGAACCAAATATTGAACAATCATAAACAACACAAATCACATGACAAATAAAACAATAAGGTATTAATTGACTTCAAATTTCTTTAAGCAATACAAGAAACTATGAGACCCATTGTAGATGTACTATAATAATGTGTCATTTAACACTTTTGGCTAGTCGTGTTCAACCATCATAGAAAAACTATAACCCTACAAAAGTTGAAAGGTTTGACAAGTAGATAGACAAAGATGAATTTGGAGATTTGTTTAGAGTGAACAACGTTTTTAAATATTCATATACTTTAGACCCTCCGAATCGTTTCAGTGTTATTCAAAACATCAAATAAGAAAAAAAAACCTGTTTTTTGATTGCATCAAAGTAACAATTTCATTTAACTTTGTACCCCCACATTATGTTCCAAAGATAAGATGTAGTGTGGGGGTTCATTTACTAGTTTGATATGTTCAAATTAATGTCACTCATGTTATGAACTCTATCATGGATCATGTCATGATCCATATTGAACTCTATCATGAGTCATCGTTAAATTTATCACGCATGATCGTAAAACTTCTAACAAACATGTCATCAAGGTTTTAAATAAGGTTTTGGTTTCTCTTTAGTTTTGGTTTTCTACTTTTCTTAATTTGACCACTAAGGTTTTTGATAATGTTTTGGTTTTTCTAATTTAGCTAGCAAGGTTTTTCTTTTCTACTTTGATCACGTAAATTTGTTTATCTATTTGTATCCAATATAAATTTATGGAAAATATAGTTGTATTTGAAATAGCGCTACGGTGACCGAACAACATCGTTACCAGTATCGGTTCAAAATCGGTATAGGTGTTATTCGAATCGTCGATATTTGTTTCTATGGTTTTCGATTGATGTAAAACGAACTTATGCTTCCTTCAACTTTTGTAAGAACAGCGCTACCAGTATTGTGTTATCGGAACTGGTACTAGTGTACTTGAAACCGGTATCAATATTCTTTTTAAGGTTAATAATCGATGTTAAACACGACTTTTTAAAATTTTGTTTTTGCAATATATGTGTGTGTGACTTAGTTATTCTTTTATACAATAATGTGTTACTTTTTGGTCTAAATTTTGCGAGTAAATATGCCGCAACGTACGTGCATGGCTCAACGTTTTTACGTCTTTTTTTTTGTTCAGCTTAGCAGTTCCGTCACAACGCACAAGTCCTTAAAACTTATGTATGTGTATATTACAACTCATGGACCATAAATAGTGATTTTAAATTTTGAATTTCAAGTTTCAGTGTTTCACTTATTATGCTTTATATAATCTACGCCTTTAACCCATTTTATTTTTTATTTAATATGACTTTTTCTTCAATAACTTGCTGCAGGTGTGTTGAAAACGAAGTTGTATTCAAAGTAAAGTAATTTTTTTTGCATCATAAACTATATTTAGTGCGGTTACCGTGACATGACAAACCGATACCGTCATTGGTACAAGTTGTTTCAATTTGAACCAAGCCTTACCAGGTTTCATTTTTGTTTTTTACAGGATTTTTTTCCTCTTACGACTTCTAAGATGTGATGTTTTATAAACTTCTTTGATGCAATGTGTTTAATAGAGTTATTGGATTGTATCACCCCCAACTATTAGTTATTGGTTGCTGTCATCCCCAACTATCACTTTGACGCCTGCCACCCCCAACTTAACACTTAGTTTGTTCTGTCACCACGTCGTTAACTGATCACTAACTTTTGATCATGTTACTATATATAGGGTAGAGTGACGTACACACATAATCTCTCTCTCTCTCTCTATATATATAGGGTAGAGTTATTGTAGAAAGAGTGTGTTTTGTGAGGAGTGTAAGAAGGAATCTACACCCTTTGATATATAATCTAATGGTTGAGATTATAATGGCAAAATTGTATGTTCAAGTTCCCCTTGTCTTTTTTAAACGTCAATGACTTTTTATACGTAATTTTTTTTTAAATCACACCATAATAACAAGTGTTTTTTTATCTTTAATATGAGTACCATATTGCTATACTTATATAGAGAAAAAAATTATGTTTCGATCGTATGTTTTAGTCCATGGTGTTTTGTCTATGTTGTTTTAATTGTATAGTGATTCAAGGCGTTGTGTTTTACAGTAAACACCATGAACGTATATAAGATACTATAACATTTCAAATACCATTTATATTCAATCTTTAAGTCTTATTTTCTATGGTGTTTTATTTTAGGAATTCAAAACAGATTATGGTGTCTTGTAAATAAAACACCATAGAAAACAAGATTGAATGTAAATGGTATTCGCAATGTTATGGTGTCTTATATACGTTCATGGTGTTTTACTGTAAAACACAACGCCTTGAATCACAATACAATTAAAACAACATAGAGAAAACACCATTAACTAAAACATCTGATTGAAATGTAATTTTTTTTCTCTATATTAAAGATAAAAAACACTCGTTGTTATGGTTTAATTTTTTTTAAAAATAAAACTTACGTATAAAAAGTTATTGACGTTTAAAAAAGACGGCGGGAACTTGCATGTGCATTGCATGTGGGTTTTTGAATTTTATCTTTAATTAGGTTTTTTTTATTAAATTACTTAATTGCATTTATCCTAATAAATTAAATAATGACATGTGTCCTCATCATGTTCTTTCTTATCCTTCTTACAAATTTCATCTTTTTTACATGATCCTAAACCTATATATATATATATATATATATATATATATATATATATATATATATTTGAAAGTTAATGTCAACTTTGGAATTCGTATGAATTCTTATTAGATTTGATTAAATATTATTGATAATAAAAATTTGTATTAGATTAGATTTTAGATTTGATTAAATATTATTAATAATAAGAGTTTATATTAATTTAGATTAAATATTATTATTTTTAGTATTATTAATAATTTTAATCAATTAAATGAGAGAATGACAAGTGTCCCAAAACAGGTTTCTTTTATTATATAGTATAGATATATATATATATATATATATATATATATATATATATATATATATATATATATATATAATACCACTCAAAACAAACTAAGGTCTAAGGTTCACCATATCATTTGGTTCAATCATGGACTCTTACAAGATGTCTCAAGAAGAGGAAGGGCTACTTAGAGTGAATCAAATAACCATGGGAATGCTTCTTCCTATGGTCATTAAAACCGCTATAGAACTCGATCTCTTTGAGATCATGGCAAAGACTCCTGGTGGCAACTTCTCTTCTTTGGATCTTGCTTCCAGTCTTCCTAGACAAACCCAGGAGACCCCAGTGTTAATTGAACGGATTCTTCGGTTTCTCGCCAGCCACTCGGTTGTCACATCAACCGTAGTAAAGGATGAACATGGAGATTCGAAGAACTTATATGGCATGACAGCCTTGTCCTATAACTATGTCCGAAGACAAGACGGGACGTCGCATGCTTCATCGCTTCTCTTTATCTACGATAAAGTACTTGTTAATTGTTGGTTAGTTACATCTATATTCTTTTCTTTTATATATCTAGCTTCCTTACATATATGGATTCATTGTTAAGATGACATGAGATCCTAATAGTGATGGTAAAACGAGTACTGTACATAGGATAGCATGTCAAGCAAGTTGTTTTTAGAATGAACAATTGTTTTATAAAATGCCAAAATGGTTAATGCGTTATTACAAGTTACAAAAACTAGCTATCTCCATACCAATATAATTTATAGATGGTTTTATTTTGAAGGGTGTAATCATTAAAGATACCCTTTGGACGAACTTCAAATATGAAGTGAATAATTGAAGGGTGAAATAGTGGCGGACCCATGAATTATTTCATAGAGGTGCAGATAAGGCCTTCAACCATATTTTCAAGGGGTGCGATCCCACGACTATGGGTAGGTCCGCAACTGGGGTCAAAATGTGTTTTGTAAACTTTGTTTGAGTCGAAACAGAAACGTTTTTAAAAGTCTAAATGGATAGAAATTATAAGCTAGGGTATAAAAAACTCAAATCAATCAACTGGGTTTTTTATTTTTTATTTTCATCCCTTATATACTACATTGGTTATTATACTACTAATCATTTCCAATTAAGGTTATAGAGGTTACCTTTACCTTCTTGAACACCTAATCGTGATAAATCTTCAACATGCAATTTAAGAATCCATTAAATCTGATCTCAGTTCTGCCTTACTTGATGTCATGGATTTTGAACCCCCTTTATCCGATTATTTTCGCTGTTTGACTCTCTTGCAACGATAACCCCTCCACTTAGTTGTTTTTTTTTTTATTAAAAACTACACCTTACAAAATTTGAACTCCTAACATTTTGGTTATGAAGCACACTTCTTAACCACTACGATGTTCCGTTGGAGACCCCTCCACTTTAATTAAGCAATAAATTTTAAACGACGACTAACCAGTTTTATTCTTTTTATCCCAGCTATATAAGTATAAACTTTCCACCATGTAATTGGTAAAAATTCTCTACCGTTATATTTACAAAAATTAACTTGACAAACAAAGTTAACCCATATAGATTTTCTTTAATAAAATTTTGGAATAAGTTCTTCTTTGAATTAAACAGTCAATTCATTATACACAATGTAACCCTTCAAAGTTAAAATAGAACATACCCTAATTTTGGGATGTTACAATGTTTATAAATATTTTACCTATTTAACACTTTATCAATGAAATACTTTTGAACCTGAAAAAAAAGTTTAAAAGAATTACCATATATATTATTTTGTCTCGGGCAGGTACCATCTGAAAGATGCAGTTATTGAGGGAGGGGTTCCATTTGACAAAGCTCATGGGGTGAATGCATTTGAGTATGGTGCAAAAGATAATAGATTCAATGAGGTCTTCAACAAGTGCATGTATGACAAAACAAGAATAGTGATGAAGATGATTCTTGAAAGTTACAAGGGATTTGAAGGAGTCAAAGAGGTGATTGATGTAGGTGGTGGTTTAGGTGCTAACCTTGAGCTTATTGTTTCTAAGTACCCTAATATTAAGGGGATCAACCTTGACCTACCTCATGTCATTAAGGATGCACCTCTTTACCCAGGTATATATTCAATTGCATAGATCGATGATTACGGTTTCAAGAAATGACAAATCAAACCGGCTGGGTTGAGTGGGTTGGAACGACCAGTTTGACGATTTTAACCATTTTTATTTTCTAACTCATTAGTTTGTGTCATAAATTTTAAAATTATGTTTATAATTATAATGTATATACACAACTACACATTTCAAAAGTGAAAAAATATATACGTAATAAAGTTAAACAACTGGTTCCAAGTTTCAAACTTGACCGAACCGTTAAACCACCAGACCATGAAAAGCGAATTGTTTGGATCTCAAATCGACGGACCAAGACACTAAGCCAATGATGATTGCTTGATGCTCTTGATTAGGTGTGGAACATATCGGAGGAGATATGTTCCAAAGTGTTCCTAAAGGAGATGTTATTTTCATGAAGGTTGGTTCATTAACTTTTTTTAACATGATATTTGTTTAAATAACAATCTTTTTTCCTTAAATAACTATTTTGATTTTTATTTGTTATAGTGGATACTTCATGACTGGGGTAACGGTTATTGCCTCAAGGTTCTAAAGAACTGTTGGGCGGCATTACCAGAGGGCGGTAAGGTGGTGGTGGTGGAGGCGATAATTCCCGGCCCTGAAAGTGATACCGGCTACAGTGATGAAGTTTCTAAGATCGCCATTGGTAGTGATTTGATAATGCTGATGGCTAACCCTGGAGGCAAAGAGCGAACCGCAAAAGAATACAACGTAATGGCCATAGAGGCTGGATTCACTTCTATGGAAATTGTTTGTAGGGTCTCTACATTTTGGATCATGGAATTCTACAAGAGCGTTTAACTTATGTATTGAATTGAATGTCATGGTGATGTATTGAGGATTTGTTGTTAAGACTTTGTATTTAAATTTTCGCTTTATCTATACATATAATAAAAGAAACCAATTAATGGACACGTGTTGATACGAGAGACATCTATTTTTTAGTTTTCTTGCCATATATTTATATTTATTTTTATCTTAAAAATTACAAGTTTTAAAATAATTTATCAAGTTATCCCATATTTTAAGTCGACGTTTATCTATAACTATATCTCTATATTTATATTTATCTTCTAATATAATCTTTATACTTATCTTTAGTTTATTATTTTGCGAGTAAATTGCACAAAATTTCCTTTATGTTACTCAAACTTGCAGGTTCCAACCTTAATGTTTAAAACTTGCTAAAAACATCCTTTAAGTTTATTTTTGTTGCTGGTTTAATCCTTTATGACTAACCAAGTTAATTATCTCAATTTATTTCCCTCACATGCCTAACATGTGAGGATCCCACTATCGTTTGATGACCGACATCAACTAACTCGCAAAATGGAATGGGGATGTGGTGCAAACGCAAAACTGTCTGAAACCCAAGCAAAATTGCCTCTGTTTTCACCGGAGATGTAGTCCAAACACAATTGGATCTCTTAAATTTATGGGGCCATTCACATGGAGCAAGCCCCTTTTCATTCCGAGCTATCAAATCCACTCGGAGGAGAGATCCAACCCGCGTTTCGCTGACTAAATGCCAAACAAGCCATATTTGCAGGTTGAGCCTCATGTTAGTTTTGTATGTGAATTCAAATTGAAAAGTACATATCATTTTTTGTAGTTGTTTTCCTCTTTAGTTTTGATTACTTAATTGAGATAACATGTATTAAGTATGGAAGAATAAAAACTAATATTTAGGTACAAAGCAATGGGTCATGAACGGGGAAAGAAGAAATAAGTGAATTTAATGGACTTTTGTAATACACAAGTTTATAACCTAATAATAGAAAAATAAAAAAACAGAGTAAAATGTTCTAATATGTAAATAGTATATCAAAGTTCTTTTTACCAAAAACGTATTTTGACAACTGTGTGTGTTAACTGATTACATTATATTTATTCAAGTCGTGTAGTACACGTGCTTATACAACTCATGTTATATACGGGTAATTAAAGATGTAACCTTTTTATTATATAAAAATATATTTAATCAACCCGTGTAATACATTATTCAACTCATGTTATACACGGGTAATTAAAGATGTAACCTTTTTATTATATAAAAATATATTTAATCAACCCGTGTAATACACGAGGTTCTAACCTAGTATGATAATAAACAAAAACATCTCTCATTGGCACATTTCATGCATTTATCTTGTTTAGTCAATTAGAGATGACAAAATTACATAGTTATGAAAAGAGTAAAAGGTATTATTTTCTTATGGAGTTGAGCGGATTGCACATAAAATAGTTTGAACTAGGTTTATCACCCTAGCCGTGTTGCGGCGAACTTCTTTTGTTATTTAGTTTGTGTTTACATGTGTTTTGAAATCACTACGAGCGCGTTGCACGCGGAACCACTAACAAAAATAAAAAGAAAATGTAAAAAACAGTAAAAAATAATCGAAAGAAAATCAACCAAAAAAGGTGTATGTTAATGATGTTGTTCATATGAAACCCGTGGTCAGAGATGAGTAAATAATGTTGGGTACCGGTACCGAATTTCCCAAACCGAAGGATCCTAAGTACCAATTCGGTACCGACTTTTGGAGTTCCTAGTACCGGTTCGCTACCGATTTTACCTTCATATGCCGGTACCGTAACCGGTATTTTTGGTATCGGTTGCCACCGAGCTCATCCCTACCCCTGAAACTAAAAAAAGAAATCATTAAAAGTTGAAGAAAATCAACAAGAAAAAGTTGTACGATATCGTTGTTGTTTGTACGGCACCCGTGATCAGGGATGAGCAAATGGTACCATGTAGCAGTACCGAATTTCCCGAACTAAAAGATTTTCAAACTCAATCTGGTACTGACTTTTGACGTTTTCTGTATCAGGCTGGTGCCGATTTGTACCTTCATGTACCGATAATGAACCGGAACGTACCTATATTTTCGATACTAGTATTGATTGACACTAAACTTATCCAACTGAGAAAGTAAAGAAAATAATAATAATTAGTATTAGTATATTAATATATATTATTATTATTATTATATAATAGAATTACTGTTCATTTCCTTTGTAATATTAATATATAGTTCCCAAACCGAAGGATCCTAAGTATCAATTCGGTACCGACTTTTGGCGTTCCTAGTACCGGTTCGCTACCGATTTTTACCTTCATATGCCGGTACCGTAACCGGTATTTTTGGTATCGGTTGCCACCGAGCTCATCCCTTCCCCTGAAACTAAAAAAAGAAATCATTAAAAGGTAAAGAAAATCAACAAGAAAAAGTTGTACGATACCGTTGTTGTTTGTACGGCACCCATGATCAGGGATGAGCAAATGGTACCATGTAGCAGTACCGAATTTCCCGAACTAAAAGATTTTCAAACTCAATCCGGTACCGACTTTTGACGTTTTCTGTATCAGGCAGCCGATTTGTACCTTCATGTACCGATAATGAACCGGACCGTACCTGTATTTTCAATACCAGTATTGATTGACACCAAACTTATCCAACTGAGAAAGTAAAGAAAATAATAATAATTAGTATTAGTATATTAATATATTCTTATTATTATTATATAATAGAATTACTGTTCATTTCCTTTGTAATGTAATATTAACTAGTTGATGCCTTGCCCGCATTGCGACGTGATGGCCGAATAATTCTCAACCAATTAAAAAAAGTACTATATTTTATCTTGAATTGGGGTCAAAATCATAATGTTGAACCGAGGGTAAAATCGTAATTTTGAGCTGGGTAGGGGGCAAAAACGTAATTTTGAAATGAGGGTAAAATCGTAATTTTGAACTGATGGCGAAATTGTAATTTTCAGCAGGGGAAAAGTATATTTTTATTTTGAATTGAGGGCAAAAACGCAATTTTAAACTGGAGACGAAAAATGTAATTTTAAAGTGGGTGTAAAATAATAAACTGGTGTAAAATCGTAATCCTTAGCTGGGGGGAAACATATTTTTATTTTGAACTGGAGCAAAAACGTAATTTTGGCTGAGGGTAAAATCGTATTTTTTAACCGAGGGTAAAATCGTAATTTTATGCTGGGGCAAAAAGGTAAATATATAACTTGGGGTAAAAACGTAATTTTAAACTGATGGCAAAATCGTAATTTTAAAGTGGGTATAAAATTTACCTGGCACTAATTCCCCCAAGCTTGTATTACTAATTTTTACAAGAAAAAAAAAACTAATTGATTGCCGCCACTTTTGGCCAATCAAATAACATAGCTATCGCTTGAGTAAAAACGTAATTTTAAACCGGAGAAAAAACGTAATTTTAAATGGATATAAAATTTACCTGACACTATTCCCCCAAACTTGTATTACTAATTAAAAAAAAAAACCTAATTGATTGCCACCACTTTTGGCCAATCAAATAACATAACTATTCCCCTCACGGGAAATGTATATGTTAAATAATTTTAGTAATAGTAATAATAATAATTGTTTTATAAATAGTTAACTGTCATTTTCAGATTGTAAGTAAAAGGTATTATATTTTCTTATCGAGTGGTATTATTTTCTCATGTAAAAAAGAATCTAAACCTTTTGATCTATAATCTAGGGTAAGAATCAAATAGAAAGTTTATTTTGGCTAGAAAGGATAGGAAGCAATAGAATTAGGACATGTGACAAAATTTAAAATAAAAAGGAAGGGTATTTTAGTCAATCTTATCCTTTCTTCTTCCTTCTTCTCCCCAGTAACTTCAAAACCCACCATTTTCAAAACCCACCATCTTCAACCATTTCTTCACTTTCTATCTCAATAATCACTACATTATACTGCGATTTTCGTCACCAATCAATGATTCAACACCCGATCAACGTGTTCTTCAGCTTTTTTGAAGAAACCCCAGTTTAATTTCATACAAAATCTCGTTTTTTCCGGTGATTTTGAAGATAATCAGTCGATCCGTTCGATTCGATCGCTGATAAGTGTTTCAATCATTCAAATTTCGTCAATCGCTGAAGAAATCGGCTTCGATCCATCACTACTAGAAAACTAGGCAATAGCCACCAAAATTTGCAACCGAAAGAAAATGGTAGCAAAATCAGTTACCATTTTTCAACCAAAATATTATTGGTAGCAAATACATCTCAAATATTCAAAATAATAATAATTTATATAATACGGTCGTAAAATGGTGACAAATATGTAACCATATAATGCTTTATAGAAGTTGCCACCGTTTTTTTTACGGCCATTCAGCTTGCCACCGTCACATGCTCACAATTTAAAATTCAAATCGCTAATCGAATCTCACAAACCCAAAAGCATAGAAATCCTGGTGAAATAATTTGAAAACCCACCGCCTCTTTCTGTCCCTTCTCGCCTCAAAATTCCACACCCACACCCAAAGGCCACAATCTCCTTACTGTGCGTATCCACGTTACTATTTTCCTCACCTTAGAACGGCGATGATGGTGGAACGGATCAGTAGAGATGAAGATAGTGAGGTTGTGGTAGTCGGCGAAGGCGTTGTGGGTATTTTCTGGCGGTTAAGCAGCGGCAACAACGTCTCTGTTAAGGATTTATGTCGATTAAGGTTCCATTTGGGCTTCACGTCTCTGTTAAGGCTTTGTGTCGATTCGAGCTTTGCAGATTTTGATAACAAGGTATTAATTAGGGCTTCGTATCTCAATTAGGGTTTAGAAGGTTTGTGTTGTGTTGTTTCATTTTGTTAATTGCTTTACTTGTTAGAAGTTTTGCAGATTTTGTCTGCACATAACAACGATGGTTTGGGTTTTCAGTTTGCAACTTATGTTTGTATTTTTGCCATGTTAGTTTAATTGATGGGTTCAGGGGCTCTGATCTTGAAGCCTGACATAAATCAACAACATCCTAAAGGATGGTAAGTAATTCCTTGAAAGATAAAACTGATTTCTTAATTTTTTGTTCGTGCAAACATTCTTATATTTATATGATAATCTAACAATTATAGGGAGTTCGAATTTTGGTGTTAGGTTTAGTTTAGGCCTGGCAATAAAAACCCATTTGGGTTTTTTGGGTCATTTTAAAAATGAGGATGGGTCAGGATGGGTTAAGAAATAATTAAGGATGGGTCAAGATGGTTTGTATGATATCTATTTAAAATAATTCGTGGGTCAGGATGGGTATTACGCTTTGGGTAAATGTGTAACTTTAAAAAGAGCATCACAGGCAGATTCTTCATCCTATTCGAGTGTTCGTAGACGTTGACTTCACAAAGGAAAAAAAAAACAAAAAATTAAAAAAATTAGAAAAATTAAAAAATTAAAAAAATTAGAAGAATTTAAAAAAATTTAAAAAATCCAAAAAAATAAAAAATTCCATCGGTAGAAGGGTTTTTGATTTAGTCATTGCGTTTTACGATCTTGGCGGGGGTCCGGTGGCAGCGCCCCTAGTAGCAGGGTCCAAGGGGCAGAGCCCCTGGCTGGGGTCGAGCTGATTTTTAAGAATCCATCAGAAAATTTAATTTTCTGTAAATTGCCTCTGGAAAACTGTATTCGTAAACAGCCTTTTGATCTCCTACTTCCTGGTTCAGACAATTCACAGATGAAACTATTGTCCTGGTTCAATGCGTTTTAGAGAGAGAACACTTTCTTTGGTGTTTTTAGGCCATTGCGTTTTGGAACTAAGACATTTTTATGTGTTTTCTGGCCATTGCATTTTAGAAAAACACATTTTTGAAGTGTTTTTAGTCATTGCGTTTTAGGTAAAACACATTTTTAGGTGTTTTCAATCCATTGCGTTATAAAGAGAACACTTTCTTTTGTTTTTTAGGCCATTGAGTTTTAGAAAGGAGACATTTTTAAGTGTTTTCTGGCGATTGCGTTTTATAAATAAGATATTTCTTTGTGTTTTTTGTGCATTGCGTTTTAGGTATAACACATTTTTATGTGTTTTCAGTCCATTGCGTTTTAGAAAACAGACATTTTAAGTGTTTTCTGGCCATTGCGTTTTAGAAATAAGACATTTCTTTGTGTTTTTGGTGCATTGCGTTTTAGGTAAAACACATTTTTATGTGTTTTCAGTCCATTGCGTTTTAGAAAGTACACTTTCTTTTGTGTTTTTAGGCTATTGCGTTTTAGAAATAAGACATTTCTTTGTGTTTTCTGGCCATTGCGTTTTACAAATAGGACATTTCTTTGTGTTTTTGGTGCATTGCGTTTTAAAAAAATGTCATTTTTTAGGTTTTTTTTTCCATTGCGTTTTACACAAATGGGTTTTTTCCATTGCATTTTACGCAACTGGGTTTTAGAAATTTTTTTTCGAAAATATAGCAATAGTATACTCGTTTTAAAGATAAAAAACGCTCGTTTTTTTGTGCAATTTTTATAAAAAAATAATGTCGTATGAAAGAGTTATTAACGTTTAAAAAATGGGGGGAGGGGATTGGAGGAGAAAGAAACTATTGTCTTGTATTGACTAAAATGCCCCTAAACAAACTCACGCGCCTCTTTTCTTCCCTTCAATTTCCTTCATTTAATCTTAGCGCTTGATTAAATAAATGGATGGTCAAGATTACTTCCTAGCCTTCTTAGCCAAATAAACTTTCTATTATATCCTAACCCATCTAATCTAATGGTTGAGATTATAGTGGCGAAATTATAAATAGTGTTTACTATTAAAATAATTAATTTTCTATATTAAGGATATAAAGGTAAATTTAACATTTTAAATTCAAAAACCCACATGCAATGCACATTCAAGTTTCCCTCGTCCTTTTTAAACGTCGATAACTTTTTATACGTATCTTTTTTTTTCCAAAAAAAAATTACACCATATTAACGAGTGTTTTTTTATTTTTAATATGAGTACCATATTGCTATACTTATATAGAGAAAAAAATTTACGTTTCGATCGTATGTTTTAGTCCATGGTGTTTGTCTATGTTGTTTTAATTGTATAGTGATTTAAGGTGTTGAGTTTTACAGTACAATGAACGTATATAAGATATCATAACATTGCAAATACCATTTACATTCAATCTTGTTTTCTATGGTGTTATATTTTACAAGACACCATAATCTGTTTAGATTTCCTAAAATAAAACACTATAGAAAACAAGACTGAAAGATTTTGGGCATACCCGTCGGGCTCGGATATTTTTGCCATCCCTACATAAGAGTCCTAAAAACCATATAGTTCTTATACAAAGTTGAAACTGTATTTCACAATACTATTAGCTTGTAAACCAAAAATTTCATTTTATATAGAAGATCTTGCATTTCTCTTTTCTCTTGTTGATATGGGGTGGGTAAGGACTTCGACAAAACTATGCCAAACAACTAACCTTGCTTGTAACCTTTGCAAAAATGACTATCTAGAGGACTTGTCCTTATTGAAGAAGTCGTTCAATGAAGTGATATGAGCAAACTTAAAATGGTAGTGTAGATAGTGACAATACTTACTTTAAACATGAATTATATTGATCAAATGAAAAGTTACTGTAAGATTAAATATATCATGTGTTAATATTTAATCTTGTAACCATTATAATCATTTACATAATATAGATCAAAATATATTATAACCTATTAAATAAATTAGTTGGTAATTGTTGATGGACCATATTACCCTTATTAACTAATTAGGTTTCCTCCTAGGTGCTTATATAAGGAGAATTATGTAGAGGCCATGAGGTTACACACTTAATCAGACAACCTAATCATAACATCATCATTATCATCGACCTCCCTCTCCATAGCCGATTCCCTTGTCGGTTTTCTTAGTCACCATCATCAGTCAGCACCCTAAGGAGGAACCAGATCACACTGACAATTATGTCTAACGGGATGTCATCTTCTCTGACTGGATTCTCCACTGCACTGTCTGCTGTAACATGTATGTTTTCATGTTTTCCATTATGATTAAACAGAACTGATCCAACATGTGGTATCAGAGCATATGTTGATTAGTCAGTTCTGTTTTCTATCCGTAAATCT
Organism: Helianthus annuus; assembly: GCF_002127325.2. Taxonomy (NCBI): domain Eukaryota; kingdom Viridiplantae; phylum Streptophyta; class Magnoliopsida; order Asterales; family Asteraceae; genus Helianthus; species Helianthus annuus. The sequence goes on from NC_035437.2 coordinate 166,686,604, forward strand.
GGATTAAAACTGGAAAGCAGGTTTTAAAACGATAATTAAATTCGTTTTTCTGTCATCCGAAATCATTAACTGTTCGATTTCTGTCATCCGGAATGGCATCTCGGATGACATGTTCATTCTTATGTTACTGTCCGAGATCATAATGTTCAAGTATTGTTTAAATGATTGATAAATTCCCAGATTTCGGATATAGTATTAAGGTTATTTTGAATTTAGGGTTCATCATGTTCTTAGTTAAAATTCGAAATTTCCTTTATGTTTAGGAATATAATTTGAATTGTGGAATGTTTTCCTAGTTTTGATCTAATTTTATCTAATAAGCTTTTCGAAATCTGTTAATAGGATAAACAGATTATGATTTTCGAAATTTTCTGATAAAATTAGATCAATGATAAAATAGGAAACTCTATCACAATTCCTAAGATTTCGAATTTTCTGTTATGTTTTCACATTAACAGCTGTAACAGCTTGAAGAACACATTACGGATGATCATTTCGGACGAACATTGTTCGCCCATTACGGATCAGCAACCGTCTGATCATTCCGGATGAACATTGTTCGCCCATTACGGATCAGCAACTGACCATTTCGGATGAATCTCGGACTAAGCATTACTATCCGAAATCATCCGAAATCCATCACGGATCATCAAGAACTGACCATTTCGAATGAATCTCGGACTAAGTATCATTATCCGAAATCATCCGAAATGACTCGACTTATGCGTCTTGAACACATCCGAAATCATTCGAAATCATCCATTTCGGATAGTCCGAAATGATTCGAAATTAGTCATTTCGGATGAATCCAAGACATGATTCATCCGAAATCATGAGTGTTCATAAAATTTGGCAGTGTATGTGAACTAAAAGTTCGATCCGCGCTAACGGGTGGTTTGCTATTAAATAATTGGTTTTGTAATTACTTAGTTAATTAATCAGAATCAGATAATGTTTTACAAAACCAAAATGGCTTAACTTGAATGAACTTTTGATGTATCATTTCTGGCCAAAGCTGACTTGATACATCTACTTATCATTCAACTATTACGAAAGCTATGTTGAGTGTGCATCATAAACGTGAATGTCTTAATATCTGGCCAAAGCTGATTTAATTCCTTCATAGATGGCATACTTAACAAGTGCATAACTAAAGTGATTGTCTCAATTTCTGGCCAAAGCTGACTTGTTACAATCATTTTGCACACATGCTTAAATGATTACACTTCTGTTCAAAGCTGATTTGTCTTCGTTTAAGTAGAATTTTAACTAAGTCAATTATTTTGATGTTAGTAATAGACAATATCACAACTTCATAATGTAAAATGGTCATTATTTATGCATGCCTTAGTTTAACATGCCCTTAGATCACATTAGAACTTCTTCCTAAGTATCATAACTTGCTCATCCTATTTCCACTATCAGCACCAAATCAGGGGATTCCACCTTTGACTGGTGATAACTTTGCTGCATGGAAGGATGCCCTCATGCTTACACTTGGATTGCTGGACTTTGATTATGCTCTAAGAGAGAATAAGCCAGCGGACCTTACCACTCAAAGTACTGCTGCTGAGCAGATAGTTCATGAAAAATGGACTAGGTGTAACCGCATGTCTCTCATGTTCATGAAGCAGTCCATCAGTAATGCAATCAGAGGAGCCATTCCTGATTCTGAAGATGCTAAAACCTATTTGGAACATGTGGAGGCGCAGTTCAAAGGGACGTCTAAAGCACACGCTAGTACCCTTATTCTCAAGCTGGTGACAACTAAGTATGATGGGAGGAGCGGCATTCGCGAGCACATCATGATGATGAATGACATGGCCAATAAGCTGAAGGGGCTGGAAATGGAGATCAGTGATGGTTTCCTTGTTCATTTTGTCATCACTTCGCTTCCTTCATCCTTTGAAGCATTCAAGATCAATTACAACACTCAGAAGGACAAATGGACGATGAGTGAGCTGGTCGCTACGTGCGTACAGGAGGAAGAGCGTATGGGGATGGATCGCCCTATTGATGTTGCTAACTTCACCACCTCTACAATCAGAACCCATTATACCTCATGACGAAGGCACATCAAACGCTCAAAACAAAAACAACGATGAAACCGATAATCCACTCAGGAGGTCATCTAGGCAAAGAAGGCCTACTAATTGGGATGATTATGTTACCTACCTGACTGAAATGGATCCCGAAAAGCTTAATGATCCTATCTCTTACAATGAAGCCATTAGCAGTGATCAGTCTTCTGAATGGAATAAAGCAATGATTGAAGAGCTTGAATCCATGAAGAAAAATGACGTTTGGGATTTGGTAGAATTACCCAACGGTGTCAAACCCGTAGGATGCAAATGGGTGTTCAAAACAAAACTGGATCCGAATGGTAACGTTGAACGCTACAAAGCGAGATTGGTTGCAAAGGGCTACACTCAGAAAGAGGGAATTGATTATCAAGAGACATTTTCACCTGTCTCTCATAAAGATTCATTAAGGATCGTCATGGCCCTAGTAGCTCATTTTGATTTAGAGTTACATCAGATGGACGTTAAAACCGCTTTCCTTAACGAAGACTTGGACGAAGATGTTTACATGAAACAACCTGAAGGCTTTAAACCCGAAGGTCAGGAGCAGCTAGTGTGTAAGTTGAAGAAATCCATTTACGGGTTAAAACAAGCATCACGTCAGTGGTACCTCAAGTTTGATGAAGTCATGAAGAAACAAGGTTTTATGAAGAATCAAGTGGATCAATGCACCTACCTCAAGATGAGTGGGAGCAACTTTACTATACTTGTCCTTTACGTAGATGATATTCTATTGGCAAGTAATAGTTTAGACATGTTGCATGAGTCGAAGCGGTTACTCTCGCATTACTTCGACATGAAGGATCTCAGAGATGCTTCTTACGTCATTGGCATCGAAATCCACCGAGATAGACACAAAGGGATCTTAGGATTGTCCCAGAAGGCTTACATACATCGTGTCCTTACACGGTATAACATGCAACAGTGCAAACCCTCCGTCGCTCCAGTAGTTAAGGGAGATGTTTTCGGTTCATTCCAGTGTCCGACAACAGAAGTTGAGAAGGAGCAAATGAGCCAGATACCTTATGTGTCAGTAGTCGGGAGCCTGATGTATGCTCAAGTCTGTACTCGCCCAGATATCGCTTATATTGCTGGAATGCTAGGCCGTTATCAGTCTAATCCTGGCCTAGATCACTGGAAAGCAGCTAAGAAGGTACTTCGATATCTGCAAGGGACGAAAGACTATAAACTGACTTATAGAAGAAGTGATCATTTAGAAGTGGTGGGCTATTCTGATTCTGACTTTGCCAAATGCAAAGATGATAAGAAATCCACTTCGGGCTATATCTTTATGTTAGCAGGCGGCCCTATTTCATGGAAGAGTCATAAACAACAGTTGACCACAACTTCCACAATGATGGCAGAGTACATTGCTGTTTATAATGCAACCTGTCATGGAATGTTGCTTAGAAATCTGATCACTGGACTCAAAGTCGTTAATTCCATTTCTAGACCATTGAAGCTTTATTATGATAATTCAGCTGCCGTTAGTTTCTCGAACAGTAACAGTTCGACTGGAGCTGGTTTATATCTTGATACAAAATATCTGTTCGTACGTGAACGAGTTGAGGAAAATAATCTTTGTATCGAGTATATTAGTACTAAAGATATGCTTGCGGATCCGATGACTAAAGGTCTCCCTCCTAAGGTTTACGAAGAACATGTTCGGAATATGGGATTTAGTAAAGACCTTATTTAAGCATATTGTACTAGCTTATGTTTTATGATTAATGAAATGTCCTCAGTTTGATTTTGTATGTCTTTTAGAATATGTTCAACCGGTGTAATGGCATATAGACAAATAAGGTTACAAATCAAACAAAGGGCTTATGCGTATTTTGATCATGATGATTAGGTTTTAAATTAAGACTATAGTATGACTAATGGGGTCCTGAGTCGCATAATGATTCAACGGCTGTATTTCTCTGCTATAGTACTTGTTTAAGGCTAAAATGAGGGTTAACTCCTGATCAGGCTTATCTAATACTCATGGTAAATGATTACTCGACTAAGTGGGAGAATGTAAGATTAAATATGTTATGTGTTAATATTTAATCTTGTAGCCATTATAATCATTTACGTAATATAGATCAAAATATATTATAACCTATTAAATAAATTAGTTGGTAATTGTTGATGGACTATATTACCCTTATTAACTAATTAGGTTTCCTCCTGGGTGCTTATATAAGGAGAATTATGTAGAGGTCATGAGGTTACACACTTAATCAGACAACCTAATCATAACATCATCATTATCATCGACCTCCCTCTCCATAGCCGATTCCCTTGTCGGTTTTCTTAGTCACCATCATCAGTCAGCACCCTAAGGAGGAACCAGATCACACTGACAATTATGTCTAACGGGATGCCATCTTCTTTGACTGGATTCTCCACTGCACTGTCTGCTGTAACATGTATGTTTTCATGTTTTCCATTATGATTAAACAGAACCGATCCAACAGTTACTTCGATCAACAATGATTTATTTATTAAATTGTATTTTAAATATAATCATCATAACATTCTTCATCGATATCATAAAAATTGCACACAACCACGAACCAAATATTAAACAATCGTAAACAACATCAAAAGATATTAATTGACTTCAAATTTCTTTAAGCAATATAAGAAACTATGAAACCCATTGTAGGATGTACTATAATAATGTGTCATTTAACACTTTTGGCTAGTCGTCTTCAACCATCGTAGAAAAACTATAACCCTTCAAAAGTTGAAAGGTTTGACAAGTAGATAGACAAAGATGAATTTGGAGATATGTTTAGACTGAACAACGTTGTTAAAAATTCATATACTTTAGACCCTTTTAATCGTTTTACTGTTATTCAAAACATCAAATCAGAAAAAAAAAAAAAAAAAAACTTTTATTTTGATTGCATCAAAGTAACAATCTCATTTAACTTTGTACCCACCATCCAAAAACCGACTCCCACATCATGTTCCAAAGATGACATGTAGCGTGGGGGTTCATTTACTAGTTAATTAAAAAGGAACGTGCAGATTACTAATTCTGAGTGTATGTTTTGCAACTCGGGAGAGGAATCTGCTGAGCACATATTTACAGCATGTCAAGTTGCGGCGATCGTCTGTAATGGTATTATTAATTGGTGTAATATTCCAAATATTTTTGCTTTTTCGACGAAAGATCTTCTCGGGTTACACAAAGATATTAGAGGTTCGGAGAAGAAGAGGGATGCGGTTCAAGGCATTATAATGACGGTCTGCTGGAGCTTGTGGAGGGCTAGGAATAATGCTAAATTTTCGAGTGCCCCGGTTAGGATTCATTCCATTGTTAGTGAAGTTAAATCTTTGAGCTTTCTTTGGTTCGCTAATAGGTCTAAACACAAAGGGGTAGAATGGGGAGATTGGTGTAAATTTGTGAATATGTAATGTTGTAGTTGTTGTTGTCGGCCCAGTTTGGGTCGGCGTTAGTGGTTAATGAAAGTTACTTTCCAAAAAAAAAAAATGTCACTCATGTTATGAACTCTATCATGGACCATGTCATAATTTCACTCATGTTATGAACTCTATCATGAGTCATCGTTAAATTTATCACGCATGATTGTAAAACTTCTATTAAACCCATTAAGGGAAAGCGATTAGGTTTCAGTTTTTATTAAATTCCCTCTAAAAATGAAAATTTTATTAAATACATGGTTTACATAATGTTTTATAGAATTTATATCAATTCAATAAAGTATGAAGTAAAAACTTAATGATATTCATTTTGTTATGCTTCATATGAAGACATACCACCATTGTCATGCAATTTCTTTTTGGTACCATTGTCATGCAATTTCTTTTTGGTGGTCCAAGCAATTTGTCGGATATGTCCAACTACATGTGTAACTATACAAAAACTAATTAGAAGGAAAAAGAAAAAAAATAAAAGTAACAGAAGTAATGAGGGAAATACCGACCATTTTTTTTTGAAATCAGATGGTTATAACATGTTTTTCTTAGAACGTCATAATTTTGTTAACAAACGAACTAGCCAATACTAAACTGTTTGGAAGTGTGTTCTAAATACGTTACATTGTTACGTCTATTAATGAAAACCTGGGTCTTGTAAACAGGCGGTTTAGGTCGGCTTGGCTACTAGGTCAAAATGTGTTCAAGTCATACTCGGTTCGTGTTAAAACAAGTTATAAGCAAAAAAAGGTTCATATTAAAAGGGCCATTTAAAAAACGTATCAATCTGGGTTAGGTCAAAAGTCAAAACGAGTTATGATCAAAAAGGACTCGATTTGAAATGAGGTGTTATTGAAATAAGTTCACCTCCTATATCTTTTTTTAATCACACCTAGTGGCAATGGGTAGAGGTGGTGGCCACAGAGGCATGGTGGTGGTGTTGCATCGATGCCATTGGTGGCAGCGACGATCACGAGGTGGTGTCAGTGGTAGAGGCGATGACGAGTAGTGGTGGTGGTGGTGCTGGAAGTGTGGCAGTGGAGTAACTTGAGTAGATTAGTTTGAACTGTTAGAAATAACCCGTTGATGTGGCCTTAGGGATCATTTGGTAACATTACCAATATGACATAACTAGTCCCCGACAATTACTTGATGGTAGTAATTGTAATTATTGATTAGTATTAAGGGGCAATTATGATTTCCCTTTAGGTACCATTAATAGAGAAAACATAGAGTTTTATAACGGATCACCATTCATGACCATTATTCATTGATCTTTATATATTGATAACAAGTGGTGATCAAAACTCTAGAGTAGAACGCCAATACTAAAAATACTAAAATTATCTCTAAGGTGATCCATCAACCTAAGGTACCATAACGGGAATCATGGCTTCATCTTTATTCTCAAAGATAATCATCCCTACAAGTAAGTATCTCTATCTTGGTATATATATTTGGATTATGATTGAATAAACATGATTAGGGTTCTACGTTTTTAACCCATGTTTAAAGATATAATCAACATGTGGTATCAGAGCTATGTTGATTATATCAATCTTATATGATTATGATTTCATGAATTAACTGTGCCATCAGTTTCACCCTTTTGATGTCGATCTTATAATTTATTGCCATTGAGATCTTGATGGTTCACTATATTTTAACATTGAGATTGGTTGATTCTAAACCGTGCGATGAACTGATGATGATGGTTATATATTAAATACAAATGGAATGAAAAGAAAAGAACGAGTCCTCCAAGGGTTCTTTTATGTACTGCCGCCACTGCTTTTTCATCATAACTAATGAAAGTTAAAAAAAAAAAAAAAAAAAAACTAAATTTTGATATGTGATTTTGTAAAAATCACTTACTGGATCAATTGGAACCAAACATGTTTTTTACCTTTTTTATAATTTTGATAAAGAATTATTCATCATGATTGGTTCTATATTTGAACTTTGACATTTTGAAGATTTTTTTAATGGATTACGATGTCATCATTTAGTTCAATTTGAACTTGTTTGAAATTTGTTTTATACGAGAGGAATTGTTATGATTTGTTCCATATCCTTTTTCATATTTAGCTTTGACTTTTCAAACTAAATAAAGATGAGTATATGAAGTATTTGATTGAACTTTTACATGTTTATGTTACTTGTGAATAAAATAGATAGATATGAGATTTTAATGATTAGTTAAGTAAATAACTTAACCTTTTATTTACATGTCTTAAAATCTAAGTTTTTGACATAGAAATTAGAATTATATAATGGTAAATTTCAATGTATAGTTAGATGATTAATCAAATGGTATATCCTTTTGGTTTGACATTGAAATTTTAAATGATACTCTTTTATGTAATTATGTGTATGATAATGAACCTAAAGGTAAGTTGTAATTAATAATTTTTCAATGCACTTGATTATGTATTCATGCATTCTTGAATTAATCGGTTACAAAGTCCTCATGAATTAATGTTTGAATTTAATGATTGCAATTAATGAATTGATTATAGAAATTCTAGACTATAATCCATGAACTGAATAGTTGATTTTGTGCCTAAATGTTTGTACACTTAAAGCCCTTTATATGCAACTTTTATGTGAGATTCTTATTTTGTGAATGGCCCAACTTTAATTTATACCATTTTATGTGATTATGTGTATTGTTGGATAATGAAACCAACAACGAATTGTTTGATGATGCACATAATAAATTATCAGCCTAATTTACATAAATATTTCATTTCTGGCCCAAAGGTGTTATGTTATATTTATGTGTTTTACTTTATTATTTATGTGTGTTCATGATACATGAATTTTGGTCAAAGCCAAAGCGAAGCTAGAGTTCATGTAGAACATTGAGACAGTCTATATTTATGTGTGTTCATAATATGTGAATTATGGTCAAAGTCAAAGCGAAGCCAGAGTTCATGTAGAACACTAAAGACGGTCTATTATTTATATCGTTCATAATGCTGAATTTTGGTCAAAGCCAAAGCGAAGCCAAAATTTAGGTAGAACATTAAGCCGAGGTTTATTATTTTTTTATCGTTCATAATGCGTGAATTTTGGTCAAAGCCAAAGCGAAGCCAAAATTCAGGCAGAACATTAAGTTGGTTTTATTTATTTATGTTCATAATACATGAAATTTGGTCAAAGCCAAAGCGAAGCCAAATTTCATGTAGAGCAATAAGTCAGTTTATTATGTATGTTCATAATGCATAAATTTTGGTCAAAGCCAAAGCGAAGCCAGATTTATTGTAGAACATCAAGACAATTTGTTATTTATGTACGTTCTTTGAATTTTGGTCAAAGCCAAAGCGAAGCCAAAATTCAGGTAAAATCTTAAATTAGTCTGTTATTTTGGTGTTATAGTAGACTATATCTTCAATATAATAATTTGTGTATGCCTTACTTGATTACCTCATAATGTAAATCACTCCAAGCTTCTTCTTAGGTTTGTATCTCATCTATTTCATCCACTCTAATTTCAAAACCTAAAATGTTTTGCTTACTAAAGAGTTTCTACAAAATTTGCTCTTGTTGAATTGTTGATTATTTCTTAAGATATGATAATCCTACTGCTCTTTTCTGATAAAAAGTATTACAGCAGAAAACTAGAGCATGACTAGTGGGATAAGTCAACCATTATATCTCTTATGATAATCAAGAACTCATTTCATTATTGCTATCATGGGAGCTATTCTAGATTCTAAATTTCCTAAGACTAATTTGTTTTTTTTTTGGAAGAATCAAAATAACTCCTAAGCCGCATGCATTACTCTAGATTCTTACTATAAAGTTTGTGGCATATGTGAATACATCATAATGTACAATACCATCACCCATAATTTAAAGGTTTACACATGGAAATCATTACACTTTTCCGATGCATTACATATAACTTTTCCATTAATACCATAAATTTTCTTAAGAATCAACTATAACACTCAAGAGTACCAAAGGAAAATGAGTGTGTTGATTAGCAGCATATGTACAGGAAAAGGAATGCATGAAACTGGAAAATTAGATGATGTTCATCTCACCGCCACTAAACCTGAAAGGAGGATACTTTTAAGATTCAGAGATAGTGTACAACTACTACTTCCAGCTATAAGTTTCTTCAAAGGAAAGTCTCACAGCAGGTTTATGCCATTAAACTAGGCATGAGCATCGAGACTATCCATAATTCAATGAAACAGCTGGCTAAGATAAGTAGTAAGATATTTATGATATTTAAGTCTGCTAATGGTAATATTCTAACCAACATATGACCGGTTGATTTTAGTTCTATGTGTTTCCTTACCAGAAATCAACAAATAATTAATATGAGAGTTAGTGGCAAAATTTTATGTTAAGACTATAAGAACCATAATAAACTGTTTTATAATTGGGCTTAATGATACCTTATATATTCTGTAGATTATTCAGAATTTAGTATCAATATAAAAGTTGCATTATGACAGTTGTGAGGTTTGCATGGTTAAAACAAAGTCACTTTTACCTTAAACTCTCATATTATTTGTTATCTCAATCTGGATAGAAACCTTCTAAGATAGAACTTGATGATGCTACATTTTTCACAACCTTTGTTATCATGAAAATGAAAATTTAACAAAAGAAAAATGAGACTTACAAATTCCATCCATTAAGACCAAATTTCATGAGAAATCATGACTAGGTTAATGAAGGATGAAATATTATCAAATTTCATTCTTAGTGACTTATGAACATGTGTTATAAGCCTTAATATTTAAATGGTTAAGGGAATAAATTAAGTTCCATTAGAAGTTATATTTCATTGGAACTTATCCCAAAATGGAATATTCAGACATAATTCATTTATCATAATATTTACTTGTATTGTCTTATATGAATTAAGGTATTAAAGAAATTAATTCATATATACTATGATTCCTTCTAAATATGTCCCTAAAATTTTTATAACATATGGACATTAAGGAAATCAAGTCTAACATATATGACATGTTCCCACAGCACATACATCATTGAAACTTATCTTGTAGTATTCCTACAGATCTAAAAGGTTAGTGGAGTATTAAGTGTCTTAATCTTAATTTGCGAGAGTTGCAAGAGGTGGGGGAGTGAAAACTTGTTATTACCTCAATTTGCACCTCTTGTACAAGACATTGCTCCTTCACAACTTTTCTCTTTAAGAATATACTGCTACTCTAACAAAAGTTTCATTGTTGCTTAAACGCGGGCACACTCAGATTTCTTGCCAAAATTGTAATCCTCAAACAGAGAAACTACAATGAGTAACTTCTTTAATTTGTTTATCTATTAGAATTTATTGGTTTTTTAATGTTGACCATAAGCATGCTAAATTATTAAAGATTTCTAAGTCAGTGGGAGCAGTAAAAGTCCTTATCGGGAAGAGACCTATTAAATTTTACTCCGATTACACCTCTTGCGCACACTTAGAATTATGAAAGTGATAGCAACTTAGGCAAGAGTTAATCCATAAAACTGAAACTCTTAATAAACCCAATAATCAACTAAGGAGGCCATCTAGGTTTAAAAGCCTACTAACTTTGATGATTATGTATCCTCCTTGACTGAAGTTGAAATGGATTTTAGAAAGTTTACTGATCCTACCTCTTCTAATTAAGCCATTAGCATCAATCAATTTTCTAAATGTAATAAAATTATTATTAGCAAATTTGATTTTATGTGTCAAAATAACGTTTGGGATTTGGTTGAATTACCTAAATCCAAATGCAAATGTTAAGACACTAAAAGCAAGATTGATTGTTAATGGTTATGCTTAGAAGAGAATTATTTATCAAAGAATCATCTTACCTTTCTTACAAAAGGTTTCTTTGAGGATCATTCTTATTCTAGTAGCTTATAATCTTTTGTAGCTACATTAAATGGATATTAAAACAATTTTCCCTAAACAAAGACTTACATGTTCAAAACAACTTGAAAGTTCTAAACTGAAAGGTCAAGAACACTTAGTTTCTAAGTCGATGAAATCCATATATGGGTTGAAGCAAACATCAAAATGTGACGAAATCTTAATGCGATTCTTTTCATCACGAATTAAGTGGATTTATGTGTACCAACCTCAGGATGAGTGGGAGCAACTAATGTTAACTTGTCCTTATATAGATGACACTCTTTTGATAAGTATATGTTACATAAGTCAAATAATTTCTCACACATATTTTGATATAATGAATCTCGGAAATACCACTTACGTGAGAGATATCAAAATATACCAAGATAGACCCATTGGGGCATTAGTTTCGTGCTATAAGCTTTACTCTAAAGTGGGTCCTTACATATGTAACAAACAATATTGCTCTCATTAAGAGGATAAAATGATAAATGAGATTACTTCCTTATGCTTCATTAATTAGAAGCCTTATGAAGGTTCAAGTCTATACTCGTTTAGATATTGCTCACATTGATGAACATTATATCACTCTAGATTATTGTGAAGCATCTTACAATATCTTTAAGAAACGAGAAAGACCATAAGAAGAGGTTGATTATTCTTACCTTGATTTTATGATGTTCAAAAGAAACTAAAAGTCAATTTGGGGTAATCCTTGTGTCTGCGGACAAATCTATCTCATGGAGGAGTCATGAGAAACTGTTAACAACAACCTAAATTATAATGACATAATATGTTGTTAATTAACAACGCAATTGTCACTAAATGTTGTTGAAATTTTATCAGTGAACTCATAAACTTATTAACTCCATATAAATACTATATTGAAGACTTACTGTGAAGAGTCAGCTACCTTATTTTCTCGAACAGTAACAGTTCGAGAGGTGCTGCATTAAACTTCGATACAAAATTATTGTTCATTTATGAACAAGAAGAGGAACCTAAATACTTGTATCGAATACATTTACATTCATGATATGCTTGCGGATCCGATAACTAAGGTCTGCACCCAAAGTCTTTTTAAGAGCTCATAATAAAGACGGGTCTTACTAAAGGCCTTACATAATAGCATATCGTACATATGAATGATTAGTTATTATTTTTTCCTCAATTACACAATTTGTTTGTCTATAAATACATATGTGCACCTGATGACGTATAGACAAGAATTATACAAATTAATTTCAAAGGGCTTACCTCAGTCATTTTGGTCTTAAATTTACGTATGTTTTGATTTGGGGTTGTAACATGATTAATGGGGGTCTTGAGTTGACAGTAACTCAATGACTGTATTTTTCTGTTGCAATTTCAATTTGAAACATTGATTAATGTTTTAACTTGGCCAAACTTACTTATACTTATCACAAATGATCACTCGGCCAAGTGGGAGAATGTTAGAAATAACCCGTTGATGTGGCCTTAGGGATCATTTGGTAACATTACCAATATGACATAACTAGTCCCCGACAATTACTTGATGGTAGTAATTGTAATTATTGATTAGTATTAAGGGGCAATTATGATTTCCCTTTAGGTACCATTAATAGAGAAAACATAGAGTTTTATAACGGATCACCATTCATGACCATTATTCATTGATCTTTATATATTGATAACAAGTGGTGATCAAAACTCTAGAGTAGAACACCAATACTAAAAATACTAAAATTATCTCTAAGGTGATCCATCAACCTAAGGTACCATAACGGGAATCATGGCTTCATCTTTATTCTCAAAGATAATCATCCCTACAAGTAATTAAGTAAATATCTCTATCTTGGTATCTATATTTGGATTATGATTGAATAAACATGATTAGGGTTCTACGTTTTTAACCCATGTTTAAAGATATAATCAACATGAACCCGTTTTATTGTAGTGGGTTTTTAAGAGTTATTTATTTTGACCCGTTATACTTATACATTTAAATAGACCCAATTAACCTGTTTTGTAATTTGAGTTGACAATCTTTTAACCAAATCAACTCATTCTTTACTAACGTGTCATTTTTTTGAACGACCAACAAATACTATACAAGATTGGTCATCAGGACAAACCCATTGATGAAAGGTCACCCAGTGTGTTATGATTGTCACATGTACATGTATCCAACTTATGTACAGGTACATAAACTCTTCGAATTATGTTGTGGACAAACGGCTATTGATGAAGACCCAACACAACAAAAGATGTATTATTATATTAGTGTAAAATACAACACAACTAGGGTTGTAAACGAACCGAACGTTCAGTGAACAGTTCGTGAACCGTTCGGCGGGAAGTTCGTTTATGTTCGTTCGTTTATTAAACGAACGAACATGAACAAGAAATTTCGTTCGATTAGTTAAATGAACGAACATGAACAGATGTCTCGTTCGTTCAATTGGGTTCGTGAACGTTCGGTAAGGTGTTCGTGAACATTCGTTCATTTGCGCTCGTTTATGTTAATATGTTTGTGTTTTAATTAAAAATTTTTGTACTTTCATATATTTTATCTATACTTTTTATATTATTAAACTTTTATTTATTTTATTACCCTAACAATTAAACTAGGAAACCCTCTTTCACATTTTTTTTGCATCATTTCCCTTTCCTTTCTCATTAATTACATCGACGAATATGATCGACATCCGTTCCACAATAAAGGATTTAAGTTCCAGTGCTACTCTTTGTGTCATCCACCTTTATCCTTTGTCACGTTCGCCAAATTTATTTGTGTTCGTGAACCATCTGTGAACACGCTCATTTCCTTAATGAACGAACACGAACATAAAATCTCGTTCGGTAAATGTTCATGAACCGTTCATGAACGCATTTATTTCCTTAACGAACGAACACGAACAAGGCCTTGTTCGTGTTCGTTCGGTTCGTTTACAGCCCTAAACACAACAGAAAATCTTTTGGTTTGTTGGATTTTTTTTAACATAAGTGCTATGTTATAAATTTTTCTTAAAATATGAATTTTGAACTATAGTGTATTTTTTTTAATCCAAAACAATATGTATGGAAGTTTAAGATTACATGTGAGGTTTGAATAAAAGATTGAATTGACGCATATAATTTAGGGGATAGACGCTAGACACGGAGTGGACTAATAATCTTATTCCATTTAGTCAAATACGGCGAGAAAGCAATCACTAGTCCACTACAAGAAAACATCATCTAAAAGTTTTGTAGGTGTAGTAAATTACTTAAGAAGTTTCTTTTTATATTTAAGAGTAAACTGCCATTTTGGTCTTTGTGGTTTGGTCAATTTTGCCACTTTAGTTCAAAACTTAAACTTTTTGCATCTGGGTCCCTGTGGTTTCAGTTTTATTGCCATTTTGGTCCAAAAATGAAATTAGGTCATATTTGTCTTATAAAATCCTGTTATTTTGTCATTTTCCGCAGGGACAAAATGATCATTTCTTTTTTATAAATAAATACCATATTTTATAAGACAAATATGACCTGATTTGCCCCTGAGGAAAATGACAAAATTGCAGGATTTTATAAGACAAGTATGACCTGATTTCATTTTTAGATCAAAATGGCAATAAAACTGAAACCACAGGGACCCAGATGCAAAAGGTTTGAGTTTTGGACTAAAGTGGCAAAAGTAACCAAACCTCAGGGACCAAAATGGCAGTTTACTCTATATTTAAATTGCCTTTAATAATATATTTCAACCATTTTTTTAAATATAGTTAAATAAAAATTACTTTTTTTTGAACGACAAATGTGGATCACTGACGGACCACTGAAGTATAATCGTGCCACCAGTGGAACCACCCGATCATATCTATCTCCACTAGGCATAATGCCTATACACCAATTCAGGAGGAAACCCAATAAATATGGGAAAAACCCTCTTTTGTAGAAATCGAACTCAGAACTTTTTAATCCCAAAGCTTTATCTTACCTCTAAAACGTAATTAGGCTATAAAACCATGTTTTTTTTTAGTAATGGATGTGAGTTCCCTTCCTAACCTAATATACATTTTAATCACAAGAGTCAATTTCTATCATGCGATTTAAATCCTTAACTTGATACCACTAAATTACATGTATAATTAATTTTTGGGATATTAGATTTAAATAATCTCAATTTTCAGTTGGTTGATAACACTCTCAATTTACGAATTGTACCACGTCATTCTACTCTCAACTTTCAACTTATTTTTTTCTGACACTCACAAACTAGGGCTGTCCAAAAAACTCGTGGCTCGCAACTCGCTCGAAGCTCGCTCGGATTTAGCTCAGAAAAAGCTCGCTCGATATGGCTCGGTTTGAAAGTGAGCTGAGTCGGCTCGGCTCGGCTAGAAAGTGAGCCTAGCTCGGCTCGGCTCGGCTCGTGACGAGCCAAATTGGCTCGGTTTGGTTCGCTTGGTATCTCGACTCGGCTTAGCTCGAATTATTTTACTTATAATATATTTTATTTTTATATACGTATAATATATTACAAAAAAGTGATTATTATTTACATGTATATAGGCTTATAGTTTGATATCTATGACATATTTAAACGGTGATTGTCATGTTAATGAACAAATATTATATTTACTTGAAATATAAAATATATTTTGCGTTGTTGAACGTGATTTTGGCTTGTAATGTATTAGGTTGAACTTATTTTGAATATGTTCTTTTGAAGTATTGAATAATATTTTAGAATACTGAATTTTGAGAGTTATATATTAATTTTTATTTTTAAAATCGAGCCAAACTAAGCCGAGCCGAGCCATCTCGGTTTAAAACCAACCCGAGCCCGAGCTTAGATTTTCAGCTCGGTTTCAAATCCGAGCCGAGCCGAGCCAGCTCGGTTTATAATCGAGTCGGGCCCGAGCTTGCCCTAGCTCGGCTCAGCTCATGAATAGCCCTATCACAAACTAACTAACTGAACCCTAACCCAATTAGTTTTTTTTTGCTGATTTGACACTTGTTTAGTGACGTGACACTTATTTGGTGATGTGACATATGCCATGACACTTGTTCAGTGATGTTGCATACATCAGCTAACTGGGTTATGATTCAGTTAGTTTGGGAGTGCTAGAGAAAAATAATCTAAAAATTGGAAGTGACATGATACAATTCATAAGTTGAAATCCTATTAACCAAATAATGAAAATTGTGGTTATTTGAATCCAATATCCTTTAATTTTTAAATGATTGAAATAACCAATAACAATAGAAAATCAACTGCCTCATGTCTTCTCGTTTGCCCGCGGCAACCTGAAAAATTATATATTATATACTATCAATTTCCAACAACTTGCTGTAATAGTTGTTGTACTTTGTGTAAAGTTATTTGTACAAAGCTTTCCATATATCTCTTGTACAAAATGTTGCTTTATGAAGTTGGACTTCATGGTGGGAGTTTAAAAAAAAAAATTTCTTTTGTAATCTAATGTTTTTGATCTTTTACAATTTAGCCCTAACATATTTTTATTTTCATCTTTGGCCCCTCATAATTTTCATCTTTCACAAGTTATTCGTTTTACTTTCGTTTTAATTTTTGCAAGACATGCCGCAACGTGCGTGTGGTGTTCCCTGTTTTTTGTTATATTTTTTCCCATTTGACAAGTCCGTCGCAACACGTTTATTTTTCCCGTTCAACTTAGTTATTTTTTCTACATTTTACGTTTCGGTCTAATTCTTCGCATTAACGCACCGCAACGGGTGTGCGTGGTTTAACGATTTTACGTTTGCTTTTCGTTCAATGTTATTTTTTTCTTTTTTATTTATTTTATTTTTACGAACTTTTCCAATGTTGGGATCGCTAACAATGATGTGGCATTGGTGCTACTTTGTAACGCCCGGCTCTTTTGTACCTTCCATTTATAGAAAGTTTTGTTCGTATTTCTATTTTTGGAAACCTTGTATTCTTGTAATCGTTCCTTTCGTTGTAATCATTATCAAACCGAGACTTGGATCATTAATGAAACTTGTATTTTGTTACATTATTGTTGTACACATTCTATGTATGCTCGTACGTTCGACTTCGTGAATCAATCAATGTCTAATCGTTATTCTTGGAAACTATGTGCGAAACTTGTAATTAATCTAAACTTATGCATTGAACGTCTTTTGAACGAGAACGATACTTGGTTACGACATTTATACGCTTAAATATACTTGGTTACGATCATCATGCTTAACTACACCTTATACTATGCTTTTATATCAAAACAAGTCCCTAAACTATCAAAAATGCACCTAATAGACTCAAGCATAAACTTCAGGGGGGTAAAATGCAAAGTTATGGAACTTGCCGGCACTAGGGCGCAGCGTGACGCGAGGGTCCTAGACGTCACGCGAGCCCCTTGTTTCGGCAGAATGTGTGTTTCCTTGAGCTGCATGCACGAAATCCCATTAATCCAATTCACCCAATCACCTTTAATCCACCTCTAATCACCTCCAATCACCTTCTAACTCTTCCATTATAAATACCCACCTTCTCCAACCCATTTGACACTTTCACAACTCTCTAATCTTCACAAATTCACTCTCTAATCTGCAGTAAATCTGAGTTTTGGACAGATTCTTGTATCTTCACAAAAGTGAGTGTAACTTGCTCATTTCTTAACCAAACTACTTGGTTCTTCTTTCTAATGCTTTGTTATGTTCTTGGGTTTGAATCCTTGGTTTTTCCTTGGAAGAATCATGCTTGGATTTGCCCTAAAATGGACTAAAACTTTCTGTTTTGTTTATTATTAATCAACAACTTGTTATTTCTTATCCAACTTGTGTCTAACACATCTCACACCAATGTCCTAATGCTTACAACCTCTCTTATGGTTGGTTAAGCTTAAAAACATGGTTGAGACATTTAAATCAGAGGTTAAAACCTCACAAACCTTCTGTTTTAATTAGGGTTTTACCCACAAGTGGTGTTCAAGTGTGAAACTTGATGTATGTGTGATGGTTGGTTTAGCCTAGGCTATCCCTTCATAAGAATCCACTCATTACTTGATGTTTTTTCTATAGATTAGTTGTTGTTATTACCTTAATACTTGTATGTTCATGACCCTCCTTGTTGTTTATAACAACAAGTGTAGTGGTGAACAATAGAGGTGCCTAAATGGAAGCTTGTTCTTCCTACCTCATGTATGTATTCTATGACACAAAGAGGTACCTAAATGGAGACATTAATCTCCTACCTCATGCTTGAATCATAAGACTTGTAAACTATATAATATCTAAGTTATTCTATATGTATACATCTAAGTAACTAAGACTTGATGATGACTTAATAGTTATTTGTTAAGTGGACGTTACATCATCTATGACCATGCCCTTGTTACGACTCTAATGGATCTTAGAATCCATGAAATCATACCAACTCTTTTGAGTTTCAATAGTGTCAAGAACAAGAGTTATGTGTACAAGATGATTATTTTCACCTATGTTACTTTCTATATATTTTAAAAACTCCGAATCTATAATCTTCCGTTATACGCCAAACTCACACACCTACGTTTCCTTGTGTAGAAGGATAAGGTGCTCCGAACTAATTCATCTACAAACTTGCTCTCGGAACTTCAAGTCACCACTTGTAAACCGTGAGTATACTCGAACCCATTTTTACTTTTAACACTTTGGGTGCAACATGTATTCTATATTAAACGCACTTGACACTTGAAACTTATTTGAAACTTACTCTATCCATTTAAACATGAAACATGAAACTTGTGAATCTTGAGACTATTTTGTGCTATGTGAACGTTTAATTCTTGTGTGTAGTTCCGCCTTAACAATAGTAGCGCTATAGGAGTAATGCACCTCCCCGTTAGTCTTTGGGGTATTGTTAGGAGGAGACATATCAACCTCCCGTGAAACTTTGGGTTAGGTACTTTAACGCATTGGGAAACTTGGGCTATCACTTGGACTACGTAAACTAGCATGATTGAAACTATTTTATTATGTTCATGTTGGATATGAGTTTTATTCTAATATGCTATGTAAACAAACTTGTATACTCGCTCTTTGCTTTTGCATTGAACTCTATTTTAATACATGTTGCAGGTTGATTATTGAAGTATGGATGAATGATGAAACAAGTTAGGGTGGACTAGATACACACCTAGATTAATCTATCATTTTGTTATGTTATGTTATGAAACAAAGTTGTTATTTCCTTTTGAATTATGTATGACATTTAGTTTTGAAATGAAATTTGAATTTAATTAAATATTGTCACATAGTGTTATGACGTCTCTAGCAATCTATACACACTTCGTCTCATCCCGATGTTTCCGCCATCGGTTGGGGTGTGACAGATTGGTATCAGAGCCATAACTATAGGGAATTAGGAAAATTGTCATGCTTTTGCCCTAATCTATAGTTCTAGGAATTTTGCCTCTTATTTGTTGTTTAAAACTTTGTACTCTACCATGCATGCTTCCTAGCTATACTTTTGATTAAATTTATGTGCCTTTCCTAAGGCTAACACGAATACACTTATGATATTTTTATAATCTTGTAACACCAACGAGAAGAATTTACCAAAATAGGCGTGAAACCCACAATTTGGTAAACGACTCTCACTCTACCATTAATCTATTTTTGCACGAAATTTCACCGTTAAGCTAGGAGTGACATCCACAACTTAATGGTAATTTCCATTTCAACTCTAGTGGACCCTCGTCAAAGTGTCGAAATTTTATTTTGGCCGACGAGTACCAACCACATTTAGGGTACGAAATTGTCAAGTTAGGGGTGAAACCCGCATCTTGTCGATTAAGTCCCATTCCTCGATTTTTATTCTCGCCAAAGTCCCGAATGTTTCAATCATTTAGAGATGTGTAGTAACCGGAAGGGTAAGATACCGTTAGTCGCTTCTCGATGAGAGTATCTTACTTATAGGCCAAAGCACAATATCTCTAAAACGAAAGAACTTTCGACCCACTTTGGAATAGTCGACGTTTCTCTACCCGAAACAATCCGATGTTTTATTGAGCCTCTCTTTTATGTATCTCAATTTATATGTGATTTTATACTTGAACGTTCATTCATTTCAAAATGTCGTTTTAAACATTTCACACGCTATCGCAATCACAAACAATAATAATCCCTTGTGAACAAACTAAATTTACAATGCTTTCATCCATTCATGTTATGCTATGTGGAATCCATGATTATGCTATATGAGATGTTTAAACATTTGTGCTATGAAACTTTTATGCAATGAGTCTTTTGTGCCATGAACCCTTTATGCTATGTGATCAATTTCATTTTTCTAAAACAAGCATTATGACCAAGTCTCACCTATTCGTTCTTTTGAATCTTAGATGTCTTCTCGTCACTCCAACGCGTCTAGGAAGTCAAAGTCTCGCTCCACCAAGAAGATGATGGCTTTCATGGCCGATCAATTTGCGCGTGTCGTTCCAAAGGTCATTTCTGAGATTCGAGCCTCTGAAACTCCTCACTCATCCGTCGACTCTAAGGTCGAAATTCGCAACCCCGCCTCGTTCAACTTTAAGCACTTCTCGTCGTGCAATCCCAAGCCATTCACCGGCAATGATGGGGTGACCGCTATGCTCGAGTGGTTTGACAGCATAGAGGTCACATTCATCAATAGCGATTGCCCTGACGAACTCAAGACACGTAGCGCAACCGGGGTATTCCAAGCCCGCGCTCTTGAGTGGTGGTCGAATGAAAGAAACATCCGTTCGAACGAGTTGGCTTATGTGTTGACCTGGGAGGAGACTAAGGCCCTAATGATGGATGAGTTCTGTCCTCCGCATGAGCAAAGAAAGTTGGAAGAAGAATTTTGGGTTTTAAAGCAAGTTGGTGATGACAACCTAGCTTACACCACCCGTTTCAAACAACTTAGCTTCATCGTCCCTCACCTTGTTTCAACCCCTGATCGCAAGAATAGCAAGTACATCAATGGTTTGCCCCTACCATGCGAGACACCATCGAGGCAGCCAAACTCGATAGCATCGAAGCCATTTACCGTTTAGCCGCGTCCTTGAACAACAATCGCGTTCGCGATAAGCAAGCCGCAAACCCCGTTTCTTCTAAGCCAGCCCATCAAATTACCCAACAATCGAATAACAATAGGGGAAAGAAGCGAACGCAATCCAACCCCGTTTGTAACGCGATTGTGCCGCCTGTTAACCCAAATCCTATCGCTCCTGTTGATGCCCCCAAGCCGTACACTGGGATTCACCCCAAGTGTACCACTTGTAACTTCCATCATCCCGCTAATGCTAGGTGTCGTCGTTGTGAAAATTGCAACCGTTATGGTCATACCATCAACTATTGTTGCCAAGGGCAGCCAGCTCAACCAGTTCAGCAAGCTCAGCCAGCTCAGCAAGCACCACAAGCTCAGCAAGCGCCACAAGCTGCACCTGCTCCTCAGAACGCAAGACCACCTAGGGCATGTTTCAAATGTGGGGATGTTAATCATCTTCGTCCCCAATGCCCTCAATGTATCCAAGAGCAGCAGCAACCTCCTCGTGGACGCGCCTTCAACCTAAACGCGAATCAAGCACGCAACGACAATGATGTCGTTAATGGTACGTTTCTTGTTAACCATCTTTATGCTTCGATACTATTTGATACTGGTGCGGACAAAAGCTTTGTGTCCTTAGAATTCGAATCATTGTTAAATTGCACACGCTCTAAGCTACCTAAGTCGTTTTCCGTCGAAGTCGCCAATGGCAAGTCCATCTTAGTCGATTCCATTCTCCTCGATTGTCGTCTTACTCTTAACGAGCATGCTTTCTCTATTGATCTCATACCCATGCAATTGGGTAGTTTCGACGTCATCATAGGAATGGATTGGCTTCAAAAGAATCATGCCGAAATCGCTTGTCACGAGAAATTCGTTCGCTTACCTCTTCCCTCTGGTGATGTTTTACACGTTTATGGAGACCGACCTTCAAGGGGACTAAAGCTGATGTCCTGCACACAAGCAAACAAGTACTTACGCAAACAGTACTTTGCCTTTTTAGCCCACGTGGTGGAAGAAAAAGGCAAGGGAAAGAGCCTAAGTGATGTTTCAGTGGTGCGTGATTTCCCTGACGTCTTCCCTGAAGAATTGCCCGGTCCTCCTCCTCCTCGATCTGTTGACTTTCGTATTGACCTCGTACCTGGTGCGACTCCTGTCGCCAAGGCTCCTTATCGTCTTGCACCTTCCGAGATGCAAGAATTGTCTTCTCAGCTTCAAGAACTCCTCGATAAAGGTTTCATTCGTCCAAGTACCTCTCCTTGGGGTTCTCCTGTGCTCTTCGTTAAAAAGAAAGATGGTTCTTTCCGCATGTGTATCGACTATCGTGAGCTCAACAAACTCACCGTTAAGAATCGCTATCCTCTCCCGCGTATCGACGACCTCTTTGATCAACTTCAAGGCGCTACCTGTTTCTCCAAAATCGATCTTCGTTCTGGCTATCACCAACTTCGAGTCCTCGAAGAGGACGTTCCCAAAACTGCTTTTCGCACTCGCTATGGACATTACGAGTTCGTGGTTATGCCCTTTGGCTTAACCAACGCACCCGCTGTGTTCATGGATCTCATGAATCGTATTTGTAAACCATACTTGGATCGCTTTGTGATCGTCTTCATTGATGATATTCTCATTTATTCTAAATCTCGAGCCAATCATGAGCGTCATCTTCGTCTCATACTTGAACTTTTGCGTGCTGAACGTTTATATGCTAAGTTTTCTAAATGCGAGTTTTGGATCAAAGAAGTTCAATTCCTTGGGCACGTTGTTAGTGAAAAAGGAATCCATGTCGACCCTTCAAAAATCGAAGTCGTGAAGAATTGGACCGCGCCTAAATCACCTTCTGAAATCCGTTCTTTCTTAGGATTGGCGGGTTATTACCGTCGATTCATCTCAAATTTTTCAAAAATCGTCGTTCCACTCACTTCGTTGACTCAAAAAGAGAAACCTTTTGCTTGGGGTCCTGAGCAAGAGGAATCTTTTCAAACTCTCAAGGACTTGCTTTGCAACGCTCCTATTCTCGCTCTTCCTGATGGGAATGACGATTTCGTGGTGTATTGCGATGCCTCAAATCGTGGTCTTGGTTGTGTGCTCATGCAACGAGACAAAGTCATCGCTTACGCCTCTCGTCAACTCAAAATACATGAGAAGAATTATACTACCCACGACCTCGAGCTTGGCGCAGTTGTTTTTGCGTTAAAGATTTGGCGACACTACCTATATGGTACTAAGTGTGTGGTTTTCACCGACCATAAGAGCCTACAACACATCTTTGACCAAAAAGAACTCAACATGCGACAGCGACGTTGGGTGGAATTACTCAACGACTACGACTGCGAGATTCGCTACCATCCTGGTAAGGCGAATGTCGTGGCCGATGCACTTAGTCGTAAGGCTCATGTAGATGTCATTCGTTGTTTTCACATCTCGAGCGATCTTCACAATCGCATTCGTGAAGCGCAGTACTCCTCTATCAATGAAGGTTCCATGGCTGTAGAAATACGTGGAGCATCTGAAAGTCAACTCGTTTCAAAACCTGATGGTCTTCTCTATTGTTGCGATCGCGTTTGGATACCAGATCGTGACAATCTTCGTGACCTTATCATGAACGAAGCACACAAATCTAGGTACTCAATTCACCCGGGCGCTGACAAGATGTACCATAATCTACGTACATCCTATTGGTGGCCTGGTATGAAGAGAGATATTGCTGTGTACGTTTCCAAGTGTCTTACCTGTTCGAAAGTCAAAGCCGAGCACCAACGACCTTCTGGTCTACTCGAACAACCCGAAATTCCCGTTTGGAAATGGGATAGCATTGCGATGGACTTCATAACTAAACTCCCACGTACACCTTCTGGTTACGATAGCATTTGGGTAGTCATTGATCGTTTGACTAAGTCCGCACAATTCATTCCCATTCGCGAGGATTTCAAGGTTGAACGACTTGCTCGTGTCTATACCAATGAAGTCATACGCCATCATGGTGTTCCTCTCGACATCATTTCTGATCGTGATGGTCGATTCACTTCGCGTCTCTGGCAAACTTTTCAGTCCGCTATGGGTACTCATTTGAATCTTAGTACGGCTTTTCATCCTCAAACGGATGGACAGACTGAACGTACTATCCAAACCCTAGAGGACATGCTCCGTTCTTGTGTCATCGACTTTGGTGGTAGTTGGGATGTGCATTTACCTTTGATCGAGTTCTCGTATAACAATAGCTACCACTCCAGTATTCAAATGGCTCCTTTCGAGGCATTGTATGGTCGCAAATGCCGATCTCCTTTAAGCTGGCACGAGATTGGTGACAAACATTTTACTGGCCCTGAGATCATACAAGAAGCAACGGATAAGATTCTCCAAATCCGTGACAATCTACTCAAGGCTCGAAATCGTCAAAAGAGCTACGCAGACAAGGGACGCAAACCTATGGAATTCGACGTTGGGGACCATGTCCTACTCAAGGTGTCTCCTTGGAAAGGAGTGGTTCGTTTTGGTAAAAAGGGAAAAATTGCCCCTCGCTATGTTGGTCCTTTCAAGATACTCGAAAGGATTGGTAAGGTGGCTTATCGACTCGACTTACCTCAAGAGCTCAGCAATGTTCATCCAACGTTCCACGTCTCTAACCTAAAGAAATGTCTCGCTGATGAAGGACTTCAAGTTCCTCTCGAAGATCTTCAAATCAATGATACTATGCATTTCGTGGAAAAACCGGTAGAAATCGTGGACCAGCAAGTCAAGTTACTAAGGCGCAGTAAGATTCCTATCGTCAAGGTTAGATGGGAAGGAAAACGTGGCGCCGAATTTACTTGGGAACTCAAAAAGGATATGAAGTCAAAGTATCCTCATCTTTTCCCTACGTCTTCCTAAATTTCGGGACGAAATTTCCTAAAGGAGGGGAGACTGTAACGCCCGGCTCTTTTGTACCTTCCATTTATAGAAAGTTTTGTTCGTATTGCTATTTTTGGAAACCTTGTATTCTTGTAATCGTTCCTTTCGTTGTAATCATTATCAAACCGAGACTTGGATCATTAATGAAACTTGTATTTTGTTACATTATTGTTGTACACACTCTATGTATGCTCGTATGTTCGACTTCGTGAATCAATCAATGTCTAATCGTTATTCTTGGAAACTATGTGCGAAACTTGTAATTAATCTAAACTTATGCATTGAACGTTTTTTGAACGAGAACGATACTTGGTTACGACATTTATACGCTTAAACATACTTGGTTACGATCATCATGCTTAACTACACCTTATACTATGCTTTTATATCAAAACAAGTCCCCAAACTATCAAAAATGCACCTAATAGACTCAAGCATAAACTTCAGGGGGGTAAAATGCAAAGTTATGGAACTTGCCGGCACTAGGGCGCCGCGTGACGCGAGGGTCCTAGACGTCACGTGAGCCCCTTGTTTCGGCAGAATGTGTGTTTCCTTGAGCTGCATGCACGAAATCCCATTAATCCAATTCACCCAATCACCTTTAATCCACCTCTAATCACCTCCAATCACCTTCTAACTCTTCCATTATAAATACCCACCTTCTCCAACCCATTTGACACTTTCACAACTCTCTAATCTTCACAAATTCACTCTCTAATCTGCAGTAAATCTGAGTTTTGGACAGATTCTTGTATCTTCACAAAAGTGAGTGTAACTTGCTCATTTCTTAACCAAACTACTTGGTTCTTCTTTCTAATGCTTTGTTATGTTCTTGGGTTTGAATCCTTGGTTTTTCCTTGGAAGAATCATGCTTGGATTTGCCCTAAAATGGACTAAAACTTTCTGTTTTGTTTATTATTAATCAACAACTTGTTATTTCTTATCCAACTTGTGTCTAACACATCTCACACCAATGTCCTAATGCTTACAACCTCTCTTATGGTTGGTTAAGCTTAAAAACATGGTTGAGACATTTAAATCAGAGGTTAAAACCTCACAAACCTTCTGTTTTAATTAGGGTTTTACCCACAAGTGGTGTTCAAGTGTGAAACTTGATGTATGTGTGATGGTTGGTTTAGCCTAGGCTATCCCTTCATAAGAATCCACTCATTACTTGATGTTTTTCTATAGATTAGTTGTTGTTATTACCTTAATACTTGTGTGTTCATGACCCTCCTTGTTGTTTATAACAACAAGTGTAGTGGTGAACAATAGAGGTGCCTAAATGGAAGCTTGTTCTTCCTACCTCATGTATGTATTCTATGACACAAAGAGGTACCTAAATGGAGACATTAATCTCCTACCTCATGCTTGAATCATAAGACTTGTAAACTATATAATATCTAAGTTATTCTATATGTATACATCTAAGTAACTAAGACTTGATGATGACTTAATAGTTATTTGTTAAGTGGACGTTACATCATCTATGACCATGCCCTTGTTACGACTCTAATGGATCTTAGAATCCATGAAATCATACCAACTCTTTTGAGTTTCAATAGTGTCAAGAACAAGAGTTATGTGTACAAGATGATTAATTTCACCTATGTTACTTTCTATATATTTTAAAAACTCCGAATCTATAATCTTCCGTTATACGCCAAACTCACACATCTACGTTTCCTTGTGTAGAAGGATAAGGTGCTCCGAACTAATTCATCTACAAACTTGCTCTCGGAACTTCAAGTCACCACTTGTAAACCGTGAGTATACTCGAACCCATTTTTACTTTTAACACTTTGGGTGCAACATGTATTCTATATTAAACGCACTTGACACTTGAAACTTATTTGAAACTTACTCTATCCATTTAAACATGAAACATGAAACTTGTGAATCTTGAGACTATTTTGTGCTATGTGAACGTTTAATTCTTGTGTGTAGTTCCGCCTTAACAATAGTAGCGCTATAGGAGTAATGCACCTCCCCGTTAGTCTTTTGGGTATTGTTAGGAGGAGACATATCAACCTCCCGTGAAACTTTGGGTTAGGTACTTTAACGCATTGGGAAACTTGGGCTATCACTTGGACTACGTAAACTAGCATGATTGAAACTATTTTATTATGTTCATGTTGGATATGAGTTTTATTCTAATATGCTATGTAAACAAACTTGTATACTCGCTCTTTGCTTTTGCATTGAACTCTATTTTAATACATGTTGCAGGTTGATTATTGAAGTATGGATGAATGATGAAACAAGTTAGGGTGGACTAGATACACACCTAGATTAATCTATCATTTTGTTTGTTATGTTATGTTATGAAACAAAGTTGTTATTTCCTTTTGAATTATGTATGACATTTAGTTTTGAAATGAAATTTGAATTTAATTAAATATTGTCACATAGTGTTATGACGTCTCTAGCAATCTATACACACTTCGTCTCATCCCGATGTTTCCGCCATCAGTTGGGGTGTGACATACTTGGCATGGTTTTACAAACGTTTTTAACATATTAAGTTTTTTACTAATCATTTGTTTCGAGTTTATTCCTATACTTCCTTTACTTAAAAAACTTTTTTTACGTGCATATTTTTATTTACATGACGGTATACATATGATTTGCCCTACGTTTCGACGTAAACTTTTTCCGGAAACTAGTAAGGTCAAATATTAAAAATCATTTTTTAGGTGCATATTTTTATGTACTATAAATTTGAGTTGGTCTACGTTTCGATTTGGGAGATGAGTCAGGACAAATATAATATGTGTTCGTGCGTATTTTATGTATGTTTCATGAATTTTGTTTTGAACCGTGTGGAGTCAAATTGTAGTTTCTTTTCTATATATGAGTCGGATCACATATTGATTCGATTTACTTTACGTTTTGATCAAATCGCAATTCTTAAATAGGTTATTTCGAGTTCAATTGGATACGTCAAAACGTGTGTTTTCATATGGTTAACGCATCACACAACGTTTGGACTAATCCTTTCGATGTTTGCGATGTTCTCGCGCCGCAACGCGGGCGAGTCTTATTGCTAGTTGGTCTTAAACCATAACAGGCTTAAATCAAACATTTTACGGCAAAATTTCAACGGACTTAGAAGATTCCCTAAGAGTTAACTGTGTTACTCGCAAGTAAACAATGAGAAACCAAAAATATAATAAGAGGTAATTGTAATTTTCGTCTCTGCAGTTTGTCCAATCATATCAGTTCAGATCAAATTTTAAATTTGTACCATTTTCGTCCCTGACATTTTTGAAACATGCTAGCTCCGTCCAAAAAAAAAAAACACGAGTTAACTGCCATTTTCGTCCTTGTGGTTTGTCCAATTATTCGATTCAACCTTAGTTTTTTTGGACGAAACTGCCATGTTCAAAGAACATCAGAGATGGAAATAGTACAAATTTGAAATCTGACCTGGACTAGCATAACTGGACAAAGCACATGAACGAAAATAACAGTTAATTCATATAACAAATAAGCTTTAGCAGGCAAAACCATAATATGAAATACCAAATAAGTAATTTCAGATCCATACGCACTTTGAATTATAAAAAAGGAATTTAAAACAATGATAATTTATGATTATTCATCTTTATGACTTGATGTTTTCATTAAAATGCCAAAGTAACAAATTACAAACAAGTGGCAGGTAAACGGGCAACAAGCTGCGCCGCAACCCCCTTTTGAATTGCAAAACCAATCCTGCTAAAGACGAAACGACCCTTAAAGGTTGAGAGGTTACTATTCACAACCCGTTGAACCCTGTTTAGGAATTCCACAGCCTCTGGGGCTAGGGAACCAAATGTATCAAAAGCGAATGGGATAAACACATGTTGATTCTCTAAACAAGCCTTCTCATGTTTAGCGACCTTGCTTGATTCCGCCTTCAACGCAGCTTGGCCAGCAACAAACCCATTATCCCTGAGCCCAACAAGAGGGGACACTCCTGTAAGGTCCACACAAGCGTGTTTTCCCCTGGCCCACCCAAACACAAGAATATCAGCTGGTCGAAGAGTAGACCTCCCATCGAGCGGATCCGTCAGAAAGTTCACCGGAGCCTCCTTTTTTGCTGAAATCCCTGCCCGCTTTAAAATATCAAACAAAAGATCCCTTACCAAATCATGCCTGTATTTAAAACCAGGCAACTCCTTACAATGAATCGCATGCTCGCCAAAAGTATCTAAACAAACCTTGCGGCAAACTGGGCAGGGCTCATCAACCGGAAACAGAGGGATCATTAGTCGGT
Organism: Helianthus annuus; assembly: GCF_002127325.2. NCBI lineage: Eukaryota > Viridiplantae > Streptophyta > Magnoliopsida > Asterales > Asteraceae > Helianthus > Helianthus annuus. The sequence goes on from NC_035437.2 coordinate 166,716,135, forward strand.
ACTTAAGGATTGCCCGGTATTCCACTGCCGACATGTGTTGGCCTAGTCCTTCAATGGGGATGACTGTCAGAAAATCTTGAGCATGAGGAGCCCGGAGACAATCGAACACGGCTTTCTGACGAGGGGATAGACTAAACTTCTCTCCCAAACTCTGGACAGTTCTACTAAATAGGGCACTCGCCAAAGCATTTTGGGCTTTAGGGGGGGCGGTGTCCTTATTAGAGAAACCGCCAATATCGAAATCCGGAAGGGACATGTGCATGCAATCCAACGCACACACATAATCAGAATCTAACCCAGCAATACCACAGTCCCGAAGAATGTGGTCCTGCAAACTCCAAGATTGCGCCCTCGATGCCACGAAAGCATACGTAGATACATCCTCAGCCGAACATAAACCCAAACCCCCAAAACAGGTCGGAAGGGATGCAAGCCTCCATTGAAGGTCCCCAAAAAACGGACCCCCGCAAACCACAATATCCTCAATAGCTCTCCGAAGGCCTTTGTCAAAAACCGAAACAGCCTCCCCAACAAACGTGGGTTGGCACGTTCTGAGGCCGAACAACAACTTAGCAACACCCATGCAAGAGCGCAGCAAGAGAAGCTCGCATTGAGGGTCCCGCAGATGTGGAAGATAGCTCATCAGATCCACTGCACAAGATGCCCTTTTCACGGCCAACCTACTAATAAAACCCGCATCCCGACTAACAGCGCCCCCGAGGAGTTTGACACCCGACACCGGCCTTCCAATTCCACTAGGAAACAAACCCTTTTGCGCCTTAACTCCATTGCACGATGGCCAAAAAACTTCTGTTTTCTTAACGTTAAGTTGAAGCCCCAAACAAGGCCCCTTAGTCCTGATGATTTCTAAAGCTTTAGCCACCTCTTTAGCATCTCCTATAATCGTACCATCATCCAAGTACCAAGCATGGAAGAGTAACTTGCATCTATCTCGTATCTGATGAATGAGGGGATGCAAAACTAAGGCAAAGAGAAGAGGCCCCAAGGGGTCTCCCTGCTGAACCCCAGTGGTGGACCAAAAGTATTATGATGTAATAACAACACTTCATAAGTGTTGACTCTTTACATGATTAAACACATAACTGGCATGGTTTTGTAAACACTAATTGGTATACACTCGCTCACACATGATATGTTAGCGTTACTAGTTTCATCAAGTCATTTTAGTTTTTGTTTTTTTTTCTTAAGACCTAAAAGGTCATTAGCATAAACTTCGACGTGTTAAAAGAGTTAACTGTCATTTTCTTCTCTGTGATTTGTCCAGTTATGCCAGTCCGGACCAAATTTCAAATTTATACCATTTTCGTCCCTGACATTCTTGAAACATGCTAGTTTCAAATTTGTACAATCCAGAACCGACTCCCACAATCGTGTTCCAAAGATAAACATGTATCATTGTAGCGTGGGGGTTCATTTCCTAGTTTGATATGTTCAAATCGATGTCACTCGTGTTATAAACTCTGTCATGAACCGTGTCATGATCCATATTGAATTCTATTATAAGTCGTCATTAAATATATCACGCATGATTGTAAAACTTCTATTAAACCCATCAAGGGAAATTGATTAACTAAGGTATATGAAAAATTGTTAACAATTTTTTTTAAATATATCTTACACATTGAAATTTTCACATACTCTGGTCAATTTTCATTTTCGTCCATGACATTCTTGAAACATGCTAGTTCCGAAAAACTAAGGTTGATTCGAATAACTGAACAAACCATAAGAACGAAAATGCCAGTTAACTCATGTTTTTTTAGACGTAATTGACATGTTTCAAGAATGTCAGGAATGAAAATTGTGCAAATTTGAAATTTGGCCTGAACTGGCATAATTGAATAAACTATAGGGACGAAAATAACAGTTAATTCGAGTTAAAACATGTGGAGTTCACACTTGTCCAAGATGGAACCGACGAACCTAGAGGTCCCAAAGAGACCACCTTGCTCGGAGTCCAACGGTTGTGCCCATTGCCGGGGTTTCACTGACCGGATAGTTAAAGCCTATGTAAACTTTTAAAAAATGGGCGGGTTGTGTCGTTTGGGTAGCAAGTATCAATCTATCATCTAGAAGATAGAAATCAAAGAATCCCCAAAAGGTTTAATGTTCAACAACAGCTTAACTTACAATTGAAAGCAAACTCACCTAAAAGTAGAAACAAAAATCTGCCCTGAAAAAATTATTTAATTACAAAAAAGTTTCCAAACAACACATAATCAGTGGTCCAACTATCCAAGTATGTAGAACCAAGTGTACATCTATAAAAACTAAGAAAAGTAGCGGAAAACAAGGATTTGTTGATCATTTGCAACAAGAAAACAGAGTACTAGAAAAAAAAAACCAGAGTATTTACAAGCAGTTATGTGCTTTAGAAGATGCTAGTCTCTAGCTGCAGTATCAAAGCAGCACAGAAATCCAGAAATAGCAACTGTGGACCGTTGATCCTCTGGACGTCGAACAAATAGCTGTCCTCTGGAGTCTTGTAAAGCTGTTGAATCAAGATGAGATAATTGATTATTCGATTTACATAAAAGTGGCAATTTCGACACGTTTAGTTATGAGTTACTTGCTCAAGGTCATGCTTAATTTCTAGAATGTCAAACATGTATTTTTATTACATAAAACATCCTAAATATGAAAAACTAGATTATTATTGAAATATATTTAATTGTTGTAGGGGAAGGTTCATTGGGGAACACTAAAAAAGTGGGGAACAGCGGGGAAACAAACTCCGATTGGACTCATTCCAGCGGCGTTGGAACCGGCTCGTCAAACCCTAACTAGGATCTCTTAACCCTAAACCCTAAATCCTAAACTCTAAACCCTAAAGCTAAAAAATAAGGCTAAAACCTAAGCTAAACCGTAAAATCTAAACTATAAACCCTAAACCCTAAAAGCTAAACCCTAAAGGCTAAACCTAAAGCTAAACCCTAAAGCTAAACCCTAAACCCTAAAGCTAAACTCTAAAGCTAAACCCTAAAAGCCAAACCCTAATATATTTAGGGTTTAGGGGTTATGATTTAGGGTTTAGGGTTAAGAGATCCTAGTTAGGGTTCGACGAGCCGGTTCCAACGCCGCTGAAATGAGTCTAATCGAAGTTCGTTTGAGTCGGTTCCCCACTGTTCCCCACTTTTTTAGTGTTCCCCAATGAACCTCACACAACTGTTGTAATCATATATGACATATTAATTGTTTATATAAAAATTCAAGAGTGTAGACAGATATGAAATGACGGGTTCTACCTGAATTTCAAACTTTACAACATTTTGTGATCGAATATCGTTGGTTGTAATCGCAGAATTGACGTAATGGTTCTCGTACAATTGGTGGGCTGTGATCGGCTCAGTATTTGGGATGCTTGAAGCCCATCTGCACTTAATGTTATAAAGCCCGGTCTTTTTCCAGCAGACGTTTAGGTCTCTCAGAACTTCAAGAACACGCGTCATTATCTCACGCGGATTCGCTGGAATCTTGAAAACCAAAAACGAAAAATTCATGTACATCATATCAATCAACGAGTAAATATAAAAAGAAAGCTCTGGTCATCAAACAAGCGGTAAAGTTTGACCTTCAAAGTCAAAAGGACAAATCTTTAAATTTTAAAGTGAAGTTAAAACAGCAAACCTGCATCCCGACTTGCCATTTTCTTTCACCGGGCATATTGGCTCTCAAAGAGTTCTCCCACGTAAGCTTGCCCATTTGGGCCCGCTCCGAGACACGGTCTAGATGCATAGTAGCAAGGTCACCCTCCTACGCCAAATAATATCAAATTTCACACCCAAATTATCAAACTTTAAGCAATATAATAATGTGAACGTATACCACAAAAATGGTTAAATTAATATATACACTAACTTTTTATAAGATGCTAGTTTTCTCGACTTTTGATAAGTTGCAAATTTTTGTACCTCCAAAAAGTTCCACATCAAAATTATGCATTTTCCATCCTTACAGATAAATTAGAAGTGGCAAGCTCGGTGGGTTGAGAAATGGGTCAAAAACGGTTCATTTATTAGTATGGGTCAAACATTATTTTGCTCATTGTATACCTTTATTTAGAGTAAATTACAAAATTCGTCCTTTATGTATGTCACTTATTGCAAACTGTGTCCTTTGTCTTCAATAATTACAGAAAACGTACTCGATATTTCCAAACCCTTGCAAGTTATGTCCTTTAGCCCTAACTCAGTTAATTTTTGTGGTTAAATCTGACCAAATAGACCCCACATGAGAGTAAAATGACCAAAATACACTCATGTGGGGTCCATTTGGTCAGATTTAACCACAAAAAATTAACTGAGTTAGGGCTAAAGGACATAAATTGCAAGGGTTTGCAAACATCGAGTACATTTTCTGTAATTATTGAAGACAAAGGACACAGTTTGCAATAAGTGACATACATAAAGGATGATTTTTGTAATTTACTCCCTTTATTTATAATCAACTCATTAATTATTTTACAAAAAATAACCTAAATGAATCACAACATCCTTTTTTGCCTTTGGAACATCAAATAACTTGTAAATAACAAACAACGCACCAGGGACTCGGAAATTTCAGCTCCAAGATACCCACCAACCACACGCGTTTGGTTATCAAACATCAAATAATACGCAACCGTAGCCTGATATAAGACAAATTTAAGATGTTAAAACCAGCAAAAGATTTCAACTTTACGCAAAACTATAACAAAAGAAATGAGATTATTACATCATCTTGTGCTCGGCTTTGAAGTGATTGTATCAGATGGTTCCGTTCATAACCCATGTTGATCACTTTTTTGATAATCTCTTCATCAAGCTGACAGATAAAAGAAGCGTAAAGTTAGATGACTCGAAAATGACAGAAAAACAAGAGCCGGTTATGACGCGTAGATACCTTTTTTAAGTGCTCTTTTGCGTCTGGGGCAGGAACGGCTAAGTAACGAGGAAGTTGACTTTTGAACCAATGATGTTGACGAAGCTCGGTGATTGTTATTCTTTTCATAGGATCGACCACAAGCATTCTAGGAATTAGATCCCGAGCCCCGGGTGATAGATGACTAGGAAGAGTATATATTCCTGCCTGAAAATAAATAAATGAGAAATTAAAAATGCGACACCTTGTAGCATTTTCTTCCAAAAAGTTTCCGACTTACACTATCTTAGGTAGATTTTTTGGAAGAGTTTCACAATCTTGTCATTTACTAAGAGGCGTTTAAAATATCTATTGACTCAAAAGTTACGATTTTCACCTGACGGTAAATAAAACTAGAGGTGGAAAGATGGGTGATCGGGAAGGTTGTGTAATCGGTCAAAAAGGTTCGTGCCAATATCATAGTTGTCGATGGCGAATAGCGACAAATAGCGACAAGGCACCTATAGGCTACGTAGCGAATAGCGACAAATAGCGATGGCTATTTTATAAATAGCGATTACACTAGAAAAAGAATTTTGAAAATTTTGATATGTATATTACATCAAAATACCCTTGTATATATGATATTTTACATGTATATTTAACAAAAACCTATAAATCCAGCTATTTTATAGCTATATCTAATTGATATTAACATCAAAAAAAAGGCACCCAAACTGTCGCTAAGCTCGCTATTCGTCGCCATAACCAACATAGCGACACATAGTCGCATCGCCATAAAGCGCGCTATAGCGACCGCTATGGTCGCTATTAACAACTATGGCCAATATGGGTCGAGTCTTTGTTCGTTAAATACTTAAATATGATTACAATAATGATGTAAATCTTCATACAAAGAGGTCTAGGATGTTGCGTGCATGTAAAATACATTTTGGACGACTTTCACTCTTTTTTATCTGTTCCTCTTTTTACTAAAAAAATTTAGTAAAATGCACGGGTCAACGGGTCGAAATCGCCACTTCTAAATAAAACACAAAACAATACCTTAATTTTCTTGAACAGATTGGGAATATTTTCATCGTCAAAAGGAAGAGTGCCACATAGAAGGGCATACAAGATGACCCCACAACTCCACACGTCTACCTCGGGTCCTGCATAAAGTTTACCAGAAACAACCTGCATATCAAGTACGAATCTTTTTAAATTATGTTTTATAACCAATATGATTAATTAAAAATGGCGTAACCGACCTCTGGAGCAGCATAATTTGGACTTCCACAGCTTGTTTTGAGAAAATGTCCATCTCTCATTATATTACTCAACCCGAAGTCCGCAACCTTAACGTTACCTCTTGAATCCAAGAGAATATTTTCCGGCTTAAGGTCCCGGTGGACTACCATATTCCGGTGGCAATATTCTACTCCGGAGATTATCTGTTTTGAAAATAACAATAAAGTTGAAGGCATCATAAATAGTGAAATTGATATGGTATCTTCATATCATTGCAGCCAAGAATTTTACGACTGCTGAAAATATGAGATATAATGAGGTTTTAGCAATGACCTTATACGTTTGAAATTGCTGAATTAAACACATAAGATATGTGATTGATTTTTCATTTTCTGCAACTAAAAGCAATCTCATTTGAATCTTTAACATTAAGGGGCTGTTTGGCAACATCTGAATGGTTAAGTGCTGAACCAGTAAGAGGTCTGAACCATTTAGTGCTGAACCAGTAAGAGGTTTGAACCATTAAGAGCCTGTATAATGCTTAACCGTTCAGAGGCAAAAGTCTGACCAATTCAGATTAGAGGACTTAAACATTCAGACTCTGTATAAATCTTAACCATTCAGAGGCAAATGTCTGAACCATTCATACATCTGCTCATGAAACAAATAGTCTGAACCATTAAGTGTTGAACCAGTAAGAGGTCTGAACCATTAAGAGCCTCATTAAGAGGTAAACAAACAGCCCCTAAGAAAAATTCGGTATTCCTGGATCGTACTTCCTTTTTCTAAATATAGGATAAAAAAGATTACTTCTTTATTTGTATTTAATTATGCATAAAATTGCCTATTATGTTAGTCTTTAAATTGCTTATAAGTAGAGGTGGCAATTTCAACCAATTTACAGATGAACAGTTCAATCCTTGTTAAGTCTAGTCTATAACGGGTCAAACGGGTATAATTTATAAGCTATAGCTAGAAAGGAATCGGGTCAAATGTGTTGAAAGTTGCCCGGAGCGTATTTTAAATTTTTAATTCAAAAAATCATATTATTCTTGTGGTATGTAGGTTTTGTAATTATAATTAACACGCTAATCACGTACGTAAAACTGGATAAAAGGTGTTCCATATAATAAGGTCAAATCTGACATGTACCAAAAAGTCACCCGCCATGACACTTTACCGGATCCTCCCATTTTACCGCTTCTATTTAAAATTCTTTAAATAGGGTTTTTTTTTTTTTTTTTTTTTTTTTTTTTTTTTTTTTTTTTACAATTGTCGGAACAAAAACATACCTGCTGAAAAATTTTGCGGGCTTCATTTTCATTTAGCCTTCCTTTTTCTACAATATAATCAAAAAGCTCTCCGGACTTCACATACTCCATAACAACATATATATCAAGGGGTGTCTCTATCACCTCATAAAGTCTTATAATATGAGGATGCACAAATAATCTACAGATTTTGATTTCCCGTCTCACTGCAAACACGTAACACATGAAAGAATGATTCTCAGATGAAATATCTAACCGATGAAATAAAACAAATCTAATGAGATATGATCATAATACCTTTCTCCTCCATTTCGGGATTCTTAAGTTTACGGCGGTTAAGAATCTTGACGGCCACTTTGTAGCCGGTCAACGTATGTTCAGCGATTTTGACTTTACCAAAAGAACCATGGCCGAGAGTTTTCCCGAGCTTGTAGTTATGTAATAATGCATCGGTGGTACCACCTCTATTTGTTCTGTCCATTTTCCTGTCATAAAATTACGACAACATATAATTGATACATGTTCGGTACGGGCTGCAAGGTTGCAACGGTTCGGGGTTGGTTAATTTGGGTTAACCCGAAACACATTTTCCTCAAAATTTCCTATCTTTTTAATTTTTTTTTTTATAAATAATTAGTGTGACAAACAACGGTTGTGTTCGGATCAGTATCATCTTACCGAAACACTTTCTAATACATGTTGACCATGTTGACACGGGTCATGTCTCATGTCTCGCGATTAGAAACCCGAATAACCGAATTCTGTTAATTGTGTAATCCCAAACATGTTTTGTTCATTATATGTTAAAAACCCATCACAAAAAAAAAAAAAAAAAAAAAAAAAAAAAAAAAAAACCAAGATCACTGAAATTCATATTTCATTCAGCAAATTAAAAGATCCTTAAAGACTACTAAACTCTCTAATACTTGTTGACCATAAACAGTCAAAATTCCATATAAATTAGCTAACCATGGATGAATGCATCATAGTAACTAGAAACTGCTCCTAAATTTGGGGAAAACAATAAAGAATCCGGATCCTATATCGGGTCATCTTTATTTTTAACCCGGATTAACATAACCTGTTCAAATCAAATACCCAGATTAAAACCCTAATTATACACACAATAAAAAGATCCAAGAAACTGAATCAACCAATTAAAAAATTCAAACTTGAAGTAGAATACAACAATTATGATCTCATAAACAATTTGTGAAAAGGGAAAAAACATAAAAATAAATTAAAGATACCTAACAAGAATAGGGTAAGATCACATCCGAAGAAGAGTTCAAGGTGCAAATGATGGAAAGGTTTCAACTTTAATTTTCAAGATTTATTTTATTTTCAACTCTGAGTCAGCATTGCAAACGGATATACATACGCCGCGATCCAGAGTTTCTGTAACAGCCCCTGAAGTTTAGAGGAAGAGGCAATATGTGCCCTGAAGTTTTGGTGATGACGAGTTTGGTCCCTAGTGTTATTATGCTTTTATGAATCTTAATTTATTGGAACGTGGTGAGGGTAAACGAATGAATAAAAGCACGAAGAAAAAAAAATCTAAAATTTCAAATGCCTTCTACGAGTGGAAAATAAAATCTTTAGATCATAACTAACTATATAAACTAAGTTATATCAATGAACATAATAAAATTATCAATACTATATCTATATCTATATCTATACTATATAATAAAAAAAACTATTTTTTAAACACTTGTCATAATATTAGGACATGTTTTATAGATAAGTATTATTTTAGTTTAATCTTTTCTAATTAATTATATATAATCCTCCTACTAAATATTATTTAGTTTAATTTCTTATGGATAATTATTATTTAGTTTAATCTCATTCTCATTTATAATATTATTTATTTAACTAATAGAGTAAATACGATTTTGGCCCTGTGGTTATATCACTTTTACTCTTTTAGGCCAAAAAAAATTTTTAACATCTGAACTCCCAACGCTTTTTTAATCTTTCTGGTCCCTAACATCCTTTTTCTAACTCTTTTGGCCCCTAACATTTAATGGATGAGGTTAGTGTTAGGGGCCAAAAGGGTTAGAAAACAAAGACGTTGGGGGCTCAGATGTTAAAAAATTATTTTGTAGGCTAAAATAGTAAAAGTGATATAGCCACAGGGGCCAAAATTGCAATTTACTCTAACTAATATTATTTATCATTTATACATTTACGGAGTTTTAAATAATGAGTTAAATTTATTGAGACTTCGTTAACAAATTTTGCTACAACATAATAATCTATTTATATCAATCTAAATTTTTATCTATACTATACTATGTAATAAAACATTAATGTGTGACACATGTCGTTCATTGTAGGTATTTATTTTGTGATTCTCTGTTAAGTAGTAGCAATACTATATATACCATTGTCAGCGACCACCAACACCGGAAAAGCTCGTAAAAACAAAATAAAAAAAAGGAAAAAAATAACGACGAGCGAAAAGCAGACGTTATATCTTTGAATCACGCACGCTCGTTGCTGAGAAATTAAACCAAAACGTAAAACATAGAAAAAAATAACTAAGTCCATCCAGGACCCGCATGTTGGACGAACTTGTTAAACGCAGAAAAATAGATGTGACGTGACGGGCCTTTCAAACGGGAAAAAATATACGAAAAAATGTTGAACCCCACACGCACGTTGTGGTGCGTTAACTCACAAAATTTAGAACGAAACGAAAAACTTTGGAAAGATGAAAAGTATGGCGGTCCAAAATTAAAAACAAAAAAGAGTTGGGATTAAATTGCAAAAGATGAAAAACTTTGGGTTAAAAGTAAAAAAAACAAATGGTCTAAATTGCAAAATTAAAGTTATTATTTAATTTTAGATAAAGATAAGAATAAAAATAGGTGATATCTATATATTGGTTATTAATTAATTAATTAATATTAAAAGAAATTTATTAAACAAATATATATAAAATTTATGAGGTTGAAGGAGAAAATGTCATGTGTCATTATTTGGAGTCTTTTATTATAAGTTAGATTAGATTTTCTCGCCTCACTTCCATACTTATCTTATATTAATTAAATAAATGAATGAATGATGAGCTAATATTAAATTTTATCCTACTTTAAATTTTGAATACCATTCTTCTATTTTTCTAATAAAATATTATCCGAAATTGTAAATTGTTAATTTAAAACATTTTAAATAAAACAAATTATTTATCACGTTAACCAAACTTTGTATTAATATATTAAATATTTTTATTTTCACTATACAAAATTAAATTTACTAACTTTTTTTATTATTTGGTATATAAAATTACATTTATTTAACTCGTGTAATAAATGAGGTTTTTTAAAGATGTATTATTTTATTATTTGGTAAACAATATTACATTTATTCAACCCATGTAATACATGTGGTTTTAAAGTATAATTTTTTTATTTGATATATAAAATTACATTAAATCAACCCGTACAATATGGTTCTTATATATATATATATATATAACTTTTTATTATTTAATATATAAAATTATATTTATTCAACCCGTGCAATAAAGGAAGTTTTTAAAGATATAATGTTTTATTATTTAGTATATAAATTTACTTACTCAACCCGTGTAACACACGGGGTTATAACCTAGTTATAATATACGAGAAGGGTATTTTAAGATTAAAAATAAGTTTTTTTTTTCCTTTTAATTTATAAATATATCTAATGAGGGTAAATTGATCTTTTATATAATAATTATATTTTAGCCCTTATCTTATTACACGTAAATCCTTGAGTTTTAACATAATTATGGGTAATTAGTTACACTTTTCTTCCTCCACAACAAACTTAATTCTTTTATGTATTCTTCTCATATCTTATAAACTATAATGTTTAAAAAAACCACAAGTATCGTGAAGACCTAATCATTTTTGTTAACATTTCAATAGCTGTCTTGGTTAGTATTGATGTGTGGATTAAAAGATACAAGTAGAAGATGCCTTAGTGTACAATTGACTAAAGCCCAACGTACTTAGTCATTATCACAGAATGTTTAATAGCTACAGAATGTCAAGTAATATCGTAAATTTAATCCTCTTATCTAGATTACACTTTAATCTCTCATCTTTAACAAAATTATAGATAATTAGTTAGTAGTTATACTTTATCCTCTTATAAAAAACTAACCTTCCCTGATTTTTAAACGGTTATAACTTTTTGGTACGCTAATATTTTTTTTTTAAATTACACCATATAAATGAGTATTTTATTCTCTTTACTTTGAATATAGTATTGCTATATTTTTTAATTAAAAAAGTTGATATGTTACGTGATTAATAATGTCTAAGGGTGAGTAATAACTGAATCGTTAACCGAAATCAACCAAAACCGAATTAAGTGAAAACTAATTAACCAAAACTCGAATTAACCAAAAACGGTTATCGATTTTTTGTACCCTCATTTAACCAAAATTAACTAAACCGAACCATTCATATTTCATATATTTCTAGCTTTTATACCTTCACTTCATGTATTTCATATTTTTACCCCCATTTTATGTATTTATACCTCCATTTCGTGTACCTATACATCCATTTCATGTATTTATACCTAAATTTTATGTATTTCTAATCAAAAGTTTTAGCCAAAGTTTGATTTTGGCTATTAACCGAAATTAAATGAATCAAATAAAAAATCGTCAATCTAACTGAATAAACCAAACCGATTAACTAAAAACGGATTGGTTAATAAAATAGACTAATCGATGACCTTGATTTCAGTTGAGGATAATAATCTAACCAACCGAACAATGCACACCGTGGCAATGTCTATGTTTCACGTTGCATCGCGCGCACACCTATCAGTTATTTAACAAAACTGATTATCGGTGAGCAATAACTAAATTGTTAACCTAAACCAAACCAAACCAAACCGAAAATAGACGAAACTGAACTGAAATCAACCTAAAACTGAATTAACTAAAAACCGAATCAACCAAAAAACGGTTATCAATTTTTTTGTACTCTCGTTTAACCAAAATTAGCTGAACCGAACCGAATCATTCATATTTCCAAATATTTTCTAGCTTTTATACCTCCAGTTCATATATTTCATATTTTATATCTCCATTTCATATATTTATACTTTTATTTCATGTATTTATATCTTAATTTCATATATTTATAAGCAAAAGTTTTAGCCCAAGTTTGGTTTTTGCTATTAACTGAAATTAAATAAACCAAACCAAAAATCGTCAATATAACCGAATAAGCCAAAAAATGATTGGTAAATAATATAGACTAACCGATTACTTTGGTTTCGGCTTCGGTTGAGGATAATAACCGAACCGACCTAGCCATACACAACATAATGAAATGAATTACCCGATTACTTTGATTTTGATGTATAACTATCACAATGATGCTACAGTAAATATCATATGAATAAGAAAACTACCAAAACCGAATATCGCAATGCGACTTGTCGCTCCTGCCGCATTGCGCGGGCATCCTGCTAGTAGTGTTAGAACGACATATTGTAATAGTTGACCAATGATTCGTGAACCTCGCGTAACATTCTAGATTAATATAACCGAATAAATCGAAGTGATTAACTGAAAACCGATCGGTAAATAATATAGACTAACCGATGACTTTGGTTTCGGCTTCGGTTGAGGATAATAACCTAACCGACGGAATCATACACAACACAATGAAATGAATTACCCGATTACTTCGCTTTTGATGTATATCTATCACAATGATGCTACGGTAATGTATTGACAAAAATGTATTTACATGTGTCCCTAATCCTAATAGTGCCAAAAGTTGGCTAGGAGGGACTATTTTTGCCAAAATTGAAAACTATGAATGTGGAGGGATTAAAAGTGTCAACATGCTTAAACTATGCCTCTGAGTGACCCTTACGGTGTTCGTATTCTCAAACGAGCCACTTGTTGGACGAACGATACCGTTTGTAATTTTAATTGGAAGTTTGTTAATTAAAGGGTTAAAAGCGTCAACATGTTAACTTACCTCTGAGTGACCTTTTAACGAACCGGGAGCCTTACGATGTTCGGTTATACTCCCGGGTATGCCTAAAATTGGTCTTGAGGGGTTAAAAGTGCAAATTATGAAAGTTATATTGAGTTTTAGAGCATAAGGACTAAAACTGCCAACTTTGGGAACTTATTTGAGGCCGCGGAGGGGCGCGAAGGGCTAAGGCTTTTCCGTTGCGGGTAGCCATACCTTCACTAGTTCAAAATTTTTGCTTGTTCACCACTCAAAGCTCCTATACACCTCACAAACGGAAATATGGACTTGTTTCTTGTTTAGGACACGTTAGGGGCACTTGTAATCATCTCATGAAGCCTCATAACACTTGGAATCATCCTAGAAATCCTCCAAACACTATAAATAGGTGCATGTTTCATTTTGAACTTGCACCTATTCTTGAAATCATTCTATACTTCTCCTCTTGAGGTTCCTGAGCAATTGGGAGCTTCCGCTTGAGTTTTAATCACTTCCTTGGATCACTTGTAAGTGTTCCTTTCATTGTTTATTCGTTTATTAGGCTTTTAAAGCCGAAAGTCAATCATTTTCGATAAACGCTTTGACTTTCGGTTTAGACCTTAATGGTTTAGCCATTGTTCGCAACGAACATGGCTACGTGATCGTAATTAGGTAGGTGTTAATCCCTCAAAAGGGCACCTCCTAAGAATCAGGTTTGCTTGGTCAATTGACGAGTCAACATATTAATATTTTAAAAAGTCAACGGGGAAAATTTTGATTAGTCAAGGACTGATTCGCGACTGCTTAGGGGCGGTGGTGGCAATGGCGGAGTTGAAGTGAAAGGTGTTGGTGGTTGTTATGGCATTGACCGTGGTGATGGTCGGGGCTTCGACGATCTGCAGAACAAAGTTTCGTCAAGATTTTGTTAATTGATTTGGTGTAAAAGGTCGGTTGTGTTGTTTATTTATATGAAATTTGATTATTAACAAGGTTAGATTGAGTTTTATTCGGTTTCACAAGATTAGGTGATATGGTTCAATTATAAATGATTTGGCTGGTAATTTCGAGTGCATATGGTTCACCTTAGAGGCTAGGTTCATGGTGCAGATTTTGGTAACACAATCAAGATTTGGAAGGTTATTGATCATCCAAAAAAATCACTGTTAGGCGCAAATTCTGCATTTAAGTTTGAAAATTGCTACAAATAGCCCCTCTAGATATGTAAGGTTTTTAATTTTGGTAGCTAATTATCATACACACCATTTTCTTTTCAGAAATAGCAATAATGGTCCCCCTGTAGTTTTATATATGTTTGTTAAATTTTATAATTTAAATCTTATAGTCTTGAGGTCTTTAAATAATAATAATAATAATAATAATAATAATAATAATAATAATAATAATTAAAAACAAATCGAACTTTTATTTAACTAAATAATAAAAAAAAATACGGTTCGGATCCAATTTACAAAACCAGTAAGATTTCTAGGATCCGTTTTTTTGGCGGATGTTACAACCTCCTTCCCGTCATCACCATTACAAACATCTTCCCCCCACTCAACTCCTATCCCCTCTCCCCCCTACTCGGCCTTGGCCTTCTCACATTCGACAAAATCCTAAACAAACCACTCAATATGATCCATTGGCCTTTACGGCTACATGTTCTCCGTCTTCCATTGTGCCTTGATCCTTTACCGTTGCCAACAAATCCCCGGAGTGGCATCATGCCATGTCTGATGAGTTTCAAGCTTTACATAAGAACGAGACATGGTCTTTAGTTCCTTTTGTCAACAACACTAATGTTATTGGTTGTAAGTGGGTGTACAGGTTAAAGAAAGATGCACAAGGCAATGTCACCCATCAGAAAGCATGCCTTGTTGCAAAGGGGTTTACGCAACAACTCGGTCTTGATTATCATGAGACATTTAGTCTGGTAATAAAGGCAACTACTCTTCGGGTTCTCTTGTCTCTTGCCGTGACAAGCAACTGACGTGCAAAATACTTTCTTACATGGGATTTAAAAGAAAATGTCTACATGAAACAACCACCTGGTTTTATTGATCCACAAAAACCAAAATCATGTGTGCCTTCTTCACAAATCTCTCTATTGGCTCAAGCAAGCTCCTCGGGTCTGGTTTAATCGCTTATCAGGAGCTCTAGTTGAACTTGGCTTTTATGGATAAAAAACTGGTCACTCACTGTTTATTGTTAACTATGGTGGCACTCTTGTTTATGTAGATGACATTATCATTACGGGCAACAATGACTCTGCTATTAATGGCCTTGTTCATCGCCTCAGTTCCATATTTGCCATTAAAGACCTTGGAAAGCTTCATTAGTTTTTGGGAATTGAAGTGGTTCATCACAAGAAAGACACCGTCCTATCACAACAAAAATATATTCTAGATGTCCTTCATCGTTTCGGCCTCTCTGCTTGCAAGCCGGTAAATACTCTAATGCGCACGTCCCAAGTGTTGACCATTCATCGTTTTGGCCCACTTCTCTCTGATTTGGTGAAATATCGTCAAGTCATTGGTGCCTTAGAGTATGCTACTCTATCTCGCTCGAATATTGCTTTTGTTGTTAACCGTGTATGTCAATTCATGCATGCTCCAACAGAAAATCATTGGTCGGCAGTTAAACGTATACTCTGGTACCTAAAGGGGACCGCATATTTGGGTCTCTTTATACGCCATTCTTCGGGTTCCGTCTTGCAAGCCTTTACAGATGTCAACTGGCAAAATGTAGTCACTTCACCGGTTCATGCCTATTCTAACTCAGATTGGGCAAGTTGCCCAGTTGACCGTTATCCACAGGAGGGTTCGCCATATATCTTGGATCCAATCTCATCTCCTGGTTTTCCCGTAAACAACAAACTATTTCAAGATCTTCAACCGAGTATGAGTGCCCTTGCTAATACAACGGCATAATTAATCTGGTTACAGTCTCTCCTACATGAACTAGGTGTTTCAGTAAACACATCCCCTACACTTTGGTGTGACAATCTAGGGGTCCCTTATCTCTCAGCGAATCCTATATTTCATGTTCTAGACGTAGATTTTCACTTTGTTCGTGAACAAGTGGCTCAAAGTCAATTAAATGTCCAGTTTATCTCTACAAGTGATCAGATTGCGGATGTTTTCACAAAGCCCTTACCATCTCTATGGTTTCCTCGCCCTCAACTTGCAGGGGGATGTTAAACAAAAAGTTTGTCATGTTTATTATTGTTAAAGAGTTGAATGTGTAATATTTTAGTCTTTATATTTGCCTGATTGTAACCTCTCTATCCAGTCAATAAAATCGAACCCTTTGGTTTAACATGGATGTGCTTCATGGTTACATTTTGTCACATCCTTGTACTCATATTTTGAGGTGGGACAACATTGGCTATACGTATATAAACGTTTATACGTTGTCTCATTAGCATATCATACATTTTAAAATTGTTTTGTACTTTATTCGTGACATGGTTTTAGCACAAATACTTCGTGTCTCACATGTTTCTACAGTAGTCAGTTGGATGACATATCAACATTTGGCTTAGTTGTGCCTTGGCTTGCTTCTCTCCGGTGCAAGTTTCACGTCTCTACCACCGTTTAGCGTGCAAGGGGTGTTAGACTATTAGCGTCACAGTTGTCACTACTTTGTAACAATTAGGAGTGGCTAACTAACCTCTATTCCTTGTTTGAATAAACACATTACATGTACAAATTACAGAAAGTTTTAGACTTTTTTTCCCCTCTCAATATTAGATTTCACAAACAATGTCTTTCAAAAATGAAGTTATGTTCCTATGTACAACATCTGATTGTACACTTAACAACATTTTCTTGACATAAAGCTATGTTTTAACGTACAAGAACATTTTTCTGACATAAAGTTATGCTTAATACATACGAGTAAATACTTCAATTGTCATGTTTTATTATAAGAGTCACATGATGGATAAATCACTTCGATTCTTTAATGACATGGATTCAAATATGAAACAGAATTCATGTACATAACCAATAATCATTCTCGAAAGTATTTTTTGATGTACACAAACAACGATTTTCAGACAAAGTTATGTTAGTTGTGTTCATATGTACACAAACAACTATTTTCTAACTTCTGAGGTAACATATGTTACAATGTACACAAATGCTAGAAACCAATATAATCAAAGTCTCAACTAAAACCTCATTCAAAACCCGGTATTTGATAATGGAAAACTAACAAATTCCTCATTTTGAATCTAAAAAATCTACAGCCTATATCTCATGGTTAACAAAAATTACATTCCATAGCCTATTTTTCTATATTCTATACTCTATATTCTATTTTCTATTCTATTCCTAGTTTTATATACAACAAACTGTGGTATAATACAATGATGAATAAACGAATATGGCTAAGCTAGTTGGGTTAGAAACATCTGTACATGGTTATGCAATATGCTGTCCTGGCTCGACCCCACGAGCCGCCATTTGAATCCTGAACTTATGGCCAGATGGGGCCGTGTGATCTCCGAGAACACAGACACCAATGATCATCCATGGTTTCATGAAGACTGTATTTACAATCCTTCACATAATCTTCAATGGTGGACAGATCTTCTTCACTGTGCCCAGCATATATGTATTTACAGCTGTTTGCAGGATTTTTGCAAGCCTCTTATGAAGAGCCCATAAAATCTTCATTGACCAGACTATTTGACTTTTTTCATCATTACTTACATTTGGGTCCCTGGTCTGGTTGGCAGCAGGCTTGTGAATTCTTCATTGACCAAGACAGGTTTGACTTTCGCATGATCTTATGAAGAACACGTAGAAATCCATATTTAAGGATTTTTTTTAATATAATATGAGTGTTGTTTGTTTACTTTCCGGCTTTTGCTTTCTCCATCTCAGCCTCCTTTTCGGCTTTCTTTCTTTCGAGTTCAGCCTGTTTAAGGTTCTCCTCATGGCATTTTAGAAATAGCCTCACAAAGTTGCAAAGGGTTTGAGTAGCTGCCCAAAAATAGGCAGACGTAATAAATCAATAACTGTTTGGATTAACGGTGGCAAACGGGCTGGGTCAAGCCGGTTGGGTAACAAGTCAAAACAAGTTTGTACCAAGATGGGTACTTTTTGGTAGAGCTGCAAGTGAGCCGAATTGTTCGCGTTTGTTTGTTAAGAAAATGAACGTGTCCGTGTTCGTGTGTTAATTTTAGGCAACAAACGAAAATGAACGTTGATGAACACAAATGAACACAAACTAATGTTCATGAACACAAATGGAAACAAACGAACACCAACAAGTGTTCATGGACAAAATATATAATACACTGACACTTATTAGATATTTTATTTGTCGGAATTTTGAAGTATTTAAATAAAATATAAAAACTAAAACCACTAATGAACTATCGAACATAAACGAACACGTTACCAAATGTTCACGAACATAAATGAACGAGCGTGGCCGTTGTTCATGTTCGTTCGTTTGACTAAACGATCAAACGAACGGAATTTCTTGTTCGTGTTCGTTTGTTTAATAAACGAACGAACACAAACGAACTTCCCGCCGGACGGTTCACGAACTGTTCGCTGAACGTTTGGTTCGATTACAGCCCTACTTTTTGGTCCAGGTTGTGTTGACATGAAATTTTTTTTTCTGAATTCTTTAGTTTTTCTGCAACTAACTATTGTGCTAAATATGATTACAAAACTTATATAATTTCAATAACAATCCAAGCTGGAGGTTCTATGCATAAAAAGTACACTTTGGCCCATTTCCTTATAAGCTAAGTGTTTTTATTTTTCTCTTTTGACCCGTTGGAGATAAAATAAGTCATGAATCGACTCATTCATAAGTAAATGGGTCGACACTGTCACATCTAACTTTGGTTTCACTCTAAATAGTTGCATGAAAGTTACCTTGTTCGAAAGGGCAACGGGCAGGGTCTTCACCAAAATATAGGGCCAACCCATCAGCACTTTTACCCTGTAACAGAAACAATTAAATGAAATAATCCAAATAGCAACTTTCTTACAATAAATGGCAAATCATACATATAGGAGCTCGATTTCATTCGTTTTCTGTTTTAGGGAACACGATTACAAAAGCAACATTTAAGAGCCTATTTTATAATCTTATAAAAGAACGAGGGCCTGGTTACACGTTAAGAGTTAAGCTTATTGAAAGTATGTTCCCTAAAATGGAAATGAAATAGAAATCGACTATTAAGTATGTTCCTTTAAGGTCCAGTTTGTCCTAGAATAACAGAAAAATTTATTGAGATTTACCACAACGGTATAGAAATTTGTAACATTTGTAACTTCTGCCTCAGCATAGCCGATGAACTCTTGCAATGTCTGACAATGCCAGAAATACTTAATCAGTGTTCTAAACATTAGTAATCTTCAATAACATTAGTTTTAATAAAAAAACTCAAAGCTTGAACTACATTAAATTTTTAAATTTCTAAAATAAACTAAGAACACTGTATTGAACATGAGTGTTCTAAATATTAGTTTTAATAAAACAATAACTTTTATAAATAGTGTAAAAGTAGAGAACAATGTAAAGTTTTATTTACGTGCAGTACGAAAGTTCACGCTAAAACACATCTCACGAGAAACTCCATAGGATGTTTACCTACCTTATGAAAACCTGCGGATACAGGACCATCATTTGCGCATGCTTCTAGTTCATTCCGGACTTTTTTCAGTCCACTGCTAAGAGAAAGCATTTCTTCTGCTAAAGCTTTCAGTTGTATCTGCAAGTTAAAGCATTAATAAGTAATATACTAAAGCTTTTAATAATAAATCTTCGCGAAAAAAGATTAACATAAACCTTTGTTGCAGCTTCGAGGCTAACAAGATCGTCTGGGAAATCTAAAAGAGTTGGTGATTTCGTAGCAAGAAGCTGTACCATGAAAAAAAGTGAAACCATGTTAACGCTTTTCGAGAGTGTGGACTAGGGATGAGATTTTCTTCCCATATACCCCATACCGGTACCCTATCGATTTTAGGTATTCAGTACATGTACTGTATCGGTACCCAGTTTTATTGATTTCGGTATTAAGTACTTTTGTATCCGTACGGGTAAAAAATGGTACTGGTACCGAATTTTATGTACAACTTTAAGAGTATAATTTTTTATATCATGTCTTATTTTGTATTATGGTATTTATGATACTCGTATCGATTTTTACCTATTTGGTACCATACTGAAATGCCCGTACAGATACGTGTACCCGCACAGTACCAATATATTCGATACGGTATTCGGTACCCAGTTTTGTTCAAATTCGGTACTGGCACCGGTACAGGTATGGGTACTGTACCGATCTCATCCCTAGTGTGGACAGTAGAATATTGATTTAGTAGTAATCAAATCTAGAAAATGTTAAAGAGTGTAAGGGCTTGTTCTACCTTGCAGAGATAATGCATTAAGGTCATCCGGCTGTTTGATGCGCGTGTATCTGTCAATTTCAAAAGACTATCCAGCTTGAAACCAACTGCCGAACCTGCAATCGTTGGATAGCATGAAGAAACTTATAAATAAAAATATATGATCTCTATCTTAATGAAGGTATTACCTCTAGCAGTTCCTTGATTTAATGTATTCCCTAAATATAAGATTCTCTTCATAACTTCCTTCAATTTGACAGACTTCCGGACCTAATAAACAAATAACAGAATTAAATCAGGTACCTAAAAACAAAAACAAAAAAACAGGAGTATAGTGTTTATAATAACGGACCACCTCGTCACAAGCAGAGTGTACGAGGTTTAAACTCTTCTTAAAATCTGCAAGCTGAAAGAAAAGTCAAAATGAGATAATAAAATATACAAAGATCAGAACATATAAGAAGTTAAGAACTAGCAGGCATTCAACCCATGATCACAAACCTGAGAATTAAATTGAATTTTGAACAAAAATATATTTAGTTTTGTCTCCATACGTGGCACCTTCATTAGCTCCAGAAAAAACTGCAATATAGTTCAAATCTTGAGTTTAGTTATTGCATCCATGTAGTTAGAAATAACTAAATAAGTTGTTCATATATGGATAATTATTAAAAGAATAAACTATTATGATCTTGATACTCACATGCTCACACTTGCCCAATTTCTCTATGTCACCTTTAAAATTCTGAACAGTCACAATGCAGAAAATCAATACTTATATGAAAGAATCAAGAAAGGTTCATATCTAGAATTATAATATCGAGTAAATACGTCTAAAAAGTTGTGGTTTCACCTTGAGTTGATCCATCTCTTCTTTTGTAGGACAAAATTTGAGAATATTTTCTACTTGATCAACATCTAAAAGTGTCTCATCCATAGCTAAAGCTGCTTCCTGCAGATGGCAGAGAAAGTTGTTATCATTAATCCTCGTAGAAGTTCAAGAAACTATAAACATATATATAAAAATTCCTAATATACGTATCAAGACGTGTTACAACATGATATCCGCACGTACCACGATTTCAGGCAGCGGCATTTTAACCTTTGTAAGCATGATTTCCGTGTTATTGGCCCTCCTCAGATCAATCTAGAATCAAGAACACAATCGGAAAAAAAAGGTAATTACTGAATTCAAAATTAATGAGCTACTTCTATCATAGAGTATAAAAAAAAGTAAAAGGAAATTTAAAGGATGAGTACTCAATTTACATTGCATTACCAATTGGATTTTTTCCGGTTTTGAACTAGCAGCTTTTTTATCTGCTGCTTTAGGAGCAGCTTTTTTCGGCGGTGCGTTGGAGAAAAGCGTCTCAAGTTCTGATACGTCAACATCTGGCGGACTAGAATTCAATAGCATAACATCAGCAGTTAGAAGAAATGATATATATATAGGAAAAGTGTAAAATACAATACGGCTTAACGTACATCACGTACGACAACGTGCGTGATTATGTGTATAACGTGCGTGATTAATGTTTTCATCATGCGTGATTAATGTTTTCCAACATGCGTGATTTGGGTTTTTTAGTTTATAACGTGCGTGATTTTCAAATGGACGTGCGTAATTATCTGTCGTACGTGATTGTACGTTAAGCCGTATTGTACGTTAACTGGCCTCTATATATATATACATGCATTCATATAAATATATATTGCACTCTACACACGACGAATGATGGCTACCTTTGTCTTTGCAGTTCCTCCCACAAGCTTCCTTGCAGAGCCCTGGTTACCTTGTTCCAGTGCAATGGCTTTAAGTTAGATCTTTTCACTGCGGCACCACGTCCACGCCCTCTACCTGGGCCACCACCTAGTCGACCAGGTGGAGGTGGAGGACCACCTGGAGGTCCAGGTGCACCAGGTGGTGGTGGAGGTCCGGGAGCTCCCGGTGGTGGTGGAGGTCCGGGTGGTCCTCGTGCTCCTCCAGGCGGCGGGGGAGGTGGAGGTGCTCCTCCAGGCAGTGGGGGAGGTGGAGGTGCTCCTCCCGGCGGTGGGGGAGGTGGAGGTGCTCCTCCCGGCGGTGGGGGAGGTGGAGGTGCTCCTCCAGGCAGTGGGGGAGGTGGAGGTGCTCCTCCAGGCGGTGGAGGCGGCGGAGGTGGTGCTCCAGGCATCGGTGGTGGAGGTGGAACTCCAGGCGGTGGGGGAGGTGCAGGTGGTCCATACATTGGCGGAGGCGGTGGAGGTGGTGCTCCAGGCATCGGTGGTGGAGGTGGTGGTCCAGGAATCGATGGAGGAGGTGGAGGTGGCTCTCCGCCAGGCAATGGGGGAGGAGGTGGAGGAGGCGGTGCCTTAGAGATTGAGGGTGGGGTAGGTGGAGGGGGGGATTCATGCATTGGTGGGGGTGGTGGTGGAGGAGGAGGAGGTGGTGGAGTTGGAGCACCTTGCATAGGAAGTGTGGGTGTTATAGATGGAGCAGGGGCTTCATACACTGGCGGCGGCGGTGGTGGTGGTGGAGGTGGAGGTGGGAGAGAAGGAGACGGGGCTACATGCACTGGAGGTGGAGGTGGAGGTGGAGATGCAGGTTTACACACAGGTTGAGGAGCTTTTGATTCAGGTGGTGCAGGTGGCGGTGAAGCTTGTTTACTTTGTTGTTGTGGCACAGATGGAATAGGTGGAACTTCCAAACCATCTTGTACAGGTTTTTTAATTGTAGACACATCGCCAAGTGATTGGGTCGCAGGAGGCAGAACTGGAGGTGGAGCTGGTGTTTCCACCTTGTTATTCTCTACTGGTGGTGGTTGTGGAGGTGGTGCAGGGACCTTAATAGATTTAATTCCAAATTTCTTTAGAGCCGCATCATAAGTTTTTGGCACTCGTTTCAAATCTAAAGATGGCGGACAAGAAGCTCGTTTCTTTGATCCCTTTTTATTCTCTAATAACTGAGAATTCTTCATTAGTGGTGGTGCACTCCAATGTCTTGATTTCTTATATAACCGTTTATCAAAAAGAGTCCACCGTGACATATCATATGGTTTTTCCTTTCTTCCACTTGTTAGGCTTTCTTTTTTTAAACTATTCGCCTTTTCCATATCTTCTTTCAACTTTTTCATCATCCATTCATGTACGAAACTCTCAAATTTCGCTTCAAGGGAATCCACCTTATCCTTCAAATCAACGTCGTTCGCTATTGCAGGCTTCAAATTAACATCTTTGACTACTGTATTCTTTAGGTCAACTTCATTGACTATTGTATTCTTCAAGTCAACGTCTTTGACACTTTTGTTATTCAAGTCAGCGTTTTCAACCAACTGGAAACTCGGATCATCCTTAACATGACGATTGTTATTTGCGTCATATGATATATGATCTTGTGATGAATGTGGTTCTACTTCAAAATCTGGAATATCGTCTTCAAATAAATTTGTAGACTCTATGTCATGATCGTGATTACTAAATATATCCTCAACCTCGAAGAACTCATCAGCTGAACCATAGCCACTTGTCTCACTACCGTCAGACGACGATGCTCGGTCTGTGGTGATAATAGATGGTAGAGGATCAGCGTCCACAAAAAGTACCTGACACAGATATGAATATGCATTTAATCTGGTATAGAAAAAGTCAAAGTCAAAGTCAAAGTCAAAGTCAAAGGCCTACCTCCGCTTTAAAGTCTTTTGGAATCTGATCCCGGGCATCCCAGACACTGTCAACTTCATCACGACCCAACATCAATACATACCCTCGGATAAAAGCAGTATGGAATACTACTCTGAATAGCATCTCCTCCTTTACAAGATCATCATCTAAATGAATGCATTCAAGAACAACGTCCCCTTGAACACGAAAATGAATATCGATTTTTGCCAGATGGCATTCGTCCTGCAACCATAAGCTACAGGATTATATAACAGACCAACTTGTATTCTTATAACGTTTCCACTAGACGTGGCAATTCAGACCACTTACTAATGAATGGACTGATTCAAGTTATATATTATATCTAATGAGCAAATATTGCTTAAAAGGAAACGGGTCAAATGGGTGCAAATGTGTTATCATTATTCAAAGATTAGAATACTATTTACCATGGAATCGGTTTAACTTTTGTAGTCATAAAAACACACTAACAATTTATGAAAAACCTATCAAAATTATGGAGAGTTTTTTTTCCGTGGAACCATAGAAAAACTTCCCGTTGTGACCCGTTACCCAACCAGCCCGTTTTGCCACCTCTAGTTTTAATAAACATGGATCCAAATATGTTTACCATTCGATAATAGCGCGCATGTTTCTTGTTCTTTGAGGTTAACGTTGAAAATAAAAGCTTACAGCTTTTATTGGATTCTGTTGAAAACGAGTCATGACCGTATATACGGATGATGGGGCGACAACCCTTTCCATCAATTACCGGAAGGACCCGAAGTATAAGACAATCCAAAGCCAAAGGTGATACTTCAGGTGGCCAGTCAATCCCTAAATTTCTTTTTGTCACATATTGAAGATACCTTATTTGTGACGGTTGAGGATTTAAGGGTGACAAAATATAAACTGCGTCACGAGAAGATTGTTTATATATCAAATCAAGTGTTCTTTGCTCGCCATTATAAATTTTTCTAACTAAAAAAAGCCCAGCAAGCATAAAGGCGAGAATGGGTAAGCCTCCTCTTTCACAATGCAGCAAGAGCACGTTTTTTTGAGTTGAAACCGATAGCCAGCTATCACAAGACTGCAAAAAGTTATCAACAGTTTCTAGTGGTAACAAGGGACACCCGTCATATTGCCAAGAGTATTCGGTGAGTTTCATATCATATGTGGATACTGCATCGGCAATTGCGGTCTTCCCATCACCGCCTTGTTTGAAATTAACAACCATTGCAGAACACTCGGGATAGTAGACTTGAAGCTGAGGTACCATGCCATCCACGTAGGATTTGTATGCATCTGCCTCTGGTGCATCATTTTTGTAGCACCAATCGAAGACTGTAACATCAATGAAACAGATGTTAGATGATTAATATCTTTAAGAGCGTAATCATATTTTTTCTCAATGAATGCCATTTGTTTTGGTTCTCTGATTCTACTCTTTTTGCAGCCTAGAACCAAAACAACTTGATAATAAACAGCCAGTGCTAAACAAACACCAGTGACACAATATCCCTGCTTACATGTCATACGACATGATATGGTAGGGCGAAATTGGTCATATGGGTTGTATGGAGCCAAATCATATGGCCCGTATGGGGTTTGACTTGCATAGAAATGAATGATTTGACCACTGACAAAATCATACGACATATATTGTTACAGACTGAAACCATTGCAAGGTATGGGGATTTTCCAAGTCCAACACCGGCTGTGTGGGCATTAAATGTGGGGTTTATATACCAAACGTACTCGCTCAAGTTTGGGTTGTAACATATATGACCATACCATATAGCCCGTATGATGTGACAAGCTCTAGAGTGCAGACTTGATTTAATATTATACAACACCTATGATGTGACAGGCAAGCTAGCGTACACTACTGGGGATGGTGTCACGTTACTATAACATCACCCTAATAAATCATTAGGAGCTAAAATGGTAGCTGAACTTAAAAATGTTAATGTAGCTATTGGTACGTAGGGTCTCGGGTGGGATGCAGACAAACCTTACTTCTACCGGTGGAGATATCCCACGGCTACAAAAACATACGAACAAACAAACAGCCTAACACTGTAGAGATAGAAGGCTACCAAATAAACATAGTCCAATAGAAAAACAGACCACTATGATTAATAAAGAAAAAAAGACACAAGGGAAGTGCAATTATTATTAAGATGATGAAACATGTGCATGCATGCATGCAAAATAGGTTACGTACCAAAAACCCTATCGTTGATCTCAAGGAGGCGATCCGGCGGATTACGATAGAAGAAACGTTTGAACAGCGCCATTGAATGGCGCTGTTACCACCGTCCCAACCGGATCCCAAATGTTGATTCCCTATGCCTTCTGTCCAATAATATCGACCATCTCATCAACAAATCGATCAACCAGATTTTCAATTTCCTGTTTTCAATAATCTCAATGCAATCAACGCCTCCAAACTTCATTCACCAATTCAATTACAAGAATAGGGGGGAATTTTAATAATTATGTGACGTAAGGTGATTATGATTATGATAATAACGTAATTTAGGTTTCAGGAAGAATTTAGTGACAGCAAGATTGTTAGGGTTTTTTAAGGGGAATCGTAATTTTTGGATAGGAATATGGCGATCACGTACAGGTTTATTATATATGGAATTGGATGATTTTGGAGATATGTTTGAAGTGATTGGAGTGAGGAGATATGCAATTGATTGCAGGAATTCTGCAATGGAAATCTTGGATTCAATTGAAATCGCAAATGAGATTATTGGGGACGACGAAAGGGGAGGTTGAAGAACACTGACCAGCTTTTCCGATTATTGTTTTCTTGTTTCTTCTTTGTGACCTTTTTTTTTTTCAATACACAATATTCTATTATGTGATTAGTAATGTGTGACATGTTTTAAACATTCATTTCTTTTTAATTTTATATCGTATATATTCCTTAAATTTCTTTTTAATTTTATATCGTATATATTCCTTAAAGGTGTTTAAAGTGGGCTCGGGTGTTTGTGAAGATAGGCATGGCTTCATCCGAGATACCTAAATGATTATCATTCAGTTTAAGTTTACATACGACATGTCTATTGCAATTGTGACGGTGTTTTGTCGTAAGGATGGGCGACTTTTATTGTAACCATGGCAGAGTTGTAACCTTTGGAATGGTATTGGGTTTTGGTTTGTGAATCAGGCTGTGATTTACATGTTAATTATTGTCAGCCTATGGTTTACTCTTGTAAACCACGACTTAATTTGTAAGTGGCTTTAGGATTGTTGTGCTCTACTTTTTTTACTTTATTTGTGTTTTTTGCATTAGGGTGTTGTACTTGCTTATTGTTTTGTTGTACATTTGTTGTGTATATAAGGTTAAACCCTCATTTGTGCAAGGCCTTACATCTGTCTCATAGCGTCGCCCATTATGATGTTATGCATGGTTGTATTATACTGTTGACCTGTGTTTTAAGTTGTGTAGGTGATGATGATGATGTTGTTCTTCGGCAAGGCAACTGAGATGGCCTTCAAGAGGCAATTGGTTGCAACTAAGTTTTCTGTGCCTCAGTAAAGATATTTTCTTTAGTATTTTGTTGATTCTTATTTCAATTCAGATTTACAAGTTCTACAAGTTGAAATTCGATGATAAATGAGATTTGACAATGGTTGTCGTGGCTAATGCAGATTGAAATGAGCTTCCAGTTGCACCAATATTTATGAGCCTCTTTACTACATTTTCATTGGTAGCTTACTTTACTTTTGGTTATTAGTTGGCTTATTCTCCTATTTAATTGAATTTTGTACGTATAAGGATGTCTACTTCGGAGGATAATCGGTGGGTTTTCGAGCGTCTAAGGAAGGTGTTGGAGGATGTTGTGGTATGAGATCTGCGTATTGCATATGACAATGACTGACAAGCTAAATGAATTGACCGAAAGGGTGGCGAATATTAGGAAGAAACATGCGGAGTTGCAGGTGCCCTAGACACACTTAGCGCACGTTATGTAGACCTCCAGGATGTTGAAAAAGTAGAATAGGATTTTATATGTAATAAACTGTAGTTGTTAATTGTAGTTTTTGTACTATATTATTATGCAACCAACGATATCTTTCGTATTTTTTGGCTTTTCATTTTGATTTTTTACCATACCGTGACACCACCCGTCGCAATGCGCGGGATTTAATTCTAGTTAAATATCTAAAAACTAAATCTTCTTATTTTAATAATTTATTAAAATTTACTCACCCATAAGATTTCAATTATGTTTATTTTAAAATATAATTTTATAATTCTTAAATCTTTATTATTTTTTATTTATAATTGTTAAATATTTATTATTTTTGTTTTATCAAATTGATGACATCCAAAATACAAATTCTTTGCCTAAACTTATAGTTTTAACAACTTTATTAATTCAACCCGTTAATACATAGGTTTCTAACCTAGTTAGTTGTAACACCTCGTAAAATCACGACCAATGATGTATTGACACGTGTAATGAACCCTAATAAAGTCAAACATTGAATTTAAGGGATTAATTTTTTGAAAATTCGAAAACTTTGATTATGAAAGGACTGGAAGTGTTAGCATACCTAAAATAAGTTTCTAAATAACCTCTCATGATGTTATATTCACAAATGAGCCACTTGTTGATCGAGTGTAGCCGTTTGCGTGATTAATTGAAAGTTTGCGCAATGAAGGGTTAAAAGCGTCAACATGTTAATTCTTACCTCTGAGCGACTTTTTAACAAACCGGGTGCTTCATGATATTTGATTATACTCTCGGGAATGCCAAATAATGGCCATCTAAGGTTTTTATGCCTATAAGTAAAGTTATGCGCAACTTTGCAAGTTAGAGGGACTAAAAGTGTCAATATGTTTAATTATACCTCTGAATGACCTTTTAGCAAACCCGAAGCATCGTGATGTTCAATAATACTTTCAAGAATACCTAATATGGATTATATGAGGCTTCAATGCTAATAAATGTTGAGATGCACAAGTTTTCGCAATAGAGGGGCCTAAAGCGTCAACTTTTGAATCTATGCCTTTCGGTGATCTTTTAAGGGAACGGGAGCGTAGTAATATTTAAGTATATGCTTAGGAATGCCCATTATGGGCCATGGAAGGCTTGGACATAATTAAACAACATTTCGCGCTACTTTGCGCAATTAAAGGACTAATTGCGTCAAACTGCAAAAGTATGTCGATTCGTAGGGTCTCGGACCTTCCGGAATATGGACATGAGTTAAACATACCCTATTTATTCTTTATATAGCTTAGATATAGGCTTAGAGGTGTTTGGTGCGCAAAAATAAACTTTTACGTCATGCAGGGACTAAAAGTGTCAAAAAGCGCACAAGTTTGCATTTTCGCGCATATCTTGCATTCTGAATATCCACGGACACCCAAAATTTATGTAAGCACTAAAATATTTTATTTTAGTGTTTGATTTGATAAAATTCCATTCGTCGCGTAATTTGGTTCGTTTTTCGCATCCGTCCGTGTTTCGTCGTAATTAGCCGAACAACGTGACCGTACGACCAAACGAACTGACATCCGGCATGTTTTTGAGAATGTTTCATGTTCCCTATGTTGAGGCATCATTTTATAACCTTAAAAATGGTTTAGCGGGCCTTACATGTGTCGGAAATGGCAATTAGCAAGTGTAGGGGCCAAATATGTCAACTTGTGAAAGTTCTGGTGAGCTGGCCTGGTCCTTACGGACCTTATGGCTGGACCCTTGCGGTCCGTATGCCATGCCCAGTACCAGAATGTCACACCCCGATTTCCACGTGTCTCACCGGTGGGCCCGGTGGGGGATTACCGTGACGATGTTGGCAACAATATAGTCAAACCACACAATTATATAAATGCACAGCGGAAGCTTTAAAGATAAATATATAAACTTCAACCTCTGGTTGTAATATCAAATGTATTACAGAAGTTGAATATATCCACAGCGGATCAAAATAAATAAATATTGTTCATTCAGATACGGCATCGAGTTTGCGAGACTATTCGTGATGCTTAGGAAGCTAATACCAGCCCATTTCGTATAGTACCTGCACTTAATCTTTTTGGGGAAAATACGTCAGTTTACACTGGTAAATACATTCAACTGACACATTTGAAAATGTTTATTAAAATTGATTTGAATGCACAAGGCACAAACTCTTTTATAACTTGGGAAAATTATAATAAAATCTTGTGAATGTTTTACATGTTCTTTTATGCGTTCAGTAGCCCGGGTCGTGCCGGGTTAAAGATTTATAGACACACCACATTGCGTAAAACCGTAGTATAAAAACCAACGGCTACGTCTTTTAATTTAATGTCGACACTTTATACCGGGTGTACGCCTACACCGGGATGTCGATGGTCGTGGCCATTTCGTAAAATGATGCCAAGGATATCCGGGACAACGGTCATTAAACCCCCCAAAGGCTTATAAGAAACAAAACTGTTTAAATGAGCCGATCATATTATTTAATTTAACCACCTAAGCGATGGAAGAATACAATGCTCAATCAAGCGGTATTAATATACCGTAACCCAAGCCCATATAGGGGAAATAAGTTAAAGTATTTACCTTTGCAAGTATATTTCCTTAATTTGGATTAAATCACCGATAGCTTTTACTGGGGCTCCTAATCTGGAACGAAGGTTTTAATTAACCTCTTAGAATCCTAACGAGTCGTTATAATGGCCGTAGCCTAGACTGGTTGGTTCCGATATATTTAGATATGGTTTAATCGCGTGAAAGGCGAAAACCGAGAATGGAGTGTGATTCTGACCCAACAAGTTCAGAGACTTGTTTTATACGGGTTTATGGTTCACACTCTGGATTTTGGGGTTCAAATAGTATAATTTGACCCGTATCGACTAATTTATGAAAACTAGTTTCATAAGCCGAACCGTGCGCGCAATAGACGAAACGGTTAACCATGAGAGTCGTACGCTTATTTCCTAAGTCAATATGCCTTAAATGGGTTGTGGTATCAGTAGGATACCTTCCGTGACGCCCGTAACGAGTTTAAGTTAATATTATGCCCCGTAGGGGCTTTTCGGTCATTTTAAAGATTTTTAAAGAGCTTTTCGAGTTCTACAGGAAATCTGAGTTTCCCGAACAGCTTATAAAGCTTAAAATACTCTATTTATTATTTAAAACCAGTAGCAATTGGAATCGGGTCAAAAGACCTTGTAGAACTCATGTTTTGGCCGAAAAGGGCATATTCGGTATTTACCGAACCGTAGCCATAACCGCAGGTTATGAGCGAGGTAAAAATTATTAAAAATCTTTAAAATTCCCAAAATATTATTTTAATACAGTGGGTAAAAGTTTTGATGATGAAATCTTGGTTTAGATAGGTGTTATGCTAATTGCGCCGTTAATTACAAAAGTTTACTTTAAATGCGCCATTTAGCATAACTATCATTTTAGACCTCGGATTGACGTGAAACTTTAAGGACATGCTTATAATTTAATCAGCAAGGTTCTGGTCCGTTCAAGTGTCCGGAATACTCGTTTTAATTTCAAAAGGTCGTTACGGTCAACTTTTAGGCGAATGACGGAAATGCGCAAAAGACTCGGATAACTCATGAACCGATCACAGAGGTTTATACCAACATGTGACCTGGTCCTAAGAGAGTTCTAAGGCATATCTATACCTCACTAAAACGGGTCAGAACTGAAGTCAAAGCAAAAGTCAAACTTTTGCGACATTCGGCTCCGAACCGGTTCAATATAGCAAATGGTCGATTCAAACGAGCGCAAACAAGTTTATATACTTAATATCATGTTTTATAAGTGTCAAAACAGGTTTCATAACATATATATTACAGATTATGCATAAATCGCTAAAATAGCTTTCTGTTGACTTTTTAACCGCACGTTTGACTCGATATTTGACATAGTTAGAGTGGTGATCAGGGGGAACCCTTTTAGAGGTTTATTACCCACATAAATACCAACTCAAAACTACTTTTGATCCGTCATAAGACTGAACCATTTGCAAGTTATTGTAATGACAACCGTTAGTTACGACGGTTGTGTTTATAGGCTAAAACTATGGAAATGTATGACCAAAATGGTTATGAACGACTTACAGAAGTGTGTTCTTGCTTATAGAGCAGAGATGGATGCCAGAGAGCTCTTAGAATGATCAGATAGAAGTGTTTGTGTTGTGGTGAATGTTATGAACCAATGTGGCTATTTATAGTGTTCAAAAACCTTCAAGATCATTACAACACATGCTACACTTGATCATGGATCATGGGCAGGTGTCCCTAAGTGGTATGGGTCGAGTAGGGGGCACCCATGCTCCATTAATTGGTTGTTTGATCGTTCAAAAGCTCCAAAAGGCAAGAAGTTACAACTTTCTGCATCTGGGCACTTTACGCGACCCGCATGGGAGTCCCATGCTTGTTTAACGCGGGTCGCCTGATATTCAAATATCAGGCGCGTATTTTAGGAGGCTCGCGACCCGCCTCAACTTAACCCATAACACAACGCGGGTCGCGAGAGGTCAGATTTCCAGAAATTCTAAATCTTTTGTAATGATTATCAGAATCCGGTAATTAATAACGAAATCTTTCGTAATGATTTACCTGACCTTTCGGGTTTGAAGGGGTAACTTTGCGGTTTGGCCCTCAGTTATTTACCGATAGGGGCCTCGTGTTATTTACCCGCATTATAAAGTCCCTGGTTAATTTATTAATTATTTGGAAAGCCTTAACTTTCACTGTTGACGCTTTTAACCCTTCTCATACGAATTCGAGTATAACTTTCTCGTTTTAAGACGGAACTTCGCGGAATTTATACAGTATATTCTAGTGAGCGTATAATACTGTTACGAAGCCTTGGGAACGTTAAAGGGTCACTCAGAGGTATAATTAAACATGTTGACACAGTTAACCCCTGTAGCTCGAAATCTCTCACTTTCTTCCGCGTTTCGCCTCCGTACGATCTATGATTTATTCGTTTGAAGGTACAAGCATTTATTTAGGGTTACTATACAGTATATTTACCCTTGTTGACATTTATAACCCTCGAATTTATATACTTTCAAGGTTTGTCAAAATTAGTCCTTTATTTTATTATGGATGCCACGTGTAATCAAATGACACGTGTTAACACATCATTGGACACAAAATTCGAGGTGTTACACAGAAACTGAAAACCAGCTTTGGTTTTGCTTCTATGTCTCACATATTCGATTCCAGGGGCTTTGATGGTTTGGGAAAGGTGGTTTTACACCTGTAATGATCTTGTTAACCCATTCCAACACTTGTTGATCATCCATGGATCCCTCAAACACTATAAATAGGGGTGAGTTCTTTGTTGAAAACTTGCACCTTTCTCATAATCTCCTATTCTGCTCTCATTGGGAGCTCATGAGCTATAAGGAGCAAACCATTGAACTATTTTCTGTCCCTTGGACCTTTTGTAAGTGTCCTTCCTTGCATTGTTCATTTTATTCGGTTCTTAAAGCCGAAAAGTCAAACGTTTCGATAAACGCTTTGACTTTTAGCTAGACCTTGTATGGTCAAGCCATGGTTCGCAACGAACATGGCTACGTGATCGTAATTAGGTAGGTGTTAAACCCTCAAAAGGGCACCTCCTAATTACCACGTTTACTTAGTTTAATTGTCGGGTCAAATAAAAGTCAAACGGGTTAGTTTTAAATAAAATATATAACTATTAATACAAAAGTCATAAAAATCAGTTTTCTCACTTTAATAACTTGGTAAATATTAGTTGAACATGCCTAAGCATGGTTCAACCCGACAATTCTAAGTATAGGCTCGGTTCGGAACCGAAAGTCGCAAAAGTTGACTTTTGCTTTGACTTTCAGTTCTGACACGATTTAGCTTAGTTTAGATATGCCTTTGGATTCCATTAGGACCATATTATAGGTTAGTATAACTCTCTAAAGTTATACAACTTGGTTCCATAGAAATCCTAGTTCATGCAGGTTTCCGTTAAGTGCCTAAATGTTGACCGTTATGCCCTTTTGACCTTAAAACGATATTTTTTGAAAATGTGAGAGGATAGAAACCTTCACTACTGAATTATAAACTTGTCCCTAAAATTTGACATCAGTTTGAGGTCTAGATTAGGAGTTATGCTCATTAGCGTAAATGAAAACCTTTTTATTAATTAAACAGCATAATTAGCGTATAGCCTATCTAAACCCAATTTTTAATACTAAAATTTTTACCCACTGATATAAAATAATATTTTGGGATTTTTGAAGATTTTTATTTATTTTTAGGCTGAGCATAACTTAGCGTTATAGCATTAATTCGGTAATTGCCGGTTTTGCCCTTTCGGGCTATAAAATGAGTTTTACGAATCCTTTTGATGCCAAACCTTTTTCTACTGATCTAATACGATAAATAAAATACTTTAAGCCTTCTGGAATAATAAAAACATCAGCTTTCCTTTGAAAACCTGGAAATGGCTCCAAATCGCCCTTTTAAGCGTTTTTAACGCATAGTATGTATCAAAACTATTTTAAACATATATGGGTTGATACCTACTGATATATTTAGTAAATTTTTATATTTTAACAGTAAGAAAAAGTTATAAACTCAGGTTTTCAGTTTTGACCTTTTATGCCTATGTGAAATTACCAAAATGCCCCTACGGTGCATAGTATGGTTATAATTAATAAATTTCACATATATATGATACCCTACTGTTATAACTTATTAAATTAAGTATATTTACTGATTAAATCAGACCTGTAACTCAGAATAATATCTAATCTCTCTTATAACCTTTAAAATGACCAAAATACCCCTACGGGGCATAAATTGGTTTTAAATTCGTTTTGGGCATAATGGAAGGTATCCTGCTGATATCACAACATATTTAAGGCATATTAACTTAGGAAACCTGTTCATGACTCTTGTGGTTACCCGTTACGCCCTTTTCGCGTTCGGATCGGCTTTTGTAACTAGTTTGCATAAAAAGTGTAGTCTTGGTTATCTTATAAAAAGGTCTAAGCTAAGTCCAAACTGTGCACGCCCCTAATGTACACCCTTGTTTATTTTAAACCTTGCTTGGTTACCTAACTGAAATTAACTGAAACGAACCATAACCGACTTTGTAACCGATTAGCTGTAACAGGTGTTTGGTTATGGTTAATGCTAAAAACTGAACCAAACCGACCCATGCACACCCCTAATCCTAACATATCTAAAACCGTGTAACTCGAATATAGTGTGTAACCTATTTATTTAAATGGATCAAACATGTTAATAGGTAAGTGGGACAATTTGTTAAATTGAAGTTAATATGTTTTAAACAAAATTATCTAACTATTTAAAAAGCAACTAAAGGAATAATGTGAGTTCTCTAAAATGCGCCATCCACATGTCAATTTCCTATTGGTTTACGTCACTCTTCTTTTGTTGAATCCATTGTTCGTGGAAGAAGACTAAAACACTGTTTCCAGATCTCACACCACCATAAAAATATTCTCCCCGTTGTTTCTCTTCCTCAAACATCTTCTCTTTTGCACAATGAGTTTTCAGATCAAATCGATTGTCTGTTCTAATTTACGGCAAAGGTGAATTTGTTTGGTGGACAGAGACGACGGTGGGGAGTGGTGGATTCGGTCAAAGTTGGTTTCCTAGAGAGAGAAAGAAAAAGTTAAACGTATATATATATATATATATATATATATATATATATATATATATATATATATATATATATATATATATATATATATATATATATATATATATATATATATATATACTAGTGAGAATGCCCGCGCGTTGCAGCGGGACTAAAAACCATATCAAACTACTGTATGATATGGTAGAGCAGAGATTGAATGTCGCATTCATCCCATTAAATGGCCGTGTGGATTGCTCTTTGATTGCAACGATTGAAACCGATGATGGTAGGCAAGAAGCCGTGACTGGGTGTGAACTCATGAGATGATCGAGGTTTGATGATTTGGTGAAACAACCCCTTCAGTATGTTTGTAAAATAGTTTTATAAAACTTGGTTTTATATAAAAGGTTGCAGAGATTATATATAAATGCCTACATATTAGTCTCCTTTTCTACTCTTCAAAACTATAGTACACCCTTTGTCGATCTTTTTTTACGGAGAATTTCTTGCTTCTTGTGAGACTTGAATTCAAGACTTCACACTTAAGTGTGAAAGGCTTTGCCTTGCACTGGAGCAGCAACCCAAGTTGTAACCTTTGTCGACATTAAAAGGATTTAATAATATACCAATTTTTTTATTAAATAGTACCAAAATTAAAATGTAAAAACATGAAATTGTCTTGATACGCTCTCTTGACATTGAAAGAATATTAATTACCAAAAACACCAAAACTTTTATTAAAAAACAAAATTAAAATCCTTATACAAAAACTACTATTAGAAAAGCAAAATTAGTACCTTATAAATGATAAACCTTTTATAAACATTCACCACCTAATTAATTGTGATTGAATTTTTATTTAATTAAAACAATGCATAAATTTAATCAATTTACAAGACTCTTCACATGTCATCTTAATTATAGGTTACAAATGTGCCGAAATCCCTAAAATGCCCCTAAAGTATCTTAAATTTTTAGATAATGTGCAAGTTTACCCCCTCTATAATAACTTGGATCCATTGTACACGTTGCTTCAAAATATGTACACAATGTGTAATTACCATAAGGGTAGAAAACTTAGTTTACTTAATAAGGTAGTGTGTGTATATATATATATATATATATATAGAGAGAGAGAGAGAGAACCGGATAAGAAGACAAATGGCGACGATTAGGTGGTGGTGTTGTGGTGTTATGGAGGTGGCAACAACAATTGTTTAGTTGAGGTGATGGTGGTGGAGGTGACGGTTAAGGTGCTGTAGGTTAGTGATGGTGGTGGTTGGTCATACTATTTAGGTGGTGGCGGTGGCGCCTCGTTGGATTTTAAAGGGGGGTTTTGGTGGTAGAAAAAAATAGGAAAAGATTCCTCTATCTTCTGAAACTTTAAGGTTTGTGTATGAATGATAGGAAAAGTGGGATAATTAGAGAGAGAATACATATATTTTTAATATGGGGTGGTGGTGCTTCGCAAGAGGTAAAGGATATGTAGAGAGAAAAAAAACTATTATGGAGATACTAGAGAGAGAGAGAGAGAGAGAGAGAGAGAGAGAGAGAGAGAGAGAGAGAGAGCTATTGGCAAAGACAAAACATTTAGGTATACTTTGGTTTAGAGGTCTTGTGTTTAAATCTCACCTGCAATATAATAAGGTTTGAATGTGTGGTGCACCCTTTTAAAACTAGCAACATTAAGTAAAATAATAGTAAATAAATAAAGTAATTAAAGGAGCTAAAAGTAAACTAAAAAATAATAGATTATTCAATTTGCTTTCATTTAATGCAAAAGTTCAAAAAGGACACACATCGGATAATTTATCTCTTATTGTTTGATATTGAAACGTCTTATTCTTTTCTACGACAATGTTTTATGTTTTAGTCTAAATTTTGTGAGTTATAGCTCGTAATGTGCGTGGATGGTTCAACATTTTTACATCTACATTTGGTTCAGTTTGAAAATTTGATGGTCTACCGCAATGCACTGCATTGGCCTTAAAAACTCATAAAATATTAAAACTAAAACAATAACAATAACCCTCTCATTTTGATGTAAACTCTTTTCTTTGAGTCCGGCTTCTTGTCAGACTTGTTATAATATTGGTTTCAGCTTTTCAAAAAATAAAATAAAGGGTAAATTACACATTTCGTTTGTTCTTTATGTTTGTATAAGATTGCAATGAATGCCCTTTAACTTCAATAATTACAATCACATTTCTTTTTTGTTAAAAAACATTACATGTTACATCCTTTTGCCCTAACTTGGTTAATTTTAAACATTAAGTCATATCATTGCAACTCATGTAAGTAGGGATGGCAATCAAACCCGAACCCGCTGGGTAAACGCGAAACCCGACACATTTGGGACGGGTTTGGGGTCGGTTAATCAGGTTTGGGACGGGTTTGGGAATAGTTTTTATTTTTTTCGCGGGTTTGGGACGGGTTTGGGATTTAGTGATATACCCGTTTACCTGACCCAATTACCCGATAAAGTATACCCGTTTACCTGATTGTATACCCGATATAATTTCTTTTATATTATTAAAGTAGGTTATAACCCCGTGTATTACACGGGTCGAATAAATGAATTTTATATACTAAATAATAAAATAATATATCTTTAAAAACCTCATTTATTGCACGAGTTAAATAAATATAATTTTATATACCAAAAAAAAGTTATATCTTTAAAACCATGTGTATTACACGGGTTGAATAAATGTAATATTGTTTAGCAAATAATAAAATAATACATATTTAAAAAACCTCATTTATTACACGGGTTGAATAAATATAATTTTATATACCAAATAATAAAAAAGTTGCATCTTTAAAAATATGTGTATTACACGGGTTGAATAAATATAATTTTCTATACTAAATAATAAAAAATATATATCTTTAAAAAACCCCGTGTATTGTACGAATCGAATAAATCTAATTTTATATATCAAATAATAAAAAGTTATATCTTAAAAACCTCATGTATTACATGGATCGAATAAATGTAATTTTGTATAGTAAATAATAAAAGAGGTATATCCTTAAAAAAAACTACGTGTATTACACGGGTTTAATAAATCTAATTTTATATACCAATAATAAAAGTTATATCTTTCAATATGCTAATAGATAATACTCGATACACGATGGATATGGTGATTGTGAAGATGATTCTTGAAAAGAAGATATGTTATTCAAGAAGCAAATCAGCAACTATTTGAGTGATAAAATGTTGGTACCAATTCCGACAAATTGATTTATAAATTATGTAATAAAATTGATATAATAATTTTTTTAGTAATGAAAATAAAAATATTTGATATATTAATACAAAGTTTGGTTTTCGTGATAAATGATTTGTTTTATTTAAAAATATCTTAAATTAATAATTTAAATTTTAGAATAATATTTTATTAGAAAAATAGAAGATTGGTATTCAAAATTTAAAGTAGGATGAAATTTAATATTAGCTCATTATTCATTTATTTATTTAATTAATATAAGATAAGTTTGGAAGTGAACCGAGAAAATCTTAAAATAAATGCTTACAATGAATGATAGGTGTCACACATTAATGTTTTATTATATAGTATAGTATAGATATATATTTAGATTGATATAAATAGATTATTATATTGTAGTAAAAATTTGTTAACAAAGTCTTAATAAATTTAACCATTTATTTAAAACTTGTAATGTAACGAAGTCTCAATAAATTTAACCATTTATTTAAAACTTGTAAATGTAGAAATGAAATATAATATTAGTTAATTTTATTTTAAGTTTCGTAAAATCTATTTGATACCAAACTAAACAAAACATTCAAATATATAGTTAATATCAAGAGTAAATTGCGATTTTGGCCTCTGTGGTTATATCATTTTTACCTTTTTAGCCAGAAAATGAATTTTTTAACATTTGAGCCTCCAATGTCTTTTTTTCTAATGTTTTTGCTCCCCAAACACTAACCCCATCCATTTAATTTTAGGGGCCAAAAGAGTTAGAAAAAATGGCGTTGGGGTTCAAAAGGCTTAGAAAAAAGACGTTGAGGGCTCAGATGTTAAAAAATTCATTTTTGGGCTAAAATGGTAAAAGTGATATAATTACAAGGGCTAAAGTCGTAATTTACTCTAATATCAAATTAGATAACTAGGTTTGAATTTGATGTAAATAGATAAATATAAAATTAATAATTAAACTAAATAATATTTATTAGGAGAATTATCTATAATTAGTTAGAAGAGATTAAAATAAAATAATAATTATCCATAAAACATGGCCTAATATGATGACAAGTGTCCCAAAAATGGTTTATTTTATTATATAGTATAGATATGTATATATATGATACATCCATTTTTTACACATATAGGTATTCTATTCCGTATACATTGTAGTTATTTGATATATATTTTTATAATACCAATACAAAATGTAACCGGTTAATAGTTACCCAATAGATACCCAATGGGTTTTGAGATGAGTATACCTAACGAGTAATCTTTAACGGGTTTACCCGAAACCCGCGGGTATACCCGAAACCCGCGGGTATACCCGATGGGTATTTACCCGGTAGAAACCCGACGGTGTCACACCCCCAAATTCCACCTGCGGAGTATCATCCGCTTGAGGGCGTGATTGACCAGGATCCAGCCACCAATCATACTGAGCAATTTAATTAATAACAAAAGTAATACTCACCAACCACAAGGTTGGCAAATATCATAATCAAGTTCAAAAGTATTTAAGTTTAAGTAATAGTTCAGATAAGTAGCGGAAGCATAGACAAAATAGTTTAGAACAAGATTCTTAGTTCAAGTTTGTTTAGAACCCAACACACGGGTTAGACGACCACTACACATCCGCAGCTGCAAGCTCCTAAATCACTGGGTACCTGCAAAGCATGCAGTAGGGTATCAACATGATGTTGAGCGAGTTCACTAGTTGTCCAGTTTTAGTTTTCGAAAACATAAGTTGTTTAGATAAAGCATTTATAATCACGTTGTGGGGAGCTACCCCATCTGTAAGCTCACTAAACTGTAGATACCGAAACTGTTGACGAAAAGTTGTTGTGCCCCGAGTCAATGTCTATCGTCATTGACCAAGATGCAAGGTCTACTAGTTCACGCCCGATCTCCCCCGGTCACGGTGTGAGGTTGTCAAACCTAATAGCGCTATCAACTAATAACCCGTTCTCCCCCGGCGATTAATCGGTACTGTAAGCAGGGACTTAAGGTGATAGAGTTTCGTTTAGCTTGGCTAGTTGTGATTTATAAATAATATCCAAACGTATCTCCCCCGGAGATAGTAAATACCCATTCGGATTTCCCTCGGAAATAATAGTTCAAAAGTATTTTTCCCAAAGTTGGCAGTTTGTCCGTGTCCCTCCTTGGGACGCATGCTTTTAGTGTGTGAACTCACCTTGGGTTGCTCGGCAGGTTAGGTTACTTGTCAAACACGCTGGTCACCACGTCCTAACATGGTTACCAGTATAGGTCAGGTTTGGGTACAGAGAATGTCACGTATATTTACACATAATCTAACACATAGCATTCATACAGTTACATGTTGAGTTATTGGGCCTGTTCTACTATTGGATCAGTCAACAGTATCAACTAGCACATAGTTCAGTTAAACAGGCAGCCCAAACAAATCACGTTGTGGCCCAATAACCAAAGTGAGCAGCCCAGTCGAGACAAGGTGGTCTCGACTCGAGAACATGCGGTCTCGAGTCGCAACCAGGAGGTCTCGGCTTGTAATGGTTGGTCTCGAGTGGTGCAGGCATGACTCGCAACCCCGGAGATCTCGAGTCCCGTCTCGAGTTGTCACGATGTGGTCTCGAGTCGAGACCTTGATGGTCTCGAGTCCCTGAAGTCCGTTTTGAACAGGTCTCGAGTTGCAACCGTTGCGGTCTCGAGTTGCAGCTTACTGGTCTCGAGTCGCAACCGTTGGTCTCGAGTCGTTTACCTGCTGATTCTGATGCTTCTGCCCGAATTGTACTATGCAACAGAATTCTGATTTCATGCCAATATGTACTACCCAATAAGGTTTCACAAACATGTTCCCTTGTCTAACACTTAACCAAAATGGATCAAACACAACAATTCAAATCTTCATATCATATTCATATCACATTCAAACAGTTGATCATTTTAAGTTAAACATGTTCATCTTATCAACCTATGTTCATTCATTCCAACATAACCCCAAACCGGGTCACAATTCAATCATCAACATCGGTCCTAATCTAGCACATAGCCACCGATTTTTATCCTTAGATTCAAGTGTATTTATGCATTTGTCAGATGAATCTTGCACACCATTATTAACAACATTCATAATCAATTTAACACATAACCAACATGTAGATTATTTTCAACCAAGAACATATAATCACTCGACATCCTTAACCGATCATCTACATTATTTACTTATACAAATTATTCATGGAAAACATTTAAGCAAAGCATGCATATCATTTATCAATCAAGCTTCACAAATTCTAAAAGTGTGAAATACTAACCGAATGGTGTTTCGTGTGAGAATGGCACGGAATCAACCGAAAGGAGGACCTTCGAGCTAGGACAAGGGCTTGATCTTCGCTACACTTGATCCGAGGTAAGAGGAGAGAGTGGTGTTGCTAGAGTTTTAGTGAGGGAGAGAGTGTGTGAGAGTGTAAGGGAGAAGGTGGATGAGGGGTTTTATACTCGGTGGGTGGTGCACCCTACAAGGGTTTCGAGTGGGCTCAAAGGGGGGGTTTGCGGCCCAACCGGCCCATCTGTTTACTGTTTACTCGAGACCGAGAATGGTCTCGAGTCGGGTTCGTGGTCTCGGTTCACTAGTATTTATATATATATATATATTACATATTCATACATAGCAAAAGGATCACATAGAACATCAAGGTAACACGCACTTTCATTTAATAATGTATATACACACAATGTTAATACAAAAGGGTTATTCGGGAAAACCTAGAGTGTCACATTATCCCCAAGTTTTAAGAACTTTCGTCCTGAAAGTTAAGGCAGCCACTGTCAAGCTAGTACGTGTGAGAGTGTTTCAACGGGGTGTCACATCATCCCCCCGTTAGTTTGGAATTTCGTCCCGAAGTTCGGTTGTAGCTTCAGTGCTGGGGGTTTCGTTTGGGAACAACTGGGGATACTTGCACTTCATCTGGTCTTCCCGCTCCCAGGTAAACTCTGGGCCACGTCGCGAGTTCCAACGAACTCGCACGAGAGGTATCTGGCTACGTTTGAGGGTTTTGGTTTCTCGATCCGTGATCTCAATCGGTTCCTCAGTAAAGTGTAGCTGTTCATCAATAGTGAGTTCCTTGAAGGGGATTATGAGTGTTTCATCTGACAGACACTTCTTCAGATTAGACACGTGAAAGACATTGTGCACCGCACTCAGCTCTTCAGGCAGATTCAATCTATAAGCAACCTTACCGATTTTCTCGGTAATTTCGAATGGTCCAACATATCGCGGATTAAGCTTGCCCCGTTTACCGAAACGAACCACACCCTTCCAGGGTGAGACTTTAAGTAGAACCCGGTCCCCGACCTGGAATTCTAGCGGTTTCCTACGCTTATCAGCGTAGCTTTTCTGACGGTCACGAGCTGCCGCCATGCGTTGTCTAATCTGGGCAATCTTCTCCGTTGTGTCTACCACCAGTTCTGGGCCTGTGACCTGGCTGTCACCAACTTTCGCCCAGCAAAGAGGTGATCGGCATTTACGACCGTACAATGCCTCGAAGGGTGCTGCCTGAATGCTGGTGTGGTAGCTGTTATTGTAGGAGAATTCCACT
Organism: Helianthus annuus; assembly: GCF_002127325.2. Lineage (NCBI taxonomy): Eukaryota > Viridiplantae > Streptophyta > Magnoliopsida > Asterales > Asteraceae > Helianthus > Helianthus annuus. The sequence goes on from NC_035437.2 coordinate 166,759,938, forward strand.
AGCGGTAGATGCTTCTCCCAATTCTTGCCAAAATCGATCACACATGCTCTAAGCATGTCTTCCAGGGTTTGGATGGTGCGTTCAGACTGCCCATCCGTTTGCGGGTGATAAGCGGTGCTCATGTCCAAGCGTGAGCCAAAGGATTTGTGCATAGCTTGCCACAACTCGGAAGTAAATCGTGCGTCTCGATCGGAAATAATGGAGGTTGGCACCCCGTGCCTCGAGACTACTTCCTTTAAGTAAACCTCCTCCAAGGTAGAAAACTTGTCCGTTTCCTTAATGGCCAAGAAATGTGCGGACTTGGTCAATCGATCCACTATCACCCAAATAGTATCATTCCCGCGTTGGGATCTAGGTAGGCCAGTAACGAAATCCATGGAAATTTGCTCCCATTTCCATTTCGGGATTTCTGGTTGTTGAAGTAGGCCTGCTGGTTTCTTATACTCAGTTTTGACTCTCGCGCAGGTCAAACATTTGCTGACATATGTTGCTATGTGGGCTTTCATGCCAGGCCACCAATAGGTGGTCCTCAAATCGTGGTACATCTTATCCGACCCAGGATGTACTGAGTAACGGGACTTATGGGCTTCGTCCATCACAAGTTCACATAGATCTCCATAGAGTGGAACCCAAATGCGCCCTGTCACATAGTAAGCGCCATCTTCTTTTTGTTCTAATTGCTGTCTCGATCCTCGCAGGTACTCTGCCCTGATGTTTTCTGGTTTCAGAGCTTCGACTTGAGCATTTTGAATCTGAGTGGGGAGGTTAGACTGGATGGTAAGTTGTAGCGCTCGCACGCGCTTGGGTGTAGTGTCTTTTCGGCTGAGGGCGTCTGCCACGACATTGGCCTTGCCTGGATGTTACTTGATTGCGCATTCATAATCATTCAAGAGTTCGACCCATCGGCGTTGTCGCATGTTTAATTCCTTTTGCTTGAAGATATGCTCGAGACTCCTGTGATCGGTGTAAATAGTGCACTTCGTACCGTACAGGTAATGTTTCCATATCTTAAGCGCAAAAACCACTGCTCCCAGCTCCAAGTCGTGTGTAGTGTAGTTCCTTTCGTGAGTCTTAAGTTGTCGAGAGGCGTAGGCAATAACTTTCTCGCGTTGCATTAACACGCAACCGAGCCCGTGAATGGACGCATCGCAGTAAACCACAAAGTCGCCGGTACCTTCAGGTAACGAGAGAATAGGAGCACTACAGAGGTTATCCTTTAGCTTCTGAAATGCGGATTCCTGAGCTTCATTCCATTTATAAGCAATACCCTTCTGAGTGAGAGCCGTGAGAGGCTGAGCGATCTTTGAGAACCCCTTGATAAATCTACGATAGTACCCTGCCAATCCCAAGAATTGGCGAACTTCGGTCGGGGTTTTGGGCGTAGGCCAATTCTTTATAGAGTCGATCTTAGCTGGGTCGACGTGAATCCCGTCCTTATTAACCACGTGCCCAAGGAAATGGACTTCTCGAAGCCAGAAGTCGCATTTCGAGAACCTGGCGTACAGTTGCTCATTGCGATGGAGTTCGAGGATAAGGCGTAGGTGCTGTTCATGCTCTTCTTGACTTTTCGAGTAGATCAGGATGTCGTCGATAAACACAATCACGAATTTGTCGAGGTAAGGCTTGCACACTCGGTTCATGAGGTCCATGAAAACCGCAGGCGCGTTAGTCATTCCAAAGGGCATGACCAGGAATTCGTAATGACCATAACGAGTTCTGAATGCAGTTTTGGAGATGTCTTCATTACGGACTCTTAGCTGATGGTAGCCCGATCGTAGGTCAATCTTAGAGTAGTAGCTCGATCCCTGCAACTGATCGAATAGGTCGTCGATACGCGGGAGAGGGTAGCGATTCTTGATGGTAACCTTGTTCAGCTCACGATAGTCGATGCACATTCGGAAAGTGCCATCCTTCTTCTTAACAAAGAGTACTGGTGCTCCCCAGGGTGACGAACTAGGGCGGATAAATCCTTTATCCAATAGTTCCTGTAGTTGCGTAGAGAGTTCCTTTAGTTCTGCGGGGGCTAGTCGATAAGGCGCACGAGCTATAGGCGCTGCTCCGGGAGCTAGCTCGATTTGGAATTCGACCTGACGGTGGGGAGGGAGTCCAGGTAGTTCTTCAGGAAATACCTCGGGGTAGTCGCGTACCACTGGAAAATCTCCAATCCTCTTTTCCTTTTCCTGCGTGTTGGTGACAAGTGCTAAGATAGCGGTGTGCCCTTTTCGTGAACATTTCTGGCCTTTCAAGAACGAGATGATGCCTGTGACTTCTCCGCCTTTGTCACCTTGCAAGATGAGGGGTTTGCGAGAACGGCGGGGAATGCGAACCATTTTCTCTTGACAGAGGATTTCCGCGCGATGTTTGGATAACCAATCCATACCGATGACGACGTCGAAGCTTCCAAGAACGATAGGGAAAAGATCGATGCTATAGGTCTGACCAGACAGTACTAGTTTGCAGTTGCTGATAACATGTGAGGCCTCGATGTTTCTACCATTAGCTAGCTCGACGATATGTTTAGAACTTAGTAACGAAGGCGGGTGCTTAAGCTTCTTACTAATACGTAAGGACACATAACTAGCATCGGCTCCGGAATCAAATAATACAGAAACATAACGATCATCGAGTAGGAACTTACCCGCCACGACGTTGGGGTCATTCCTCGCTTCTCCAGCTCCAATCACAAAAGCCCTTCCCCTTGCACCATTCCCAGCGTTGTTGTTTTGATCGTTGTTTCCAGCTCCCTGATTGTTGTTGCGGTTCTGGTTCAGTTCAGGGCAATTCTTCTTAAAGTGCCCCTCAGCTCCACACTGGAAACAACCCTTAACGTTCCCATGATGCTGCTGCTGCTGCTGCTGGTTCTGCCCCGCGGGACGTGGGCTCCTACAGTCCTTGGCCTCATGCCCCATCTTGTTACATCACTGACACTGACTTTTCCCACAAGGCCCACTGTGATGTCGATTGCACTCGTTGCACTTGGGGTGGTTTCCGCGATAGCCACCCTGTTGTTGAGGGCCCTTGTTGTTGTCAGTTTTCCTTTGCTGGGTTGGGGCCTGAGTGGGGTTAGCATCCTTGCTTTGATTTCCTTCCCACTTACGCTTGTTGTCATTAGAAGTTCCAGCAGTAGCACTGATCCTTTTGGGCAGCTTGCCCTGTTCCACGGCCTGATCAGTGAGTTTGTGAGCAAGACGAACGACCGGCTGAATGGTAGTGAGGTTGGCTGCAGTCACATGGCTTCGAATTTCTGGAGCCAACCCTTGATGTACAACTCGATTCTTCGATACATGGGTCGATACATGTTTGGGCAAAGAGCAGCATAGTCGTTGGACTGTTTGGTGTATGCCTCGATCTCTGATCCAACCATCTTGAGCTCATAGTACTCGTTTTCGAGCTTGTGGATGTCATCCCTGTGACAATACTCCTTCTTAATCATGTCCTTGAAATCCTCCCACGCAGTAGCATTAGCAGTTTCCAAACCAAACATCTGAATTTGCGCCTTCCACCAGGAAAGCGCGTTCCCTTCAAGCGTACCAGTAGCAAACTTTACCCAATTCGCAGGGGGACACTCACAGACAGCAAAGACGGCTTCGACTTTCTCAATCCAGTGCAGAAGACCTATGGCACCCTCAGTGCCGTTGAAATGGAGAGGCTTGCAGTCCATGAAAGTTTTGAAAGTACACACATGTGGTTGCGCAGGTGCATGCTGACCTGTTGTGAGAAGCGAAGCGTATAGGTTTAGGGGTAAAAGACGATGCGGCGGTAGGATCTAAACATCCTAGGATAACGAGTTTACCTCCAGGGTGAGTTGCGAAAGCTGCAGCCACCGTGTTAAGCAGGTTAGTGAATTGAGCCTGAGTCATGTTGATGTTTCCTCTTCCACGTCCACTCATTGTCTTCATAATTAGAAAACATAGTATGAGTGTGATGTTGTAATGTAGCGAGAATGAGATAGAAGAGGGAGGTGTATCTATCTAACTAGGCACACTAGTACGTATAGAAAAACAGAAAACATAAAGCAAGTAAACACTAGTCCGAGCTATGAGGTCTAATGTGTTGAGTCTTGCACTTGGAGTGTAGTGTCGTCGCGAGTCACGGGTTATAGTCTGGTTTTTCTCAAAAAGATTTTCCCCTTTTAAAAACCAAGTTCACTATAACCAATGGCTCTGATACCAATCTGTCACACCCCCAAATTCCACCTGCGGAGTATCATCCGCTTGAGGGCGTGACTGACCAGGATCCAACCACCAATCATACTGAGCAATTTAATTAATAACAAAAGTAATACTCACCAACCATAAGGTTGGCAAATATCATAATCAAGTTCAAAAGTATTTAAGTTTAAGTAATAGTTCAGATAAGTAGCGGAAGCATAGACAAAATAGTTTAGAACAAGATTCTTAGTTCAAGTTTGTTTAGAACCCAACACACGAGTTAGACGACCACTACACATCCGCAGCTGCAAGCTCCTGAATCACTGGGTACCTGCAAAGCATGCAGTAGGGTATCAACATGATGTTGAGCGAGTTCACTAGTTGTCCAGTTTTAGTTTTCGAAAACATAAGTTGTTTAGATAAAGCATTTATAATCACGTTGTGGGGAGCTACCCCATCTGTAAGCTCACTAAACTGTAGATACCGAAACTGTTGACGGAAAGTTGTTGTGCCCCGAGTCAATGTCTATCGTCATTGACCAAGATGCAAGGTCTACTAGTTCACGCCCGATCTCCCCCGGTCACGGTGTGAGGTTGTCAAACCTAATAGCGCTATCAACTAATAACCCGTTCGCCCCCGGCGATTAATCGGTACTGTAAGCAGGGACTTAAGGTGATAGAGTTTCGTTTAGCTTGGCTAGTTGTGATTTATAAATAATATCCAAACGTATCTCTCCCGGAGATAGTAAATACCCATTCGGATTTCCCTCGGAAATAATAGTTCAAAAGTATTTTTCCCAAAGTTGGCAGTTTGTCCGTGTCCCTCCTTGGGACACATGCTTTTAGTGTGTGAACTCACCTTGGGTTGCTCGGCAGGTTAGGTTACTTGTCAAACACGCTGGTCACCATGTCCTAACATGGTTACCAGTATAGGTCAGGTTTGGGTACAGAGAATGTCACGTATATTTACACATAATCTAACACATAACATTCATACAGTTACATGTTGAGTTATTGGGCATGTTCTACTAGTGGATCAGTCAACAGTATCAACTAGCACATAGTTCAGTTAAACAGGCAGCCCAAACAAATCACGTTGTGGCCCAATAACCAAAGTGAGCAGCCCAGTCGAGACAAGGTGGTCTCGACTCGAGAACATGCGGTCTCGAGTCGCAACCAGGAGGTCTCGGCTTGTAATGGTTGGTCTCGAGTGGTGCAGGCATGACTCGCAACCCCGGAGATCTCGAGTCCCGTATCGAGTTGTCACGATGTGGTCTCGAGTCGAGACCTTGATGGTCTCGAGTCCCTGAAGTCCGTTTTGAACAGGTCTCGAGTCGCAACCGTTGCGGTCTCGAGTTGCAGCTTCCTGGTCTTGAGGCGCAACCGTTGGTCTCGAGTCGTTTACCTGCTGATTCTGATGCTTCTGCCCGAATTGTACTATGCAACAGAATTCCGATTTCATGCCAATATGTATGTCACACCCCGATTTCCACGTGTCACCGGTGGGCCCGGTGTGGGGAACAGTGACGTAGTTGGCATCGTCATAGACAAACAACACAATATAATAATGCACAGCGGAAGCAGAATAGATGCATTTCAACTTTAATTAAAATGACATAATAAACATCATAAGTAGTTGAAACGGATCCACAGGCGGATCAAATAAAAATAAGAATAAATTGTTCAACAGTTATTTGTCGTCCGAGCTTGCGAGACTATAGTGGACGCTCTTAGGAAACAGCCAGCCTATTTCGTATAGTACCTACACTTAACCTTTTGGGAAAAATACGTCAGTTTACACTGGTAAATACAAATCGACTGACTCATTTTGAAAATGATTGAAAATTGATTTAAATGCACAAGGCATAAATATTTTTATTAACTTGGGATATTTATGCAATATAAACTTGTGAACGATTTACATGTACCCGTACTTATGGTGGCCCGGGATCTGCTGTCCGGGCTAAAGATTAAATGACACACCACATTAAAGAGTTATACACGCCGGGTGTACGCCTACACCCCGTGCTCTGGTCGTGGCCATCTCGTAGGATAATGCCAAGGATATCCGGGACACGGTCAATAACCCCCCAAAGCCTAAAGTAAGACAAGACTGTTTAAACGGGTCGCACAAGCTATTCAAGACTGTACACCCATAAGGTGCAGGACTTGTGCGCCCGATCAAGCGGTATTTTAAATACCGTACCCCAAGCCCGTATAGGGAAAATAAGTCAAAATGTATTTACCTGAGCAAGTATAAGTCACAAATGATAAGTGTTGGTAGCTTTTACTGGGCCTCCTAATCTGGAACAAAGGTTTATAATTAACCTATTAGATTCCTAACGGGTCTTTTATTTAAGCCTAAGCTTTGACCGGTTAGTTTTAAGGACGATACGGTACAAGCGCACGGTTAAGCGAAAGACCGGATAGAATGTGATTTAGACCCGACAAGTTTGAATACTTGTATAATATGGGTATACTAAATACATTCTGGATTTTGAGATAAAAATGATAACGTTTGACCCGTTTCGGTCAATTTACGCAAACTAGTTACGTAAACCGAACCGAACGCTAGAAGGGCGTTACGGGTAGCCAAAAGAGTCAAATGCAAGTTCCCTGAGATAATATGCTTAAATTATGATATAATATCAGTAAGTTATGATCTAGATTGCCCGGAATAATTTTAAACTCAATTTATGCCTTAGAAGGGCATTTTGGTCATTTAAAAGATTATAAAAGAGTAAAATTAGGAATCTGAGTTTCGGGTCTGGTTTATACAGAAAATATACTTAATTTAACATGTTATAACAGTAGGGTATGACCCATATACTAAACTTAGTGTTTAAAATCAAACTATGTACCGTAGGGGTATTTTAGTAAATTCACAAGGGCTAAAATGCCAAAACTGGAAATCTGAGTTCATATACTTATACTTACTGTTATTATATGAAAATATGCTAATTACACCAGTAGGTATAAGTCTTATATGTTTAAAATGAGTATAACGCTTACTATGCGCTAAAAATGCTTAAAATGCGATTTAACACCGTTTCCGGGTTTTCGAAATAAATCTGGGATTTTTATATTTCCAGAATACTTAAAATAATTTATTTAACATATAAAATCAGTAGGAAAAGGTTTCGGGTCAAAAGAATGCATAAAACTCATTTTATGGCTTAAACGGTCAAAACCGACATAAACCGAAATAACTAAGCGATCTAAGATACGATCAGCCAAAAATTAAATAAAAATCATCTAAAATCCCAAAACATTATATAACATCAGTGGGTAAAAAGTTTTGTATCAAAACGTGGCCTGAAATGGGTTATATGCGAAATGTGCCGTTTATGTAACTTAAGAACATAGTTTTACGCTAATGGCCATAACTCAAAATCTGGACCACCAACTGATCCGAAATTTTCGGTGCAAGTTTATATATTAGAAATAACGATTTCTACTCTTTCACTTTCCCAAAAATCAGGTTTTATATCAAAAAGGGCAAAATAGTCAACTTTAAGCATAATCGGAAACATGCAAATGAATCGGCTAAGTATAGACTCAAGCAACAAAATTCCAGAGAGTTTTACCAAAATAAAAATGGTCAAAAATACTCTCCAATACAGATCTCAAACATGCATGTACGAATCCGAATTGATAGTCTACGAAATAGTCGTTTTACAAGACTTTCGGTTCCGATTCGTGTTTATACTAAAGATTTGTCGAGTTTATTATGATAAAACATATTCTTACATGTATTATAAGTTGTTTATGATGATCAAACAGATTGCATGTCCTTTACATTACCATCTAAGCTTATTTTTGCAAAAACAACTTCTGTTGACTTTTTAGAACCAAGTTTGACTCGACAATTAGCATGCATAAAGTGGGAATCAGAGAATACCCTTTTGAGGGTTTGTTTCCCACATAAATACCAACATATATGTGGTTTCAATTTGAGAAATGACTGAGAAAAACTCGTTTAATCAGAAAGTCAAAGTATAAGAACAATCAGTTTGACTTTTAGCAATAATCAAAGCAAGAACGAATTAGAGACTGAATTAGAAGCTTACAAAGGTCCTATTGAAGCTTATCTAACACTAGGAGGTGGCCTTGTCGTTCAGATTAGCTCCAGAAGTCTTGAGAGAGTTCTTGAGAGTTGAGAGCTCTTGTTACTAAATGCAAATGCCCAAGAAAATGAACTTTGATCTGATTTAAAGCTGAATTCAGAGGTTGGAAGGAGGTTACTGTTACCATAGGCATGCATGGGATTTTATTGGAGCAAAGGGAGGTGGAATGAGCTGTTACACACTTCAAATTCGGGCCAGAAATGCAAAATTCGCGAAATTCTGATGCTGGTAGTCCCACGCGGCCCGCTTGGGTCTGTCCAGGCGGGTCGCCTGACCTGCTGATCAGCCAAACACTTTCAAACTTGGCAGCTTTGGTCCCTGGTCTTGCACGCGATGTTTCGGCTGCTTATTTTGACTCGTAAACCCCCAAATTTGGTTTCTAAGAACCTTAGGACATTTACCAACATGGTAATGTCCTCGGATAACTTTGCGCTCAACCGAAAAGCCATGAAATTCGACGTTGACGCTTTTAACCCCTCAAGTACGGTTTTGGCCATAACTTTCTCATACGTTGACGAAACTTCACGAAATTTTAACCACATATTCTAGTGAGTATATTTTAGCTTCTCAAAGCTTCGGGTCTGCCAAAAGTTCACTCAGAGGTATAAATTAAACATGTTGACACTTTTGGCCCCTATAGTTTGCAATTCCTCACTTTTGTGCAATTTCCGCGTCGTATGATCCATGAACCACCCGTTTAAGGTTATGAACATTATGTAGGGTTATCATAGAGTCTATCTATCCATTGTTGACACTTTGGACCCTTACGTTCCATAGTTTTCACTGTTTGTCACTTTTAGTCCCTCTAAAGTTTGTTTTCACATACCGGAACCTTATGACACGTGTCAAGACATTATTGGACGAAATTTTTCGAGGTGTTACATCCTCACCCCCTTAAAAGAAATCTCGCCCTCGAGATTTACTGAAACAAATGAGGGTATTTTTCTTGCATCGTGGATTCCACTTCCCACGTGTATTCGGGGCCTCTACGGGCATCCCATTTGACCTTTACAATAGGTATGTACTTCCTTCGAAGCTTTTTCACCTGTCGATCCTCAATCGACAAAGGTTTTTCCACGAACTTCAAACTCTCATCTATGTGTATATCCGTATGCGGTATAACCAGTGATTCGTCAGCGAAACACTTCTTCAAGTTACAGATGTGGAACACATTATGAATAGCGCTAAGTTCTTCAGGCAAGTTTAACTTATAAGCAACTGACCCGACACGTTCGATAATCTCGAAAGGTCCTATGTATCTCGGGCTTAGCTTGCCTTTCTTTCCAAATCGCATCACACCCTTCCAGGGCGATACTTTAAGCAATACCTTATCACCTACATCGAAGTGAAAATCTTTGCGCTTAGGATCCGCATAACTTTTCTGCCTATCCCTGGCAGCTTTCAAACGATCGCGAATCTGAACGATCTTGTCTGTCGTTTCAAAAACGATATCTGGTCCTGACAACTGGACATCTCCAACTTCTGCCCAACAAATGGGCGATCTACACTTTCTACCGTATAGGGCCTCAAAAGGCGCAGCCTTTATGCTGGAATGGTAGCTATTGTTGTAGGAGAATTCAATCAGTGGTAGGTTCTTATCCCAACTACCACCCAAGTCGATCGCACATGCACGAAGCATGTCTTCCAAAGTTTGAATAGTACGCTCGCTCTGACCATCGGTCTGAGGATGATAAGCCGTACTAAAGTTCAAACGAGTGCCCAATGATTGTTGGAAGCTTTTCCAAAAATGCGACGTATATCTAGTATCTCTATCGGAGATAATAGATATAGGTATACCATGTAACGCTACAATCTTATCGACGTATAATTGGGCCAACATATCGGAGCTATACGTCTCCTTGATGGGTAGAAAATGAGCTGACTTAGTCAGTCTATCTACTATGACCCATATGGTATCATTTCCCTTTTTCGTCTTCGGCAACTTGGTGATGAAATCCATTGTCACCATTTCCCATTTCCACTTGGGAATTTCAGGTTGCTGAAGCAAACCTGACGGCTTCTGATGCTCAGCCTTGACTTGCGCACAAGTCAAACATTTAGCTACATGCTCAGCTACTGACTTTTTCAAACCAATCCACCAGTAGTTTGCTTTCAAATCCTGGTACATCTTATCAGCTCCAGGATGAACGGAATATTTAGAGCTGTGGGCTTCCTGGAGGATAACATCCCGAAGTCCTCCATAAACTGGAACCCATATTCGTCCGTTTAGTCGTAGCATTCCATCTTTTTCGTAGGATAACTGCTCCTCAGTTACTCCTAACTTCTCTGCAGGATAGTTAGCTTCCAACACAGCTTCCTTCTGTGCAGCTAACACCCTTTCATTCAAATTATTTCTTATCTCAATGCGCTTGGCATTGATTCTGATCGGTTTCACCCTTTCCTTTCTGCTTAAGGCGTCGGCAACTACATTTGCCTTGCCGGGATGGTATCTTATCTCGCAGTCATAATCATTTAAAGTTTCCATCCATCGCCTTTGACGCATGTTCAATTCCTTCTGATTGAACAAGTGTTGAAGACTCTTGTGATCCGAATAAATTATACACTTGGTTCCATACAAGTAATGTCTCCATAGCTTCAAAGCAAATACGACTGCACCCAATTCCAAATCGTGGGTGGTGTAGTTCTTCTCGTGCACCTTTAGCTGTCGAGAAGCGTAGGCAATGACTTTGCCTCTCTGCATGAGTACACAGCCCATACCAGTGTGCGATGCATCGCAATACACTATGAAATCTTCTATGCCATCGGGCAGTGTCAACACTGGCGCGTTGCTCAACTTCTTCTTCAGGATGTCGAAGGATTCCTGCTGCTTAAGGCCCCAATCAAACTTAATCTTCTTACGAGTCAACGAAGTTAGGGGCGCAACAATTCTTGAAAAGTTCTCAATAAATCGCCTATAGTATCCTGCCAATCCAAGGAAACTGCGAATCTCGGTAGGAGTCTTCGGCTCCTGCCAGTTCATGACTGCTTCTACTTTAGATGGATCTACTTGGATACCACGCTCACTTACTACATGTCCAAGGAATTGGACTTCTCGAAGCCAAAATTCACACTTCGTAAATTTGGCATAAAGTTTCTCCTGATGCAGAAGTTTGAGAATACAACGAAGGTGTTTCTCATGGTCAGTTTGGCTCTTCGAGTAAATAAGGATGTCATCAATAAAGACGATGACGAACTTATCTAAATAAGGCTTGCAGACGCGATTCATGAGATCCATGAACGCGGCTGGTGCATTAGTGAGCCCGAACGGCATCACTAGGAACTCGTAATGTCCATAACGAGTCCTAAACGCTGTCTTGTGCACATCTTCGTATTTGACCTTCAACTGATGATAACCGGACCTCAGGTCGATCTTGGAGAAATAGCTTGCTCCTTGCAACTGATCGAACAGATCGTCGATCCTGGGTAACGGATATCTATTCTTGATAGTGACCTTGTTAAGCTCACGGTAATCGATGCACAGACGCATCGACCCATCCTTCTTTTTAACGAACAAGATTGGTGCTCCCCAAGGAGATGAGCTAGGTCTAATAAAACCTTTAGCTAACAAATCATCCAACTGCGTCCTCAACTCCTTCATCTCCGTTGGTGCCAATCTGTATGGTGCTCTTGCTACAGGCGCAGCGCCTGGAATGATGTCTATCCGAAACTCTACTTGCCTATCCGGTGGCAGACCGGGTAGCTCTTCAGGGAAAACCTCAAGATATTCCGAGATAACAGGGATATCTTCAATCTTCGGCTTCGACTCATCAATGGTAACCTGTGCCATATAAATGACACATCCTTTCTGCATGCACCTGGATGCCTTGAGCATGGACACTTGCTCCGGCAATCCATGCTGGGTGTCTCCTTGAATAGTAAGTGACTCACCAGACGGAGTCTTAACTATTACTTGCTTTCTATTGCACAGAATCTGGGCTTGGTTACTCGATAACCAATCCATGCCTATCACTATGTCGAATCCAGCTAGCTTAAAGGGAAGCAAGGATAACGGGAAAGAATGATTCCTAATGGATATAACACATCCATCTAGAACAGTCGAGGCGGTTTCTATGGTTCCATCGGCTAATTCCACCTCATATTTCACACTTAAGGTTTTAACAGGAAGGTTCAACAATTTACAAAACTTATCATCTACAAACGACTTATCAGCTCCTGAATCAAATAGGACTCTAGCAAAAACATCATTTACAAGAAACGTACCTGTAATGACGTTGTCGTCAAGAACTGCCTCCTTGGCGTCCATTCTGAAGACTCTCGCATTAGTCTTCTTTCCTTCATCAGCCTTCTTCGCATTCTTTGGGCAATTTGGCCGGATATGCCCTTTCTCGTTGCAACCAAAGCAAGTTGCATCCTTCATCTTCTTGCAATCTAAAGCCTTATGGTCTGTGGACTTGCAGATTCCACAGCGTTTCTCGGAAGACTGGGATTTTGCTTCCAAACGACATTTCCCAAAATGGTGTCTCTTGCAGTTCTTGCATCTGGGTTTTTCACCCGACTGATCTCCTTTCTTGAACCCCGACCCTTTCTTATGGTCGTTATTCCCTCGGTGTCGTTTCTCAGATCTTCGTGAGGTGTCATCCTCACGTTTCCTTTTGTTCTCCTCTGAGCTCTTCATAGCTCTCAGTCTGACTACATCTTGAGTGAGGGAGAGGGATAGATCAGCTACGGATCTAAATGTCGTAGGCCTTGAAGCCTTGACGCTAGCCTTTATCTCCGGTGCCAGACCCCCAATAAATCGAGCAATCCTTCGCGGCTCTGGGGTCACCAGATAAGGCACTAACCGAGATAAAGTGTTGAACGTAGTAAGATACGCTTGACAATCGAGATTCTTCATAACCAGAGATACGAAATCCGATTCAATTCTTTCGACCTCATGCTGCGGGCAGAAATTCTCTTTGATCAGGGCCACAAACTGTTCCCATGACAAACCGTACAGTGTGGCCTTACCGGCAGCTTGTAGGAGTGACTTCCACCATGCTAACGCATCTCCCTTGAACGACTGGGACACGTACTTCACGACGTCCCTATCAGCACACCCGCTGATATCAACCACAGTATCCATCTCATCAATCCACGTCATGCAATCAACTGCTCCTTTTTCCCCAGTAAAATCTCTGGGTTTGCAAGAAACGAAATACTTGTACGTACAGGACTTGCTGTGCGTATCATGTTTCAGCTTGACTTCTTGCTTTGGGATGCTGCTGTGGTTGGAGGAGTGAATATCCTCTTCATCCTTCTTCGGCTCACTCTTTTTAGAAGGTGGCTTACTGTGAGCCTCAGAATGAGTCTTGGGCTTTACGTGCGATACTGTTCGGGTCCTACTCCGAGTACCGCTAGATTCCCTGAATTGCCTATCCATAGCTTTGGCAACAGCGTTATCTATCAGTGCTTGCAATTCCTCACCAGTGACGTGAATCCTGGTATTATCTGGGTGTTCTCCAGAATGACTGTTGGTCTCCTCCGATTTGGCCATGTAGCTTTAAGCTACATAAAAGGACAAGGTCTTATTTAGAAACCTAACAGTATTATCGTTCTAGACGATTTATTAACCATGATATTAAGAATCATAATAGTTAATTTTATTTAATTTCATTCAAGGCTTTTATTAGCAACTATATTATAGAATGAAATATATATATTGGCACAATAGGCCTAGTCACTTCGGACAACTTACTAAATTATAAATTTAGATTTTTATAGGATTAGCATTGTATAATTTAAACAAATAATCCTTTACTAGACAGAGAGTCATAAACCACAACTGCCACTATATGACATAGTCATAACCCGTAGGTATCAAGTCATAAACAGACTTGTGTACAGATATAATCTGTAGATAATTTTATTAAAAAGGGTGGCTTGTGTGATTCCACAGATCACGTTTAGCCAGGAATGTTAACATGTTTACAGATGTTAACAGAGATTTGAATCTTTTCAACCAGGTTTTACCATATTGGCTAGGCCTGTAAATAAGGCACTCAAGCTAGGTTCTACCTTACTAAGATTCTTATTAAAATGGCAAATCAAATAATAATTGATATTTTCCATTTATTTGAATACTATATTCATGCACATAAATAAAATGAGAAATTCAAATTAACCATTTCAAATTTTAAATAAAGTAACTAGTACATCTTTGCCCTAAACGGGACTTTAATCCAAATAACATGAATAACATGCCCGCGCAGGGGCTAAACCAATAACAATAACAACAATAAAAATAAAACAAACCCACGTAGGGGTTAACAGAACAACATACCCACGCAGGGGTAGAATAAGAGAAATATACCCACGCAGGGGTAGAATACAGGAATAAATGTCCACGCAGGGACATGAGTAAAAGAGCTGACAACAAAGGATTTAATAATCCTTCTTTCTCTTACCCTTAATCAAGTCAACCATCTTCTTGAACATACCGCGGTTGTGTCGGCGATCATTTTGCAACTCCCGTCGCACGTCGTGTATCCCTTGCAGGATTTCTTGGACTTGCGGTGGCGACATCATTGGCGCCGGCGGCGGTGGCTGATACTGCTGTGGTTGTGGAGGAGGCGGCTGCTGGTATCCCTGTGGTGGGAATCCAAAAGCTGATGGTCCCGTACCCCAGGGACCTCCAAAAGTACTCTCCTGATTGAGAGGGTTGTAGCCCGAAGCTAACCAGTAGGGATCTCCCGTATAATCATAACCGGGAGGAAAAGTCGGCTCAAAAGGGTTGAACTGCGCTGCGCTAGCATACGCAGGAATGGGCTCTCCAAAGTTATGCGGCGGTAGTGGCGCAATAGTCGCAGAAGTAACCTCTGAGACGGGATGCTGAGACTCTCCCGTCTCTGACTCCTCGTGGAGCGGCGAGTAGCGGCCGCTACCTGAATGTTGAGGGGTGGCAATGCGAATCCCTCCTCGCGTAGACATACGCGCGTTCCTCCTTGGCCTCTGAGGCGGAGGAGGCAAAACTGGTGGTGGCGGTGGCGACGGAGTAACCACGTCGCGCCAAAAGGCCTTAGATGGGTCCTGCTGCAAAGGTGGCTGCTGAAGCTGCTGAGAGTGGTGCTGAGAGTGGTGCTGCGAGTGCACCGGAGAACCATGGTGAGACTGGAGCATCGGAGAGTTGTGGTGGCTGGGGGTGTAATACCAATCGTGCTGCCTGAACCTCTCCTCATAGCTATCAACACCATTGAATGGTGATCCCCTGTATGGTGACCCATCCGATATCTCAATGGGATGGTTAGGCGTGCCGGACGGTGGCAGGGAAGGGTCAGTGTCCTCGTCAACCTCCATCTCGTTACCACCAGAGAAGTGGTCTTCAGGTCCTAGTGGGTTATGACCCACTGGTTCATCCAAGTAAGCATCAGGGTTGTATAGGCCCTGATAAGCTGGTGCTGGGTGGTGGTGAGGTGACTGGTGTAATGGAATGAAAGATCCATGGGAGCCGTGGGGCCCATTCTCAGAGTGGGGCCCAAATGAGTGGGGTAGGGATGGCGAGGTGCTCAAAGATACCGAGTGCCTGGCTGGCTCGGCGAATGATCTCCAAAGATCATGGGCTGCAGTGTTGTGCGAAGCTGATGGGGCTCGCCTGTGTGAGGGTCCTGCCTCGTGGTCATGTGATGTGGCGAATCCTCCTCGTCCTCGCATACGTGGCGGCATGATGAACCTGTCAAAAATTAAACAAGTTGCACAACAAATATATAAGACAAAGCTAATAATAAAAAAATAAAGATGAAATAAACGAAATGTCGAACATTTCCTAAGTTCTTTGTCTAGACTCGAAAATCGAGGAATGTGCAATTGTGTAACTGAGATCAAACACAAAAGACTAGTGTTTAATTCACTCAGCGTTGGCTCTGATACCAACCTGTCACACCCCGATTTCCACGTGTCACCGGTGGGCCCGGTGTGGGGAACAGTGACGTAGTTGGCATCGTCATAGACAAACAACACAATATAATAATGCACAGCGGAAGCAGAATAGATGCATTTCAACTTTAATTAAAATGACATAATAAACATCATAAGTAGTTGAAACGGATCCACAGGCGGATCAAATAAAAATAAGAATAAATTGTTCAACAGTTATTTGTCGTCCGAGCTTGCGAGACTATAGTGGACGCTCTTAGGAAACAGCCAGCCTATTTCGTATAGTACCTGCACTTAACCTTTTGGGAAAAATACGTCAGTTTACACTGGTAAATACAAATCGACTGACTCATTTTGAAAATGATTGAAAATTGATTTAAATGCACAAGGCATAAATATTTTTATTAACTTGGGATATTTATGCAATATAAACTTGTGAACGATTTACATGTACCCGTACTTATGGTGGCCCGGGATCTGCTGTCCGGGCTAAAGATTAAATGACACACCACATTAAAGAGTTATACACGCCGGGTGTACGCCTACACCCCGTGCTCTGGTCGTGGCCATCTCGTAGGATAATGCCAAGGATATCCGGGACACGGTCAATAACCCCCCAAAGCCTAAAGTAAGACAAGACTGTTTAAACGGGTCGCACAAGCTATTCAAGACTGTACACCCATAAGGTGCAGGACTTGTGCGCCCGATCAAGCGGTATTTTAAATACCGTACCCCAAGCCCGTATAGGGAAAATAAGTCAAAATGTATTTACCTGAGCAAGTATAAGTCACAAATGATAAGTGTTGGTAGCTTTTACTGGGCCTCCTAATCTGGAACAAAGGTTTATAATTAACCTATTAGATTCCTAACGAGTCTTTTATTTAAGCCTAAGCTTTGACCGGTTAGTTTTAAGGACGATACGGTACAAGCGCACGGTTAAGCGAAAGACCGGATAGAATGTGATTTAGACCCGACAAGTTTGAATACTTGTATAATATGGGTATACTAAATACATTCTGGATTTTGAGATAAAAATGATAACGTTTGACCCGTTTCGGTCAATTTACGCAAACTAGTTACGTAAACCGAACCGAACGCCAGAAGGGCGTTACGGGTAGCCAAAAGAGTCAAATGCAAGTTCCCTGAGATAATATGATTAAATTATGATATAATATCAGTAAGTTATGATCTAGATTGCCCGAAATAATTTTAAACTCAATTTATGCCTTAGAAGGGCATTTTGGTCATTTAAAAGATTATAAAAGAGTAAAATTAGGAATCTGAGTTTCGGGTCTGGTTTATACAGAAAATATACTTAATTTAACATGTTATAACAGTAGGGTATGACCCATATACTAAACTTAGTGTTTAAAATCAAACTATGCACCGTAGGGGTATTTTAGTAAATTCACAAGGGCTAAAATGCCAAAACTGGAAATCTGAGTTCATATACTTATACTTACTGTTATTATATGAAAATATGCTAATTACATCAGTAGGTATAAGTCTTATATGTTTAAAATGAGTATAACGCTTACTATGCGCTAAAAATGCTTAAAATGCGATTTAACGCCGTTTCCGGGTTTTCGAAATAAATCTGGGATTTTTATATTTCCAGAATACTTAAAATAATTTATTTAACATATAAAATCAGTAGGAAAAGGTTTCGGGTCAAAAGAATGCATAAAACTCATTTTATGGCTTAAACGGTCAAAACCGACATAAACCGAAATAACTAAGCGATCTAAGATACGATCAGCCAAAAATTAAATAAAAATCATCTAAAATCCCAAAACATTATATAACATCAGTGGGTAAAAAGTTTTGTATCAAAACGTGGCCTGAAATGGGTTATATGCGAAATGTGCCGTTTATGTAACTTAAGAACATAGTTTTACGCTAATGGCCATAACTCAAAATCTGGACCACCAACTGATCCGAAATTTTCGGTGCAAGTTTATATATTAGAAATAACGATTTCTACTCTTTCACTTTCCCAAAAATCACGTTTTATATCAAAAAGGGCAAAATAGTCAACTTTAAGCATAATCGGAAACATGCAAATGAATCGGCTAAGTATAGACTCAAGCAACAAAATTCCAGAGAGTTTTACCAAAATAAAAATGGTCAAAAATACTCTCCAATACAGATCTCAAACATGCATGTACGAATCCGAATCGATAGTCTACGAAATAGTCGTTTTACAAGACTTTCGGTTCCGATTCGTGTTTATACTAAAGATTTGTCGAGTTTATTATGATAAAACATATTCTTACATGTATTATAAGTTTTTTATGATGACCAAACAGATTGCATGTCCTTTACATTACCATCTAAGCTTATTTTTGCAAAAACAACTTCTGTTGACTTTTTAGAACCAAGTTTGACTCGACAATTAGCATGCATAAAGTGGGAATCAGAGAATACCCTTTTGAGGGTTTGTTTCCCACAAAAATACCAACATATATGTGGTTTCAATTTGAGAAATGACTGAGAAAAACTCGTTTAATCAGAAAGTCAAAGTATAAGAACAATCAGTTTGACTTTTAGCAATAATCAAAGCAAGAACGAATTAGAGACTGAATTAGAAGCTTACAAAGGTCCTATTGAAGCTTATCTAACACTAGGAGGTGGCCTTGTCATTCAGATTAGCTCCAGAAGTCTTGAGAGAGTTCTTGAGAGTTGAGAGCTCTTGTTACTAAATGCAAATGCCCAAGAAAATGAACTTTGATCTGATTTAAAGCTGAATTCAGAGGTTGGAAGGAGGTTACTGTTACCATAGGCATGCATGGGATTTTATTGGAGCAAAGGGAGGTGGAATGAGCTGTTACACACTTCAAATTCGGGCCAGAAATGCAAAATTCGCGAAATTCTGATGCTGGTAGTCCCACGCGGCCCGCTTGGGTCTGTCCAGGCGGGTCGCCTGACCTGCTGATCAGCCAAACACTTTCAAACTTGGCAGCTTTGGTCCCTGGTCTTGCACGCGATGTTTCGGCTGCTTATTTTGACTCGTAAACCCCCAAATTTGGTTTCTAAGAACCTTAGGACATTTACCAACATGGTAATGTCCTCGGATAACTTTGCGCTCAACCGAAAAGCCATGAAATTCGACGTTGACGCTTTTAACCCCTCAAGTACGGTTTTGGCCATAACTTTCTCATACGTTGACGAAACTTCACGAAATTTTAACCACATATTCTAGTGAGTATATTTTAGCTTCTCAAAGCTTCGGGTCTGCCAAAAGTTCACTCAGAGGTATAAATTAAACATGTTGACACTTTTGGCCCCTATAGTTTGCAATTCCTCACTTTTGTGCAATTTCCGCGTCGTATGATCCATGAACCACCCTTCTAAGGTTATGAACATTATGTAGGGTTATCATAGAGTCTATCTATCCATTGTTGACACTTTGGACCCTTACGTTCCATAGTTTTCACTGTTTGTCACTTTTAGTCCCTCTAAAGTTTGTTTTCACATACCGGAACCTTATGACACGTGTCCAGACGTTATTGGACGAAATTTTTCGAGGTGTTACAATGTACTACCCAATAAGGTTTCACAAACATGTTCCCTTGTCTAACACTTAACCAAAATGGATCAAACACAACAATTCAAATCTTCATATCATATTCATATCACATTCAAACAGTTCATCATTTTAAGTTAAACATGTTCATCTTATCAACCTATGTTCATTCATTCCAACATAACCCCAAACCGGGTCACAATTCAATCATCAACATCGGTCCTAATCTAGCACATAGCCACCGATTTTTATCCTTAGATTCAAGTGTATTTATGCATTTGTCATATGAATCTTGCACACCATTATTAACAACATTCATAATCAATTTAACACATAACCAACATGTAGATTATTTTCAACCAAGAACATATAATCACTCGACATCCTTAACCGATCATCTACATTATTTATTTATACAAATTATTCATGGAAAACATTTAAGCAAAGCATGCATATCATTTATCAATCAAGCTTCACAAATTCTAAAAGTGTGAAATACTAACCGAATGGTGTTTGGTGTGAGAATGGCACGGAATCAACCGAAAGGAGGACCTTCGAGCTAGGACAAGGGCTTGATCTTCGCTACACTTGATCCGAGGTAAGAGGAGAGAGTGGTGTTGCTAGGGTTTTAGTGAGGGAGAGAGTGTGTGAGAGTGTAAGGGAGAAGGTGGATGAGGGGTTTTATACTCGGTGGGTGGTGCACCCTACAAGGGTTTCGAGTGGGCTCAAAGGGGGGGTTTGCGGCCCAACCGGCCCATCCGTTTACTGTTTACTCGAGACCGAGAATGGTCTCGAGTCGGGTTCGTGGTCTCGGTTCACTAGTATTTATACATATATATATATATATTACATATTCATACATAGCAAAAGGATCACATAGAACATCAAGGTAACACACACTTTCATTTAATAACGTATATACACACAATGTTAATACAAAAGGGTTATTCGGGAAAACCTAGAGTGTCACAGACGGGTTTTGGGACGGGTTTGGGACAAGCATATCTAACCGGGTTTGGGTTTGGGATTACCTAAACCCGTCCCAAACCCGACCCATTGCCATCCCTACATGTGAGGGCATTTAAGTCTTTTCACACCTTTTATTTAAAACGAATTTAAAAAATACAACAGCAAAAAGAATTTCTAAAATTATACAAAAATATATAAAAAGATAAATCCCTTGTATCTCAAGTTCCCTCTCTTCTCTTTTTTCTCACACAACTGTCTATCTCTACCCTTTTCTCCACCACTAGCCACAACCACCAACACCAGCTAAGCACCACCAACCTCTAGCAACCACGAGCACCACCACCATCTTCCCTCAACTCAAACACAACCCCGAGTCAACATCAGCAACACGAACCCTCCTCTCTCACTAGATTCTCTCTTTCTCTACCGCTAAAAATCAGTCTCACTCACACCATTGGATGTACGATTTACGTATTTAGGTGGTCAATCAAACAAATTCTAGGGCTTCAATTCATCATTTTTATGTTATTGTTTCGACGAGGTTCATTTGAACAATTTTTAGATTATTTTGTTTTCCAAATCATTGAAACCGGTTTTTGCTTGATCTGTTGGTTTGGGGGAATGGAATTGTTACCAATGGATTCATTTGCATCTGATGCAGACTTGATTTTTGTTACTCAAACCCTAGCGAAGGAGGCGTGTGTACTTTTTCAGTTAGGGAAGTATGTTGATTGTTAGGGCTGTAAACAAATCGAACGAACACGAACAATTCGTTCGCTAAGGAAATAATGTGTTCATGAACGGTTCATGAACTCTTACCGAACGAGACATCTTGTTCGAGTTCGTTCATTAAGGAAATGAACGTGTTCACGAACACAAACAAACACAAATTAAAACAACGGAGGCTAGAGGTGGATGGTGGGGGGAGAAATTCCAGAACTTGAAGCCTTGATCATGAACGGAGGTCGATAGTATTCATTGATGTGAATAACTAGAAGAAAAGAGGAACAATGCATAAACAAGGTGGGAATAGGGTTTCCTATTCTACTTGTTAGGGTATTAAAATAAAGAGTAAACTGTAGTTTTACACCCTAAGGTTTGGGGGCATTGACACTCTTACCTCCTATGTTTTTTTTGTTGCCTTACCCCTTGTCTATTCCCAATTGGATCGATGTTGGACCCTGCCACTAAATGCCATTGACTTTCAACATATGTATGTAACGGTCAAAGGGTATATTCGTCATTTCACCTCTTATTTGACCCGTTAGAGATAAAACATAAACCAAATTGACCCATTTGTTAGTAACTGAGTTGAAATGGCCACCTCAAGGGTTGGTCTAGTTGATATGCTTTTAGAGGTGCCAAATTGGACGAGTTGGGTAACGGGTTAAAATTTTATCTGTATCAATCGACCAAGAGCATTGATACCCATTGCACTACTAACCTGAACTGGACGTTAGAAGCGTTAGATTTGTTGATTGAGTTAGGAGTTTTAATAAATAAATTGTGGTTAATAATTGGATTTGAGATATTGGAAATGAATGTTCAGCCTGTTGTAGTTAGGTTGTTGTTGTTGTTGTTGTTATGAGTAGTTTGTGATTTAAACCCGTTTAGGAATTATAACTATAAGTGTTCTGTTATGGGATATCTGGACCTGAAAACTAAAGTAGGGGTGTAAACGAGACGAGTGCATGTGAGCTACTTTAGATTGGCTAGCTGAAAGTATGGTTTTGTTAAACATCTATGAAGGCATCTGAGAAGAGAGATGCATGCATCGTGGTTCACACGGGGTCGGAGGGCTCGATAAATCTGGTGGGACCACCCTGACAGGTGTCGGGACGTGCACTCTATGGCCCACTTGAGTGCTTCTACTCCCCAAGTCTCTCTAAGGCACCTTGGAAAAATGTGGCATCCACCATGCTTTAAAATAGTGCGGACATTTTGCGCTTTGAAGCTCGATTCCGGTGACTGTGGTGTCCTCGTTTTCCCATATCATGGTTACGCGTTTTGACTGGACATATTTAATGAGGCTCACAACCAGTTGTCGGTTTTCACTGTCTTTATTCTCAACGTTGTAAAGCTAGACATGACGACCACCAATAGAATACAACAAATTAACAAGCAAACGTTGGCAATGTTCTAGAACAATATCTTCTGAGCTATCCACTGAGATAAACGTAATGTGAAAAAGTAATGGCAAATGTTCCCTGAAATCTTCATCATTTTCATATGCGATTTCCGCAAGTAGAATCAATGCTATATCAGCATGCGTTAATGAATGGTGTGGATGCTGATGCCCCTGTAAAGCGGTGTTAAGTTCTCTATCACTCACACCGTGACTGTCAGCTTTAGAATTGGAGTGTCAATTAGGTACTTCCCACTGTCTCGAGAAATATGCCGACTTCTTGAATTTCCTGCTGAGCCTTGAGCCTATCGCTAAAAGTTGTAACGCTTATCTCAGGAGGTATGGGGACCACTGAACCAGAAGTCGTAAACGGCCTACGGGGGTCCGACCGCTTGTGTTCCTTACCATCAAAAGTGTTAGAATTATAAACTTAGTTATGTTTATTTAGTTATGTAATTTATGATATGTGAATGTTTTAGTTAGGATAAGATATTTATGTTATGTAATAAGCGGGTATTTAGCGGGAACCAATTTCAAATAACTGCCACCGCAGTTACCCGCCAAAGATTACCGCCAAACTATGAAGTATTTAACTTGATTGCCGGCAAATGGTGTTGGTTATCAAGACAATTTCTGTTATATCGAATTGTCCACTTTCATTTCTTCGTTTCATTCTATATTCTCTGCATCATCTTGCAAACAAAGCATGGCTTCAAATCTCGTACATGTATCCGCTGCATTAACAAGTTCTTATGCACGAGACCAAATCGATCCGGATGTCCAACATAGTGGTATCAGAGCCACTGAAAGATTTAATGCAGAGATCAAACCTACTGCTACATCAATGCCCTGCCAACACTGCATCGATGAGAAGAACGAAACAAAACGACGAACACGACGTGAACGATTGTGTTATTATTGCCATTTGCCTGGTCACCGGATTTACACGTGTAAATCCAAAGAAAATGATGAGGAATCGCAACTTATTCGGCAAGCAATCAACAACGGAACAAGAACTCAGAAAGAGGAAGTACATTGCCGAGAAGAAATGATTGTTACGGGAACCGATGGTGGGCAATGGAAGGATATCTGGTATGTCAACCCGACATTTTGTCATCATTTTGTGAACAATATAGATGTTTTTAAGCGAGTGAAACATATGATGGGGGTAGAAACACGATCCGGAATGAATAACTTCTTATTCATCCGGGGAGTGGGTGTAGCCGAAATAAAAATGGGGAATGAAACACTGAGCGTTCCAAGTGTTTTCTACTCACCGGACATTAACCGAAATGTTCTGAGTCTAGAACAATTAACGCTACAAGGTTTTACAGTCCGAAGATCCGGTGATACATGCAAAATATTTCCCATGTTCTCATCTCCGGTGATGAACACAAAGAATGAAGTGACGGGATTAACAAAAGAGGAGGAATTAGGAATAAAAGAGAAAGAAAGGCTGCAAAACATGTGTGGCATAGATGATGAATTCAAAAACGACTATTTGAATTCGTATTTCGAAACTCTTAATGTCTCGGATGAAACCGAGATTGATTGGAATCTGATGATCTTAAAGTCATTGGAATTCCATGAGTTTAATGACTGTAAAGCAGTGATTAATATGCTTGATGATCGTGAATACGTGTTCAAGTATAGATTTGAACTGCAAAAGAAATTCGAAGAGATGGTTAAATGGTTTCTAAATGAATATTTAGGAATCACTCACAGACCGTTTCCTCCTTGCACCATGAATAAACAGAAAATAGATCTACTGGATCTCTATATGTTGGTTGATAAGGATGGAGGGTATCGAGAAGTTACAACAGAAAATTTGTGGCCAATCATTGCAAAGGATATGGGGTTTGAATACAAAGATGGTGATTTCATTCGGATAGTTTATGCAATGTACTTAGACACCTTAGAATACTACTACAAATTCAAAATGGTTCAACAGAAGGTGCATGACAAAAGAGTGGTGAGTGAAGAGGATGAATTCTCAAAAAAGGATCACAAGAGGACAAACAGTCTGGGCGGCGGCTGTGATGATGCTGCGGGAGGAGTACACCACGAAGTGGAACCAACACAAGTAGCGTTTTATGCAGGTGTAAGAGATGATAACTGGAATCAAATGAAGAAACGAAAGAGATTCAACTTCAACCAAGCAAGATGGGCCGTTGAGGAAGCAAACCGAAGCGTAATCAAACAAGCTCATAAACATAACCAAGTTTAGAGGGGTTATGTTAGAATTATAAACTTAGTTATGTTTATTTAGTTATGTAATTTATGATATGTGAATGTTTTAGTTAGGATAAGATATTTATGTTATGTAATAAGCGGGTATTTAGCGGGAACCAATTTCAAATAACTGCCACCGCAGTTACCCGCCAAAGATAACCGCCAAACTATGAAGTATTTAACTTGATTGCCGGCAAATGATGTTGGTTATCAAGACAATTTCTGTTATATCGAATTGTCCACTTTCATTTCTTCGTTTCATTCTATATTCTCTGCATCATCTTGTAAACAAAGCATGGCTTCAAATCTCGTACATGTATCCGCTGCATTAACAAGTTCTTATGCACGAGACCAAATCGACCGGATGTCCAACAAAAAGAACCTGAAACGACTGGTTATCCTTGACAGACGCTAGCTGGGCTATAACGGAAAAATGCACCACTTGTTTCTGTCAGATGCATTTGAATCACAATCTTCAATTATTAAAAAATCAAGAACCGGACGACTTACTGGCAATAGTTCTCCAAAGCTTCTCGATTTCATCCGGAAACTGATGTGCATGCCGCCACGTACGTAATAAAGACTTTTTAATAATCTTTCCTTCCACCCTGAGTTTTGCAGTTTCAAGAAATCTAGATTTTCGATCCATGGAGCCATACATGTTAGAACCTGATGCTGTGCGATTATATTTTTTTTTTGAACGGCTGATTTTATTAAAAAGAAAAAAACAAGCTAGCAAGAGGCTAGACAAAGAAGGAAAATTACAAGATTACAAGATATTGAAACTATTCCAATCTTCCCAAGCTAACAAATTCATTTTTGCTCTATGTTTAACCCAAAGAAAGCTAGTTGATTTGATTTCTGCCAAGAGTCTTGAGATGTCCACTCGAGTGCCGGAGAAGATGAGATCGTTGCGTGATTTCCATAGACTCCAACAAGAGATAAGGACGATAGCTTGAGCAATTTTTTTAATTATTGCCGAACCTGCGATATTTTCATGTACCCGTAGGAGATCTTCAATGGTGAAAGCATAGATGGGAGGAATGTTGATCCAGCTTGAAACCATCTGCCATACAATGGAACTTACAGCACATTCCGCGAAGAGATGGGTGGCAGATTCATCCTTGTCACCACAGAACGGGCAACAGATTGAAGACATGCTGATGTTACGGTGTGCTAAAGCGACCCGAGTAGGTAGCCGATCAAGGGCCATACGCCAGCCGAAAATATTTACTTTGCGTGGAACCCAATTGTTCCATGTAAAGCAACATTCACCGATAGGTGGGGAGGACTGATGGAGAAGTTATTGAGTATGATTGAATATTAGGGTTTTGAGAGAAAACGAATTCTGTGTTCTGTATTCAGAAATTGGTGAATGTTAATATTCACTATTGTCTTACATATATACATAGCCGGTTACCAGAAAACCGACATAACCTATGACATAAAAAAAATAATAAAACTTATCCTAACATCATATGTGACATATACGTAACATAAAAATGTCTAGCTTATATCTTCTAATACCCTCCCGTAAGCTAGACGGATGTAATGTGTAGAAGATCTTTGAGACGAAGAAACTCCTTTGGCTGCAAAGCCTTTGTTAAAATATCTGCAGCCTTTGTAGTACAGAACCTTACTTCAATCTCATCATTCTTGATTAGTTCACGAATAAAATGATACTTTACTCTAATATGTTTGCTTTTTCCGTGGTACACAGGATCTTTTGCTAGGCATATGGTCGACTTATTGTCACATAAAATTGTTGGAGGTCCATCCATATGCATCTGTAAAGAATTTAGGATTCCTTTAACCCATAATGCTTGACATCCGGCTAATGATAATGCTATGTATTCAGCTTCTGTTGATGAGAGTGCCACAACCTTTTGCTTTCTTGATTGCCATGCTATAGCCCCAGAACCGAAATTAAAAACATAACCTGATGTGCTTTTGCTATCATCTACACTTCCCGCATAGTCGCTATCACTAAAGCCAACTAGTTTTCCTTTACTTCCCTTTGAGTAAATTATTCCATGATTCAGCGTCCCTTTGATATATCTTAATATCCTCTTTCCTGCTTCCCAGTGATTCCGATTTGGTTTTTCCATAAACTGACTTATTTTATTTATAGCAAACATGATATCCGGCCTTGTATTAGTAAGATACATCAGCGAGCCCACTAAACTCCGATATAAGTTCGGATTTACTTCTTCACTTGGATCATCTTTTGACAGTTTAAGTCCATATTCCATTGGTGTTTTGATCTCATGACACCTTTCCATATTGAATCTTTTCAGCAAATTCTTGGCATATTTCTTCTATGTAAGACTGATGTTTCCATTATCATAATTGACTTCCATGCCAAGAAAGTAGTGAAGTACTCCTAAGTCAGTCATTTCGAATTCACTCTTCATTGAATTTTTTAACTGTTCTATCATCTCTATGGAGTCACCGGCTAATATTAGATCATCCACGTAAAGACATACTATTATCCGCGTCTTGTCAGTGATCTTGATAAAGAGAGTATGTTCATACACACTCTTTATGAAACCGTTTGCTGTAAAATATCCGTCTATTCTACTGTACCAAGCTCTTGGTGCTTGCTTTAAACCGTATAAGGCCTTTTTTAAATAACATACCTTTTGTTCTTCGCCTTTCTTTACATAGCCTTCAGGTTGTTCTAGATATACTTGTTCTGTCAACTTCCCATTTAAGAATGCCGTTTTTACATCCATTTGATGTAGTTGCCATCCATGACTTGCTGCTAATGCTAGAACTATTCTAATCGTATCGAATCTGATCACAGGAGCAAAAACCTCTTGGTAGTCAACCCCATATGCTGATGTAGTAGACTTCATGTTATATGCTGATGCTGATCCCATATCTTATAATGAAGCCTACAAAGATAGAAAATGGAGAGATGCCATGGATAGAGAGATACAATCCATACAGAAAAATGGCACATGGGAACTAGTAAACCCACCGAAGAATCAGAAACCAATCGGAGTCAAATGGATATATAAAACCAAATATGACGAACATGGTAGGGTGAGTAACTATAAAGCACCGTTAGTGGCCAAGGGTTATAGTAAAAAATATGGGGTTGACTACCAAGAGGTTTTTGCTCCTGTGATCAGATTCGATACGATTAGAATAGTTCTAGCATTAGCAACAAGTCATGGATGGCAACTACATCAAATGGATGTAAAAACGGCATTCTTAAATGGGAAGTTGACAGAACAAGTATATCTAGAACAACCTGAAGGCTATGTAAAGAAAGGCGAAGAACAAAAGGTATGTTATTTAAAAAAGGCCTTATACGGTTTAAAGCAAGCACCGAGAGCTTGGTACAGTAGAATAGACGGATATTTTACAGCAAACGGTTTCATAAAGAGTGTGTATGAACATACTCTCTTTATCAAGATCACTGACAAGACGCGGATAATAGTATGTCTTTACGTGGATGATCTAATATTAGCCAGTGACTCCATAGAGATGATAGAACAGTTAAAAAATTCAATGGATTGTATCTCTCTATCCATGGCATCTCTCCATTTTCTATCTTTGTAGGCTTCATTATAAGATATGGGATCAGCATCAGCATATAACATGAAGTCTACTACATTACTGACATCCATCTGATTTCTATTATATAAATCATTTACTTGTGCTTCACAGAGAGGATGAGAGTTCTGATATATTTCACTTATGTCTCGAGTCCGCAGCTCTTCATTTTCTGAGGACGATGATGATGAATCAGTCTCGTTTTGATTACCGTTCTGTTCGTTCGTTTCTTCGCTGTTCTGTAAACTTTCTGTCTGAGGACTGTTTTGACCTTCTGTCTCTTCACTGCTGTTGATGTCTGGTGCTGTTGTCTCTTGTGATACACTCACCTTCGGATTTTTTTCATTATCACTTGAGTCATTCAGTTGAATATGTGTGTAGTCCTTATCTGCTGTATTATCACCCCATTCTTGATTTTCATCAAACACTACGTCTCTAGTAATAATGATTTTATTAGTCACCGGATTATGTAATTTATATGCCTTACTGTGTTCACTGTAACCCACAAAAATTGCCTTCTCTGCCTTTTCATCTAGTTTACCTCTATGCTGTTTTGGAATGTGAGCATAGGCTATGCATCCAAAAACTCGTAGATGTCCGATACTTGGTTTGTTACCACTCCATACTTCTTGTGGGGTCTTGTTTGGTATGCTCTTAGTACTTGCTCGGTTTAAAAGATATGTGGCACATGCCACAGCCTCTGCCCAATATGAATGTGATAAGTTCTTTGTTTTAAGCATACTCCTGCTAAGTTCCATGATGGTTCTATTCTTCCGTTCTGCTACGCCATTCTGTTGTGGCGTATAACTTTTAGTTAACTGATGATGTATTCCATTTTCCTTTAAAAATGTTTGGAACTCATTACTACAATACTCTCCACCTCTATCTGTTCGAAGAGTCTTTAATGTGTAGTTTACTTGATTCTCAAGCATTTTCTTGAATAGTTTGAAATAATTCAGTGCTTCTGATTTTAGTTTCAGAAAATATACCCAGGTCTTCATTGAAAAATCATCTATAAAGGTGATGAAGTATTTGCAGCCTCCTATCGACATAGTTCTCATGGGTCCACATATGTCCGAGTGAACTAATTGCAGTGGTTTGTCATCATGCCACTTTGCATGTTTAGGAAAGGATTTTCTGGCATTTTTTCCAAACACACATCCTTCACATATATTGTTCGTTGACTTGATTGATCTCGGCAAACCTTTAACTGTTTCTTTTATCCCCATGTTGTGTAGTGTATCGAAACTTATATGTCCGAATCGTCGATGCCATAAAGTTGCCATGTCTTGTGTCATAATGTTACAGACCCTTGGTATCAAATCCTGATTTAGATTTAATGGAAACATCTTGTTTCCAGTCATCTTAACCGAACTAATGCTTGAACCTGTTGGATCTTTAATGGTGCATTCTTGATCAGCGAATTTTACTTCATACCCTTTTTGTACTAATTGTCCTACACTTAAAAGATTGTGTTTTAACCCTTGTACGTAGAATACATTTGGAACCTTCCTGTTTAAGCCTTTAACTTTGATTGAGACATCACCACATCCTAATACCTCCAGTTTCTTATTGTCTCCAGTTCTTACTTCCCTTCTTTCGGTTTCATCTAGTGTAATAAATAACCTCTTATTTCCTGTCATATGATTGCTACATCTACTATCTAAGTACCAGCAATCGTCTTTGGTTATTTCTTCCATGTTGAATATCATAAACATTGTTGCTTCATCACTCTTTTCTTCATGATCTTCCTCGTGTAATAATGCATTCTCACTTTGGTTGATTGTATCTCTTTGTTGGCAGAATCTGGCCATGTGCCCTATTTTCTGACAGTTATAACATCGTATTAATGCGTTAAACCTTCCTTTTCCTCTACCTCGTCCTCTATTTCCAAAATCAGATCTGTTTTGTCGTGTTCGGTCACTGTTATTACTCTGTATTTGGAATGCCTGTTCTATTGGAGAGTCATCGTATTGTTTCATCCTTAGTTCGTGTGATTGAAGGATGCCTAAAAGTTCTTCTGTAGACACTGTTGTTAAATCCTTTGATTCTTCTATTGCCACCACTACCGATTCATATTTTCTAGTGAGGCTTCGAAGAATTTTTTCAACAACACGTTGTTCAGTAATATTTTCCTTATTTAATCGTAACTGATTCATTATGACAGTTATTCTATTCATATATTCTTCTACTGTCTCGTTTTCTTTCATTCTAAGTGCATCGAATTCACATCTTAGGGTTTGGAGTTTTACCGTTTTTACTCTTCGTTCCCCTCTATATGCCTTGTGTAACACGTCCCATGCTTCCTTGGAAGTTCTGCACATTGCGATTCTTTCGAATACACTTTCATTAACCGCTTGAAAAATTATATGCAGGGCTTTCTTGTCTTTCTTAACTTTTTCCCTATGTACATCCCGATCATTATCTGAAGCATTATTCGGCAGATCGTTATATCCTTCTTCCACCATAATCCAAAGGTCTTGTGATTCTAACAGAACCTTCATTTGAATATGCCAGTGGTAGTAATTTTGGCCCAGTAACTTCGGAATCTGGGTCTGTATGCCTCCGTTCGTTGTTGTCATGATTAAGAATGATTGAAATTTTGTATTTTGTCTTGAATGATTTGAGGATTCGATGTTGTTTTTGGATCGGTGTGGCTCTGATACCACTTTATTGAGTATGATTGAATATTAGGGTTTTGAGAGAAAACGAATTCTGTGTTCTATATTCAGAAATTGGTGAATGTTAATATTCACTATTGTCTTACATATATACATAGTCAGTTACCAGAAAACCGACATAACCTATGACATAAAAAAAATAATAAAACTTATCCTAACATAATATGTGACATATACGTAACATAAAAATGTCTAGCTTATATCTTCTAATAGAAGTTTTTTCACAGATTTAACTGAGAAAGTACCTGACGGGTCAGGAACCCATGACCAAGTTTCACCGGATTGAGAGAGAGGAGCAAGTGAGACGATATTTGTTAGATCATTAAGCTCTGCTATTTCTGCCACGTCTTCCGGTACCCTACGCCATTCCCAGGTCATATTATTTAACGTATCTTGATCGGAGAGCTGAATTCTATCTTGTACACTTCATGCTTTGAATTTCTCCGGTGTATACACAGCTGGAAATTGGGTCTTGAAAGGTATGTCTGTGGCCCAGCAGTCAGTCCAGAATTGGACCTGTACTCCAAACCCGACTTTACATTTGCAAAGATTGTTAAGATTAATGTCGTTTTCCCGAAGAGTAGCTTCCTTTTTATTATATTATTCCAGACACCCGATAATCCTTTCTTTAATGGTAGGAAATTGCCGCACTTTTTATTGAAATGAATGCTTTTAATAATTGATCTCCACAATCTGTTTGGTTCGGTCTTGTATCTCCATGCCCACTTTGACAAGAGACTGATGTTCATATTATGAAGTGTATCTAGGCCGAGACCCCCACTTTTGATTGGTTTTGTTACCCGATCCCATCGAACCCAATGCATTCTGCTTCTTGATTCAGTGTCTCCCCATAAGAAGTCTCTTCTTAATTTTTCAAGTTTATTTAGCACATTCATAGGAGCTTGATAGAGGGAGAAATAATAGAGGGGCAATGAGTCTAGCACTGATTTTATGAGTGTAGTTCTCCCACCAATCGATAAGGTATTGGCCTTCCATCGAGATAGGCGAGCCTCAAGAGTATCAATAACCGGCGCCCAATTGAAGTATCTATTCATGTTACCCCCTACCTTGAGACCGAGGTATGTAAAAGGTAACAAACCCGAATTACATCCAAGCCGCTCAGCCATCTGTTCACCTTCATTCGAGGTAGTTCCCACACCATAAAGGCAAGACTTGTGCAAGTTTATACTCAGCCCGAAAGTCAAGAAAAAACAACGCATAAGTCTACGGATGTTGGTAAAATTTTCTTCTTCCCAAGTACCCAATAGCATGACATCGTCTGCGAAAATGAGATGCGATACTACAGGGCCATTGTTTGGAAGGGATAACCCTTTAATAATCCCGGCCGATGATGCACTAGAGAGAAAGCTGGACAGGGCTTCCATTGCTAGAATAAAAATGAAAGGTGAAAGTGGGTCCCCTTGTCTGACCCCTCTAGTACATTGGAATTCTCCGGTTGGGGATCCATTAACGAGTACCGATGATCGAGAGGATGCTAAAATTCCATGGATCTCTCAGGAAAATTCATTTGCTCGAAAACCGATAGAATAAAATTCCAAGAAATCGTGTCAAAAGCCTTCTCGAAGTCTATTTTGAATAGAAAAGCCTTGGTTTTTGATTTTTTGACCCATGATATTATTTCGTTGGTAATGAGGGGCCCATCGAGTATGTTTCTGTCTGACAGATAAGCTGATTGCTCCTCCGAAATGACCGACCCGATAACCGTTTTAAGACGATTCGCTAGCACTTTTGATATGACTTTACTGATGCACCCGATGAGGTTGATCGGCCTATAATCATTTAGATTTTCTGGATCTTTTGTCTTTGGTATAAGGGTAATGAACGAGGAGCTACACCCTTTGGATATTTTCCCCGTGTTGTGAAAACTGACTAGGATTTTGTGAAAATCCTCACCAAGTAGGTCCCAATAATGCTTTATGAATGTGAAGTTAAAACCATCCGGCCCGGGGGCCTTATCCCCGCCGCAATTCCAAACTGCGTTTTTGACTTCACTAAAAGAGAACGTGGATATTAGAAACGTACCCTGCTCGATTGACAGTTTTTTGATGTTGTGACAAGTAAACCCCAGTCTCGTAGGATTAGGTTCCGAAAATTTTTCCTGGAAAAAATCTCGAACCTCATTTTTGATACTTGGGGGATCGGTGCACCAAGCGCCATTTATAAGTAGCCCATTCATCATACTGCTTGCAACCCTGCTGTTAATAAAGCCATGAAAGAAAGCGGAGTTCTCTTCACCTTCCATTGCTCATTTAACCCTCGATTTTTGGTGTAGTTCTTTGAGTCGGGTGTCGTTGATCATGTTAATGTTGTTTTTATGATCATCATATACTTCTCTTTCATTCTCTGTTAGGTCTCGATTTTCGCATACTAAATCCAATTTTTTCAATTCATCAGCCGAGGTGTTGAGGCTTCTGTTCTCATCTTCCCTGTTTTTTTTACTCCAAACTTTGATTGCATTTTTGATGCTTCTTAATTTTTCTGCTAGTAAGACGTCTGGTGGGCCAGTACAGAAGAAAGAGGCCACGGATGAGCGAACCACCCCATCAAGACTCGGTTTAGAGAGCCATGTGTTGAAGAACTTGAATGGTATATGGCCAAAATCGTTGGTTGTAGTGATGAGAATGAGCGGGCAATGATCCGAGAGATTCCTCGGGAGGGTCCGTAGCGATGCCGTAGGCCAAAGGCCCCAAAATTTATCACATACCAACATCCGATCTAGCTTGCTCATTTTTTTTCCGCTATCCAGCCATCTCGTGAATTTAGACCCGTTCATTTGATATTCCGCAAGGTTTGCTTCGTATATGAAGGTGTTAAAATCCGCTGCCGACGTTGGGTCGAAAATACAGCTCCTTCTCTCATCGGTAGATCTAACCTGGTCGAAATCCCCTAATATAATCCAAATAACCCCACATGTTGTTTTTTGTTCTCTAATATGCTCCCAGAGTGCTCTTTTTGCATTTGTAGATTGTGGTGCATAAATATTCATAATGTGAACAATATCAACAATGCCTTTAATCGTGCCACAGAGCATCAAATAATTCCTGTTTTTAATGGTTTCTTGCCTATTGAAAATCCCCGGATCCCATATGCATGCTGATGCGTGTGGGTGTGTATATGTTTTAGGTATATATTTTAAGCCCTTTTTACACCTTTTTTAGCCAAGTTTTAAATTTATAAAACACAATATTTACTAACACTACACACACATATAGGCAAGTGCACCCATCGTGGACGTAGTATAGTGTTGGTAAGATACCGAGGTCGTCCAAGGACACAAGAGCTTTTAGTACCGGTTTATCCTCAACGTCTAATCAAATTAAAATGTTAGAAAAGATTTTTAAACTAAGAAAATAAAACTAACTAAATGCTGAAAAATAAAAATAAAACAGATGGACAAGATGAATCACTTGGATCCGACTCGTGTATAGTGTAACCTTTGATTATTTTCGCACATTTGCACTTGTTTAAGAGATTATCTTAGTTATTGTAGTAGGCCCCTCTTTTGAAGGTGACGTTACCCTCAACCCAGTAGTTTGAGTCAGCAAGGATACAATCCTAAAGGGTCGGATTATTGAAAGATAATTAATTAAGTTATTAATGCAAATTATGGTAGGCCCCTCTTTTGAAGGTGACGTTACCCTCGACTAAGTAGTCTGAGTCAGCAGGGATACAGTCCTAAATAGCCGGGTTATAGTATTAATAGTAGTTTACTTATGAGGGGTCAAAGAGTTTGGATCCCCGCCATCCAATACCTTTGGGTATTGAAGGAGATCCTACTAAATTTGACCCAGGTCCCTTGCAGGACCTCTAAATGCTGAACAAGGGCAAGACTCTTACCAAACCGTTCCCTTAACCCCCGACCAGGTAGCCAACATACCTCCATATAGACCGTGGAGATATGAATGGTGAAAATCTTTTATTTTATATAGACAGTAAAATAATGTCAAGACACCACGGACAAACGATAAGGAAGAATCACCTTCAACATAAGAAACTAGTTATTAAAGTCATTAATACAAAACCAAATAAAAAGTGCAAAAGATTAAAAAAAAAGTATTACACTAGACACTTGTCTTCACCAAGTGATGTAAGAGACTTAGGCAAACATGGCCTTTGATTGTCAAGAACTTTTACGATCAATCTTGGATCCCGAGACGACTCACACACTCTATGATGGACAATGGATGATGGTGGTGGATGATGGTGTTATGGTGGTGGTGGGTGAAGTGTGAGAGAGGTGGTGTGCCAAGGGATGAGTTGAAATGGCTCCAAGCACTCCTATTTATAGGCTGAACAGAAGCCTGGACACGGCCCCGTGTCCGCTGGGCACGGCCCCGTGGCCGTCTGACTCTCTCTCTCTTCATTAATTGTAATTCGCAATTACAATAAATGCGCCTGCAGTACTCTGACCACGCCCCCGTGTCCGCTGGGCATGGCCCCGTGGTGGGCAATAGAAGCTTCTATTAGTTTGTCTTTTCTGCTGCTTCTTGGGCACGGCCTCGTGCTCGTTGAGCACGGGCCGTGTTCAGTCTTCTGCCTTCTCTGTTTTGCTTGGGAGGATGCTGTCGAGGGGTCGGGCAATCCACTTTTGTCCCTTTTCTTGTATTTATGTTAGATTTTGCTGTCTTTTTGCTTCTTTTGTTAATTTGAGCTCATTTAATCCTGAAAATACAAAAAGAAGACAAAAACACACTTTTTTCTAACATTAGTACAAAAAAAGTTTAGTTTTATACCACAATTGATATAATTTATATGTTGCATTTTGCGCGTATCAAATACCCCCACACTTGAATCTTTGCTTGTCCTCAAGCAAAACTCTTTATAATGTGGCTTTATTCACTCCCAAATGGAATGGGTAGAAGAGAAGGTTTTTGGGCTTGTCATAGCGTGTCAGGATTTTCCAAGATCATTTAGGTTTTATTTTTATTTATTTACAATCCTATTCGTCATGATTTATTAAAAACATTTCATAAGATAAATTATTTATTAGGGCATAACATACCTTTTTAAAATTTCATTTATATACAAGTTCACATACCTCACGGGGGAAATCACTCACACTCGGCCGAATGTGTATTTTTAGTGAATCACTCGAGAGCGGCGTGGAACTTATTTCTACCATAAGCTTGCCAAGCAATCAATTCTCCTCCTTTTTAACTTTTATACCTTTGTAAATATCAAGAGGGCTTTTTGGGTGAAAGGTTAGGCTTGGGCTAAAGGTGGGTGGTTGGGTTAGTGGTTAGTTGAAAAGGGGGAAAAGGCGTAAAAAGCATTGGTTTTCGTAAAATATTTTGTTTTTGTGACTTTTTGTTTTCAATGAAGTATTTATTCAAACAAGCTTTTGTTTGAGGAGCTTTGTTTGTTTATTTTCACTTCATCACCATTTTTTTTATTTTTTTTTCAAGAGTCACAAGAAAACCAAGGTTTTTTACTAAAATAAGAAAAAAAATGAAAAAGGGGTTTTGGTGGGTAAAAGGATTTTGGGTTAAGAAATGAAAAGGGTTAGGCTCAAAGGGGTTTAAATAGGGGGAATTTTTGGGTAGGTAAAAAGAAAAATGAAAATAATGGTGTTGAAAGAAAAAGGGTTAGTCCTAATGCCTCCATCATTTACTTACTTGGGTTTAAGTTGGTAAGGACCGGGAATGAATTGTCGTGGCAAGTTCTAGAGTCGTAAAAACCAAGCGGCTATTCACACAAGAAACGAAAAATGAGCATTTCGTGTAAAGATATGTATTTGTATGCTCTATAAAGGCTCAAAACTCACTTTTGTGGGAATGGGTTTTTTTACGTGATCAAGTATATATAATCAAATTTTAACTAAGTTTGTCATGCCGTTTCATAATTTTCTTATGTTGGTTCTTTTTATTACGACGCTATCGGTTGTAAATTTGTAAAAATATAACCTTGTTAGAATTAGAATTCCCAACTTAAACTTAGACAAGTAAAAAAAATTGAAAATTTTTGAAAAAAAATTGAAAATTTTTGAAAAAAAATTGAAAATTTTTGAAAAAAATTTGGGATGATTAGCGGTTCCAATAGAGTTTTGTGTAAGGCTTGTTATTAGGACTTGCAAAATTCAAGGTTTTAGCACCCCCCCACACTTAAATTACACATTGTCCTCAATGTGTCCCAAAAATAAGTTTTTAGGTTAATTGAATGTGTAAAATAGTGTTAAAAGCAAAATTTTATGTTACTGGCAGTATGGACACGGCCCCGTGTTCGTTGGACACGACCCCGTGTTCAAGTGCCAGTAACGAAAACTTACAGAAGTTAGACACGGGGGCGTGTTGGCTGGGCACGACCCCGTGTCTGGCAAAAATCTGCAGAAAATAAACAAACAGCATCTGGGAGGTGGACACGGGGGCGTGTCGGCTGGACACGACCCCGTGTGGACTGTCTGTAGGGCCGAAAAACAGGTTTCTTTCTCCGTTTTTTCTGCCCCGACTTTTATTAGTGCTAATTTTTAGCACTATAAGCCTCATTTGTACCTGTTTTATCAGTAAACACCACACCAAGCAATACCGAACGTCCTAAATTATCAAGTTAATCATCCAAACCATAAAGTAAAAAGAAAAATAAAGCAGAAAATAAAAAGGAGTTAAGGAAAGTAAATTGTCTAACACTCGGCACGCAGGCTGTCAATTGTTTTGATAGAAAAAGGACTTTAACCTGTGGGTTCACCATCAACCCGCTCCTGCTTCTTCTTCATCCTCCTAGTCCATGTCCTCATCGCTGTCATCACCTCCGTTCTTTGGGACTACTTGGACGGGACTTACCCATGGACTATCGGAGATAGGATAGATTAGTCCGGCGTCAAGTAGTTTGATGACCTCATTTTTAACCACTTCTTGCACATTTGGATTCCCTCTACGTTGTGGTTGTATTACCGTTTTGTAGTCATCATTCATTAAAATTTTGTGCGTGCACATGGAAGGACTTATTCCTTTAATATCTACAAGCTTCCAAGTGATCGCATTTTTGTGTTTTTTAAGAAGATTAATTAATTTTTCTTTTTCTACACTACTTAATTTAGACGAAATAATTACAGGTAATTTACCATCTTTGCCTAGAAAAGCATATTCCAAACCTTTCGGAAGTTCCTTGAGCTCAATGGGTGGGTCTTAGGAGACTCCTTATTTTGTGGCTCATTTAGATCAAGAACTTTAAAGGTTTGTTCTATGGCGACCTCTTCTTCAACAAAGTGGTCAACTTCTTCACTTGTATCGGGTGGCTCATCTTGATCTTCAATTAGGGGGTCATTATTGCCAAAAGAATATTTCATTGAACGCTCAAGATCTATGCTCCTTTTGAATGCCCCTAACTGAAGAGGTAGATTACTAAACTTCCGGCTTTTCAAAGCTTCATGAGTTTTTACAAAAGGTCGTCCCAACACTAGAGGAGCGTCATCGAGGATGACAAAGTCGGTTGGGATTACCATTTGATTTGTTTGAACCAAGACATCCTCCACTACACCAATGGATTGTATTACTTTCCGATTGGATAGAAAAATGGGTATTTGAAGTGGAGTAAAATCACTAATACTTAATTTTTCGAAAATGTAATTAGGCATTATGTTAACACAAAGATCTTTATCAATAGTGACATTACTAATAAATGAATTTTGAAAAAAACATGGAACCGGTGTAATGTTAATTTCAAAAGGATCTTCTTTTATTAGTGAAGTTTGATCATTAGTTAACTTAACACTTACCATTTCTTCAATTTTAGTGTTAGTGTTTAACTCTTTTAAAAACTTAGCATGAGTTGGTACTAAACATTGATTTTCGAAAGAAGGTGACAAGAGATTAATTTCTTCAAAATTAGACTCTTCTTGGATTTTATCGTTATCGGCCTCACCTTTTTTGTTGTCTAACTCATGTGTCGGTTTTTCGCTTATTTGTTCTTCCATTTTTAATTCCTCAATTATCGTTTCTTCCTTTTTTAATTCTTCTCTTACGCGAGACTCCTCTTCCCTTGCACGAGATTCTTTTATGCAACGTTCGATAAATTTAAGGTTTTCTATTATCCTATCGGCTATGTCGGTGATAGAGTAAGGATCGGGATCCTCATGGCTTGAATCCGGTTGTTCGATCCTTGGTTCCTCATAGCACCCATATGAAGTAGATGGTTCACACCATTGTCCTTCATTGTAAGCATATGATGGATAAGGGTCGTAATTTTGTTCTTCATAGTACTCATATGAGGTGGGTTGTTCACGTCATGGTTCCTCATAATAAGCGTATGAAGGTGGTGGCTCATATCTTGACTCTTCAAAGTATGAGTATGAAGGTTCATACCTTGGTTCATCAAAATATGAGTATGAGGGGTGAGGTTCATACCTTTGGTCTTCATAGGATATGTATGAAGTTGATGGCTCGTACCTAGGCTCCTCATAATAGTTGTATGAAGTGGATGGTTGAAATAAGTTACAACATTGTACCGAGTGCGGGTTACCATAATTAGTG
This sequence comes from Helianthus annuus, assembly GCF_002127325.2. Taxonomy (NCBI): domain Eukaryota; kingdom Viridiplantae; phylum Streptophyta; class Magnoliopsida; order Asterales; family Asteraceae; genus Helianthus; species Helianthus annuus. The sequence goes on from NC_035437.2 coordinate 166,799,667, forward strand.
CAATATTCTCTCATATAATCATCCTCCTCCTCATAGGTGTAATTGTAACCCCCTGAGTATTGATCCATAAGAATCACTCAGCAGACCACAACTGAGTCTCGGGACCAGGAAACAGAAACAAAGACGGAAACAGAGGCTGGACACGGCCCCGTGTCTGGTGAACACAGCCCCGTGTTTAGGGTCTGTATCTGGGCGTTTTAATTAAAGTTACTGGTCTTGTTGAGCACGGGGGCGTGTTCAGTGAGCACGGCCCCGTGTTCAGACTCTGTATCTGGGTATTTAACTAAAAATATGCAACACGGCCCCGTGTTCAGTGAACACGGCCCCGTGTTCAGGCTACTGTAACTGCAAACTAAACTAAAATGCAGCAAAATGTGCGCGCGTTTTAAAAAGGTTTTGAAAAACTGATTAGGCCGTCGATTTTAAGCTTTCTTAAAATCCTTGTGTCCCCGGCAACGGCGCCAAAAACTTGATGGGTGTGGGTGTGTATATGTTTTAGGTATATATCTTAAGCCATTTTTTAACCTTTTTTAGCCAAGTTTTAAATTTATAAAACACGATATTTACTAACACTACACACACATATGGGCAAGTGCACCCATCGTGGACGTAGTATAGTGTTGGTAAGATACCGAGGTCGTCCAAGGACACAAGAGCTTTTAGTACCGGTTTATTCTCAACGTCTAATCAAATCAAAATGTTAGAAAAGATTTTTAAACTAAGAAAATAAAACTAACTAAATGCTGAAAAATAAAAATAAAACAGATAGACAAGATGAATCACTTGGATCCGACTCGTGTATAGTGTAACCTTTGATTATTTTCGCACTTTTGCACTTGTTTAAGAGATTATCTTATTTATTGTAGTAGGCCCCTCTTTTGAAGGTAACGTTACCCTCAACCCAGTAGTTTGAGTCAGCAAGGATACAATCATAAAGGGTCGGATTATTGAAAGAAAATTAATTAAGTTATTAATGCAAATTATGGTAGGCCCCTCTTTTGAAGGTGACGTTACCCTCGACTAAGTAGTCTGAGTCAGCAGGGATACAGTCATAAATAGCCGTGTTATAGTATTAATAGTAGTTTACTTATGAGGGGGTCAAAGAGTTTGGATCCCCGCCATCCAATACCTTTGGGTATTGAAGGAGATCCTACTAAATTTGACCCAGGTCCCTTGCAGGACCTCTAAACGCTGAACAAGGGCAAGACTCTTACCAAACCGGTCCCTTAACCCCCGACCAGGTAGCCAACATACTTCCATATAGACCGTGGAGATCTGAATGGTGAAAATCTTTTATTTTATATAGACAGTAAAATAATGTCAAGACACCACGGACAAACGATAAGGAAGAATCACCTTCAACATAAGAAACTAGTTATTAAAGTTATTAATACAAAACCAAATAAAAAGTGCAAAAGATTAAAAATAAAAAGTATTACACTAGACACTTGTCTTCACCAAGTGATGTAAGAGACTTAGGCAAACATGGCCTTTGATTGTCAAGAACTCTTAAGATCAATCTTGGATCCCGAGACGACTCACACGCTCTATGATGGACAATGGATGATGGTGGTGGATGATGGTGTTATGGTGGTGGTGGGTGGTGGGTGAAGTGTGAGAGAGGTGGTGTGCCAAGGGATGAGTTGAAATGGCTCCAAGCACTCCTATTTATAGGCTGAACAGAAGCCTGGACACAGCCCCGTGCCCGTCTGACACTCTCTCTCTTCATTAATTGTAATTCGCAATTACAAGAAATGCGCCTGCAGTACTCTGACCACGCCCCCGTGTCCGCTGGGCACGGCCCCGTGGTGGGCAATAGAAGCTTCTATTAGTTTGTCTTTTCTGCTGCTTCTTGGGCACGGCCCCGTGCTCGCTGAGCACAGGCCGTGTTCAGTCTTCTGCCTTCTCTGTTTTGCTTGGGAGGATGCTGTCGAGGGGTCGGACAATCCACTTTTGTCCCTTTTCTTGTATTTATGTTAGATTTTGCTGTCTTTTTGCTTCTTTTGTTAATTTGAGCTCATTTAATCCTGAAAATACAAAAGGAAGACAAAAACACACTTTTTCCAACATTAGTACTTAAAAAGGGTTAGTTTTATGCCACAATTGATATAATTTATATGTTGCATTTTGCGCGTATCAATGCTAAACCCCCCGAACGTCCTTCCGTGTTAACCCATTCATTTTCAATCGGAAAATTACCCCATAGCTTCTTGAAGTTTATCTTTGATCCATCGACTAACATCGTTTCCTGAATAGCGATGAAACAAATACGATGGTCTCTTTTTATTTGCTTAATCCAATTTGCCTTCTGGGCATTACCCATCCCCCTGAGGTTTATACTAAGGTAATTCATTGATTACCGTTGTTTACTCCTTCACCCCTGACAATATTCTCAACCATATTCATAAAATTTTCAACGTGCATACCTGTTTTGATCCCCAAATGAACAGTCGCCAACGTTTCGTTTGAAGCATACAAATGATCTTCCAATTCGTAGCTTGCTGTGATGAGTCGGCACTAATATGATTCTCCGTTGATGACGTATTAACCGGTTGAGGGTTGGGTATATTCTCGTTAGCCAGAGAATCATGATGTTGGGGGAGGCTATTGGGCGGAATCTCTGCTTGTGGGGGCGGAATGTTGGTGGGGGAATAACGAAGGTATTCGGGGTAATCAGGAAGTGGAAAGGAAAAAGGAACAGAAGGGTTTGGGTTGTCACACCTGGGTCTTTTTTGGGCCGGTTGCCTTGGGCTTGAGTCAGATCCATGGTTAGAGTGAGTGGGCCTAGTACCACGAGATCTATTTTGTTTATTGTAAGCTTTATTGATCGAAGGGGCCCTACAAACATTGAAAACAGAATGATAAGCTTTAGTAATTTCTGGACCGGCATTCGAGGAAACCACTTTTGGGGAAGATTGCGCAGTCTTCTCATTGATCTCATCCATGCAAGTAACGTTTCCTATGCAAGACTTTTCAAATTCTATAGGAGACTCCTCAACTTCTCCTGCCATGCCTCCATCGTCGGGGTTACCCATTGTTTCTTCCCGCGCATTTTTTTCCACGTCCACGTCCATGTTGCCGGTGTTCATAGTTTGGTATCTTTTCGGGCTTCCCATGCTACCGATCAGAAAATCTGGGACCCAGTCTTCCATAATTTCTTTGATCCAAACTCTATATTCTTTCCCGTGCCATGTGATATTTACTTCTTCATTTTCTGTTTTACCCGTATTAGTTAGGATTCTGACGATTTCATATGCCAGGTTACAATCTCTCACCCCAGCTCTGGAGGGCACTATTACTGCGCCGAAAGTGCTAGCGATTTGATTAAAAACCTCCCTCTCCCATGCAACGATAGGGACACCATCGATACGAAGCCAAGCTATCCGATCGTTAAAATTTTCCATTCCTCCTCAAAGTTTAATACTGGAGAACCAGTTGGATTGTTTCGTATTGTAATGATTTAAAAATGCTTCGCAATGGATATTTTGATTGAAAGTCAAGAGAACTCTCAATCCGCCAATGTATCTGAGTCCGGTAAGGAACTTTGATAGGTTCCCCGTAATTTCACTTATATTGCATAGTATCTCTGTTGGACATCCGGATCTTCCTTGTCTCGTGCATAAGAACATGCAGATGCAGCGGAAACATGCACGAGACTTGCAGCCATGTTTTAATATCAAGATGATGCAGAGAATACAAGCAAAAGTGATAGAATGAAAGTGGACAATTTCGGTGTAACTGAAACTGTCTTGGTAACCAAACATATTTGCTGGCAACCAGATTAAATACATAAGAGTTTGGCGGTTATCTTTGGCGGGTAACTGTGGTGACAGTTATTTGAATTTGTTTCCCGCTAATTAACCGCTTATAACATATCATAATATACTATCTAACTTAATTGTTCACTTATCATATGTTACCTACGAATAAGTATATTACAAATAATAGATAAAAACATAACTAAGTTTAAATATTTCTAACATAACCCCTCTAAACTTGGTTATGTTTGTGAGCCTGCTTCATTACGCTTCGGTTGGCTTCTTCAACGGCCCTTCTTGCTTGGTTGAAGTTGAATCTTTTCCGTTTCTTCATTTGATTCCAGTTATCGTCCCTAATTCCTGCAAAAAACGCAGCTTGAGTTGGTTCGACTTCACGGTGCTCTCCTCCTGCAGTATCGTTGTAGCCGTCCATGTCTTCACTTCTAGTCTTCCTGTGGTTTCTCTTTGAGGATTCAGCATCTTTATTTATTACTTCCTTATCATGCACCATTCTTTGAACCGTTTTGAATTTGTAATCGTATTCTAGAATGTCTAGATATATTGCATATATTACCCGTATGAAATCACCATCTTTATATTTCAACCCCAAATCCTTTGCAATAATCGGCCACATATTTTCTGTTGTAACATTACGATACCCTCCATTCTCATCAACCAACATATATAGATTTAGTAAATCTATTTTCTGTTGATTCATAGTGTAAGGTGGAATTGGTCTATGAGTGATCCCTAAATAATCATTTAGAAACCATTTAACCAACTCTTCGAATTTCTTTTGCAGATCAAACCTATACTTGAACACGTATTCACGATCATCAAGCATATTGATCAGCGCTTTACAATCTTCAAACTCGTGGAATTCTAATGATTTTAAGATCATTAGATTCCAATCAACTTCTGTTTCATCCGAAACATTTAGAGTTTCGAAATACAAATTCAAGTAGTCATTTTTGAATTCGTCATCTATACCACACATATTTTTCAGCCTTTCTTTCTCTTTCATTCCCAGTTCCTCCTCTTTTGTTATCCCCGTCACATCATTTCTTGTGTTCATCACCGGATATGAGAACATGGGAAATATTTTGCATGTATCGCCGGATCGTCGAACCGTAAAGCCTTGAAGAGTTAATTGTTCAAGACTTAGAACGTTTCGATTAATGTCCGGCGAGTAGAAAACACTAGGAACGCTCAGTGTTTCGTTTCCCATTTTCATTTCAACTATACCCACTCCTCGGATGAATAAGAAGTTATTCATTCCGGATCTTGTTTCTACCCCCATAATATGTTTTACACGCTTAAAAACATCTATGTTGTTCACAAAATGATGATTGAATGTCGGATTGACATACCAGATATCTTTCCATTGCCCACCGTCGGTTCCTGTAACAACCATCTCTTCTCGGCAATGCACTTCCTCATCTTGAGTTCTCGTTCCGGTATTAATCGCTTGTCGAATAAGTTGCGATTCTTCATCATTCTCTTTGGATTTACACGCGTAAATCTGATGACCAGGCATTTGGCAATAGTAACATAATCGTTCACGTCGAGTTCGTCGTTTTCTTTCGTTCTTCTCATCAATGCAATGTTGATAAGGCATTGATGTGGCAGTTGGTTTAATCTCCGCATCAGATCTTGTAGTGGCTCTGATACCAGATCTTGTAGTGGCTCTGATACCACTTTGTTGAACATCCGGATCTTCCTTGTCTCGTGCATAAGAACATGCAGATGCAGCGGAAACATGCACTAGACTTGCAGCCATGTTTTAATATCAAGATGATGCAGAGAATACAAGCAAAAGTGATAGAATGAAAGTGGACAATTTCGATGTAACTGAAACTGTCTTGGTAACCAAACATATTTGCCGGCAACCAGATTAAATACATAAGAGTTTGGCGGTTATCTTTGGCGGGTAACTGTGGTGACAGTTATTTGAATTTGTTTCCCGCTAATTAACCGCTTATAACATATCATAATATACTATCTAACTTAATTGTTCACTTATCATATGTTACCTACGAATAAGTATATTACAAATAATAGATAAAAACATAACTAAGTTTAAATATTTCTAACATAACCCCTCTAAACTTGGTTATGTTTGTGAGCCTGCTTCATTACGCTTCGGTTGGCTTCTTCAACGGCCCTTCTTGCTTGGTTGAAGTTGAATCTTTTCCGTTTCTTCATTTGATTCCAGTTATCGTCCCTAATTCCTGCAAAAAACGCAGCTTGAGTTGGTTCGACTTCACGGTGCTCTCCTCCTGCAGTATCGTTGCAGCCGTCCATGTCTTCACTTCTAGTCTTCCTGTGGTTTCTCTTTGAGGATTCAGCATCTTCATTTATTACTTCCTTATCATGCACCATTCTTTGAACCGTTTTGAATTTGTAATAGTATTCTAGAATGTCTAGATACATTGCATATATTACCCGTATGAAATCACCATCTTTATATTTCAACCCCAAATCCTTTGCAATAATCGGCCACATATTTTCTGTTGTAACATTACGATACCCTCCATTCTCATCAACCAACATATATAGATTTAGTAAATCTATTTTCTGTTGATTCATAGTGTAAGGTGGAATTGGTCTATGAGTGATCCCTAAATAATCATTTAGAAACCATTTAACCAACTCTTCGAATTTCTTTTGCAGATCAAACCTATACTTGAACACGTATTCACGATCATCAAGCATATTGATCAGCGCTTTACAATCTTCAAACTCGTGGAATTCTAATGATTTTAAGATCATTAGATTCCAATCAACTTCTGTTTCATCCGAAACATTTAGAGTTTCGAAATACAAATTCAAGTAGTCGTTTTTGAATTCGTCATCTATGCCACACATATTTTTCAGCCTTTCTTTCTCTTTCATTCCCAGTTCCTCCTCTTTTGTTATCCCCGTCACATCATTTCTTGTGTTCATCACCGGAGATGAGAACATGGGAAATATTTTGCATGTATCGCCGGATCGTCGAACCGTAAAGCCTTGAAGAGTTAATTGTTCAAGACTTAGAACGTTTCGATTAATGTCCGGCGAGTAGAAAACACTAGGAACGCTCAGTGTTTCGTTTCCCATTTTCATTTCAACTATACCCACTCCTCGGATGAATAAGAAGTTATTCATTCCGGATCTTGTTTCTACCCCCATAATATGTTTTACACGCTTAAAAACATCTATGTTGTTCACAAAATGATGATTGAATGTCGGATTGACATACCAGATATCTTTCCATTACCTACCGTCGGTTCCTGTAACAACCATCTCTTCTCGGCAATGCACTTCCTCATCTTGAGTTCTCGTTCCGGTATTAATCGCTTGTCGAATAAGTTGCGATTCTTCATCATTCTCTTTGGATTTACACGCGTAAATCTGATGACCAGGCATATGGCAATAGTAACATAATCGTTCACGTCGAGTTCGTCGTTTTCTTTAGTTCTTCTCATCAATGCAATGTTGACAAGGCATTGATGTGGCAGTTGGTTTAATCTCCGCATCAGATCTTGTAGTGGCTCTGATACCACTTTGTTGAACATCCAGATCTTCCTTGTCTCGTGCATAAGAACATGCATATGCAGCGGAAACATGCACGAGACTTGCAGCCATGTTTTAATATCAAGATGATGCAGAGAATACAAGCAAAAGTGATAGAATAAAAGTGGACAATTTCGGTGTAACTGAAACTGTCTTGGTAACCAAACATATTTGCCGGCAACCAGATTAAATACATAAGAGTTTGGCGGTTATCTTTGGCGGGTAACTGTGGTGACAGTTATTTGAATTTGTTTCCCGCTAATTAACCGCTTATAACATATCATAATATACTATCTAACTTAATTGTTCACTTATCATATGTTACCTACGAATAAGTATATTACAAATAATAGATAAAAACATAACTAAGTTTAAATATTTCTAACAATCTCGTAGTTCTTTGCTTCCACCATAACTGAAAGTTCTCCCCACTCGTTCACTGTATCGGACTCTAGATTAGCAAAGTTGATGGATTTTTGTTTACCAGCCTCTTTACCAGCAAGGACTTCTGCGTAGGATCTATTGTTACCATTGTTCGACGTGTAGTTGTTTCTATAAGTAGGAAAGAATGGGGGTTGTTCCCCCCCACTGGTCATTACGTCTCGTTCCTGTTTCACCGGTGGTGGCCTTCCCGTCTTGCCTGAATTTGGCCATGTCCACCTTGAGTTTTGCCCCCTTCATCTTCACCTTGTTGAGGACATCCAGCAGTTTTCCCATGTCTTGAACATTTTCATATCTTACAAATGCAAACACCCGAAACTCGTTCCATATTTCCCATCTTGTACATAACTCAGGAAGGTTAGATACATAAAAGGTTGTTGCATTCTCGAATTCGAAGAATTGCTTTTTGTACTGCTTCTTTTGGTTGTTATTCTTTCTCCTTTTACTAGTGGCTTGGTTCCAAGGCCTGTCGTCTTCTTCATATTGACCATACATTTTCCTTTGGGGATGGGCAAGAGAAACTCAAGAGGCGAATGGAGGTATCGGAGGGCAAATTAGGGTGGAAGGTAAGCTATGAAGTAACCAAAAGGGAACCACAGCAACCTCAAACCCTAAGACGAACTCGTCAACGACGTCGAGCACTCGAGACCAATCAACTTCCTGAGAGGAGAGTGTGGGTGAGGGGGAGAGAGAAAAGGGACAATATATGTTGATGCTGTGCGATTATATCAACAGCATCCATTGTCTCTGCATGATTTCTTCGCAAAGAAGATGACTCAGCTCGGGACGATCTTTCGCAAGTTTACACGATAATTTGTATTGAAATTTTTTGTAAGAATCTGGAAGATTTCGGCTACTTGATAAGTTCCGGACCCTTCGACCTTATCTTCAGCCCACTCACGGGCCAATAGTGTCTCAAGCATTTGCAGGGCATCATCACGAACCTGCCTAGATGGGTCCACCACTTTGTAAAGAATCAAGCTCAATAGCCGTTGGATTTCACGCTTTTGTATCTCTTGGCGCATGTACACTTCCGCCAACACACTGAAGTATCCATCTTCCACATCAGCATCAGAATAGTATTTCATTTAAGACTCTGGATGGGCTGAATTTTAGGAGAGTCAAAGTCAAAATGCTGAATTTAGGGGCTAACTCTTTTATTTTTCATTTAAATATTTCATTTCATGTTCTAGTTTGCGGTGTCTTCTTTATTTGGATTATCTAATGTTTTTGTATTATAGATTAGCCCCTCTCGAATCGGGCCAACTAGCATAATATTTTAATAAATCAGCCTCTTGTTTCCGAGTATCTATCAGTGACTAACGGATAATTGAGTCTACAGGCTTGGCCACAAATATTATAAACACTCGAATTGACTTGTTATTTAACATTTTGTAGACCCATTAAGTTTACACATATGAATATGTATGTTTTTTCAAGCCATAATTGAGTCTACAAGCTTTACTAGCGGATATATATATATATATATATATATATATATATATATATATATATATATATATATATTCAAGTTATTCAAGCTGAACTTAAGAAAATTTTGAGTGTAAAGGTGGCATATTACCGGTTATATGAGCATATTGTTTATTTTAGTGATATATTTGAATTTTGTTATGTAGGTAATGATCAAGAATTTGGAGCAAGTGGTGTCGGTGGTTTTAAATTCATTTCAAGATTGACATCCCCGTGTGAGATGGGTTGCAATTAATGAAATCCGGCAATTGGCTACAGATTTAGAGCAAGATTTGCAGGTTCAATATTAGCAAAGATTGCTTCCGGTTTTAGCCACTACTATGGATGAGTTTCAAAATCCACGAGTTCAGGTTAGTAATGCTATTTTTGCTGAATTTGACCATAATCATCCCTACATTTATAGATAGTTTAATAGGAAAAAATTGGTTCTTTTTATACTTAAATTTAGGAATTTAGCTTCTTTTTTATAATATAATTAATGAAGATGGGTACCTACTTTTTGGCATTTTCGGTACCGTTACTTTCGGTAAGGGTACTAGTTCAATATGGTACCGGTAAAATAACAAATTTTACCTTCAAATAAAGTTATTGTACTACTTCTGTATTGTTCAAATTTGACCATTTTAGCAGTTTACTCTAATATATTTTTTTTGAAAAGTTAAATTGGAGTTCAACTCAACTATATATATTGGAGTTCAAGTATTCCATTTCCTACCTTTTGTTTTGGTCAAAAATTACCGAAGTAATTAAGTGATCAAATTTAGTTTGTGAGGTAGTGTGTTATAGATAATTGCAAAAATGTGTTATGTTGATTTTAAATAAAAACAGTTTCAGAATACATTTCGAGGATATCAAACTGTTCCAGTTAGTAGTGAATAATAAACAATAAAAGTAAATATGGACACGAGATGTACGAGGAAAGCCCTTGATCAATATAGATCGCCGGCACAAAACCTCGGGAGCTGACAATCGTCGGCTGCCTTGTTCTTCTTATTGATTGAATAACCAGGATACAGTTGCAGGATAATGCTCGGATCGGATCTATGTGCTACAACGATTGTGAGTTGTGAATGTTAGAGTGTGTTTGCAACTAGAAATGAGAGAGTGTACGAGTATGAGAGCTCGAAAAAGTGTGTGTTTCCTATAACCCGGCACTCCTATTTATAGTTACATGAATAAACAAACTATCCTATTATTCCGGGATACTATGAATATTCTTTAACGACCGTTGCAGACCACTTCTTCCGGCTTCAACGTCTTTCTTCCAACCAATTTAATCAAGTCTTCAGGGGAATTGGGGAATTGGTCTTTGTGAACGTTAACAACCTGAAGCCATAGCCTACAAGCAAATCGTTAGTTAAAATCAAGAGACTCCCGCAGGATGTTACCAATATCCTGGTTCAGTATCCTGATCACAGATAGCTAACATAAAATCAAGATATATTGTCAGGATATGGGTTCAGAATTCCACCCATAACACCTTTTTTTCATATTGGAGTTCAAGTAGATTACTTCAACTCAACTATATATATTGGAGTTCAAGTATCCCATTTCCTACCTTTTCTTTCAAATATACGTATTACATTTCAAGTCTACCATTTATTGTTACCTTTTCTTTCAAACATGAGTTGTAATGAAGCAAATTCCAAACCTAAAAGAGGAAGTCCAAGAAAAGAAACATACATATCTAGTAAGAATGTTATTATGCTTTCTATTTATGCTTTTTGAGATTATTTCTAATTTTAATAATTTTGATTCTTTTCATTTTTGTTTAGGTGAAGATAATGAATTATCATCTGATTCTACCTCTTCTAGTGTCAAAAAAATTAACATTGTTAAATCAGGTATAAAATTTTCTTTTTCATTATATAAAGTTTGTTTCCAGGTGTCCTTTCTTTTCTAATTCTCATTTAAGTGTTTAAATGTACAGGAAATCGGAGGAGTAGTAGATTAAAGAAAAATGAACGTGTAGGAAATCGTAGGAGTAGTAGATTAAAGAAAAAAGAATGTTCATATAGTGGAAATGTTGATAAAGGTAATAACTTTTTTTTAATCTACTACTCCTCCGATTTCTTGCACATTCATTTTTCTTTAATCTACTACTCCTCCGATTTCCTGTACATTCATTTTTCTTTAATCTACTACTCCTCTGATTTCCTGTACATTTAACCACTTTAATGAGAATTAGAAAAGAAAGGATACATGGAAACAAACTTTATATAATGAAAAAGAAAATTTTATTCCTGATTTAACAATGTTAATTTTTTTTTTACACTAGAAGAGGTAGAATCAAATGATAATTCATTATCTTCACCTAAATAGAAATGAAAAGAATCAAAATTATTAAAAATTAGATATAATCCCAAAAAGCATAAATAGAGAGCATAATAACATTCTTACTAGATATGTATGTTTCTTTTCTTGGTCGTCCTCTTTTAGGTTTGGAATTTGCTTCATTACAACTCATGTTTGAAAGAAAAAGGTAATAATAAATGGTAGACTTGAAATGCAATACGTATATTTGAAAGAAAAGGTAGGAAATAGAATACTTGAACTCCAATATATATAGTTGAGTTGAAGTAATTTACTTGAACTCCAATATGAAAGAAAAGGTAGGAAATGGAATACTTGAACTCCAATATATATAGTTGAATTGAACTCCAATTTAACTTTTCAAAAAAATATATTAGAGTAAACTGCCAAAATGGTCAAATTTGAACAGTACAGAAGTTGTAAAGTAACTTTATTTGAAGGTAAAATTTGTTATTTTACTGGTACCATATTGAACTAGTACCATATTGAACTAGTACCGGTACCGAAAGTAATGGTACCGAAAATGCCAAAAAGTAGGTACCCATCTTCATTAATTTTATTATAAAAAGAAGCTAAATTCCTAAATAAGAACCGACTTTTTCCTATTAAACTATCTATAAATGTAGGGATGATTATTGTCCAATTCAGCAAAAATAGCATTACTAACCTGAACTCGTGGATTTTGAAACTCATCCATAGTAGTGGCTAAAACCGGAAGCAATCTTTGCTAATACTAAACCTGCAAATCTTGCTCTCTGTAGCCAATTGCCAGATTTGATTAATTGCAACCCATCTCACACGCGGATGTCAATCTTGAAATGAGTTTAAAACCATCGACACCACTTGCTCCAAAATCTTGATCATTACCTACATAACAAAATTCAAATATATCACTAAAGTAAACTTTATGCTCATATAACCGGTAATGTGCCACCTTTACACTCAAAATTTCCTTAAATTCAGCTTGAATAACTTGAATATATATATATATATATATATATATATATATATATATATATATATATATATATATATATATATATATATATATATATATATATATATATATATATATAAAGTATATCCGCTAGTAAAGCTTGTAGACTCAATTATGGCTTGAAAAAACATACATATTCGATCATATGTGTATACTTAATGGATCTACAAAATGTTAAATAACAAGTCAATTAGAGTGTTTATAATATTTGTGGCCAAGCCTGTAGACTCAATTATCCGTTAGTCACTGATAGATACTCGAAAACAAGAGGCTGATTTATTAAAATATTATGATAGTTGGCCCGATTCGAGAGGGGCTAATCTCCAATACAAAAACATTAGATAATCCAAATAAAGAAGACACTACAAACTAGAACATGAAATGAAATACTTAAATGAAAAGTAAAAGAGTCAGCCCCTAAATTCAGCATTTTGACTTTGATTCTCCTAAATTCAGCCCATCTAGAGTCTTAAATGAAATTCTATTCTGATGCTGATGTGGCAGATAGATACTTCAGTGTGTTGGCGGAAGTGTACATGCGCCAAGAGATACAAAAGCGTGAAATCCAACAGCTATTGAGCTTGATTCTTTACAAAGTGGTGGACCCATCTAGGCAAGTTCGTGATGATGCCCTGCAAATGCTTGAGACACTATTGTCCCATGAATGGGCTGAAGATAAGGTCGAAGGCTCCAGAACTTATCAAGTTGTCATAGTCAGAATCTTCGAGATTCTTACCAAAAATTCCAGTACAAATTATCATGTAAACTTGCGAAAGATCGTCCCGAGCTGAGTACTAGGACTCAATCAATCGAGTTATTATTGATAATAAAGATACAATATATAGATGTACAAATGACCCTATACTAGGAAAGGAAATAAATGTGATTAATACAATAATTACAATCCATATATACGTAAATGTAGGTCCCTCTCGGAGGATGACGAACCTAAACCTTGTTATACAAACCCACTAGCGAGTGCGGAATCCAAGCTAGCAAGCAAACCGAGATGAAACAAGTATAAACACAAACACACAAAGGTTCACCGATTAACACCACTTGTATTAATACGAATGAAGGTTCCGGTTACAAGCACAATGTTTACAAATCAGTTTTGCAAACTCTCAAGGTGTGTGTGTGTTTCGGACAAAATGCTCTCAACTTTCTATCTCTCTATGTGTGCATCTGTATATCAACATACACTGCATGGGTATATATACACCCAGCCCAGGTTGTCTTGTCCGAAGGATCTGATAGATGATCGAAGGATCATCTATCGATTACAAAGTCTTCGAAGGATCTGCATTAACCTCGAAGGATGATCTATCGAATCATCCATCGAAGGTTCATCTTTCGAGTTCATCGAAGGATCAACATTATCCTTCGATGAGCATCCTTCGAGCCAGACAAAAGACAACCATATTTCTAACTGTTTGGCCAAGTCAAACTAGGAGGACAGTTGACTTGGTCAAACTTACATGACTAACAAGGACATCGTTTATAACGTGACCGAATACAGACAAAGTACAGACACAAGTGCACCAACAAACTCCCCCTTGGCTGTAGCTTTGTCTCGATCTTCGATGTTTGCAGATTTGTCTTGACCTTGATCATCCTTGATCTTCATGTCTTCAAGACTCTGATGTCCTTTCAAGTCTTCAATGTCGGAGGATCTTCAAAGTCTTCACGTCTTGAAAGCAGAGAGTGTATCAACAAACTACCCGTATCATGTAGGAAGTGTGTTGATAAACTCCCCTTAACATAAGCTCCCCCTTGAGTTATGCTCGTGAAATACTTGATCTTTATGAAGTTAGATCCTTGTGGTGTTGATGATGGCCAGCGGCAACTCGATCATCTTCATCATTTGAGTGCCTTCACGTCGTGTCTTCATTCCGAAGCTTGTCATCGACCATGTTCTCCTTGCCTTTAGAATCTACACATGCAAGAAATCTAAACGCGTAATGAGAACAACTGCTTGGAGTATAGTTAACATAAACAAATGACACACGGATGACCATGTCACAATCAAACACCGTCCGACAGTTTGAAAGTTTTTCAAATTTATCAATTTCAGATTTCAACTTTCAAAACTTGCAAATTTCGACCATTTATGAAGATTTAGTCAATTCGGTTTTCGTTCAGGTTTCAGGCAACGAAGACTCGAGTTCCAACATCGTACGATCGAAAATAAAATAGAAATAAAATCTTTTTGGTATTTTTGAATTTTTCAAATGTAAAGACTGAAAGCAGTAAATAAATATATACAGACATTCTTTTTGCGAGTTTCGAGGGTAAGAGAATCATATCAGTGTACGGTCATGCCAAAACGCTCTTGTTGTTCAGTTAGTTAACATTAAGATAAGCATCCTATAACAATTATCGGTATTGTTGTCCACTTAAGCTCAACTTATCAGATGTAATCATGGCGAGGGGATACGTTAAGGTATGATTTATACTTACTGACCGGTGTTCATCCACATCACGACACATTCCCGTATCAAGGTATGCACGAGGGTTCATCTTACCGGTGAGTATACCGATTATCATCTGTTTGACCGTATATGATGTGAGATTCTCACTTATTTTTGATTTAAAAACAAGCCCTTTGTGATAGAATCACTTATTTATGAGGAACTTGATTTTCATATGCATGAGGGCACAGGAGCAAGTCCGTGAACAGGTCAGTACTTTCGTACAGCAGAGAGACGAACTTGACTCCCGGATAAATGTGATATTTTATCACTTATTTGATATGGACATGTGATTGTTTATCACTTATTGAGGTCGAATGCAGTATGTAATATGTACACGTATGTATAGTATCATGGAAGATCTAGACTTGCGTCCCCGTTATTTTTCGGTAAAAGATACAACCATGATACCCAGATGATAAGCAGCATAAAGACCGAATATCTCAGAACCTCGGCAATCTATCAAACGAAATTTCGGTACTAAGACCATATGCCAATGAATGGTTCCCACCTGATCTTCAGTCGATTTAAGATTTATATCACCCTGCACACTTTAAAATGATTGTGAGCCTACCGATACATCTTATATAGAGCTGCTTATCGTTTTTCATTTAAGGTTTAAAGAGGTTTGGATAGACCACTGATGTACTATCATTTTCTCTTTTGCTCGCCAGGAAACTCATTTTTGTTTTTCTATTGTTTTTGTGTTTTTGAAATTTTTCGATGTTTTTGGATTTTCCGATTTTTGGATTTACTCCCCCTAAAATCAATAAACTAAGATAAATTTAAAACACAAAGGTATTTACAAAAATGATTTTCCGATGTTGGTTTACTCTTGCTTGACCTTAATGCCGTTTACCAATAATAAAAAGTCAAATCTAGATTTGTCAAATGCTTTGGTAAAAAGGTCGGCACGTTGGTCATCGGTGTGGACCTTAACAACATCGATTAGCCTTTTCTCAAAGCAATCACGTATGAAGTGATATTTGATTTCGATGTGTTTGGTCTTTGAGTGCTGCACAGGATTTCTAGTGATCTGTAAAGCAGCAGAATTATCAACGTAAATAGGAGTAGTTAGGAATTCAAAACCGTAGTCGCGTAATTGTTGTTGGATCCAAAGAACTTGGGAGCAACAACTTGAGGCAGCAATGTATTCAGCTTCGCATGTTGATGTAGCGACGCACGTCTGCTTCTTGCACTGCCATGTGACTAGGCGATTTCCTAAAAACTGACATCCAGCCGTTGTGGATTTACCGTCGATTTTGCATCCGCCATGATCAGAATCACTGAATGCGGTCAAGTCAAAGTTATTATCCCTAGGGTACCATAGACCGGTGTCAGGGTAACCCTTCAAATAACGAAAAATCCTTTTTACAGCTGCAAGATGTGAGGCCTTCGGGTTGACTTGATATCTGGCAAGCAGACACGTTGGGTACATTATGTCTGGCCTTGATGCTGTGAGGTACATAAGAGATCCGATCATTGCGCGATAGTATGAGGGGCTAACAGCTTCACCCTTCAAGTCTGGAGTAATTCCGTGATTTTGTGGCAGTGGGGTACCAATGGGCGTTGCATCAGACATCTGGAACCGGCTCAAGATGTCACCAACATATTTAGTCTGATGGATGAATATCCCAGACTCAGTTTGTTGCACTTGTAGGCCCAAGAAGAAGGTCATTTCCCCCATAGCACTCATCTCGAATTTATCCTGCATAATGCGCTCGAAATTCCTACACAAGACATCATTAGTAGAACCAAAAATAATATCATCAACATATACCTGTACCAGAAGAAGATCTCCATCTTGTTCTTTGATGAAGAGAGTACAATCGATAAGACCTCTTCGAAAACCGTTCTCCAGCAGATAGGTGGATAAGGTTGCATACCCAGCTCGTGGCGCTTGATGAAGACCATAGAGAGCTTTGTTAAGCAACCAAACCCGATCGGGATGGACAGGATCTTCAAAACCTGGGGGCTGTTCGACGTACACCTCTTCTTCAACCACACCATGTAAGAATGCACTTTTCACGTCCATCTGGTAAACCTTGAATCCTTTGAATGAGGCATAAGCCAAAAAGATCCGAATAGCTTCCAGACGTGCAACAGGTGCATAGACTTCGTTGTAGTCGATTCCTTCTATCTGTCGAAAACCTTGAACGACTAAACGTGCCTTGTTCCGAATAACCACTCCACGGTCGTCTTTCTTGCATTTGAAGACCCATCGAGTGCCAATTTTCTTGTAATTCTCAGGTCTTTCAACAAGCTTCCAAACACCAAGCTTTTGAAATTGCTGCAATTCTTCCTGCATGGCTTCAACCCAAGCACTGTCTTTCAACGCTTCTTTCCACGATTTTGGTTCTTCTTGTGACACGTAACACGCAAAGGACCAGTCATTTTGTTGACCAGATTCTCTTATAGCTGAATACAAACCAGCATTCCGGTTGTTTCTCAGCTGATTACGCGTCTGCACACCGCGATGGACATCTCCTATAATATTCTGCTGGGGGTGGGTATCATGAATCCTCATTTCAGGATTTTCTGGCACACGTGCATTGATACCCAAATTGTTAAGATTAAGATCAACAACCAACTCCACACCAGGAATGTGTGTAGAGGTGGATGCATTCCCTTCAGTAGTGTCTACATTCTGCATATGAGGTGTATCAACAGAAGCACCTTGAACAGGAGCAGCTGGAGCCGAAGATCCTTCAGCTGCATCATGATATTCGTCATCTTCAGAAGATTCATTATAATCAGCAGCATCTTCATAAACCTCATTTTGAACCATATTGTTGACAGACGAAGAAGCTTGAGGGTCAACAACAATAGGTCTAACCAAAGGCGAGACAGCAGCGTTGTCACTTTCCAACAACATCCTAGCCGCTGCTGACTCTTCGTCAAAGGTTGGCAGATTGAAGGAGTCAAATAGTCCATCATAATCGAACATCCACGGATCACCCGGAGCCCTAACAGGACTCGTGTACCTTTGAACCCTCACTTCACTCCATAGCTCAATCTTTTTGGTAGCCAGATTCCAAACACGAAAATTCGGAGTAGCATATCCAAGGAAGAAACCCTCGATAGCTCTTGCTCCAAACTTTCCATCCGGCTCAATCATAGTACATGGAGCACCAAACGGTTCTAGGTAAGAAAGATCCGGTTTCCTTTTCTGAAGGAGTTCGAAGCAAGTTTTGCCATGTCTCTTTACTGTAAGAACTCTGTTTAACGTGTAGCATGTAGCCGATACAGCCTCCCCCCAGAATTGAATAGGGAGTTCTGACTCTACTAACATTGTTCTTGCAGTTTCCATAATCGTCCGATTCTTCCTCTCCGCGACACCATTTTGTTGTGGAGTATAACGAGAACTGTACTCATGAAGAATGCCTTTAGAAGTACAAAACTCATCCATAACTTGATTCTTGAATTCGGTTCCATTGTCGCTTCGGATCCTCTTCACTTTCAACGAATAGAGATTCTCCAACATTGTAAGAAGATCCTTGAGGATGCCAGGAGTTTGACTCTTGTGTGCCATGAAGGATACTCAAGAAAATCTAGAATAATCATCAGTAACAACTAGACAATAAGCATCTCCGAATGTTGTCTTGTGCTTCATAGGTCCAAAAAGATCCATATGAAGACGTTCGAGAGGCATGCTGACAGTGTTGATTTTCTTCAAAGGGTGAGACTTCTTTGTTTGCTTCCCTTTTTGGCATGAGACACAGATATCTTGTAAATGAAAACTTCTCACAGGCACAACATTCACAAGATTATTTTTCACCAAATGGTTCATCTTTCTCAAGTGAATGTGTCCCATTCTTCTGTGCCAAGATATAGACTCCTTTTCCATGGCTTTTGAGACAAAGCAAGTGACTTGTGCAGATGTTGTAATGGCTTGGCTCATGTCGAGAATATAAAGATCATTAACTCTCGGAGCCGATAAGAGAATCCATTCTTGTGGAATTTTGAATCCAGGTTTCAGCACATAGCAGCCGGCATCATCAAAATGCACAGAGAATTTTTTATCGCAGATTTGCGACACACTGAGAAGATTATGATCAATTTGCTTAACATAATTGATCTTATCGAAGCACACCATACCATTTGAGATACTTCCCTCTCCAGTGATGAATCCGCCTTTGTCTCCCGCAAAAGCAACATACCCTCCTCTAATGTTTCTCACGTCGTATAGGAGCTGTAAGTCGCCAGTCATGTGCCTGGATGCTCCACTATCAACAATCCAGTGACTATTAATAGTTCCTCCTAGAACATCCTGCACATGTCATTTAAAAACATCAGTTGAGAATGGGGACCCAAGCCTTAGTGGTCTTGGGTCGTCCCTGAGCATCACGAAACGTGATATCAATCTCTTGATGGTTTTCAAGAACAACTGCTCCCCCTGAATTGTCACCCGCCTTAGGTAACCAAGTTCGTTTTTGCCTACCAGTTTTTGAAGATTCTGGTTTTACAGGTTGTGACACACTTGGTTCCCTTTGAACTGTTTTAACTTCAGATTTTAAAGCTTTTTCAACAGTTTTCATGTTCTTACGTCGTTGTTTAGTTTCTTGTTCTTTTACAGTTCGTTTATCATGTTTAGGTGAAACTGACCGACGTTGAAGATGAACTGTTTCAGGTGGAGCTTTCTCAACAAATTTACTCTTTGGAGCATTTGGGCAGTTTTTGATAATGTGCCCAATTTCTCCACATTTAAAACATGTTCTCCTTTCAACAAATTTTGGAGAACTTGATTGACCACAAGATGTCGAACTCGTGGAACCCGAGGTACTAGCCTTTTCATCACACCCATTTGTGCGTTGAGTGTAATTGTTATCACTGTTACGTTTTAAGATTGTGACTTGTTTTACAAAATCAGTGTTAGATTTGTTTTCAAAAGTTTCAATCTTATCAGTACCCTTGGATGACACGAACTTGACATCTTTTGCTTTCTTTTGAAATCGAGCTCCTTTCGTTTCAGATTTCATCTGAGAAACCTTATGCTTTTGAGCTCGTTTGACTGGTTGTTTACCATTAGAAGCACTAGGTTGTTGAGTGGTTGAAGATTTTTTATTACCAAACTGTTTTCTAATCTCAGCCTTAGGAATTTGATCACATTGTGTTACCACAATTCCCGGAAGTGTTTTTCCCAAAAATTTGTTTGTGTTGTCTTCAAAGACTTTATCAATCAAAGATTGATTTACATTTTTAATTGGAAAAACGTGATCTGAGTAGATTTTATTATCTCCAACCAATGTGTACAACACATTACTGCTTTTAACAGTAGACACACATGTCTTATCAACTTTGACAGAATCAATCACTTGTTTCTTAACAGATGAGACATCAGGAGTATCAGGATCACAAAGAATGTGATTCTCTCGTGGAATAACTACTCCTTTCATCTTGTTAAGTGATTTATCCTGTTCACTTACATCCACTTCTGATTCATCATCCGATGTCTCATAGTCCTCGATAATTGGAGGACTTTGCTTCATGGATGATGACGTTTCTTGTTCCTTAGAGGATGTGTTTGAAGAATTGTCCGGTTTGAACCCTAGCCCAGCAGCAAATTCCTCAACATCAAGAGGCACACTGGGTTCATACCGAGGCATTTCCTCCTCATCAGGCATCTTGGTATAATTGTTCATCAAGGGGGGCGGACATTTCTTATACCCTATGCCTTTCTGATTTCCCTTCGGTTGTTGAACATCGATGATGTGATCAAGCACAAATTGGGAGTTAGAATAACTTTCCAATTTTTGTTTGATCGCATCATGCTCGCATTGGGCAATGGCTAATTGCTTCTTAGTTTCTTCCACAATGTTAATGTATTCATTTATACTTACTTGCTTGTGGTAAACTACTTTGTTAACCTCGGACACATTTTTCTTTAATGTTTCTATTACAGATTTAAATTCTTTTTCATTCCGAGTTAAAGCCATGTTCGCCTCTTTGCATTTCGACAGTTCAATAACCAAATTCTGATTATGACTATGAAGCTTTTCTGATTCAAGCTTCATATCAGCACATGATTTACAAACACTAGGAGCAGGAGGTTCAGAATTTACCTGACTAGAAGAGGCTGAAAAGTTTGCCATAAAGGCAGTTTGAAAAGAAAAAGCTCCATCTTCAGAAAATAACTTCTCCATTTCCTTTGATGCAGTAGCCGCCTTCCTAATCAGAATTGATTTCTGACATTTAAGCTCATCAGCTTCATTCAGTAGATCTTGAATATCATCACCTCCTTCCTCCTTCACATCAGACTCTGAGTGATTATCCCCAGAAACAGAGCCTTCTTCATCAGAACTTCCAGAATAACCAGAACTGTCATCACTTCCAGAGGACTCTTCTTTATGAACGTGCTCGATGATCTTTGCATAACAAGCTGTTCCACTTCTCTGATCATCTTCACCAAACTGCACTGACCAGTCACATCCCTCATCAGCTTGAGCAGCCAAAGCCCGATTGGGATTTGAAGTTCCAGGCTGGCCCTGATTGTTATTAACTGCCACCATCCTCCTTTCACGGTTTTCTTGTTGGGCATTCACATTTGTAGTACTCGTCTGGTTTCTGAAAGGGTTGTGATTGCCTTGTTTTGTTGGTCGAGTGCACTCACGTTTGAAGTGCCCTTTATTACCACAATTAAAGCATGTAACAGCGTTGATATCAAACCCATACTTCGTATCTTTCTTTCCTTCCAACGAAGTTCTACCAGTACGAGCCATGAAGTCTTTGGCCCTTCTAACTGCACTTGCAAAAGCCCACTTAATATCCATCAACTCCATTTCTTCCTTGTCGATCTGTTGATAATCTTCATTGGTCATGTTGATGTTTCCAAGCTGACCTGCTACCAAACCACAGTAAGCACTGACCATTGTATTGATAATTTCCATGTGCTCCTTAGCAACTTCAATGCTGAGGTGTGAAAGGTTTGAATTATCGACTCGGATTGTGTTAGGGTTTTGAGGTTGAGGATTGCTTGTATAGTGAGCCTGCTGTTGTTGTTGTGGAGGTTGGACTTGTGGCTGTGTTGGGACAGGAATGTAAGACCTCGGATCAAAAGCCGGAGCAGCAGTTAATTGAGGAAACGGAAGAGAACTTGTGTTGGACACAAATGCAGTTTGTAGTTTAGGTTGCTGAGCTGCAGCGGATCTTGCCAAAGCATCGAATCCTGGAAGGTACATTTCTGTATTCTGAGGAGCGGGAGCACGCTTTGCTTTCCTGATTTCTTCATCATTTTTATGTTCCAGCTTCTGAATGAACTCATAGATGTTAACCGTGTCTAGAGTTCCAGTGTGCTTCAACAACTCAATAAAGGAACTCCATTTTGGAGGTAAAGCGTCAGCAAACCTATTCACCATGTCTTGTTGAGTAGATACAACCCCATAAGCACACATTTCACTAATCAGATGATAGAACCGTGTTGTCATATCATTTAGAGTTTCGTTTTCCAAAAATTGAAACGATTCAAACTCTTTCTTCAACAAATCATGACGAGACTTTCGAGTAGCTGCATTGCCTTCTCCTCTAGCAACTAAGGCATCCCACAATGTTTTCGTGGTCTTGCAGTAGGAGAACTGATGATAGATATCTTTGTTGAGTGCTTGTGTAAGTGTAGCAAAGGCCTTTTTCTCCAATTCATAAGCCTTCTTGTCATTTTCGAGCATGTTAGCATAACCTTCTGAAGTGGACGTTGCAACTTCAAGATTGGCATTGAATGCATTGATGAAACATGTCCAAAGATCGGTGCTTTGCCCTTGAACATACGTGTGAAAGCGGTTTTTCCATGATGGAAAGTCGTTCATATGGTTCAACTTCGGTGGACGATTGTTGCTTCCCGTTTCGCTTTCACTAATCAAAAGATTTTGAATGCTTTGACTCTGATTGGATACCAAAGCCCATTGACTTGGACTGATTGATGGCGGTGGAAACATACTTTTTGCCCAAGCTACAACAGAAGTTAGTTCTTGACTAGATTGTGAGTCCAAACTCCAATCCCAAGGACTTGTACAACTCATTTTGGTGAAATACTAATTGAAGATCTACACAAACACAAACTGTTAAATTCAAACAGACAAGAATTGAAAGATACAACCTTGTTCGAAAGATCAAGATTTGTTCGAAGGATCAACAGTGTTCGAAAGATCACTGTTGAGTTTCGAGCAAAGACTTCGAAAGATTCACAATTGACAGATCCTTATCTTTCGAGCAGTTATCTCGAAAGATTCACGGTTTGAAAGATCCTTATCTTTCGAGCAATTATTTCGAAAGATTCACAATTTGAAAGATCCTTATCTTTCGAATAACTATCTTTCGAAAAGATTCCCTGGATCGAAGGATAGATCTCTGACTTCGAAGGATGGGTCGAAAGATGATTATCTATTGAGCCTTCCTTGATCGAAAGATGGTCTTTCGACTTCGAAGGATATCCTTCGATCACACTGACACAACTGACAAAAAGGTGACAGGTTGGTGAGAAAGGTGATTGGTTGGTGTACCAACTTTCGGCAGAAGGGATGTTCTGCACACGACTTTTCACCAACTTTTTGACTTTCAAATAAAATATGCCCAAAATGGCAAACCTTATCCAGAAGGTCCGGTCACCGGAACACACCGGAGATAAGGCTGGAAAACACCTAGTTACTTAAAAACAGTTTTTTTAAGTTACCCAACCCAACCTTGAACACTCCCGAAAGGTTTAGAACGCGTTTTTCAGTTTAAAAATGCAAGAAAACCACCAAAAACGGGTGCTAAACCAAGTGTCCAAACACACCAAGAACTTGAACAAACCCGGTTTTAAACAAGGTAAAGAGCCACGGCTCTGATACCACTTGTAGGTCCCTCTCGGAGGATGACGAACCTAAACCTTGTTATACAAACCCACTAGCGAGTGCGGAATCCAAGCTAGCAAGCAAACCGAGATGAAACAAGTATAAACACAAACACACAAAGGTTCACCGATTAACACCACTTGTATTAATACGAATGAAGGTTCCGGTTACAAGTACAATGTTTACAAATCAGTTTTGCAAACTCTCAAGGTGTGTGTGTGTTTCGGACAGAATGCTCTCAACTTTCTATCTCTCTATGTGTGCATCTGTATATCAACATACACTGCATGGGTATATATACACCCAGCCCAGGTTGTCTTGTCCGAAGGATCTGATAGATGATCGAAGGATCATCTATCGATTACAAAGTCTTCGAAGGATCTGCATTAACCTCGAAGGATGATCTATCGAATCATCCATCGAAGGTTCATCTTTCGAGTTCATCGAAGGATCAACATTATCCTTCGATGAGCATCCTTCGAGCCAGACAAAAGACAACCATATTTCTAACTGTTTGGCCAAGTCAAACTAGGAGGACAGTTGACTTGGTCAAACTTACATGACTAACAAGGACATCGTTTATAACGTGACCGAATACAGACAAAGTACAGACACAAGTGCACCAACAGTAAATCAGTAGCTTGATTTACGCTAGGCTATTAACCCCCTTCAATCGAACAGGTGGAGGACCAACACGGAGCAAGCCACGAACTTTTTCAAAGAGAGGCTTGGGAAGACTCTTTGTAAAAATGTCTACAACCTGGAGATTGGATGGAACAAACTTGGTGTGATGTTAACCAGAGGAGACAAGCTCACGAACCAAGTGATAGTCAATGTCACTGTGTTTGCCACGCTTGTGTGATACACGATTTTGACTTAGAAAAATTGCACTCTTGTTATCACAAAGAAGAGTAGGTCGATCCTCAGGTAAAGCATGCAACTCGCGTAGAAGATCAGTGAGCCAAATTATCTCTGCGGTAGTGTTGGCCATAGCACGATACTCAGATTCACAACTTGACCGAGATACAATGGGTTGTTTCTTTGCACTCCAGGAAACTAGATTACCACCAAAATAAATAGAATAACCATAAGTCGATCTTCTAGTTTCAATGCATCTGGCTGTAACACCTCGAAATTTTGTGTCCAATGATGTGTTAACACGTGTCATTTGATTACACGTGGCATCTATCATAAATAAAGGACTAATTTTGACAAACCTTGAAAGTATGTAAATTCGAGGGTTATAAATGTCAACAAGGGTAAATATACTGTATAGTAACCCTAAATAATGCTTGAACCTTCAAACGAATAAATCATAGATCGTACAGAAGCGAAACGCGAAAGAAAGTGAGAGATTACAAGCTACAGGGGTTAACCGTGTCAACATGTTTAATTATACCTCTGAATGACCCTTTGACGTTCCCAAGGCTTTGTAACGGTATTATACACTCACTAAAATATAATATATAAATTTCGCGAAGTTTCGTTATGAAACGAGAAAGTTACGATCGAATTCGTAGAAGAAGGGTTAAAAGCGTCAATAATGAAAGTTAAGTCTTTCTGTATAATTAATAAACTAACCGGGGATTTAATAACGCGGGGAAATAACACGAGGTCCTTAGTTGTAATTAACCGAGGGCCAAACCGCAAAGTTACCCCTTCAAACCCGAAAGGTCAGGTAAATCATTACGAAAGATTTCGTTATTAATTACCAGATTCTGATAATCATTTCAAAAGATTTAAAATTTCTGGAAACCAAGCCTCTCGCGACCCGCGTTAAGTAATAGCCTAAGTGTAGGCGGGCCGCGAGCCTCCTGTTTTACGCGCCTGTTATTTGAATCCCAGGCGACCCGCATTAAACAAGCATGGAACTCCCATGCGGGCCGCGTAAAACGCCCAGATGCAGAAAGTTGTAACTACTTGCCTTTTGGAGCCTTTGAACGATCAAAACACTAATGAATGAGGCATGGGCACCCTACACTTGACCCATATCACTTAGGGACACCTGCCCATGATCCATGATCAAATGTAGACTGAGTTGTGATGATCTTAGGTGCTTTATTTGGCTATAAATAGCATACTTGTGAGCATATGTTCACCACACCTCAAACACACATCTCTGATCATTCTAAGAGCTCCCAAGCATCCATCTCTGCTCTATAAGCAAGAAACAACTTCTGTAAGTCGTTCACAATCAATAGGGTCTTGCATTTCCATAGTTATAGCTTATAAACACAACCGTCGTAACTAACGGTTGTCATTACAATAACTTTCAAGTGGTTCAGTCTTATGACGAATCAAAAGTGGTTTTGAGTTGGTATTTATGTGGGTAATAAACCTCTAAAAGGGTTCCCCCTGATCACCACTCTAACTATGTCAAATATCGAGTCAAACGTGCACTTAAAAAGTCAACAGAAAGCTATTTTAGCGATTTACGCATAATCTGTAATGTACATACTAAGAAACCTGTTTTGACACTCATAAAATATGATATTAAGTATATAAACTTGTTTGCGCTCGTTTGAATCGATCATTTGCTATATTGAACCGGTTCAGAGCCGAATGTCGCAAAAGTTTGACTTTTGCATTGACTTCAGTTCTGACCCGTTTTAGTGAGGTATAGACATACCTTAGGACTCTCTTAGGACCAGGTTATATGATGGTATAAACCTCTGTGATCGGTTCATGAGTTATCCGAGTCTTTTACGTGTTTCCGTTAATCGCCTAAAAGTTGACCGTAACGCCATTTTGAAAATAAAACGAGTATTTCGGACACGTGAACGGACCATAACCTTGCTTATTAAATTATAAGCATGTCCTTAAAGTTTCACGTCAATCCGAGGTCTAGAATGAGAGTTATGCTAATTAGCGTAATTTAAATAAACTTTTGTAATAAACGGCTCAATTAGCATAACGCCCATCTAAACCAAGATTTCGTCACCAAAACTTTTACCCACTGTTATAAATTAATATTTTGGGAATTTTAAAGATTTTTAATAATTTTTACCTCGCTCATAACCTGCGGTTATGGCTACGGTTCGGTAAATACCGAATATGCCCTTTTCGGCCAAAACATGAGTTCTACAAGGTCTTTTGACCCGATTCCAGTTGCTACTGGTTCCAAATAATAAATAAAGTATTTTAAGCTTTTTAAGCTGTTTGGGAAACTGAGATTTCCTGTAGAACTCGAAAAAGCCCTTTAAAAGTCTTTAAAATGACCGAAAAACCCCTACGGGGCGTAATATTAACTTAAACTCGTTACGGGCGTCACGGAAGGTATCCTACTGATACCACAACCTTTTCAAGGCATATTGACTTAGGAAATAAGCGTAGGACTCTCATGGTTAACCGTTTCGCCTCTTGCGCGCACGGTCCGGCTTATGAAACTAGTTTTCATAAATTAGCCGATACGGGTCAAATTATATTATTTGAACCCCAAAATCCAGAGTGTGAACCTTGAACCCATATAAAACAAGTCTCTGAACTTGTGTGGGGCAGAATCACATTCCATTCTCGGTTTTCGCCTTTTCGCGCGATTAAACCATATTTATGTTCCGGAACCAACCGGTCTAGGCTACGGCCAATATAAAGACCCGTTAGGATTCTAAGAGGTTAATTAGAACCTTCGTTCCAGATTAGGAGCCCCGGTAAAAGCTATCGGCGATTTAATCGAACTAAGGATATATACTTGCAAAGGTAAATACTTTAACTTATTTCCCCTATATGGGCTTGGGTTACGGTATATTAATACCGCTTGATTGAGCATTATATTTTTCCATCTTAGGTGGTTAATTAAATAATATGATCGGCTCATTTAAACAGTTTTGTTTCTTAAAAGCCTTTGGGGGGTTTAATGACCGTTGTCCCGGATATCCTTGGCATCATTTTACGAAATGGCCACGACCATCGACATCCCGGTGTAGGCGTACACCCGGTATACATTGTCGACATTAGATTAAAAGACGTAGCCGTTGGTTTTTATACTACGGTTTTACGCAATGTGGTGTGTCTATAAATCTTTAACCCGGCACGACCCGGGCTACTGAACGCAATAAAAGAACATGTAAAACGTTCACAAGATTTTAATAATTTTCCCAAGTTATAAAAGAGTTTGTGCCTTGTGCATTCAAATCAATTTTAATAAACATTTTCAAATGTGTCAGTTGAACGTATTTACCAGTGTAAACTGACGTATTTTTCCCCAAAAGATTAAGTGCAGGTACTATACGAAATTGGCTGGTATTAGCTTCCTAAGCATCACGAATAGTCTCGCGAACTCGATGCCATATCTGAATGAACAATATTTTATTATTATTTTGATCCGCTGTGGATATATTCGACTTCTGTAATACATTTGATATTACCACCAGAGGTTGAAGTATATATTTATCTTTAAGCTTCCGCTGTGCATTTATATAATTGTGTGGTTTGACTATATTGTTGCCAACATCGTCACGGTAATCCCCCACCGGGCCCACCGGTGAGACACGTGGAAATCGGGGTGTGACAGGTTGGTATCAGAGCCCAACATTGAGTGAATTAAACACTATCCTATTGTGTTTAATCTCAATGACACAATTGCACATACTTGAGTCTAGACAAGAACTTAGGACAAATTCGAATTGTTATTCCAATTTTGTCTTTTTCTTTTATTATTGGAATTTTAAAGTTTTATAAAGCAGGAAAATGCCACCTGTTATATTCCGAGGAAGAGGAAGGGGAAGAAGAGGCAGAGGAGATGTCGTGACACATCACGATAACGAAGCTGGACCATCAGGTACAAGACATCCTTCGATGACAAGGAGCGAAGAACCACAACGACGAAGAGATCTCTACGAACCCGCGAGGCATTCCACCTCGCACAGCTCGACGCCATCTTATCGGCACTCCTTTGGGCCAAACTCAGAGAATGATCCCAACAACCCACAACCTTCCTTCATACCTCTACAACGTTCGGTATCGCACCGAAATTACGACGACCCTACTCCATACTACATAGGTCAGTTTAATCCGGCTGACTACATACAGGAACCTTCAGGCTTTGTTCCATTAGGGCCACAAGATCATTTCTCCGAGGACCATATGGATGAAGATACTGATTCAACTGAACCTGCTCGTGGTACGCCCACGCATCCGATAGAAGTCTCTGATGGGTCATCCTTCCATGGCACACCCTATCAGGGGCCAGACAGTTTCCAAGCGTTGTTTGACCGACATGAGTGGTACTACACGCCACCTTAACAGACATCTCAACAACCGCGACATCCACAGGATCCCTCTGAGGATTCACGCTTTGAGGCAGTTACGCCACCACCTCCGCCACCGGCGCAACCAGTAATACCTGATCCACCAAGGCGTAGAAGGACGAATGCTCGTATGTCCACACGAGGAGGAGGGGGTATCCACTTCAGCACCCCTCGACACTCTAGTAGTAGCCACTATCCGCCACTACAAGAAGAAGGACCTTCAAGTCCTATACAGGAGGCGAACTCCGCACCAGCTGCACCAAATTCGCCACCATTTGGGTATGACCAACCCATACCTGCTTACACGGGTCCAACGGCTTACAACCCGTTCGAACCGTCACAAGCACAATACAACTACAATTATGAACGCGACCCATATGTGGTGTCGGCTAGATATAATGCGCGCTACCCTGACGGAGCTCATGGGAACATGGGACCACCGGACTACTCAGCTCATGGGTATCCAATACCTCCCAGACCCCCAGCTCCGCAACACGTGCCACAACCACGATTCTCTCCTCCTGAACAAGAAGAGATACTCCATCGACTAGATCGTGTGGAGAGAGAGTTCGAAGAAGAGAAAAAGAGCCACCAAGGATTTCTCAAAGGCTTAGCAAACCTACTAAAGGGCAAAAAGAAGAAACGTGACCACTAGCCCTTAATAGTTGTACTAATGTAATTTCTATTTTGAAATAAGTCCCTGCGTGGACACTTATCGTATTTCAGTCCCTACGTGGACTTATCTTTTAAGTCCTTGCATGGACATTTAATCTTATGTTAGTCCCTGCGTGGACTTGTCACTTATTTTATACCTCTAAGGAGGTATGTACTATTTGAAAGACCCGTTTAGGGCAATATGTAATTGTATTTGAGATTATGGAATGTATGTTATGAGTTTTGTTTTAATATGTATAAAATAAATCAAAACCATTCCTTTTATATTGATCTGCCTAGATAAAGAATCTTAAAAGGTGAAACCTAACTTGGTGTCTTTTAAGATCCAGTCAAGATGGTACGACCTAATTAAAAAGATTCTGATTCCCTGTTAACCTCTGTACGCATGTTAACAATCATGGCAGATGTGAATCGTTAAAATCACGCACGTCATTCTTATACAATAATCCTTTAAGGATTTCAAAACCCAACTAAATGATTTATAAATCGTGGGTTAAATCACCAATGAAGGTGATCAATCTTATTAAAACATCCATTAGTGATGTAGTGCCTACGGGCCAATATTATTAAAACATCCATTAGTGATGTAGTGCCTACGGGCCAGTATTATAAAAACATCCATTAGTGATGTAGTGCCTACGGGCCAACCTTATTAAAACATCCATTAGAGATGTAGTGCCTACGGGCCAACCATATTAAAACATCCATTAGAGGTGTAGTGCCTATGGGCCGTAATAATTGTCTTATAACGACAAAAGGCAGTGGTGGTCTATGACTCCCTGTCAGAAAGAGATAAAAGAACTACGATTCAAATCTCTATGCCTTTGATTCTCAGAAATCTCGGCTAAAATTATAAAACATCCTCGTGATTAGGCTTTATGCCGCCAATACTATTTATATAGCTGAAATAGGATATATTCAAATCCTAATATGTAATGAAATAATAAGTTAACCAAATATGGTCTCTGTACCATGGTTGACAAATTGTCATAAAAGACAATTATATAATAATCTCCTGAATAAAATTTTGTTATCTTCTGTAACAGATTCAAGTTACAATGGCGGATCCCAACGGAGAGAATAGCCATACTAATGAAGATGACTACGACAATACGCCAGTGCATTTGACAGGCGCACAACTGAAGGCTCTGATTGACAATGCTGTTCAGGCAGCTCTTGATCGTCAATATACTGAGTCCCAAGGCAGAACCGTGTCAAAACCACCCTCTAAACCAAAGACACACTCCAAACCACCCTCTCAACCCAAGAAAGATGACGACAAACACTCGTCCACTGAGAACAGCGTTCATCGCGATAGAGAATATACTGATGTATCAAATGCTAAGGGTTGCACCTACAAATACTTTGTATCTTGTAAGCCCCGGGAATTTACAGGGGAGAAAGGTGTTGTGGATTGTATCACCTGGCTAGATGAGATGGACACTATTGTGGACATCAGCGGGTGTGCAGAGAGGGATGTGGTGAAGTATGTGTCCCAGTCATTTAAGGGCGAGGCCCTGGCATGGTGGAGGGCGTTGGTGCAGGCATCTGGTAAGTCTGCTTTTTACAAGATGACATGGGAGGAATTTATTGCTCTCATTAAGGAAAACTACTGCCCTCAGCATGAGGTGGAGAAGATCGAGGCTGACTTTGTGTCACTGGTGATGACGAACCTGGACTGCCAGGCATATTTGACGAGTTTCAATACAATGTCTCGTCTGGTCCCATACCTTGTGACCCCAGAACCTCGAAGAATTTCCCGTTTCATTGGGGGCTTGGAGCCCGCGATAAAGGCGAGTGTAAAGGCCTCTCGGCCGACGACCTTCAGGTCAGTTACTGACCTCTCCTTGTCTCTCACCTTAGACGCTGTCCGTCTGAGGACACTAAGGAGCAAGGAGGCTGAGAAGAGGAAACGTGAGGATGATACCTCGCGGAGGTCAGGGAAAAAGCACCGTGGAAACGGTGATGGTAAAAAGGGGTCGGAGGCAAAGAAAGATGGGCAAGCTGGTGAAAGGCCCAACTGCAAAATCTGCAAGAAACCCCACTCTGGGAAATGTAGATTTGCATCGAACTCACAGTCGCAATCAAAGACTCCTTCCTGTGGACTATGCAAGTCCAAGGATCATAAGACTGTGGAATGCAAAAAGATCAAGGATGCAACCTGCTATGGTTGTAACGAAAAGGGGCATATCAAGAGTAACTGCGCTAAGTATGCCAAGAAGGCGGAAGAGACCAAGAAGTCAAATGCGAGAGTTTTTCGCATGGATGCAAAGGAAGCGGTCCAGAACGACAACGTGCTTACAGGTACTTTTCTCGTAAATAATATATTTGCAAGAGTACTATTCGATTCTGGCGCTGATAAATCCTTTGTAGACCAGAAATTTTGCCAACTACTAAATATGCCTATCAAAACCCTTGATGCGAAATACGAAGTAGAGTTAGCAGACGGCACGATAGAAACCGTCTCCACTGTCTTAGAGGGATGTGAAATATCCATTAAGAACCATTCTTTTCCTCTATCTCTACTTCCCTTCAAACTAGCGGGTTTCGACATAGTCCTAGGCATGGACTGGTTATCCCGTAATCAGGCACAAATCATTTGCGGCAAGAGGCATATAGTGCTAAAGACTCCGAGTGGTGAATCGCTTACCATTCGAGGAGATACGCAGTACGGATTGCCCGAAGACGTATCTATGCTGAAAGCTTCTAGGTGTTTGAACAGAGGCTGTGTAATGTACATGGCTCAGGTTATAATTGAAGAACCTAAGCCGAAAATAGAGGATCTTCCTGTCATTTCTGAATACCCCGAAGTTTTTCCCGAAGAACTACCTGGTTTGCCACCAGATAGACAAGTGGAGTTCAGAATAGACATCATTCCTGGAGCGGCTCCGATAGCAAGAGCACCTTACAGATTAGCTCCGACGGAAATGAAAGAACTGAGGACCCAGTTGGATGAACTGCTGGCGAAAGGTTTTATCAGACCTAGTTCATCCCCCTGGGGAGCTCTTGTCCTGTTTGTAAAGAAGAAGGACGGATCAATGCGGTTGTGCATTGATTACCGTGAGCTGAACAAAGTTACCATAAAGAATAGATATCCTTTGCCACGGATCGATGATCTGTTCGATCAGCTGCAAGGAGCAAGCTATTTCTCAAAGATCGACTTGAGGTCGGGCTATCATCAGCTAAGGTTCAGAGATGAGGATGTACATAAGACAGCATTTAGGACTCGCTACGGTCATTACGAGTTCCTGGTGATGCCTTTTGGGCTCACAAATGCACCGGCTGCGTTCATGGATCTCATGAATCGCGTTTGCAAGCCGTATCTGGACAAATTTGTCATAGTCTTCATCGACGATATCCTTATATATTCCAAGAACCAAGCTGACCACGAGAAGCACCTCCGTTGTATTCTCGAATTATTACAGCGTGAGAAGCTCTACGCCAAATTCTCGAAATGTGAATTCTGGCTAAGAGAGGTTCAGTTTCTAGGTCACGTTGTAAGTGAGCGTGGTATCCAAGTGGATCCCGCTAAGGTAGAGGCAGTCATGAACTGGCAAGAGCCAAAGACACCTACCGAAATTCGTAGTTTCCTGGGATTGGCAGGTTACTACAGGAGATTTATTGAGAATTTTTCGAGGATTGCTGCGCCCTTGACTTCCTTGACCAAGAAGAAAGAAAAGTACATTTGGGGCCCAAAGCAGCAAGAGTCCTTCGAAATACTGAAGCAAAAGCTAAGCAACGCACCTGTGCTGACATTACCAGAAGGTACAGATGAATTCGTAGTTTACTGCGATGCATCACACACGGGCATGGGGTGTGTGCTTATGCAGAAGGGCAAGGTGATTGCCTATGGTTCAAGGCAATTAAAAGTGCACGAAAAGAATTACACCACCCATGATTTGGAGTTGGGTGCCGTTGTATTTGCACTGAAATTATGGAGGCATTACCTCTATGGTATTAAATTTATGATTTATTCTGATCACAAAAGCCTCCAGCACCTGTTCAACCAGAAGGAGTTGAACATGAGGCAGCGCCGTTGGATGGAAACCTTGAATGACTATGATTGCGAAATCAGGTACCATCCCGGCAAAGCGAATGTGGTCGCTGATGCCTTAAGCAGGAAAGAAAGGGTAAAACCTATTCGAATCAATGCCAAGAGCATTGAAGTCAAGAACAATTTGATTGAGAGGATATTAGCTGCACAGCGAGAGGCTGTGTTGGAAGCTAATTATCCTAATGAAAAGCTGGGAGTAACTGAGGAGCAGTTGACTCTTAGCAAGGATGGAATCCTTAGATTGAACGGACGTATATGGGTTCCAATTTATGGAGGACTACGAGATGTTATCCTCCAGGAAGCCCATAGTTCCAGATATTCAGTCCATCCTGGTGCGGACAAGATGTATCAAGATTTAAAGGCAAATTATTGGTGGATAGGCTTGAAAAAGTCTGTAGCCGCCCATGTAGCAAAGTGCTTGACTTGTGCTCAAGTCAAAGCCGAGCACCAAAAGCCGTCTGGCTTGCTGCAACAGCCTGAACTTCCCGAGTGGAAGTGGGAATGCGTAACTATGGACTTCATAACCAAGTTACCCAAAACCAGGAAAGGAAACGATACAATATGGGTCATAGTCGATAGGCTGACTAAATCAGCTCATTTTCTACCCATCAAGGAGACGTATAGCTCCGATATGTTAGCCCAACTTTATGTAGATAAGATTGTAGCCTTACACGGCATACCTGTGTCTATTATCTCCGACAGGGATACTAGATACACGTCTCATTTCTGGAAAAGTTTCCAGCAATCTTTGGGCACGCGTTTAAACTTTAGTACGGCTTACCACCCACAGACGGACGGTCAAAGTGAGCGTACTATCCAAACGCTTGAAGACATGCTTCGTGCATGTGCGATCGATTTAGGTGGTAACTGGGATAAGAATCTACCCCTGATCGAATTCTCCTACAACAATAGCTACCACACCAGCATAAAGGCTGCGCCCTTCGAGGCATTATACGGTAGGAAATGTAGATCGCCTGTTTGTTGGGCGGAAGTAGGAGAGGTCCAATTATCAGGACCAGAGATAGTTTTCCAGACGACGTACAAGATTGTCCAGATCCGGGAACGTCTCAAGGCTGCCCGCGATAGGCAGAAGAGCTACGCTGATCCAAAGCGTAAGGATTTTCACTTCGAAGTGGGTGAAAAGGTATTACTTAAGGTGTCACCCTGGAAGGGGGTGATGCGTTTCGGCAAGAAGGGCAAGCTGAGTCCGAGATACATAGGACCTTTTGAGGTCATTGAACGTATCGGATCAGTTGCCTATAAGTTGAACTTGCCTGAAGAGCTCAATGGAATTCACAACGTGTTCCACATCTGCAATCTCAAAAAGTGCTTCGCCGATGAATCATTGGTGATTCCACACACAGATGTGCATATAGATGAGAGCTTGAAGTTCATAGAAAAACCTTTGTCGATTGAGGATCGACAGGTGAAGAAACTTCGAAGAAAGCACGTACCGATTGTAAAGGTCAAATGGGATGCTCGTAGAGGTCCCGAATATACGTGGGAAGTCGAAGACACAATGAAAGAAAAGTACCCCTATTTATTTGAGTAAATCTCGGGTCGAGATTTATTTTAAGGGGGTGAGGATGTAACACCTCGAAATTTTGTGTCCAATGATGTGTTAACACGTGTCATTTGATTACACGTGGCATCTATCATAAATAAAGGACTAATTTTGACAAACCTTGAAAGTATGTAAATTCGAGGGTTATAAATGTCAACAAGGGTAAATATACTGTATAGTAACCCTAAATAATGCTTGAACCTTCAAACGAATAAATCATAGATCGTACAGAAGCGAAACGCGAAAGAAAGTGAGAGATTACAAGCTACAGGGGTTAACCGTGTCAACATGTTTAATTATACCTCTGAATGACCCTTTGACGTTCCCAAGGCTTTGTAACGGTATTATACACTCACTAAAATATAATATATAAATTTCGCGAAGTTTCGTTATGAAACGAGAAAGTTACGATCGAATTCGTAGAAGAAGGGTTAAAAGCGTCAATAATGAAAGTTAAGTCTTTCTGAATAATTAATAAACTAACCGGGGATTTAATAACGCGGGTAAATAACACGAGGTCCTTAGTTGTAATTAACCGAGGGCCAAACCGCAAAGTTACCCCTTCAAACCCGAAAGGTCAGGTAAATCATTACGAAAGATTTCGTTATTAATTACCCTATTCTGATAATCATTTCAAAAGATTTAAAATTTCTGGAAACCAAGCCTCTCGCGACCCGCGTTAAGTAATAGCCTAAGTGTAGGCGGGCCGCGAGCCTCCTGTTTTACGCGCCTGTTATTTGAATCCCAGGCGACCCGCATTAAACAAGCATGGAACTCCCATGCGGGCCGCGTAAAACGCCCAGATGCAGAAAGTTGTAACTACTTGCCTTTTGGAGCCTTTGAACGATCAAAACACTAATGAATGAGGCATGGGCACCCTACACTTGACCCATATCACTTAGGGACACCTGCCCATGATCCATGATCAAATGTAGACTGAGTTGTGATGATCTTAGGTGCTTTCTTTGGCTATAAATAACATACTTGTGAGCATATGTTCACCACACCTCAAACACACATCTCTGATCATTCTAAGAGCTCCTAAGCATCCATCTCTGCTCTATAAGCAAGAAACAACTTCTGTAAGTCGTTCACAATCAATAGGGTCTTGCATTTCCATAGTTATAGCTTATAAACACAACCGTCGTAACTAACGGTTGTCATTACAATAACTTGCAAGTGGTTCAGTCTTATGACGAATCAAAAGTGGTTTTGAGTTGGTATTTATGTGGGTAATAAACCTCTAAAAGGGTTCCCCCTGATCACCACTCTAACTATGTCAAATATCGAGTCAAACGTGCACTTAAAAAGTCAACAGAAAGCTATTTTAGCGATTTACGCATAATCTGTAATGTACATACTAAGAAACCTGTTTTGACACTCATAAAATATGATATTAAGTATATAAACTTGTTTGCGCTCGTTTGAATCGATCATTTGCTATATTGAACCGGTTCGGAGCCGAATGTCGCAAAAGTTTGACTTTTGCATTGACTTCAGTTCTGACCCATTTTAGTGAGGTATAGACATACCTTAGGACTCTCTTAGGACCAGGTTACATGATGGTATAAACCTCTGTGATCGGTTCATGAGTTATCCGAGTCTTTTACGTGTTTCCGTTAATCGCCTAAAAGTTGACCGTAACGCCATTTTGAAAATAAAACGAGTATTTCGGACACGTGAACGGACCATAACCTTGCTTATTAAATTATAAGCATGTCCTTAAAGTTTCACGTCAATCCGAGGTCTAGAATGAGAGTTATGCTAATTAGCGTAATTTAAATAAACTTTTGTAATAAACGGCGCAATTAGCATAACGCCCATCTAAACCAAGATTTCGTCACCAAAACTTTTACCCACTGTTATAAATTAATATTTTGGGAATTTTAAAGATTTTTAATAATTTTTACCTCGCTCATAACCTGCGGTTATGGCTACGGTTCGGTAAATATCGAATATGCCCTTTTCGGCCAAAACATGAGTTCTACAAGGTCTTTTGACCCGATTCCAGTTGCTACTGGTTCCAAATAATAAATAAAGTATTTTAAGCTTTATAAGCTGTTTGGGAAACTGAGATTTCCTGTAGAACTCGAAAAAGCCCTTTAAAAGTCTTTAAAATGACCGAAAAACCCCTACGGGGCGTAATATTAACTTAAACTCGTTACGGGCGTCACGGAAGGTATCCTACTGATACCACAACCTCTTTAAGGCATATTGACTTAGGAAATAAGCGTAGGACTCTCATGGTTAACCGTTTCGCCTCTTGCGCGCACGGTCCGGCTTATGAAACTAGTTTTCATAAATTAGCCGATACGGGTCAAATTATATTATTTGAACCCCAAAATCCAGAGTGTGAACCTTGAACCCATATAAAACAAGTCTCTGAACTTGTGTGGGGCAGAATCACATTCCATTCTCGGTTTTCGCCTTTTCGCGCGATTAAACCATATTTATGTTCCGGAACCAACCGGTCTAGGCTACGGCCAATATAAAGACCCGTTAGGATTCTAAGAGGTTAATTAGAACCTTCGTTCCAGATTAGGAGCCCCGGTAAAAGCTATCGGCGATTTAATCGAACTAAGGATATATACTTGCAAAGGTAAATACTTTAACTTATTTCCCCTATATGGGCTTGGGTTACGGTATATTAATACCGCTTGATTGAGCATTATATTTTTCCATCGCTTAGGTGGTTAATTAAATAATATGATCGGCTCATTTAAACAGTTTTGTTTCTTAAAAGCCTTTGGGGGGTTTAATGACCGTTGTCTCGGATATCCTTGGCATCATTTTACGAAATGGCCACGACCATCGACATCCCAGTGTAGGCGTACACCCGGTATACATTGTCGACATTAGATTAAAAGACGTAGCCGTTGGTTTTTATACTACGGTTTTACGCAATGTGGTGTGTCTATAAATCTTTAACCCGGCACGACCCGGGCTACTGAACGCAATAAAAGAACATGTAAAACGTTCACAAGATTTTAATAATTTTCCCAAGTTATAAAAGAGTTTGTGCCTTGTGCATTCAAATCAATTTTAATAAACATTTTCAAATGTGTCAGTTGAACGTATTTACCAGTGTAAACTGACGTATTTTTCCCCAAAAGATTAAGTGCAGGTACTATACGAAATTGGCTGGTATTAGCTTCCTAAGCATCACGAATAGTCTCGCGAACTCGATGCCATATCTGAATGAACAATATTTTATTATTATTTTGATCCGCTGTGGATATATTCGACTTCTGTAATACATTTGATATTACCACCAGAGGTTGAAGTATATATTTATCTTTAAGCTTCCGCTGTGCATTTATATAATTGTGTGGTTTGACTATATTGTTGCCAACATCGTCACGGTAATCCCCCACCGGGCCCACCGGTGAGACACGTGGAAATCGGGGTGTGACACTGGCCCAATCAACATCAGAGTAGCCAACTAATTTGGTAGTGATCGGTTTGGAAAAAATTAAGCCGAAAGCGATCGTCCCCTTAACATATCGCAATATGCGCTTAACCGACCGAAAGTGAGAGATGGTAGGAGACTGCAGATGTTGACTTGCCTGATTGACAGCATAAGAAAGATCCGGACGAGTTATGGTGAGATATTGTAGAGCACCAACTAAGGACCAGTAAAGCGTGGGATCATGAAAAGGATCACCTTTACTGTGAAAGGTGTCAACAGTAGAAAGAGGGGTGTCAACCGGCTTGGAATCTATTAAACCTGCATGAGCTAGAATATCATGGGCATATTTCGCTTAACTTAGGAAAATACCTGTGTCAGAATATGTGACTTCAAGCCCTAGAAAATATCCCAATACACCCAGATCTTTTTTAACTGAAAACTCTTTGTGCAATCTAGTAATGAACGACTGAACAAGCTAAGGATCACTGCCAGTGACGATGATATCATCCACATAAACTAAAAGATAGACAACAAAGGCGCCTTTTTTGTAGACGAATAAACAAGTATCGGCCTTGCTGCAGAGAAAAACATTGTTGAGTAAGAAATTACTCAGTCGCTGAAACCAGGCATGAAACCTTGAGCAACAAGAACAGTAGATGCCTTCACAACGAGACTGAAAGTATGCGAGAAATCAATACCGAGAACCTGAGTGAAACCTTGAGCAACAAGAAGAGCCTTGTATCGATCTATAGAACCATCTGCTTTGTATTTGGTACGATAAACCCATTTCGAGCCAACAATATTTGCATCCTGTGAACGAGGAACTAGAACCCAAGTATTATTTTGTTGTAGAGCATGAAGCTCTTCCTCCATAGCTTTTACCCACTTAGAATGTTTCGCCGCAGATTTGTAACCACGAGGATCCTGTGTTGCAAGTAAAGCATAATGTAAAGGACCTGAAAACAAACACAGATTAGCATAATATTTGGGTTTGTAAATTCCATTTTTTGATCG
The DNA here is from genome assembly GCF_002127325.2 of Helianthus annuus. Taxonomy (NCBI): domain Eukaryota; kingdom Viridiplantae; phylum Streptophyta; class Magnoliopsida; order Asterales; family Asteraceae; genus Helianthus; species Helianthus annuus. The sequence goes on from NC_035437.2 coordinate 166,839,480, forward strand.
AGTCCTCATAGGATGAGTAGGTATCGGCTCAACAGATGAACCGTCCTCAGGGTTTGGGTTAGTGTTCGGATGACGGCCGAGGATACTGGTAGAGGATTGAGGAGCCGGTATATTATGAGGCGCAGAATGAAAGTTGGAAGATTGGGCCGAAGAAGGTAAGGGGTGCGGGTTGGGCTGAGGAGATGTGGGCGGTGATGGAGTAGAGTGGGCCGAAAGGGTTTCTGGGTGAGTGTGGGCTGAAGTGTTGGTGGGATGGTTTGGGCCGAAGTTGGGGAATGGAAAATGGGTTGGGTGGAGCACATAGGACATAGGGGGTGGTTGGGTGTTGATGGTTAGTGGGAACAATAGGTTTGGGAAGGAATGGTGGGTTGGGTAAGGGTTTGCAAAGTTTCATCAAAGTTTGAGAAGACTAATTTGGTCGTATCAACAGGCGAAACATTAGCACTGAAAGGAAAATTATCCTCATCGAATTGTGCATGATGAGTAGTGTAAACTCGTTGAGTAGTATAATCCAAGCACCGATAACCCTTATATTCAGTATCGTAGCCAATAAAGATGCATTCAGCACTGCGAGGTGAGAGTTTGTGCTTGGCATAATCCCGTAAGTAGGGAAAGACACGGCAACCAAAAACGCGAAGGTTGGAGTACGTTGGACAACGGCCATATAAGACTTCATATGGAGATTTGAAATTGATTACCGAGGAAGGTAGATGACTGATGATGAAGGTGGCGGATGCAAAAGCATCTGACCACAGGGTGGCGGGAGCATGAGAGTTAAAAAGTATAGCAAGACCTGTTTCGGTTATGTGTCGATGTTTTCGTTCAGCACGACCATTTTGTTTATGGGTGTGAGGACAAGACATTTGATGATGAATGCCTTGTTCATGGAAAAATTTTTGCACATGATTGTTAGTAAACTCAGTTCCACCATCACTTTGAAACACCTTAATTTTACATGATAATTGATTTTGAACAAACGGCGCAAAAATTAACGATGTTTCATAAAAAATCTGATGTGTGCTTAAGTGGATAAAACCATGTAAAGCGAGAGTGATCATCAACGAAAATGGCATAAAATCGATAACCACTAGATGAGGTAACAGGCGATGGACCCCATAAATCACAATGCACTAAATCTAAAGCACACATAGATCGTTTAGAGTTTAAAGTAAATGGCACACGATGAGATTTAGACAATTGACAAGAAGAGCAAACATTAGGTTTTGGCAATGATGAAGTAACAAACAAAAAACCATGTTTATGAAGTCTAGAAATAATATCAAAAGACATGTGTCCAAGGCGGTCATGCCACTTTTCATAGGAGGCTTTTAGATGAGGAGTCGAGTAGGAAGCAATGAAGGCATGATTTCCTTCTCGAAGAACATAGAGACCATTTCACATGTGCCCTTGGCTAGGATCGCCTTGGTTTTTCGATCCTGAATATGAAAAAAAAATTATTAGAAAATAAAACATCGACAGGAGAATCATGTGTAAGTTTGCTGATGGATAAAAGGCGCTTAGTGAGATGTGGTGCAACGAGAACATTTTTTAAATGAATATTATTTGAAAGTGATTTTGTACCAATATTCGTTACTTGTAATGTATGACCATTACCAAAACGAACAAAATCATGACCCAATAAAGCTGAAGATTCATCAAGATCCTCAACAAAGGGAGTCATGTGGGCAGACGTACCTGTATCACCAGTCCAGTAAGGATGGTCCTCGTCAGTGACATGGCACTGATCATGGAAAGCATGTGCTAGATTAGCATCAATGGTGGGGGCAGCTTGTTTGGCAAAGCTTGCAAGATTTGGGCACGTATTAGCATAGTGACCATTAGTTCTACAAAGTTGACAATGAGGTGGTCTACGAGATCGACCACGACCTGCACCAAGACCATGGCCATGACCACGATTAGAATTAGAGGAACTAGAGGTGGAACGAGAAGAATTACCAGAACGCGATTGTTGGGCTGCAAAGGCAACTGTGGGCGGTTACTGTCCATGCAGCGACTGCATGAAAGTTTCTTGATTCTTAGTCTTTGCTAGGAGTTCGCGAAAAGAGGCGATTCCGAGAGCACAATGGGTCGTGGAGTAATGCTTATAGGCCGAACCAAGTCCACAAAGAAACCAATGACACTTGTCCGTTTCAGAAACTGGATGACCAATGGCTGCGAGTTGGTCGCAAATAGTCTTGAATTTGCGACCAAAATCTGCAACCGTGGAGGAACCCTTCTACAAGATTTGGCGCTTTCCAAGGCTAACCAGATTTGGCGCGCCGTGGACAGCCCGATGACTTCAGACATGGCTTCTTCCGACAAAGAGGATTGGATAAGAAGGCATACGGTTTTATCATCTGATATCTAGGATAGATAATCAGGATTGGAAGAAGGTTTATCATTGATTTGAATGGTTTTGGCTGGGGTGGGATCGGAACCGTCGATATGGCCGGTTAAATTTTGTAGGGATAACAGAAGGGTGATTTGTTGGCTCCAAGCTAGATAGTTGGAGGAGGTGAGTTTGTGGGGAATGAAGTGAAGAAGGGAGTGGAGATTGGTTATGGTGGTGGTCAATGAAGAGGGTGAAGCCATAGCGGCGGCGACGGTAGCTAGGGTAAGAAAGGGAAGATCGAAAGAGGAAGGAAGAGAGGTAGGTGACGGGTGGTCCGTAGGACAACCCTTAAGTGCCTTAAAAAGATTAAAATCCCATGCTTTACACGTTTAATTGTTTGAACTTGGTAACTACTAGTTGTTTGGACGTGCAGGTGCAAATAGAGCTTAAAAGGGAAGTGATTTGGAGCATCAATGAAAAAAATCAATTTTTGGAATTGAAGAATTAAGAGGATAGCATGATAGAGGGCGAAATTACGAGAACGTAGGCGAAAACGGTGAAGAAAACGGAGTTGAAACCAAAAAGTTATGCTGAAAACAAGTTTTCATGCTGAAGCCTGCCGTAAGCCGTAGCTTACGGCGCCGACTGGCACTTTTTGTCACCGTATGACAGTTTAAAGCCACCGTAAGCCATTCCAAGCCACCGTAAGCTACGGTGGCCACCGTAGCTTACGACGCTGACCTACGTAAATGTGTAACTTCCACCTTTTAATGCGGATTTATGATGCCCTTTCACCTCTAATCAATCCCATTTGGTTACACAACAATTGGAGACGAATTTTGGGTGTTCTTGAGAGCTTGAAACAATTTTCTAAACATCTTGTTAGTGTTTTTAATTCCTATGAACATTGATATGTATGTGATGATGATTGTCCAAGTCATGAGTGTCTAAACTTATGGTGATCATCTTTGGTTGAAGGTTATGTAAGACTTTGTGCTTGAATTCCTTATTTCTAGAATAACAAACTTTGTCTTTATGATTTATTAGTTATGGTGTGTGTTTGATTGTTTGTAAATTGTTGATTCTTATGTTAATCTAGTTTGAAACCATACGTTCTTGGTGCCGTTGGCAATCGAGATATCATGGGTAGAATTAGGATTGGGTAAGGGTTAATTGGTCATCGGGTAACAACCTCACGTTCTAGGAATCTGAGTACTTAGTTCCCTTTCATCACTGCAATTAAACACACATGAACTATGTCTATGTAGTTCTTTCTAGTGGAATGATAGCATAAATGTCGAAGCAAACCGGAAACTAAAGATGGTCACGCGTCTCTAATTCGTTTACAACCAAAACACTTCCATTTTGCAATTAGATTAGTAGTCTTAGTTTTAAAAATCAACCAATCAAACCCACTCTTGAATTTATATTATTTGCAATTAGATTAATTTAGTCAAGTTAGATATACACTTAGATAACACATATTCCACAAACTCCCTGTGTTCGATACCCACTTACCACTAGCTACTTAGTTGTAATTGGATTAAATTTGATTGTGACCACGACATCACGTCAAATTTTGGCGCCGTTGCCGGGGAGTAGTGCGCAACGTGTGTTATTTTTTTTTCTTTTTAAGTTTGTTATTTTTCTGGTTTACGCTGGGTGTGTTAGTGTGCAGGTATTGACAGGTGCATGCGTACTAGGAGCTCCCACAAGCTATCACCATTGGCATTTGATCCGGAAATTGAGCGAACATTAAGGGGATTAAAAAAAATGAGTTACCAAGAGAAGTACGATTATGGTGATTATTATGAATATTCCCAACTTTCATATTCATATGAAGGCCCTTAGATGTACGATCAAGACTATTATCATGCTCAGTATACATTTGATCAGTATGGTTATGAATGGGTAACCCAACAACCTACTTTGCACTATCAGTCACATAAATCTGAAAGTCTTGACGAGATGATGAGAAAGAGACACATGGTTCATGTTGAAAAAGAATTAATAAAACCTCATTTGTCAATGGAAGAACGAGTAGAACTTTTGGAATGGAAATATGATTTGTTACCAAAAGAGGTGAAAGAGATGAGGTCAGGGACGTCGATATTGGAAAAATGTCAAGCAAAACAACACTGGATATATGTGCAGATTGAACAAATGACACCTATGGGTGATGTAGAAGAAAAGGTTGTGAGTCCTCCCGAACTTGAAACTGAATTATTAGGGCCAAATGAGGAATATACAATTGAAATTATTGTGGAGGAACCACCTATGGAGAGCAAAGTTGAGGGCCTTTTACTTGATGAACCAATCAAAGTTGATTACAACTCTCCGGCTGTGGTGGTTATGGAAACCAAGAGTGTTAAGGATGCATGTTTAGAAACTAGGAAGGTGGCACTTCATGATGTGGGAGATTTCATTCATAAGTTATGTTTATGGGAGAGTTTGGATTTGTTGGGCACAGAAAATGAAGTAGTGAAGTGTAGAGTAAACTACCGAGCATTTGTTGGAAATTCGGTAGGAAAATGTGGATTTAAAGAATTTTGCAAAGAAAGATGGGACGTGACAAAGCACACACACAATAGAAGAATCAAACACCGTGCTTACATCAGCAACGAAAAAGGTAAATATGCATTGAGACCACCTTGAGACATATCAGGTACGGTCGGGCTGAAGACTTAAACTTTAGCGCTGCTTGGGAGGCAACCCAAGGTGTTTTTAGATAAGTGTGGGGAAGATGTGCGGAGAGTTGTGTGAAGGTGATGATAGGAAGTCGGATTATCTACAACATCTGTTGTGTCAAACTTCACCAGGTCAATGTACTCTTTCCTTAGTCTTGTTATGTTCTTTAGTATTAAAATATTGGTATTAGTTGATAAAATAAAAAATGAAAAAACAGAAATTTGGGGTTCGAGATGTAAAGCAAATGTTGGTGTTTTTGTTGAAAGCGATCTTTCCCTCAAAACCATACATTGGGACAATGTATCCCAAGTGTGGGGATGGGGGGAAATTTTTGAGAAGTTAATATTTTTTGTAAAACCAAGTAAAAGTGTCAAAAATTTGAAAACTTGATATTGTTCCATTTGACACACCGACACCCCTTTCTAGTCATTTCTTGGTGAGTGTTTGAGCCACATATGATTATTAGAGAATATTTCTTTGTTTTGAGTGGCGGTGTTTGTATTGTGTTAATAGAACTTGTGTACGAATTCTTGTTGAAGCCTAGGATTAGCATGCTTGTGAAAATGATAGGGATTTTTAGGTAGCCACGTTCGAATGTGTGAGAGTGTGGGAATTGGGGGTTGGACCTCATACGTTACATATATGAGCTTGGTATTGTGAGGGGTGGGGGTTTAGTCTTTAGAAAGCCATGTTTGAGCCTTATACTATTCGGTTGTGACCCAAACCTACTTCTTACAAAAAAAAAAAAAAAAAAAAAAAAAACTTTACCTATTGAAACGACCCGGTTTAGGAATTTAGTTTGTGATTGTTGATGTTCTTGTATATATTGTTGAGTTTTATGTGTTATGAAGAAAATGAAAAAAAGAAGAAAGAAAAGAAAGAGAAAAATATGAGAAAAATACAAAAAAAAAAGAAGTATTTAGTTGCAATAGTAGTTGAGAATGTTGAAGAAGTTGTGTATATAGTTGATGTTTGCTTTGTTTAGTAGTAGAAATAAAAACCGGGTCAAATCAATTAGCTCTTGCATATATATCCCACCATTTTCCTACCTTTACACATAGCCCTGTTATAACCCGTAAGTCCTTTTGATTCATAAGCATGCTAGGTATTTGATAGGAGGAAACTTGATTTGTATACAAGCTTATTGTCGCACAATCACACACTTGCATTGAGCGTGTTAGCATAATGTTGCTAATATTACTTGTCACCGAGAGTTGTTGTGAGGGGTGTGTCTTGTGGTATGATAAAAAGTTAGTAAAAGGATGGTACATTTTAGCTTGGTTTGCATGTTGATCGCTTGTGGTTTTGAATTGGTTAGTGAATGAGTTGCTTGGGACAAGCAACGGGTAAGTGTGGGGATGTGACGGGTGGTCCGTAGGACAACCCTTAAGTGCCTTAAAAAGATTAAAATCCCATGCTTTACACGTTTAATTGTTTGAACTTGGTAACTACTAGTTGTTTGGACGTGCAGGTGCAAATAGAGCTTAAAAGGGAAGTGATTTGGAGCATCAATGAAAAAATCAATTTTTGGAATTGAAGAATTAAGAGGATAGCATGATAGAGGGCGAAATTACGAGAACGTAGGCGAAAACGGTGAAGAAAACGGAGTTGAAACGAAAAAGTTATGCTGAAAACAAGTTTTCATGCTGAAGCCTGCCGTAAGCTACGGCAAGGGCCGTAGCTTACGGCGCCGACTGGCACTTTTTGTCACCGTATCACAGTTTAAAGCCACCGTAAGCCATTCCAAGCCACCGTAAGCTACGGTGGCCACCGTAGCTTACGGCGCTGACCTACGTAAATGTGTAACTTCCACCTTTTAATGCGGATTTATGATGCCCTTTCACCTCTAATCAATCCCATTTGGTTACACAACAATTGGAGACGAATTTTGGGTGTTCTTGAGAGCTTGAAACAATTTTCTAAACATCTTGTTAGTGTTTTTAATTCCTATGAACATTGATATGTATGTGATGATGATTGTCCAAGTCATGAGTGTCTAAACTTATGGTGATCATCTTTGGTTGAAGGTTATGTAAGACTTTGTGCTTGAATTCCTTATTTCTAGAATAACAAACTTTGTCTTTATGATTTATTTGTTATGGTGTGTGTTTGATTGTTTGTAAATTGTTGATTCTTATGTTAATCTAGTTTGAAACCATACGTTCTTGGTGCCGTTGGCAATCGAGATATCATGGGTAGAATTAGGATTGGGTAAGGGTTAATTGGTCATCAGGTAACAACCTCACGTTCTAGGAATCTGAGTACTTAGTTCCCTTTCATCACTGCAATTAAACACACATGAACTATGTCTATGTAGTTCTTTCTAGTGGAATGATAGCATAAATGTCGAAGCAAACCGGAAACTAAAGATGGTCACTCGTCTCTAATTCGTTTACAACCAAAACACTTCCATTTTGCAATTAGATTAGTAGTCTTAGTTTTAAAAATCAACCAATCAAACCCACTCTTGAATTTATATTATTTGCAATTAGATTAATTTAGTCAAGTTAGATATACACTTAGATAACACATATTCCACAAACTCCCTGTGTTCGATACCCACTTACCACTAGCTACTTAGTTGTAATTGGATTAAATTTGATTGTGACCACGACATCACGTCAGTAGGATCGCCTTATTTGGCTGATAACATATTAGGACTAATCAATCGAGTTGTTATTGATAATAAAGATACAATATATAGATGTACAAATGATCCTATACTTGGAAAGGAAATAAATGTGATTAATACAATAATTACAATCCATATATACGTAAATCACTAGCTTAATTTACGGTAGGCTATTACTGAGTCATCTTCTTTGCGAAGAAATCATGCAGAGACAATGGTTGTTGTTGATATAATCGCACAACATCAGGTTCTAACATGCATGGCTCCATGGATCGAAAATCTAGATTTCTGGAAACTGCAAAAATCCGGGTGGAAGGAAAGATTATTAAAAAGTCTTTATTACGTGACATGGCACCATGCAAATCAGTTTCCAGATGAAATCGAGAAGCTTTGGAGAACTATTGCCAGTAAGCCGTCCGGTTCTTGAGTTTTTAATCACTAAAGGAATTGAAGATTTTGATTCAAATGTAAGAAGGTTTGGAAGTGATTTCAAGCAAGTTTCAAGCAAAACCAAGTCTCATATCACCATCTTCTATAAAAAACCCAACTAAATTCTTGAAGGTATAACATGTTTCAATAAACATTGTTCTTGATTCATATTGATAAAGAAGTTAGTAAAAAGTTTCTCTTGATCCTTGAAATTTAAACATTTACTTGAAAATTTCAAACAAACGAGTTTTGAACAAAATAAAAATGGGTATGTGTGTGTATGTGTATATGGCCGAAAGTTATGAAGATGTATGTGTTTAGTTATATTTTGATTTTGTTTAAAGATCTTTGATTGATTTAAGTTGAATCTTGAAAGATAAGTACATGCATGTGTTGAAATAGTATCATATAACAATGTTTTAAAAATAGTCATGTGATGAATATAATGAAAAGTGAACTTTTGGAAGTTCATATATATGTATATGTGTACCGTATATATATATATATGTATATATGTATGCATGCATGTTAAAGTTGTTGTGTAAACTTAAAAGTGAACGATTTAAGTATGAATGAACATGAATGATTAAAGTGATATGTATGATATTTGGAAGAATAGGATATTAGTAAGGTTTTGATGTATTAAGATCATATTTGATGATATAGTTGTGATATGAGCATATTAGATGCATATACTTAGACATACATGATGATATATGATCTTAAAAAGGTGATTTGAGTGTGATTGAGTAAAAATCGGTTATGAGCAGATTATAAGCATTAAAATGGAGTTATGTTAAGGTGTTTAGTGACTTATAACTTTGTCATAATGTATACTAGCTTTGCATGTTGTACTTGGTGCATTAAAAGTTGTAAAATACGTGAAATCGTATGATTTATGTGACTTATACAAAAACTGCACTAATCTGATTAAAACCACTATTTTAATCAGTAAATAACATGTATTGTGCTAAAATATCAAGTCGTTTCGAGTTGGGATGGTTATGGTAACGTTTAACGCAAAACTATGCGTTAAAACGGTCAAAAATCGGGTTTTCGAGTGATTTTTGTAAAACTGAATTAGATCAGTAAATAAACTGATGTTTTTAGTTTAAAAATAAGTATTTTAACTAATTTTAAGTTTACTCGGTGTTTGGTTGGTCATACGTGACTTCCGACGCCCGAAAACGTTACTGAATCGCTGAAATACGCATTTTTAATGAACACTAGTATGGGTAAATTTTGAGTAAACCTTATGTGATAAAATGTGTTAAGTAATTTAAACATGTAAATATGATAATATGTTAAGTGTTAATTTGATAGTGGGAAATTTAGACTATGCATGTACGCATGTACGTTTTGTGCGGTAGAAACGGTAAAATTGCGTTAAATATGTAACTTGTTTGTCGAGCATGAAATTTGGTACATATGAGATGTTTTATGTATATTTGCTTTAAAAATGACAAAATAGATAAGTTAGTAATATTTCGCGTGTTCAGTATTAGATTATGTGAACGTTTATTTATATATATATATATATATTACAACGCACAAATCCTAGATATATTGTGTATAAACGGGAGAGTTAACGGATTTACACACTAATGGTCACCAATAAAACCGTTCAAGTCGCAAAAATCATGAATATATATATATATATATATATATATATATATATATATATATATATATATATATATATATATATATATATATATATATGGACTTATATACATATAATAACATGCCAACCTAGTCAGAAATGACAACTTTTCGAGAAAAACTCAAAGTTATGTGATAATTCTAAGAAACGGAGAAACTTAGAATTTTTGTGTTATGTATATTGATTTAGAATCGTTCCTATATTAGGACGTGTAGAAAATCAATCTCTGGGCTTGCGGTATTAAAATACGCACCCAAAGGTGAGTGTCACTAAACCCCTCTTTTTACTGCTATGTATATTTTGGGGGTAGAACACATCGTTAAAAGGGTTTAATAATGCTTTCGAAATAAAACATACCTTTTAATATAAAATATATATTTTCGCTGAAAATATATGAGATTTGATAAGTTATACGTTTCGAAGTAAAACGTTTTTGATGAATGAATATTGTATGTACGGTATTTCTTAAGTGATACAAGACCGTACGGTTGGGGACGAATTCTTGACTGGGTCTCATATGATGGAGAATAAGGGGAATTCGTATAACGTCGTGTATTAAATTATCATATTAGTAGGATATATATATTTTACGTGAGGCAGACATCATATTGTTCTTCGAGAAAGAACCCTGCACCCATGATGTCGTTTAATAAGTTAAGTATTGCACGCGATGAATTGTTGGTAGATCTATCGGGTTGACAATCCCGTCGTGACCGGTCCCCCCGTGTCAATGTCAAGCGACGAATTAATATTTTGTTTATTGTCTAGCTTTGATTATCCCTGCATGGTTAATATATAGTTCGTATCGTCTAGCTAACATACGAGTCTGAAAGTTGACGCAATAATTTAATATACAAAACCAGGGTAATATATATTACAGTTGTCGGATCGATGAACCGGCGGAAGGCCCATGGATTTTAATGAGGAAGTAAAACGGACTTTCTAAAATTTATATGGATGTTTTTTAATAAATACCTAATCAGAAAGTTTTCCTAGAAATAAAATTGGTAGTAAGTGAATACGTGAACTCACCTTCCTTTGTGTTGACACTTGATTTTTAACGTGTTCTACAGGTACCTGAGTTCGGCTTCGGGAAATCATGGCGTATCTTGTGTATGATGATGCTTGTCGTTTCGTTTAAATATGTTGGACATCTTTTAAACTTTCTGGGACGTTTGTAATAAGATCCGCGAGGATCAAAACAACTTAACTTATGTGGTTCTGTCGTGACTTTTAAAAATGTAATGTTTACTATTTATGTTTTAAAATATGTCAAAATGTCCAACAAAAGAGTGCATCGTTCGACAAGGTATAAATGGGCACCAACTTCCGTCACCACTACGTTTTATATTCCGCTGCGACGTTTTTGGGGTGTGACAGAAGTTGGTATCAGAGCCATTGGTTGTTAGCGAACTAGATGTTTTCGCGGAAAAACACTATACTTCAACCGGAGAATTTTGAAATATAAAGTCCAAAATTCTCGAAGCCAGGATTTTTAAATAAACATAGAAAATATTTTATCATGTATGAAAACCATTATGTGTTTTATGTGCATACGTGATTTTCTGTTTATTTGACCTTATTTGTTACTGTTTATGTTGATTACGCACTTACTTGTACGGTTATATGTGTGTCACAGATGTCGCACGAGCACGAGGTCATCGAGATCAAAGACTCAAGTAGCGAGCCAGATTTCGAGACTTCACCTAGACCTACGCTGCCAGAGACACCTATCACGGCTTCACAGATGATTGTTACTACTGAGCTTACCTCATCTTTCCACGTCAACCCTACTGCTTTTGCCAGCCAGGGAGACCCCGGATGCGCTTTCACTAGCAACGGGTGGATAGATGATGATGATGATGTACCTCTCTCAATCCATGAGACGGGACGATCATCTGGCACTGTACCAGTTATCGATGACGTGATCAGGAGTGTTCCTACTGTCGGAGGATCTTCTAGTATCGCACCAGTGGTGGACGCCACTATCGTCACGGCTCGACCCTTAGAACCATCAGTCGTCCCACCTGCTGCTGTGATCGAGCCTGCTACTGAGATCCCTCCGCTTGTTTTGTCTGAGTCTTCTTTGTCTGTTTTAGAGTCACGCACTTCTTCAACACCGCTGTTAGTTTATTATCGTCGTAGGAAGAGGATTAGGCCTGCTGGAGACGGGGTAGATCGATATTGCCATTGTGATCGATAGCTCGCCGCATTACGCAAAGACCTAGCCAAAGGAAAGGCTAAGTACCTCGAGGAACAGATGGACGATCACGAGGAGTTGAAGGTTATAGACAACATCGCGAGAGATGAGATGCATTGGAGGGTTGTGGATTTGGAGAAGCTTGTCCAGGAGATGTTTGAGTCTCTAGGTTTGAGGTGTTGATGTTAGCTGTTTGTTTGTTTGTTTGTTTCGTTGTTTGATGGGTTGTACTATTAGACATTTTTTTATGTTTTATGTTCTTGTGATTGTGGCCTGCGTGCCAGATTCTTTTTTTGGATATTATTTGGGAATTTCATATGAACTTGTTTATGGATGTCGATGTAGGCATACCAAGAATAGTCTTTTGTACTGAAAACGAGTTTAAATAATTTCTATAATAAATACCAATGATATACTTTTGGTTTAAAATTTTTCTCATTAATATGTGGATATTTTACATGCGTTATGTTTGGTCCACTAACATTTAATGATGGAATTATTTTTGGTTATCGTCTTATGTGGATATTATTTTTATGATAATAGAAACGACGAAATGCCGCCAAAAGCAAGACAGGGTACCGGAATACCTACCACACCGGAAGAGTTGGCTCAACTCATAGCCCAACATGTTAATACTGCCATGGACCAACTCAATGCTAATGATGGTCAGGGACGTGGACGTGGTGCTCGTGGGCAAGGTTTTGGTGGGGCACATAATGGAAATCCTCCAGGTAAAATATGATCGGAAAGTTTTCGTAGTTCATGTGTTATATTATCATTGGAATGAATTCTTGATTTTTATTAACATTATTGAACAGTGCACGGATGTACATATAAAACATTCCAGGGCTGTAACCCACGATCATTTACCGGTGCTAAAGGACCCTTAGATATCACCCGGTGGATTGAGAAGATGGAATCTGTCATGGCAATCAGTGGTTGTGCTGCTGATCAACGAGTGAGATATACTTCTTGCTCTTTTCTTGATGAAGCGCTGTCCTGGTGGAACTCGCAAGTTCAAATTTTGGGTGAAGACGCTGCCTACGGTCTGACCTGGAACGAACTTAAAGAGATGCTCCTGAAAGAGTACCGCCCGCGCAGTGAAATTCAGAAAATCGAGACAGACTTCTGGAATCTAACCATGGAAGGTCTGGATGTCAGAGCTTACACTTCTCGTTTTAACGACTTGGCGAGGTTAGTTCCACGAATGGTTACTCCTGAGTATGTAAAGGTAGAAAGGTATATCTGGGGATTGTCGCCACGAATTCGCAGTATGGTTACATCCGCGAAACCTACCACCTATCTAGAGGCTACTACATTGGCAAAATCATTAGCCGATGACGCTGCTCGCAAAGGTAGTCTCGATAAAAAGGAGGAAACCGGGAAGTCATCGGGCAAGGCCAAAGCAGATGCGAAATCTGAACGGTCGGGGCGTTCTTAGACTAAGACAGAAGTTACAAAGAAGCGCAAGTGCGAGAGCTTGAGGAAGGAGACTGAAGAGAAGCGCGACAGAAAACGCAGTTCGAAGGAGGCATATGCAGCAAATTCTAGTGGTACTAGAAAGGATGGCACCAGAGATAGTCGAGGCGGATCTGAGAGAAAGACTCGTGAGGATGGACAGAAGAAATGCAACCGATGGGGACGAACTGGGCATATTACCCGTGAATGCTAAGCCAAGAGTACTGTGGAAGGATCGAGACTTGAAGGATGTTTCCAGTGTGGAGAATAAGGACATTTCAAGAAGGACTGTCCTAAGGCGAGAGGACAGAATGCCAGGGGTAGAGCGTTCGAGCTAAATGCTGGGAAAGCACGTGATGATCCTGTTGTTGTCACTGGTATGTTTATGATCAATAACCATTCCGCGTTTGTATGTTTTGATACTGGAGCTAACTTTGAACCATTCCTGTGTTCACCTACAAGTAAGCTAATTAAGAAGTACTCGATAGAACTAGCAAATGGTAAACTGATAGAGACTAGCGAAGTCGTACGCGACTGTAGTATTCTGTTAGGCGATCATAAATTTAGTATTGATTTACTACCAGTGGAGCTGGGAAGCTTCGATGTAGTTGTAGGGATGGATTGGCTGTCCAAGAATAAAACGGGGATTGTTTGCTCGAAGAAGCAAGTGCGGATACCTCGTCCTGGTGGTGGCAAAATGATAATTATCCATGGAGATCGATCGAGTCGTGTGTCGAGTGTTGTCAGTAGTATGAAGATGCTCAAGTTGTTGCAGAAAGGACATCCTGCGTTCTTAGTTAACGTAATGGATACAAAGGCTGAATGTAGCAAGAATGAGGAGATTCCTATTATTCGTGATTATCCAGAAGTTTTTCCTGAAGACTTACCTGGATTACCCCCTGTGAGACAGATCGAGTTCCGAATCGATCTGGTACCTGGTGCTGCACCAATTGCAAAATCTCCCTATAGCTTGGCACCGTCGGAAATGAAAGAAATGTCGAACCAGCTTCAAGAGCTACTAGACAAAGGTTTCATTCGACCGAGTTATTCGCCTTGGGGTGCGCCTGTTCTGTTCGTGAAGAAGAAGGATGGATCCTTCAGGATGTGTATAGATTACAGGGAGCTGAACAAGTTAACTATCAAGAATCGGTATCCTTTGCTGAGGATTGATGATCTGTTTGACCAGCTTCAGGGATCCAGCTACTACTCGAAGATAGATCTGCGTTCGGGCTATCATCAGTTGAAGGTTGCTGACGAAGACATTCCAAAGACAGCCTTTCGAACACGATACGGCCATTATGAGTTCCTAGTCATGCCCTTTGGTTTAACTAATGCGCCAGCTATGTTCAAGGATCTCATGAACAGGGTATGCAAACCCTACTTGGACAAATTCGTGATAGTATTCATCGACGATATACTTATTTATTCACCAACCAAAGAAGATCATGAGCATCATTTGAGGTTAATTTTGGAGTTGTTGAAGGAAGAGAAGATGTATGCCAAGTTCTCCAAATGTTAGTTTTGGATTCGAGAAGTTCATTTTCTCGGACATGTCATAAATGAGAAAGGTATACATGTAGATCCGTCTAAGATCGAAGCAATAAAGAACTGGGAAGCGCCAAAGACTCCGTCAGAGGTGCGACAATTCTTAGGGCTTGTTGGGTACTACTGGAGGTTCATTGAGAACTTCTCCAGAATAGCGCAGCCATTGACGCTATTAACCCAGAAGGAGAGGAAGTTTGACTGGACGGAGAAGCAGGAGAGAGCTTTTCAGTCATTGAAGGAAAAGCTCTGCAGTGCACCGATTCTTTCCCTTCCTGAGGGAAGTAATGATTTCATTGTTTACTGTGATGCTTCACGTTTGGGTCTTGGATGCGTTTTAATGGAAAGAGACAAAGTGATAGCCTATGCGTCCAGACAATTGAAAGTGCATGAGAAGAATTACACAACACATGATTTGAAGCTTGGAGCTGTTGTGTTTGCTTTAAAGATTTGGAGACACTACTTGTATGGCACGAAGTGTATGATTTACACAGACCATAAGAGCCTCCAGCATATCTTCGATCAGAAGAAGCTCAATATGCGACAATGACGTTGGGTAGAGTTACTCAACAATTATGAATGTGATATCCGTTATCACCCAGGGAAAGCAAACGTTGTTGCAGATGCGCTCAGTAGGAAGGAGCGGGAAAAGCCTCTACGTGTGCGTGCTTTGGGTTTGACCATACAAACGAGTTTAACCGATCGAATTCGTGATGCACAGCGGGAAGCTTTGAAGGATGATGATTTGAGAAGTGAAGGTTTGAAGGGCTTAGAATGTAAACTGATATCGAAAGCAGATGAAGTAATGTACTTCATGAACCGAGTCTGGGTTCCGCTTAAAGGTAACCTCCATGAATTGGTTATGGACGAAGCTCATAAATCCAAGTATTCCATTCACCCAGGTTCTACCAAGATGTATCAGGACATTAAGGAGTTTTACTGGTGGCCGAAGATGAAGAGAGACATTGCGACCTACGTGAGTAAATGTCTGACATGCTCTAGGGTTAAGGCTGAGCACCAGAAGCCGTCTGGGCTTCTGCAGCAACCAGAGATTCCTAAGTGGAAATGGGAACATCTTACGATGGACTTTATCACCAAGTTACCCCGTACGTCGCGTGGACACAATATGATCTGGGTAATTGTGGATCGATTTACAAAGTCTGCTCATTTTCTGGCAATTAAGGAAACAGACAATACGGAGAAGATATCGCAGCTGTACCTTAACGAGATTGTAGCCCGTCATGGAGTACCTGTGTCAATCATTTCGGATAGAGACGGACGATTTGACTCCAGATTTTGGCGATCTCTCCAGAAATCGCTGGGTTCTCGTTTGGATATGAGTACTGCATATCATCCTCAAACGGATGGTTAGAGCGAAAGGACCATTCAGACATTAGAGGATATGCTGAGAGCGTGTGCGATTGATTTCGGTGGAAGTTGGGATACTCATTTGCCTTTGGCAGAGTTTTCTTACAACAATAGTTACCACGCCAACATAAAAGCCGCTCCGATTTGAAGCCATGTATGGAAGGAAGTTTCGATCACCGCTCTGTTGGGCTGAAGTCAGCGAGAAGCATTTGACCGGACCCGAGATTATTCAGGAGACCACAGACAAGGTTGTCAAGATCAAGAATAGGTTGAAGGCTGCCACGGATCGACAGAAGAGTTACGCAGATAACCGAAGGAAACCGCTGGAGTTTCAAGTTGGTGATAGAGTTATGCTAAAGGTATCGCCATGGAAGGGCGTTGTGTGGTTTGGAATGGGGGGAAAGTTGAGCCCGCACTATAAAGGTCCCTTCGAAGTCGTCTCTCGAGTTGGACCAGTCGCGAATAGGCTCAAGTTGCCACAGGAGTTGATTGGAGTCCATGACGTATTTCATGTCTCCAACCTGAAAAAGTGTATGTCTGATGAGACACTAATTATGCCCCCTGGAGAGGTTCGAGTGGACGATAAACTGAGATTTCGGGGACGAAATTCATTAAACAGGGGGAGACTGTGACACCCGGCCTCTCAGGCCGTACCGGGCAATAGTAGACTGTATAGTGAACATGTAACATGACTGTTTGTGACTTACTGTGATGTTAATATATGATATTTGATGTGTTGGTAAATTTAGATGTGTATAAAAACTATGTTGGCAACGATAAAACTAACGCTTATCGCGTAACGTTTAAAATGCGAAACGAACGTCAATAACCACCCAATTAGTGTTAAAATCCTAAAAATAGTTTGTTATGGTTAGAATAATAATTTTAATCATATCCGTGTGGAAAAATAATTTAAAACGCTAAAAAACTCTATTTTTCGAATTTGAGCGCGTACCGCGCAATACTGCGCAAATTAAACAAAATACTGTCAACGTAGCCAGTCTAGGCAACTAGTAATTATTTCGGTAATAATTTTGAGTGATTATTTTTATAGAATGAGAAAAATAATTTAAAACGCACTAAAACGGGGTTAAAACGCTAGATAAAATACCCGGTATTCAGTAAAATACCTGTTTTTAACACAACTTACATAATATGTGTATGTATATATATAATTTCGTGAGAGAGAGAGGGACATGGGCGGCAATGTGGGCAGCCCACAACCTCTTGATTCTTGTGTTATGGACAGATGTCCTCACGTTGATAATGATGATGATGATGATTAAGCTAGAGAACATGCACTCATACATACACAATTCCAAGAACAAATTCAAAAACCTCACTCTCTCTCTCTCTCTCTCCTTCAAGCTCATGGCTGAACAACCCTCCTCACTTCAACATTTCATTTTCAAAACCAAAATATGAAGATAAGAGCTAATCATGGTGATTTTATGCTTGTAAGAAGGTTTGGAAGTGATTTTATGCTTGTAAGAAGGTTTGGAAGTGATTTCAAGCAAGTTTCAAGCAAAACCAAGTCTCATATCACCATCTTCTATCAAAAACCCAACTAAATTCTTGAAGGTATAACATGTTTCAATAAACATTGTTCTTGATTCATATTGATAAGGAAGTTGGTAAAAAGTTTCTCTTGATTCTTGAAATTTAAACATTTACTTGAAAATTTCAAACAAATGAGTTTTGAACAAAATAAAAATGGGTATGTGTGTGTAGGTGTATATGGCCGAAAGTTATGAAGATGTATGTGTTTAGTTATATTTTGCTTTTTGTTTAAAGATCTTTGATTGATTTAAGTTGAATCTTGAAAGATAAGTACATGCATGATGTGTTGAAATAGTATCATATAAGAATGTTTTAAAAATGGTCATGTGATTTATGATGAATATAATGAAAAGTGAACTTTTGGAAGTTCATATATATGTATATGTTTGCCGTATATATATATATATATATATATATATATATATATATATATATATATATATATATATATATATATATATATATATATATATATATATATATATATATATATATATATATATATATATATATATATATATATATATATATATGTATGTATGCATGCATGTTAAAGTTGTTGTGTAAACTTAAAAGTGAAGGATTTAAGTATGAATGAACATGAATGATTAAAGTGATATGTATGATATTTGGAAGAATAGGATATTAGTAAGGTTTTGATGTATTAAGATCATATTTGATGATAAAGTTGTGATATGAGCATATTAGATGCATATACTTAGACATACATGATGATATATGATCTTAAAAAGGTGATTTGAGTGTGATTGAGTAAAAATAGGTTATGAGCAGATTATAAGCACTAAAATGAAGTTATGTTAAGGTGTTTAGTGACTTATAACTTTGTCATAATGTATGCTAGCTTTGCATGTTGTACTTGGTGCATTAAAAGTTGTAAAATACGTGAAATCGCATGATTTATGTGACTTATACAAAAACTGCACTAATCTGATTATAACCACTATTTTAATCAGTAAATAACATGTATTGTGCTAAAATATCAAGTGGTTTCGAGTTGGGATGGTTATGGTAACGTTTAACGCAAAACTATGCGTTAAAACGGTCAAAATCGGCTTTTCGAGTGATTTTTGTTAAACTGAATTAGATCAGTAAATAAACTGATGTTTTTAGTTTAAAAATAAGTATTTTAACTAATTTTAAGTTTACTCGGTGTTTGGTTGGTCATACGTGACTTCCGACGCCCGAAAACGTTACCGAATCGCTGAAATACGCATTTTTAATGAACACTAGTATGGATAAATTTTTAGTGAACCTTATGTGATAAAATGTGTTAAGTAATTTAAACATGTAAATATGATATAGTGGGAAATTTAGACTATGCATGTATGCATGTACGTTTTGTGTGGTAGAAACGGTAAAACTGCGTTAAATATGTAACTTGTTTGTCGAGCATGAAATTTGATACATATGAGATGTTTTATGTATATTTGCTTTAAAAATGACAAAATAGATAAGTTAGTAATATTTTGCATGTTCAGTATTAGATTATGTGAACGTTTATGTATATATATATTACGACGCACAAATCGTAGATATATTGCGTATAAACGGGAGAGTTAACGGATTTACACAATTATGGTCACCAATAAAATCGTTCAAGTCACAAAATCATGAATATATATATATATATATATATGTATATGGACTCATATACATATAATAACATGCCAACCTAGTCAGAAATGACAACTTTTCGAGAAAATCTCAAAGTTATGTGATAATTCTAAGAAATTTCTCAAACTTAGGATTTTTGTGTTATGTATATTGATTTAGAATCGTTCCTATATTAGGACGTGTAGAAAATCAATCTCTGGGCTTGCGATATTAAAATACGCACCCAAAGGTGAGTGTCACTAAACCCCTCTTTTTACTGCTTTGTACATATTTTGGGGGTAGAACATGTTGTTAAAAGGGTTTAATAGTGCTTTCGAAATAAAACATACCTTTTAATATAAAATATATATTTTCGCTGAAAATATATGAGATTTGATAAGTTATACGTTTCGAAGTAAAACGTTTTTGATGAATGAATATTGTATGTACGGTATTTCTTAAGTGATACAAGACCGTACGGTTGGGGACGAATTCTTGACTGGGTCTCATATGATGGAGAATAAGGGGAATTCGTATAACGTCGTGTATTAAATTGTCATATTAGTAGGATATATATAAATTGTACGTGAGGCAGACATCATATTGTTTTTTCGAGAAAGAACCCTGCGCCCATGATGTCGTTTAATCAGTTAAGTATTGCACGCGATGAATTGTTGGTAGATCTATCGGGTTGACAACCCCGTCGTGACCGGTCGCCCCATGTCAATGTCAAGCGACGAATTAATATTTTGTTTACTGTCTAGCTTTGATTATCCCTGCATGGTTAATATATAGTTCGTATCGTCTAGCTAACATACGAGTCTGAAAGTTGACGCAATAATTTAATATACAAAACCTGGGTAATATATATTACAGTTGTCGGATCGATGAACCGGCGGAAGGCCCATGGATTTTAATAAGGAGGTAAAACGGACTTTCTAAAATTTATATGGATGTTTTTAAATAAACACCTAATCAGAAAGTTTTCCTAGAAATAAAATTGGTAGTAAGTGAATACGTGAACTCACCTTCCTTTGTGTTGACACTTGATTTTTAACGTGTTCTACAGGTACCTGAGTTCGGCTTCGGGAAATCATGGCGTATCTTGTGTATGATGATGCTTGTCGTTTCGTTTAAATATGTTGGACATCTTTTAAACTTTCTGGGATGTTTGTAATAAGATCCGCGAGGATCAAAACAACTTAACTTATGTGGTTGTGTCGTGACTTTTAAAAATGTAATGTTTAATATTTATGTTTTAAAATATGTCAAAATGTCCAACAAAAGAGCGCATCGTCCGACAAGGTATAAATGGGCACCAACTTCCGTCACCACTACGTTTTATATTCCGCTGCGACGTTTTTGGGGTGTGACATTCACCTCCACAACTTTGTATGGCACATCATAGTAATCTAGAAATGCTGAAAAAACAAGCAAAGTAGGTATCATATATCCATTTTTCCTTGCTTCTACATACCCTGCTTCCCTTGAAAAGCATACCTAAAACAAACTTGACCTTCGCTTCAATGAACCTTATAACAAAAACAAACACAAGGATTTAATGTATGGTTCTTACATTGCAGAAATTATGAGTTATGAAACACATAAAATCATTCTTAAAACTTTTTCTACCCTAACCCGTGCTTCAATACCTTCAGAAAAGAATCTGCCTTTCATCTAACATAATGCTCCATATGTACTTCAAATAATGCGCTGCTATGCACGCATTTAAAGATGCTAAAATGAATGTATTTCAAGAAACTTGCTAGCATGGAATATAGTCTATTAAATTATGATTTCGTGATCAGAGACATGGTAAGTCGTAACATAATTTCAAGCTTAGAGGGAATTCATCACAACTATAACCAATGAACCAAACTGTGTTCACTTTATCATCATTCAATTTCATTTTTTATGCACTAATGTTCATACTTCATTGTTTTAAAAAAACATGTCTTCAAAACTACCATTGGGGGTGTTAGGGATCCTAATCATAACTGCTTCTGTTTATGGTGCTTTAATACAGATATATTATGAACCAAACTGTGTTCACTTTATCATGCTTTTAACTACAACCATATTAAATCCACATATGAAGTTCAATAACCATAAGTCCATAAGAACTTAATAAAACACAGATTAAAAACATAAACAATAGCTATACTCACATATATTAACACCAAATCATCATTCTCCTCCAACACCAAATTCACAAGATACATCATACTCCTCCAACACCAAATTCGCACAGATACATCATACTCAGCCAACACAACTGCAACATTTCTTCAAAGCAAAAACACAAACAACATTCACAAAAACCTCGTCTCAAAAATGTATAAAAAAACTTAAATACAATAAACTGTTTAATGAAAATGTGATTTAAAATGTTAAATCGTTTTATTGTTATATTTTACACATGTATATATAAATCAAATTTAATTAAGAACAATTAACAAGTTAAAACAATTTGTTTTTACTAAAAAAAGCTACAAAAATCTATAATTAATCATAATCATAACATCATATAATCAGGTTAAATTAAATAAAACTAAAATGAGAATCGCAAGTAAATGATACCTTAAACTGAGATCTAAGATCTGTAACCCTAAAAATTAATACTCCATAGATCTCAGAGAAAATCAGCAACAACTAGAGTTTTCTAACAGTCTTCCGCAAGCAGATCTGAAAATACAAAGATTATTAAAGTAGATTCGAAAAATCTCAGCCGAAATCTGAAAAATCACAGACGAAATAAAGGAAATCAATGAAGATTATACCGATTAACTGTTCTATGGTGATAAACAGAATACATTCGGCCACATAATCCGACGGCGACGGTGAAAAGATGATCTCCGGCAAAGAGGCGGCGGTTGGAAGATTGAAAACAGACTCAGAAAAACCAAATAGAAACTTTTCACAAATACCAAAACTACCCTTCCACCTTTTTAAGGCTTGCAAAATTTAAATCTAATCTTAGCTGTTGATTAAGTTAATCCAAGGGTGTTCCCTAGTTCCCCACTTTTTTGGTGCTCCCCAATGAACCCCACACTATATATATATATATATAGGGGAAGGTTCAAATGAAAACCACTTTTTATTGTGAAAACTCGAAAACTAATTAAAAAAAGCCAAAAAAACATACAAAATTTTTTTTTTATTTGCAAACCAAAATTCGCAGGTTTTTTTATATAAAAAAAAATTTCAAACCAGCGATTATTATTACACATGTGCACTACACAATTTTTTTTTTAAAGTTTTTTATATATATAAAAACCAGCGATTTTTATAAAAAAATTGAAAAAAAAAATTGTGTGTTTTTTAGGCTTTTTTTAATTAGTTTTCGAGTTTTCACAATAAAAGTGGTTTTCATTTGAACCATCCCCTATATATATATAGGAATGGGACCAGGAGAGAACGATTTGAAGTGTGAGATGAGAACGATTTTCAGCCATAGGTCTTTGTGATTTGTGGCTAAGATGATGCGGTGACATTTTTGTAAATAATGGAAATCTTATAAGTACCAGGAGGGGTAAAATTGGAAGATCCAAACAAGAGTGCACATGCTAATGACATGCCATTTTCCCCTATTATTTTTAAACGCCAATAACTTTTTTATACGTGATTATTTTACTAAAAAAATTACACCATAAAACTCAACGTTTTTTATCTTTCCAACGAGTATACTATTGATATACTTTTCAAAAAAAAAAATGAAATGGATTTTATAGCGTTTTCCAGAACTGGGTGTTTTATGGCGTTTTAGACTAGTTATTTTTATGGCGTTTTTCTGAACTGTGTTTTTATGGTGTTTTAACTAAGTGTTTTCATGGCGTTTTTCTGAATTGAGTGTTTTATAGCGTTTTAAACTGAGTTTTTCATGGCGTTTTTCTGAACTAAGTGTTTTATGACGTTTTAACTGGGTATTTTCATAGCGTTTTCTGAATTTGGTATTTTTATGGCGTTTTATTTGAACACCCAGTTCATGTGTATGGGTTTTTTTTGACAATATTACCCCTTAGTGTAATTTAGCATCAATGCCACATGTCAACTCCAAAATCGTTCTCACCGTTCTCACACTTTTCACCGTTCTCTCTAAATCCTGACCCTATATATATATATATATATATATATATATATATATATAGGGCCAGGATCATTTCAGAACCATAAATATTTACAGAACTCGTAGAACTCCTAATAAACAATCTTTTTATTTATATATTTTTATGTTTAGGATAATTTTATCATTTATTATGTGTATTTTTACGATTACATACATGTTAAGAGTAATTTTATCATTTTTATATGTAATTTTATAATTACACATATGTAAACTAGTTTTTTTACATATATGTAATTGTTATGACACATATATATTATTTTGGCAATTAAACATATGTAAACTACTTTTAACATGCATGTAATCAAAGAAATACATATAATAGATGATAAAAAATCCTAAATACAAAAACTTATATATAAAATGATTGTTTATTAGGAGTTCTGAAAGTTCTGTAGTTATTTAGAGTTCTAAAATGAACTCATATATATATATATATATATATATATATAGGGCCAGGATTATTGCAGAACCATAAATATTTATAGAACTCGCAGAACTCCTAATAAATAATCTTTTTATTTATATATTTTTATGTTTAGGATAATTTTATCATTTATTCTGTGTATTTTTACGATTACATACATGTTAAGAGTAATTTTATCATTTTTTATATGTAATTTTATAATTACACATATGTAAACTAGTTTTTTTACATATATGTAATTAGTTATGACACATATATATAATTTTGGCAATTAAACATATGTAAACTACTTTTAACATGTATCTAATCAAAGAAATACATATAATAGATGATAAAAAGATCCTATTTACAAAAACTTATATATAAAATGATTGTTTATTAGGAGTTCTGAAAGTTCTGTAGTTATTTAGAGTTCTGAAATGAACTCAACCCTATATATATATATATAGGGAAATGATAGTGTAAAAAGGGCCTAAAGTGTGAGAAGTGTATTATAACCAATGTTTTCATAACCGGACCGGAGGTCAACCCGGTCGCCTTACGGGGTCAAAGGTCGGACCGGTCCGACCGGTTCGACCGGATTTAAGACCCGGATTACGTCACATTAATGAAAAAAACTTAATATTAAAACTTTTAATTAAAAAGTAAGATGCAATTATGGGTCACATTGGTAATAGATGGGTTGGACATATATGGGCCGGATTGGAGAGAGCCCAAACCATGGAGCCTTAAAACAGACAATAACCTAAATCCCTAACAGTTTGCGGCTGTGCATCTCTGTGTATCTCATCTCCCTCTTGGTGACTTTTGCAGTTCTTCTTCTTCAGCCATCATAACAAACCCAATTTATCTTCTTTCATCTCTTTCTTGTTTTTGTTTAATGGTCAACACACGATTTCCAAGTAACATATGGTACTTTTTGGTGACGAACAACCACCATACCAGCCCCATATCTTCCCCTTTTCAGGTGATGAACCACCATACCAGCCGCTCCATCTATTCTCCCTGTTTCAGACGATGACCGGCCCGACTCACTCGTTGTGAACCGCCGGCCCGACCGTCCGGATCCCGGCTTGACCACCGGCCCTTTGTTGAAACGGTCCAAAACTAGGAACCGGCCCGCTACACTCTCCGGGTCCCGGCCGGACCGGTCCGACCGGCCGGGCCGGTGTCCGGGTTTAAAAACATTGATTATAACACTATATATAATACTATATAACATTATATAACAAATATAACACTATACATCTATCATAGACATGTTATCAGACAAACTATAGTGTTATATTTGTTATATAATGATATATAGTGTTATATGGTATTATATGGTGTTACATATTGTTATACGGTGTTTATATGGTGTTATATAGTATTATATATAGTGTTATAATACAATTCTCACACTTTGAGCACTTTTTACAGGATTCTCTACATATATATATATATATATATATATATATATATATATATAGGGGAAGGTTTAAATGAAAAAACACTAGTTAACACGAAAACTCGAAAACTAACTAAAAAAGCCAAAAAAAAACGTACCAATTTTTTTTTGCATAACAATTTTCGCCACTTTTAGTATATAAAAAAAATTTCAAAAAAAAAATTGTAGTGCACATGTGTAATAATACTACACATGTGTAGTACACATACACATGTGTAGTATTACACATGTGTAATACAATTTTTTTTGAAATTTTTTTTATATAAAAAACCTGCTTTTTTATAAAAAAAAATTGAAAAAAAAAATTGGTGTGTTTTTTAGGCTTTTTTTAGTTGGTTTTCGAGTTTTCGCGATAAAAGTGGTTTTCATTTGAACCATCTCATATATATATATATATATATATATATATATATATATATATATATATTATGTCCAAGAACAAGTTCCTGTTTTATGATGGATAGTTCATGGTTTATTTTATCAGGGAACTTGTTAGAATTATATAGTTTTCTACGTAGTCCCTAAAAGTCCACATCTAGAACTATGTATCTTTCAAGTATGTATATATTCATAGATTACTTAAATGGACTTTCGGATGGCTTACATTAATTATTTTGGACTCGATATATATGCATAAATTGGTGTTATGAAATCACTTCCAGACTTGAATAAATTTTACTAAACAATATTTAATAATTTTAAAAAGGTTAAAAGACATCAAGAAGTTATTTCATCAACTTATATATATATACATAAAAGTTGGCAAGGCTAGTGAACCAAAAAATATGCTCATTTAACTTTACATGAGTTTGACAAGTATTTATATAAATATAATAGTTTCAAGATTTATAAATACTATCTTTTATAAATGTTGTATTGGGTAAGAAATATATATATGTAAAGATATGAATATATTATTTTTATATATTCATACAGATTACTTTTATAAATGTTTTATAGATTACTTCGCTAAAAAGACTATATATTTTTATATATTTTTTTATTTACCGCTCGGAAGGGTCAAAATAAGGATTTATTTTATAAACCCGAAACAGGTCACGACTCGGGTCAAAATAATGATTTATTTCATAAACCCGAATAAGATTTTCTCACGAGAATACAAGGACGAGATATGATGTTGCACATCATCTATGTGTTATATATTTATATAAATATATTTTTGGCAAGTAAAAAATGTATCACCAACGGTTTATTGAGTCAAAACATTTGAAAACAACAAGTGTAACAACCCGACTTCCCAAGTAAAGTCAAAGTACAAGTCAAAGTCAAAGTCAGGTCGTTGTTCAGATCTGTCTTATCTTGCTTAATTATTGCTTGTTACTCTCTAGATTCGATAAACAATATATTGGTTAATGCTATTTTAATCTACGATTTATTAGTAAGTGAAGTAACAATGCGATAAACGCAGAAATCACAACTACACGTTATTTTACTACCCGCTATCACATCGCAATCGCATCGCAAACTCAAAACGCAGATTACTTTTATGCTTGTTATGTGTTACGTTATTTGTGTAACTATTGTTTAATGTTATCGCATCGCTTACTCGCAACTCGCTTAAACGCAACGCAACGCTCAACACAGGAAACGAAAGTCGGAAAACTAACTCGCACAAGCCAACTGATCGAATGACCATGCGGTCGAATGATCATTCGATCGGATGACCATCCGATCGACTGGCCATCCGACCCACTCACTGCACCGCCTTTTCTCCCTTTCTCCTATAAATACCCACCTGTCACATCAACTGTTCATTGATGTGACAGCTCTATCCGACCCAACTCGCTCCAGCTCGTTCAAAAGCACTTTTCTCTCGATTTCAAGCGATTCCGTAAGTATTTCACCCTAAATCTTGTACTTCCATCATCAGCACACACTTTCTCATCATCTTCTCCATCAAATCTTACATTTTCATCGTGAAATCACCTGATTTGGACGTTTCGAAGGTGACGTCATCACGGTTTCTTCACGGGAACTGTTGGGTGATCTCATCTCGTCGAGATTGGTTCAGATCTAAAGGATTTCCATACTAGTTTACACGAATCTCAATAAAATGAATCAGTTGAAAGATGTGATTTAAACTTTTCTTCAACATTTTTCACTTTTCATTCAAACCCGATGGAATCTAGACTCATTCAGGCTCTCTACTCATTCTCTAGTGGAGAACCGGTCTGGAAATGGACTTCCATCGGAGAAGACGACCGACTCACGGGTTGAACATGAATCTCCGTCAAGAACAATTAGTCCGATCGAATGGGGTGATTCCCATCCGATCGACTGAGTTGGACTTAGCGTGGTTTCCGTTGTTTGACACGCCGTCATACCGTCTCCGTTAAACCTCAAAAATTTTGAACTTGGGAATTTTTACAAACTTTTCAAAACATCAGATCTCCGATCAAATAGCCATCCGATCGGATGACCATCCGATCGAATGACTATTCGACAGGTGACTCGCCCTTTTCAATAAGTTCAACACTTAAACAATTTTACAAAACTTCAAAGAATATCAGCTTATCAATCGAATAGCCATCCGATCGAATGGCCATCCATCCGGATGACTATCCGATCGAATAACTTGAATTATACTACAACGTAAACTTCAAAAGTTCAAACATTTTACAAACACACTCCTCCAATCGAATGACCAGTCGACCGAATGGTCATCCGTCCGGATGACCATCCGTCCGGATGATCATCCGATCGACTCAGCATCCGATTGACTCACCATCCGATCGCTCATCTCACCTAACACACTGTTTACACGCTGTTCAACGCTTATGCTATCGTTCTATGATCAGGCTAATCTCCCACGCGCTCCCTTCAATCCAAGAACTGTGTTTATTTACTAAACACATACTATGAGTATACTCGAATCCTTTTTCGCTTAACGCACTTTTGGGTGTTGCATACGTTATCTATATCAACTCCCATCAATACACAACGCAAACACTTTTAAAACGCTAACTGCTCTCGCATGTTATACGTGTTTCGATGAATGCTTGTATGTTATGTTTACACAGTGATTGTTGCCTGACACCTTAGCAACGATAGTACTATAGTTTGGACTCAGCACCTGTCGTGGACAGGGGTTGTTAAGGGTTTTACTTCACATGGTCACAGTGATGATAATGCATTCTACACTCGCAGTCATGTCGGTTGCATATGTCATTGTCGATAGCTTACTTGCTTCACATTTCTACGTGTTACATGTTGGTTATGCGTAAATGCTTTCGCTATACTATATGCTATTAAACTTGTGTACTCACCTTTACACTCTGTGTATTGACTTTATTTTAACGTATGTGACAGGTGTTTAGGATGCTATGCTTTGCTTGATGAACGAAGTAGGTGGTCTAGAAACGTCATTCAATAAAATCTGAGTTGTCGGAACAGTCTATCTGTCTTTGAGAACAATATCTGTAATAACTGTTTTTACATTATATGTTGATGGTATGGACGTTAACGGTTAATATATTGTCATTAATAGTCGTTATGGATTCTCTTGGACAATCTGTTTCGCTCAGTGCCGCGTCCCGATGATTCCGCCATCGGTTGGGGTGTGACAACAAGTAATCCCATCGAGACTAACTAGATGGGTGAGCTTAATACATGACCAACTTGAATGCTAGAGGTATTTCAATAAACTTTAAGGTGTCCTTACTTGTTTTAGGGCACGATTAGATCGGGTTATTTCACGTATACAGCTTGGACATTGATTTCTAGCATACGCACAGAACGCAAAAGAGTGAGTTCATAACACACATAGATCATGTGCTCATAGAGTGGAACTTAAGCACCATTAATCACACATACAGACTGAGGAACGAAAGGGGTAGATCTATCGGGTGTTGGCGAGCCCCACTCTTGGTCCATGAGACATGTTAGAGTTCTTTTGTGTCCCAGTCAAGGGTAATCGACACAAAAATTGTCAAGGGTTAGATTGCTTCCTATATCGGCACACATATTAATGTCCTTACAAAACATTAATGATCAACGATTTCATAGACGCTTTACATACCGGGTTTTCAATATGATACATTCAAATGTTGTTGAAGATTCATTTGATACAAGACAAAAATACATGAATTCACCAACATTATTGTTGACTTTTCAAACTTACATGTAATCGGAACCATATCACATCCTGAATCTAATGAAATAGGATGAATTGAGACGGTATTTTGTAAATATGTAATTATCTTGAATAGATTCACCATTTCTTTCTTTTCCGATCGCCTGAGAAAAGAAAGATCTTGTTGTTTCTTCAACAATTTCTGATCTCTAGTGGACCTCTCAGTAGGATTCGAACCCAGATGACGTTCTGACCATCTGTCAGAGAAAAAAGAACGAATGGATCTTGTAGGATTCCCAAGAAATTTCCAGAAGCATATGATTAATCATCTGCTTCTCACGTTCCGTGAATAGCCGGGACTTGTTTCTCGAGAAGAGATGGGAAACATGCTCAATATCATTTGATTGAATAGTTGACCCAGCCCCTTGTTGTTTGAAAAAACCTTCCACTTCAATTGGTATTTTTTCACGAAAAGCAGACATTAGATAACAAATCCAGTGTTTCACTAAGATTTCGAATAGTGGTCCCGAATTCAAGTTGATTCTATTTTGCCTCTTCCTCATAGAAAGACGATCAAAAAATTCCCAACCATGGTCCTTGCGGATCGGATCATCCCTATAATATACAAAGACAAACTCCAGATATTTGAGATCTTTCTCTTTGAATAATATCTCAATTCCAGCAACGGTTTCATTAGATATCTTACAACTAGAATCGCTCTTTTCCGATCTAGTCCCTCCACCACCGCGAACCCCAGTTAGATTCAGGCATGCTACACTTTTAGTTATTGGGAGAACCCAAGTACTCTCTTTCGGATTCAGGAAAGAAGTCTCATAGATCTTTTTTCCTTTTGGAAGATACAGGAGCGAAACAATCAACCTATTGATATTGGAAGACCCAACGGATTCTTCCAATGTATCATTTCTGGGTCCAATGGAATTCATAGGTATAGGAAGAAGCCCTATCAAATAGATATTTTTTCTTTCGACCATATTTCGATTGTTAATACGATATATAAGGACCGCTACTCCAAAGAGTATTACACCCTTGATCGTGAAATATCGATTGCAGCAATTAGTGGACTTTGCACGAGGAAACAAGAAAAGGAACAAGTGTTGGAAGTCGATGTCATCCATTTTGGAGGGTTTGGTTCGTATATCTCGCCCTCGAGCGAGATATAGAATGCAAAGCCTTTACTTATTCAAACTTGTTTTTGAAATCAAGTTTTATGTCAAAACAATATAACAATGTGTTGTCTTTTGCGAACAATTGTGGCTTGTAACTTATTTCAAATCAATGTCATGAATGAACATCGTATTTATTTTACTCGTATAGCTTGTTTACTTACATCGTATGCATAGAGAACTAATAACGATCACACCTCGCGCTTCCGCCTATGAGCGGGTGTAACATGTACTCTAAACATGTGATCACAAGCTTGTCTCTTGCTCCAACTAATTAATTACCTATTAAACACCTCACATATGTTGTACAACAGTATATCACACTTTGCTTTACATCCTCCACCTGATTATCTTCATCTACAATATAATCGAGATCCGCTTCCTCAATATCCTCTTCTTATCCTAGATCACTACTTTCTTTCCTTTCTTTTTTAAATTTCAATGATAGAACTAGATGGAGCAAGTTCACTAATTTTATTCATATTTTCAATTGCAATGATTGAATTAGATGGGCCAACATCTTATACTAATTAGTTCATAAACACATGTGAATGCCAATGTTCAACATATATTTCATCAACCTAACGTGAAGGTTTATGGGAGGGAAGATCAGAGTAAGATGTGTATACGAAAAATGGGAGTTAGGGTATACACAGGGATTGCATACTGGATACAATAAAGAGGGGTTCAATGTGTTGGATAGCGAGATTATAGAAATACCCTTCTCTTTAATGTCCAAGCTAACATCAAATAAACGGAGGGACACAAACGAAAAACTAGGTAAAATGTGCAGGGACTCAACATACGAGAACTTGGAAGTAGGGACAAACAATGATTGTGCCACTAAACCACATGGACGCATATAGATAGTCTGACACGTTCTAAACATTTCTTTTAAAAAAATTAATTATATATTCATCCTAGTTTTTTTTTTTTTTTTTTTTTTTTTTTTTTTTTTTTTGTGATCCAGTTAATTATAATGGTTTGGTTTGGCTATTTGGTTCATAAATTATGATGGGATTGAATAAATAATGAAAACTTAAAATTTATTTCACACTATGTTTGCTTCTTTTTATATGAAATTTGGATTAGAAAACATTTCATCTAGAAAACATTCGTAAAATGATTCGGATTTGTAATTTTTTCCCTATTCAATAACCGAATCGATCTGAATTTGGCAGTGTCCGGATCAATCCGAACAAAGTGAATTCAATTCAGATCGGTTTCGGTTAATAGCCGAATAAACATAATTCAATCGAATCCGGTCAAATTCAACCTGTGTATAAAACAAAGTAAAACTCACAAACTAGATTGCTTTAGGTTCGGCTATTTTTATGCAAGCGGTGCATTGAAGTTGCTCTATCTCTTTTTATGTAACACTGAATTAGAGTAAGTATCTCAAGGACCCCACCATATTATCATTAAACACAAATTAAAACTCGCAAACTAGATAGATTTTGGTCTTATGTAAATCAAAACAAATAAATTCAAAGTAGATTGATTTAGGTCTTTGTGACCGTAGAATTCAAGTTGTGAACCAATTTTCTTACATTCCAAGACGAGAAAGATTAGAAAGATGAGATTATAACAAATGGCTTAGCTGGAATTAGGCTAGCTTCTCTTCGGCCTAAGCTTCACGTTACTACGATTGTTTGGCTCGCAGAAGAGTATTAGACATTAGTTTCACAACTTTGTTAAGTGTAGTTAGAATCTATTAGTAATTAGAGGTTTGTTTTGTTTGTTGGAAGTTACTAACAATCTCTTACAACCTACATAAATAATAGAGTTGGCCTTGTTTGAATGTACAAAATACATAATGTATAAAATTTATGTCCTCTCTCAGTATTAGATTTCCAAAAACTGTCTTTCAAACATTAGTTATGTTCTTATGTACAATAACAATACTTTCCGAACAGTTGTTTGCAGGATTTTGGCAAGCCTCCTTTTCGGCCATCTTTCTGTCAGGTTCAGCCTGTTTAAGATTATCCTCATGGCATTTTCGGAATAGTCTCACAAAGCTGCTAAGAGTTTGAGTAGCTGCCCACCAAAAATATACAGACACAATAAATCAATAATAATTTTAACTAAATATGGCTAATCGTGTGGGGTCAAGCGGGTTGGGTAACAAGTCAAAACATGTTCAGATCAAAACAAAACGAGTAACTTTTTGTAACGGTTGGAAAAGAACAAGTTAGGTCAGATTTTGTTGAAATGAAAACACTTTTTATCATAATTCGTTAATTTCTCGGTGAGTAGTGACTAACTAATGTGTCAAATATGATTGTAAGACTTATATTGTTTCAGTGATAGTATAAACTTTCAAATAAAATGATTTAGGAGGTTCTACTTACTGAAAAAATACACTTTGGATGAATTTTGACCACCTGAACCATTTCGTTTTAAGCAAATTGTTTTTATTTTCCTTTTTCGACCCGTTAGAGATTAAAAAAAAGACTTAAATCGACTCATTCATAAGTAAATGAGTGAACACTTTGACTTTTAATGTTATGCTATACAACTATATGAAAGTTACCTTGTTCGAAAGGGCAACGGGAAGGGTCTTCACCAAAATATAAGGCCAATCTATTAGCACTTTGACCCTGTAACAGAAACAGTTAAATGAAATAACCCGAAAGGCAACTTTCTTACAATAAAGGGCAAGCCATACTTAAAAGGAACTTAATTTTACTCGGTTTCTGTTTTAGGGAACATTATTATCAAAATCAACAGTTAAGAGCCTGTTTTATAACCTTATAATAGAATGAGGGGGCCCGGTTACCCGTTAAGGGTTAAGCTGATTGAAAGTATGTTCCCCAAAATGGAAACGAAATAGAAATTGTATAAACATATTCCTTACATGTCGAATTTGTCCTAAAATAGTAGTAAAATTTATTGAGATTTACCACAATGGTATAGAAATTTGTAGCACTTGTCACTTCCGCCTCAGCGTGGCTGATAAACTCCTTCAATGTCTAACAATGTGAAAAAAATCTTAATTAGTGTTCTAAAATTCCCGATTACGACCGCTTAAGCAGTAAACTAATCAGCAACCTAAACTTACGCATCCGGCAGTTCCAAAACAAACAAAGAATATGCCTTGAAATGAACCACTTAGAAGATTAAAAGCTAGGTCACTTGACCCATTAGCTCTACTGGTCACGTCATTTATGCTTTATCTCAAACGGGTCAAATCAACAAAAAATTAAGCAAAAAAAAAAGAAACAAGTCTAATAAGTAGAACAGGTTAAAGGTGCCGAAAGTCTAATTTTAATGGACACAACCTCCGCAATTATTTTATACAAAGATTTTGATTACTATTGTTATAACATATTATTTGTAACTACATTAACGAGATAATACTTTTCCAAAATTATTAATTGAACAAAAAGTGTTAGTGGGTCAACTGATACGGCCCATTTTGACCCGTTACTACCTATAATTAGGTGGAAACAAAACATCTCACAAGAAACTCCATAGGATGTTTACCTACCTTGCGAAAACCATTAGATACGGGGCCATCATTTGCACATGCTTCTAGTTCATTCTTGACTTTTTTCAGTCCACTTCTAAAAGCTAGCATTTCTTCTGCTAAAGCTTTCAGTTGTATCTGCAAGTTAACACATTAGTAAGTAATCCGCTAAAGGTTTTAAAAATAATCTACGCAAAAAATAGATTAATATAATTACATAAACCTTTGTTGCAGCTTCAAGGCTAACAAGATCCTCCGGGAAATCTAAAAGAGCTGGTGATTTAGCAGCAACAAGCTGTACAAGAAACAAATGTTGTTTTAGTATGAATCAAAAAGTGCGACATGTCAGCTTATTAGCAAGACCGGTTCAACTGTTTATATTCTAGAAAAGAAGTATTGTAAAACTAAGTGCTGGTGCTTGTCGTACCTTGCAAAGATAATGCATTAAAGTCATATTGCTGTTTGATGCTCGTGTTTCTGACAATTTCAAAAGACTATCCAGCTTGAAACCAACTGCCGCACTTGCAAAATTTGAATAATATGAAGAAACTCGTAAATAAATACATATGATCTTTATATTTATAAAGTTCTAGTGATGTTATTACCTCTAGAGGTTCCTTGATTTAATGTACTCCCTAAATATAAGATTCTCTTTATAACTTCCTTGAATTTGACAGATTTCCGGACCTAATAAACCAACAACAGAGCTAAATCAGGTACACATATGAAAATAAAAACTAAAACAAAAATACAGGAGTATAGCATTTATGATAATGGACCACCTCGTCACATGCAGAGTTTACAATGTTTAGACAGTTCCTAAAATTTGCAAGCTGAAAAAAAAGTCGGAATGAGATGATAAAATATAAACAATTAGAACATGCAAGAATTAGCAAGAATTCAATGCATAACCACAAACCTGAGAATTAAATTGAAGCTTAAACATAAAAGTATTTAATTTTGCCTCCATGCGCGGCACCTTCATTAGCTCGAGAAAAAACTGCAATATAATTAAAATCTTGAGTGTTAGAAGGCATGATTATGATAGCCAAAATTGTTAAGTTAGTTTTCATGCAAGTTAATCATAAAGCCAAAAAAAGGTGTTATGATCTTGATACGATACTCACGTGCTCACACTTGCCCAATTGCTCTATGTCACCTTTAAAATTCTGAACAGTCACAATGCAGGATATCGATACGTAAATGGAAGAATTAAGAAAGGTATAGTATCAAGTAAATGTAAATGTATATATTAAGTTATGGTTTCACCTTGAGTTGGTTCATCTCTTCTTTTGTAGGATAGAATTTGAGAATATTTTCTACTTGATCAACATCTAAAAGTGTGTCATCCATAGCCAAAACTGCTGCCTGCAGATGGCAGAGAAAGTTGTTATTAATTTATTATCAAACCTTGTAAAAACTCAATCTAACCACCTAATTATCTAAATTCAGAGTTAAGAAGGTGGTTAGATAAATAGGCTATGTTAGAACATGATATACACACTTACCACTATATAAGCGGGCGGCATTTTAACCTTTGTAAGCATGTTTTCCATGTTAGTGGCCCTCCCCTGATCAATCTAGAATCAAGAACACAATCGACAAAAGGTAAATGCTGAAATGAACAAATAATCGTATACTTCTATTATTTAGCACAATTTAAAGGATGAGGTACTCAATTTACATTACGTTACCAATTGGATCTTTTCCTTATGTGCCTGTCTAGGAGCAGGTTTTTTGAGGACTACGTTAGAGAACATTGTCTTACACTCTGATACATCAAGTTCTGGCGGACTAGAATTCAACAACATATATAACATCAGTAGTTTTAGTATGTGATATATACACCATGCATGCATATGCATATATGGAGAAATAAGACAATAATTTTGATTTCCTAGGTTTAATTATTTTACATATGATTGTATGAATGAAACAACAAAATATAGAAACTAGACAAGAATGATGGCTACGTTTGTCTAAGCAGCCCCTCCCAAAAGCATCCTTGACATCCGCACATGTTGGTGCACTTGTGTCTGTACTTTGTCTGTATTCGGTCTGATATAAACGATGTCCTGATTTGTATTGTAAGTTGACCAAGTCAACCATCCTCCGGTTTGACTTGGACAACAGTTGAAAGATGTTCTGATCGAAGGATAGCCTCGAAGGATACACCTGATCCTTCGAGGTGATCGAAAGATATGGTTCGACCATGGTTCGACCATTAGACCTCGAAGGATGATCCTTCGAGGACCATGCTGATCTTTCGTATGAACTGTGATCGATAGATGATCCTTCGGACCATCTATCAGATCCTTCGATCCAAACCTGCTGAGCTGGGTATATATACCCATGCATGTGTTGAGTTTCGGTAGACAGACACACAGACAGAAAGAGAGAGTATTCTTTGAGAGCATTCTGTCCAAACTCACACACACATCTTAGAGAGTTTATAGAACACTTCTGTAAACATTGAGCTTGTAACCGAACCCTCATTGCATTAATACAAGTTGTGTTAATCGGTGAACTCGTGTGTTTGTTTCTCTACTTGCTACTAACTCGGTTTGCTTGCTAGCTTGGATTCCGCACTTGCTAGTAGGTTTGTATAACAAGGTTTAGGTTCGTACTCCTCCGCGATACAGGGACCTACAAGTGGTATCAGAGCCTCGCTCTTTACCTTGTTTAAAACCGGGTTTGTTCAAGTGTTTGGTGTGTTGAAACACTTGGTTTTGCACCTGTTTTTACTTGTTTTTCTTGCATTTTCTTTGAGTAAAAACGTGTCTAAACTAACCGGGAGTGTTTAAAGTGGGGTTGGGTAACTTGAAAACTTGTTTTTGAGTGATTTGGTGAATTCCGGCAATATTCCGGTTAAAGTTCCGGTCACCGGTTTCTGGGTTAAGTTTTCCATTTTTGGCATATTTTATTTCAAAATCGTGGTTGGTGGGAAAGTTGTCAGCCTGCCATACCCCTTTTGCCGAAAGTTGACTTACCAACCAATCACCTTTTCACCAACCCGTCACATCTGTGTCAGTGTGTCAGTGCTCATTCGAAAGATATCCTTCGACATCGAAAGATATCCTTCGACATCGAAAGACAATCCTTCGATCAGTGACAGCTCGATAGATAAACATCTTTCGAGTAGTCCTTCGAAGTTCGAAACATATCTTTCGATCAGGGAATCTTTTCGAAAGATAGTTGTTTTATCTCGAAAGATAAGGATCTTTCAAGTGTGAATCTTTCGAGATTTTGAGTCTTTCGAAGCCAGTGCTCGAAAGTCAACAGTGATCCTTCGAACACTGTTGATCATTCGAACAAGTGTGATCCTTCGGAAGTTAGCTATTCGAAAGATAAGTGTCCGAAAGATAGGGATTTGACTCGAAAGATAAGGATCTTTCAAAAGGGAATCCTTCGAGTTCTTGAATCTTTCGAGATCATTGTTCGAGAGTCAACAGTAATCCTTCGAGTACTGCTGATCCTTCGAACAAGATTATATCTTTCGATTGAGGTTTGTTTATTGTTAACAAGTTTCTGTGATTTCAGATCTTTCGACCAGGATCTTTCGGTTGTGTTATCTTTCGGATCTTTCTTACTTAGCATTTATTTTGCTTATCTATCATGAATCCGAGTTGGTGGGGAAGTCCGGCTCCAGACAGTGGAAAATACATGAATACCAGTCAATCTCCATCATGGGCCGAATCTCCAGTTTCTACATCCTCACAAGCAAATGCCACTCCAGCTGGTCAATGGGCGTTTGTTTCAAATCAAACTCCGAGTATTCAAAGTCTTCTACTAAGCGAAAGTGAAACCGGAAGTTTAAACAGGCCTCCAAAGTTGATGCATCTTCATGAATATCCGGGATGGGTTGATCGTTTCCATACATACATTCTTGGTCAAAATACAGAGTTGTGGTTGCGGTTCACTACGGAATTCGATCAAACTATTGAGGTTGCTGCTTCTTCGACAGCTACATTTGCCGATCTTCCTGAGGATCAAAAGAAGACGTATGACTTAGAAAAGAAAGCATACGCTATTCTTACTCAAGCACTGAGCAAGGATATTTATCATCAGTTCGTCAGCTTCAAGACTACGAAGAAGCTGTGGGATGCATTGAAGACAAGAGGAGTAGGTAATGAAGCCACACGTCAACTACGACGAGATCTACTGAAGAAAGAATTTGATGGCTTCACATGTATGGATAAGGAGTCCTTGGGAGATATGACAAGCCGTTTCTATCACCTGCTTACTGAGCTGACAAACTTTGAAGTCACAACGACTCCAACAGAGGTGGTAAAGAAGTTTGCCGATGCATTGCCGCCTCAATGGAATAACTTCCAGGAAATCTTGAAGTACAACGGAACGTTGAGAACTACCAATATCAACGATTTCGTGCAGCTTCTGGAGAACAAGGATCAGGAAGAAACGTTGAAGGCAAAGAGAGTTGCAGTGCCTCAGAATCCAGAGATGTATTATGGCACCTCCACTACTTCATCTGCAAAAGCCGGTTCACATGCTCCACTTCAAACGGCGTTTGTCACAAGCACGGATATGTACGGCAATCCAGTGCAAGTTCCTGTAAAGCCGCCTCCAACCACAGATTTGTATGGAAATCCAATACAACCACCTCCTCCTCCTCCTGTTCAACAACCACAATATGCCTGTTATGGAGGAACATCATCTGCTGCAGGTCAACAATCAAAGTCAAATCCAGTACAGCTTGACACTTCAAGTTTTTCTAAAATCAGTGTAGAAGTAGCTAAGGAACACATGGAGCTGCTTAACACTGTAGTGAGCGCGTACTGTGGGTTGATAGAAGGTCAGATTGGAAACATTAATCTGACACAAGAAGATTACAGGCAGATTGATAAGGAAGAGATGGACTTGATGGACATCAAGTGGGCCTTTGCGAGTGCTGTGAGAAGAGCAAAGGATTGGATGGAAAGTACTGGAAGAACCAGCTTGGAAAGTAAGCGAGACACCAAGTATGGGTTCGATAAGCAAGCTGTTAAGTGCTTCAACTGTGGTGAACGGGGCCACTTTAAACGGGAATGTACAAAGCCAGCCCAGCACGGGAATCAAAACCCCTTCAGGAACCAAGGCAACCAGCAGAACAGAAACAATGATCGTACATTGGTGCCTGTCAACAACCAAACAAACCGAGCACTTGCAGTTCAGGTGGATGAAGGTTGTGACTGGTCAATCCAGTTGGGTGGTGATGCTCCTGATGGAACAGCATGTTTTGCTCAGATTGTGAAGGAGCTGGTTCACACCAATGGTGGAGAATCTTCTGCCAGTGGTGATGAATCGTCTGAAGATGAAGACTCCTCTGGATACAGCAGGAGTGTTGATGAAGAATCATCCAACTCTGGTGATGATCATGTGGGTGAGACATCTAATGTTTCGGATGATATTGACATTGATGAACTCTTGGGGGAAGCTGTAGCAGAAACTCAAAGAAGATCTATTCTGGTGGATCAAGCTGCTTACTCTTCGTCTTCTCTCCATTCAGCCTTTATGGCTAATGTCGACGGTTCATCAAGTCAGGTATGTGTCGATGAACCCACTGCTGTTAATTGTGATGAATGTGCTAGGTTGCATGCTAGATGTGCTGATCTTGAGAAAAGTATGTCTGAGTTGCAAGGCAAACATGATGCTTTACAAGCTAGTTTGTTTGACTTGCAAGACAAACATACTACTGTGAATGAGAATTTGAGTGACTTGCAAAGTAAGCATGACGCTTTGCAAGAAAAATATGATGTGACCTTTCTCCACAATCAGAAGTTGACTGTGGATCTCTCTAAATGCACAGAAGCCAACATGTTTTATGAAAACCATGAAAAAGAATTTAAGTCAGTAATTGAAACATTAAAGAAGGATAAAACTGAACTGACTAAAATGGTTTCAAGAAAACAAACTGATATTAATTTGTATATATCTCGCCTTGAGAGTATGCAAAAAGAGATGGCTTGTGTGAAAACCGAAAGTGATGCGATCCAACTCAAGCTAGACAGTTATTTGAGTTCTAGCTATGTGTTAGAT
Organism: Helianthus annuus; assembly: GCF_002127325.2. NCBI lineage: Eukaryota > Viridiplantae > Streptophyta > Magnoliopsida > Asterales > Asteraceae > Helianthus > Helianthus annuus. The sequence continues at coordinate 166,879,748 of NC_035437.2, forward strand.
CACATCATTGACGTTCAGAAGGAAAAGAGAGATGTCACATGCATTGGCTACAAGAAGTGTCCACCACCAGTGAGACATAATTATGACGCCATGCCTGATGAAGAGGACAGAGTTTTCTTTGAACCTACTGTGCCTCTAGATGTTAAGGAGTTTGCTGCAGGACTCGGATACCAAAAGGAAGTATCCTTAGATTCAGATGTGTCAGCAGATACATTTGTGAGTGCTGAACAGAATCAAGATCCTCCAGTTGTGATTGAGGATGCTGATTCGTCTGATGATGAATCTGACGATACTGTTCCAGCAAAGTCTGATGCGGTAGTCAAAAATGAGGACATACCTCTTGAGAATCACATTCTATGTGATCCCCCTGTTCAACCCGCTAAGACTGTTGCAACTGAGTCCTCATCTGCAGGAGAGCCGGAGAGTGTGAATTTGCTGTACACTCTAGTTGGTGATGATAAAATTTACTCAGACAAAGATTTTCCCATTAAGAATGTTAATCAATCCTTAATCTGCAAAGTCTTTGAGAATTCGACGAGTAAGTTTTTGGGAAAGGCAGGACCTAAAGTTACAGTCACCCAGTGTCCTCCAATCCCAAAGGCTGAAGTTCGAAAGCAATTTGGCAACAAGAAATTGCCAACAGTGCCAACACAGCAAAATCACACCAAACCCAAAGGTAAAGCACCGGCTCCAGTGCAAAAGAAGCCGATGAAGAAGAAGAATGTTAACTTTGTGAAATCGACGGGAACAGACAAAATTGAGAAGTTTGAAAATCAATCTAACTTAGATTTTGTCAAGAAAGCTTTTGTCGAAAAAAGAAATGAACCAAGTAGTTCAAAACCTAGTACCTCGGGTTCACAAAGTTCAACATCATCGGCTAGACGATCACATGATTCTTCGGGGTTTGTAGAACGAAGATCATGTTTTGAGTGTGGAACCATTGGGCACATTATTAGAAACTGCCCATATCTTCATAAGCAGAAAGGAAAGGTTGATGATCCCCGTGGTAAGACTGACCGTAAGCCATCTGTTTCCACAAAACAAGATCCCCGACTTGTAAAAGAAAGGGAAAAGAAACAGAAACGGCAACAGGTCAAGAAAATTGAAAAAGCGATTAAAACCGATGTGGTTCATAAACAATCTGTTGTTGTAAAACCAGAAAATTCTAAAACTTCAAATCATCAAGAAGTTAAAATTTTAAAGAAAAACACTGGTGAAACCAAACAGACTTGGAAACCAAAAACGGTTGTTGAATCAGGGGGACCATCACAATTCACCAACCATCAAAGACAAGAAGTTATTGTCATTGATGAAAATGGAAGACCCAAGACCACAATGGCTTGGGTCCCCATCTCCAACTAATTCATTTGAGTTCATGTGCAGGGTGCTTCAGGAGGAACTATCAGTAGTCATTGGATTGTTGATAGTGGGGCATCCAGGCACATGACAGGCGACATGAAGCTTCTCTACGACGTTAAATCTATTAGAGGAGGTTATGTTGCTTTTGCTGGAGATAAAGGTGGATATATAACGGGTGAAGGAATGATATCTAACGGGATTGTCAGCTTTGACAAGATCAATTTTGTGCAACAACTTGATCACAATCTTCTTAGTGTTTCTCAAATTTGTGACAAGAAATTTTCAGTACACTTTGATGCTAATGGATGTTATGTGCTGAAACCCGGCTTCAAAATTCCAAAAGAATGGATTCTCTTGTCGGCTCCAAGGATAAATGATTTGTACGTCCTTGACATGAGCCAGGCTATTACTACGTCTGCACAAGCAACTTGTTTCGTTTCCAAAGCCACAGAAAAAGACACTATCTCTTGGCACAGACGAATGGGTCACATTCACTTACGTAAAATGAATCATTTGGTTTCAAATGAATTGGTGAATGGTGTTCCCCTCAAAAATTTCCATCTTCAAGACATCTGTGTTTCGTGCCAGAAAGGAAAGCAAACAAAGAAGAAGCACCCTACAAAGAAGATCAACACAGTGGCAGTTCCTCTTGAACGTTTGCACATGGATTTGTTCGGTCCTGTCAAGCACAAGAGTATTCGAGGTGATCAATACTGCCTCGTGGTTACTGATGATTATTCAAGATTTTCTTGGGTTGCGTTCATGGCACACAAGAGTGAAACCTTTGGTATTATCAAAAACTTAATCATTCAGATTGAGAATTTGTATAAGTTGAAGGTTAGGCGGATACGTAGCGACAATGGTACTGAATTTAAGAATCATTCCATGATGGAGTTCTGCACTTCAAAAGGTATTCTTCATGAGTTTAGTGCAGCTTATACTCCTCAACAGAATGGTGTCGCTGAACGTAAGAACCGCACATTGATCGAGACTGCTAGGACAATGTTGGTAGAGTCACAGTTGCCTATTCCATTCTGGACTGAAGCTGTGGCCTCTGCATGTTACACATTGAACAGAGTCCTTACAGTCAAAAGACACAACAAGACCTGCTTTGAGCTTCTTCAAAAACGGAAACCAGATTTGTCCTATCTCGAACCGTTTGGAGCTCCATGCACAATCATCGATCCTAATGGAAAGTTTGGGGCAAGAGCAATTGATGGATACTTTCTTGGGTATGCCACCCCTAACTTACGAGTCTGGAATCTAGAGACTAAAAGGGTCGAGGAATGGTCTGAGGTCAGAGTACAAAGGCACACCTTGCCAGTCAAAAATCCGGGTCAACCTTGGATGTTTGAGTACGATGACTTCTTCAATTCGATCAATGTTGAAGCCGTTGAAGAAAATGCTGCGGCTAGGATGTTTTTCGAGAGTGACAATGCAACAGTTTCACCGGTGGTTCGTCCAATTCTTGTGAATCAAGAACCATCCTCTTCGGTGAACAACAATACTCTCAACAATGAGGATTTTCATGATGCTAACGAATTGAACGAATCTTCAGAGGATGATGAATTTCTAGATGCAGATCAAGAAGCTCCTACAACAGCAGTTCATGGTACTTCAGAGGGTACTCCTCCAGTGGAAACACATAGAACAGCTGAGACTACTGCATCATCCTCTTCGTCAATTCCGGGTCTTGAATTGGTTGTTGATCTTAATCTTAACAACCTGGGTATAAATGTTCCAGTTCCAGACAATCCAGAAACAAGGATTCATAATACCCATCCTCAACAAAACATCATTGGAAATGTGCAAAGTGGCGTACAAACAAGAAACATGTTGCGAAACAACAACAATGCAGGCTTGTATGCAGCTATTCGAGAATCCGGGCAACAAAACGACTGGTCCTTCGCGTGTTATGTCTCACAAGAAGAACCAAGAACGTGGAAAGAAGCCTTGAAAGATAATGCTTGGGTTGAAGCAATGCAGGAAGAACTGCAACAATTCCAGAAGCTGGGTGTCTGGAAACTAGTAGAGAAACCTGCTGGATACAAGAAGATTGGTACCCGTTGGGTTTTCAAATGCAAAAAGGATGACCGCGGAGTTGTTATCCGAAACAAAGCTCGTTTAGTCGTTCAAGGTTTTCGTCAGATTGAAGGGATCGACTACAACGAAGTCTATGCACCAGTGGCACGTCTCGAAGCAATTCGAATCTTTCTAGCCTATGCGTCCTTCAAAGGATTCAAGGTTTATCAGATGGACGTGAAAAGTGCATTTTTACATGGTGTGGTTGAAGAAGAGGTGTACGTCGAACAGCCTCCAGGTTTTGAAGATCCTATCCATCCCGATCGGGTTTGGTTGCTCAACAAAGCTCTTTATGGTCTTCATCAAGCACCACGAGCTTGGTATGCAACCTTATCTCACTATCTGCTGGAGAACGGTTTTCGCAGAGGTCTTATCGACTGTACTCTTTTCATCAAAGAACAAGATGGAGATCTTCTTCTGGTACAGGTATACGTTGATGACATTATTTTTGGTTCTACTAATGATGTCTTGTGTAGGGAATTCGAGCGCATTATGCAGGATAAATTCGAGATGAGTGCTATGGGGGAAATGACCTTCTTCTTGGGCCTACAAGTACAACAAACGGAGTCTGGGATATTCATCCATCAGACTAAATATGTTGGTGACATCTTGAGCCGGTTCCAGATGTCTGATGCAACGCCCATTGGTACCCCATTGCCAACTAATCACGGAATTACTCCAGATCTGAAGGGAGAAGCTGTTAGTCCCTCAAACTATCGCGCTATGATCGGATCTCTCATGTACCTCACAGCATCAAGGCCAGACATAATGTACCCGACGTGCCTGCTTGCCAGATATCAAGTTAACCCGAAGGCCTCACATCTTACTGCTGTCAAAAGGATTTTTCGTTATTTGAAGACGTACCCCGACACTGGTCTGTGGTACCCTAGGGATAATAACTTTGAATTGGTAGCATTCAGTGATTCTGATTTTGGCGGATGTAAAATCGACGGCAAGTCCACAACGGCTGGATGTCAGTTTTTAGGAAATCGCCTAGTCACATGGCAGTGCAAGAAGCAGACGTGTGTAGCTACATCAACATGCGAAGCTGAATACATTGCTGCCTCAAGTTGTTGCTCCCAAGTTCTTTGGATCCAACAACAAATGCGGGACTACGGTTTTGAATTCCTAACTACTCCTATTTACGTTGATAATTCTGCTGCTTTAGATATCACTAGAAATCCTGTGCAGCATTCAAAGACCAAACACATCGAAATCAAATATCACTTCATACGTGATTGCTTTGAGAAAAGGCTAATCGATGTTGTTAAGGTCCACACCGATGACCAACGTGCCGACTTATTTACCAAAGCTTTTGACAAATCAAGATTTGACTTTTTATTATTGGTAAACGGCATTAAGGTCAAGCAAGAGTAAAACCAACATCGGAAAATCATTTTTGTAAATACCTTTGTGTTTTTAAATTTATCTTAGTTTGTTGATTTTAGGGGGAGTAAATCCAAAAATCGGAAAATCCAAAAACATCGAAAAATTCAAAAACACAAAAACAATAGAAAAACAAAAATGAGTTTCCTGGCGAGCAAAAGAGAAAATGATAGTACATCAGTGGTCTATCCAAACCTCTTTAAACCTTAAATGCAAAACGATAAGCAGCTCTATATAAGATGTATCGGTAGGCTCACAATCATTTTAAAGTGTGCAGGGTGATATAAATCTTAATCGATTGAAGATCAGGTGGGAACCATTCATTGGCATATGGTCTTAGTACCGAAATTTCGTTTGATAGATTGCCGAGGTTCTGAGATATTCGGTCTTTATGCTGCTTATCATCTGGGTATCATGGTTGTATCTTTTACCGAAAAATAACGGGGACGCAAGTCTAGATCTTCCATGATACTATACATACGTGTACATATTGCATACTGCATTCGACCTCAATAAGTGATAAACAATCACATGTCCAAATCAAATAAGTGATAAAATATCACATTTATCCGGGTGTCAAGTTCGTCTCTCTGCTGTACGGAAGTACTGACCTGTTCACGGACTTGCACCTGTGCCCTCATGCATACGAAAATCAAGTTCCTCATCAATAAGTGATTATATCACAAAGGGCTTGTTTTCGAATCAAAATAAGTGAGCATCTCACAATTTATACGGTCAAACAGATGATAATCGGTATACTCACCGGTAAGATGAACTCTCGTGCATACCTTGATACGGGAATGTGTCGTGATGTGGATGAACACCGGTCGGTAAGTATAAATCATACCTTAACGTATCCTCTAAACATGATTACATCTGATAAGTTGAGCTTAAGTGGACAACAATACCGATAATTGTTATAGGATGCTTATCTTAATGTTAACTAACTGAACAACAAGAGTGTTTTGGCATGACCGTACACTGATATGATTCTCTTACCCTCGAAACTCGCAAAAAGAATGTTTGTATATATTTATTTATTTACTGCTTAACTTTTATTGTTTTTCTTTTAAACAGTTTCGTCGTTTGGTGCATATCAGCACGACATTAGCGGTGATGTCGTTTGATAACACTCAAAGGATTTTAAATTGTTGTCTTTTAATTTCAAAAATACCAAAAAGATTTTAGGCTTGTTTTAATATAAATTTTATAAAAGCCAAAAAGATTTTATTTCTGCTTTATTTTCGATCGAACGATGTTGGAGCTCAAGTCTTCGTTACCTGAAACCTGACTGAAAACCGAACTGACTAAATCTTCATAAACGGTCAAAATTTGCAGATTTTGAAAGTTAGAATTTAAAATTGATAAATTTATTAAACTTTCAAACTGTCGGACGGTGTTTGATTTTGACATGGTCACTCGTGTGTCATTTGTTTATACTATTCCAAGCAGTTGTTCTCATTACGCGTTTAGATTTCTTGCATGTGCAGATTCTAAAGGCTAGGAGAACATGGTCGATGACAAGCCTTGGAATGAAGACACGACGAGAAGGCGCTCAAAAGATGAAGATGATCGAGTTGCCGCTGGCCATCATCAACACCACAAGGATCTCACTTCATAAAGATAAAGTCTTTTCACGAGCATAACTCAAGGGGGAGCTTATGTTAAGGGGGAGTTTGTCAACACACTTCCTACATGATACGGGTAGTTTGTTGATACACTCTCTACTTTCAAGACGTGAAGACTTTGAAGACCCTCCGACATTGAAGACATGATAGGACATCAGAGTCTTGAAGACTTGAAGACCAAAGACCGTCGAAGTTCAAGACGAGTCTACACTTTTAGAAGAACAAGACAAAGATTAGAGATCAAAGACAAAGCTACAGCCAAGGGGGAGTTTGTTGGTGCACTTGTGTCTGTACTTTGTCTGTATTCGGTCTGATATAAACGATGTCCTGATTTGTATTGTAAGTTGACCAAGTCAACCATCCTCCGGTTTGACTTGGACAACAGTTGAAAGATGTTCTGATCGAAGGATAGCCTCGAAGGATACACCTGATCCTTCGAGGTGATCGAAAGATATGGTTCGACCATGGTTCGACCATTAGACCTCGAAGGATGATCCTTCGAGGACCATGCTGATCTTTCGTATGAACTGTGATCGATAGATGATCCTTCGGACCATCTATCAGATCCTTCGATCCAAACCTGCTGAGCTGGGTATATATACCCATGCATGTGTTGAGTTTCGGTAGACAGACACACAGACAGAAAGAGAGAGTATTCTTTGAGAGCATTCTGTCCAAACTCACACACACATCTTAGAGAGTTTATAGAACACTTCTGTAAACATTGAGCTTGTAACCGAACCCTCATTGCATTAATACAAGTTGTGTTAATCGGTGAACTCGTGTGTTTGTTTCTCTACTTGCTACTAACTCGGTTTGCTTGCTAGCTTGGATTCCGCACTTGCTAGTAGGTTTGTATAACAAGGTTTAGGTTCGTACTCCTCCGCGATACAGGGACCTACAGCACATTTTACCCAGGCCACTAGGTGCTCCTCGAATAGATGCAGCTTCTTTCAAGGGTGTGTTGGAGAAAAGATTCTCAAGTTCTGATACATCAACATCTGGGGGGCTAGAATTCGGCAGCATAACATTGGTAGTTAGAATAAATGATACTATATATATATATATATATATATAGAGGGAGAAGATCATGCGAGAACCACCTCTTATTGTGAGAACCGCGAGAACCAATGTGAACACACCAAAAATGCCTAAAAATAGCTAAAAATTACACAAAAAATTTTTTTTTGAATTTTTTAATATTTTTTATAAAAAAATCGCTACTTTTCGAAGCCAAAAAAAAATTTTTTTTTAATTTTTTTGCTTCTAAAAGTAGCGATTTTAACATAAAAATATTAAAAAATTCAAAAAAAAATTTTTAGATTTTTTTAGGTTTTTTGGGGGTTTAGTTTTTAGCATTTTAGCTTTGGGGGGGGGGGGTTAGGTTTTTGGGGGTGGGGGAGGGGGGTTTAGGTTTTTTTTTTTTTTTTTTTTGGGGGGGGGGGGGGTGGGGGGTGGAGGTTTTTTTGGGGGGGGGGGGGGGTTAGGTTTTTTTAGCTATTTTAGGTTGTGTTCACATTGGTTCTCAAGGTTCTCACAATAAGGGTGGTTCTCGCATGAGCCCCTCCCTATATATATATATATATATATATATATATATATATATATATATATATATATATATATATATATATATATATATATAGGTAGAGGATCCTATAAAAAGTTGGACTTTTGTAAGAAGTGTAAGAAATAATCTTGGAATGACAAGTGTCCCTCTTCTTAATTAATTCAAAAGGGTACATTGGTAATTTACCTTTTCTTATCAGTTAATTGTGTGTAACTGTTTTGGAGTTAATTTAGGAGATTATATCATCAGAATCAATCATTAACTAGTATTATATCATCTTCGTTCATTAATTCAGGTTCAAAAGTATTTTTTTTCTCTGCAATTTTGGAGCAATTTTTTCATTACGAAAATCACAAATGGAAGAAAGCGATACAGGTTCATGTGTGGTGTTTTATTGCATAAAACAATTGTTTGTATGGTTTCGTTTATATACAGATTGCGTTGAGGAAAAATATACAATAAAACTTACTGTGTTTTCATGGATTTCATCTATATTTTTTTTCATGAAAAAACATGAGTTATTTGATAAAGTTTGTTTTATATAATGTTTGGTATGAAACGGGTTCTATTAAGTTGTATGGTGTTATATTCATATAAGGTTGCTTGGGATTCCAGATAAAACACCATGACTTGAATCATGGTGGTGTTTTATCTGGAGACATTGTTCATGGCGTGGTGTTTTAAACATCTGGAGACAAAACACCACGTCATGAACAATGTCTCCAGATAAAACACCACGCCATGAATAATGTCTCCAGATAAAACACCACACCATGAACAATGTCTCCAGATAAAACACCACGCTATGAACAATGTCTCCAGATGTTTAAAACACCATGCCATGAACAGTGTCTCCAGATAAAACACCATACCATGAACAATGTCTACAGATAAAACACCACATCATGAACAATGTCTCCAGATAAAACACTATGCCATGAATCTGATTACAGTTCTTCTTAACGTAAAACACCACGCATTGAATCTTATATAAAACAAAGAGGCTTCCGATTTAGATCTTGGTAATTAATTCCTATAATTAAGGAAAAAGGAGTGAATGTAGGTGTTTTTGGTTGTGTAGAATACAGTTACCATATTTGAAACATTGAAAAAGACACTATTGTCCTTCAATTTTACATAAGGTCCCTCTAATTAAAACACAATTTACATTTTTATACCCTATTGATCTCAACCATTAGATCAAATATCCAATGGTTTAAAACACTTCTTACCCTTCTTACATTTTAGACACTTTTTACAATATCCCTACCCTATATATATATATATATATATATACACTAGTTATTGCAAAAACTCGAAAACTAACTAAAAAAGCTTAAAAAACATTACATTTTTTTTTGCATACCAATTTTCGCTATTTAAATTATATAAAAAGAACTTCTTTTCAAAAAAAAAAAAAAAGTTTTTGTAGTGCACATGTGTAATATTACACATGTGCAGTACAATTTTTTTTTTTTTTGAAAAAAAGTTTTTTTATATAAAAAAAAACCTGCGATTTTTAATAAAAAAATTGTGTGTTTTCTAGGCTCTTTTTTGTTAGTTTTCGAGTTTTCGCGATAAAAGTGGTTTTCATTTGAATCATCCCCTATAGAGCACCGAAAAATAAAAATATGATTTTGTTAAGCAAGATTCGATTATTTTTACAAAAGAATAATAAACAACAAAATATAGAAACCAAACAAGAATGATGGCTACCATTGTCTTTGCAGTTCCTCCCACAAGCTTCCTTTCAGAGCCCTGCTTACCTTGTTCCAATGCAATGGCTTTAAGTTAGATGTTTTCACTGCACGTCCTCCTTGGCCACCACCTAGTGGCCCGGATGGAGGTGGAGGTGAAGGTGGTGGGGGAGGTGCACGCACTCCTCCATGCGGAGGTGCGCGTGCATAACGACTTCCATGTATTGGAGGTGGGGGAGGTGGTGTTCCATTCATTGGTGGAGTAGAGGTAAATTGTTCCGTAGCATGAAATTCAAAATTTGCCAGAAGAATCAATTATCAGACTTTCAATGTCCCTTTTCAAATTTCAGGCACCAACCAATAATTTCAATGTGATCAAGGAAATGCTCATCCACCAATTCATTAACAGAATACCCAAAAAAGGGGAAGTTTAATAGTGAGGTGGGGTAATGTAATTGTGGTTATGATTATGAAACACCATATCTTATTAGATTAAAAATATTATAATATTGTTAACTGTGTTTTGTAAATGCATTTAGTTGTCTAAAAGGTCTGACATGTTCAAAAAAAAAATTAAATGTTATATTATTATATATAATTTTTCTAGTTTTTGTATTGTGGTCCAATTAAATATAATGGTTTTGTATCAGGCATGTTTTTTGTAATCTTGGAGCCCGGCTCGAACAGTGGTAGACCCAGGAAATATTTTGAAGGGGTGCGAACGAGGGGTTTAACCAAATTTTCAAGTGGTGCGATCGAGGGGGTGCGAACGAGGGGTTTAACCAAATTTTCAAGAGGTGTCCGCCCCCCACACCTCTACCTAGGTCCGCCCTTGGGTTTGAGAATCTCATACTATGTAACACCATTATATAAATATTGTTGACTAAGAACGATAAATAGTAACTTTATTTTTATAATAATATATAGTTTTTCGTTTTTCTTTTATTTAATATATTATAATAGTTTATTATTATATTTACTTTTAATAACATATTTTTTATTTTTCCCCTTTTTTAAAACCATATATTTGCTATACCATTTTTTATTAATTCTTTTTTTCTTTTTTTAGAACATATATTAATTTATCGATTAATTTGATACTTTTTTAATAATTTACATTTATAACTTTTTTCTAAAAATTTAAATACGTAGTTGTGTTTGATGTTTTCCCTGACATTCTATTGTAAGTTTTGATAAAAACAAAGTTGTACTCTAAATAAAGTATTTATTTGGTATCTGTTGACCAAGGACGATGAATGGTAACTTTATTTTTATAACAATATATAGTTTTTTATTTTTCTTTTATTTAATATATTATAATAGTTTATTATTATATTTACTTTTAATAACATATTTTTAATTTTTCCCTTTTTTAGAACCATATATTTCCTATACCATTTTTTTAATAATTCTTTTTTTCTTTTTTTAAAACATTTTAATTTATCGATAAATTTGATACTTCTTTAATAATTTACGTTTATAACTTTTTTCTAAAAACTTAAGTACGTAGTTGTGCTTGATTTTTTCCCCGATATTCTGTTATAAGTTTTGTTAGAAACGAAGTTGTACTCTAAATAAAGTATTTATTTGGTATTATAAAACGATACGATGATAAAAACTTAGCCGTCCTAATGTTTTGGCTTTCTAAACAACATGTTTTAAATCACATTTGTTTTACATTATCATTTGCTTGGTCTCGCCGCAACGCACGACCTAAAAAAACTAGCTTTATATTAATCCCCATTATATTTATCTAATAGTTTTCTAAAAAAGGTCCATCATTTTCATTTTAACAAATCAATAGATTTATTACATTTAATAATCAAAAGATTATTAAATGCATCCAAGACATGTGCCGGATTTTATATTTTCTAGGCATCGAGGTGGTTTCCGAAGATCCAGATTTACTTCTCTCACATAAAAAATACGTCTCTAAAATTATTCATAAAGGCGGTCTCTCTAGGTCGAAACCAGTAGACTCTAAGTCAAAACCAAGTCACAGTTGGCTCTTTGGCGATAGTCCTCAATTTGATGATCTGGTCAAATATAGACAAACATTTGAGGCACCACAATGCCTCACTCTTTCTCGACCAGACATCACCTTTGCAGTTAACAAAGTTTGTTAGCTTATGTACTCCGCCACAGAAAATCATTGGTTTGTGGTAAAAAGGAATTTTTGGTATCTTCAAAGCACCTCTTATTTTGGCTTCACTGATGCTTGCCTTTTCTGATGCAGACTGGGCTGGCTCTCTTGATAACTGTCGATCCACAGGGGGGATTTGCCATCTATCTTGGATCTAATCTTGTTTCATGGTATGCTCGAACAACGTATTGTCTCTAGGACAGTATTAAATATTTCCTGTATATATTGTGTGTTCTCCATTATTAGAAATGATTCAGATAATTCCATTCACTTTAAATGTAATTACATGGACTTCGGTAATTCTTATGAGAGTGCAGACACGAAAGTGTTGATTTAGTATGAATAACAAACTGGATAATGTCAGCTTGATAGCAAGACCGATTCAACTTTCTTTTACATTATGAAAAACAAATAACCTGAAGTGTTAGGGCTTGTTGTACCTGTTGTACATGCAATAGTATAGTATTGGCAAGAACCAAGTAACGATCCTCAAAAAACAGTGGCTCCTTAATCGCCTGTCAATATCTAACCGAGATAAAGTAGTAATTTGTAAAGAAACTAACGATCGCAAACAAGAAACAAAAATAAGCACGGATTATGGATTTTGAGAAATCAGATTAGAAAATTATCCATTTAGACATTAACTCATCTTATTTGGATTAACTATTTTTAATTGGTTCTACTTATGAAAAGTGTTTAAAGATTTATAATGAAGATCAAAACAATGTGTGAAGTGCTAGTATGGATTAGAGCCCGTTAAGGTTAAATCCCACAAACATAGAATCAGTATTATAGACATACACTAAAACCTTAATCTATAAAGCAAGTCTTAGTTATTATCACTTATGATTTAGGATTTCTAAGTTGGGTTCTTTTGTATCAACGTCTCGCATATTACAATTTGTACAAGATCAACAAGTAGAAAACCATAATTAGCTTCCTGATCCTTCACATGAATAACTCACAAGTTTTACCAATTATGTTACCGATTTGTCTTCACCGATTAAGGTGTCAAGACTCAGATAATTATAAGTGCCCCTTTATAACCTAAAGATGATGCATGTTGAATCTAACATGAATAACTTCATAGAAAGATCAACAATACCACACAAATAAGATCTAAAACCAACAATAACAGGCAATCATACACATCATCAGATCAAAATAACCAACTTTACTAAAATCACATAATCATAAACAAAAACCAATGTTTAAGTCCAACTAAAACAAGAATCACCCTACCCTAAATGGCTAAAGAAGTTTAGCCTAGCATAGTAATGTAAATGGCTAATTAAGTTTTGCCTAGCATAGTAATGTAAAACAAATCAAACACGGATCTGGATGAATACATGGATGATATAGAAACTGAAAATGAAAGTTAACCACGTCGTACGCGGTTAATGCAAACCGAATGGTTGGATCTTCAATCTCCAAGTCTCTAGACCTCTGGATCTTCTTCTCTACTCCCAAACGTCTTTCTCAACCTCCAAATTGCGCTCCTCCCAAGTTTGGCCGTCACCGTGCTTAAATAGACGAAGTTAGGCAACCTCAGTACAAGCCATACTCTTAAGGTACGGGTCGTACCCATGTCCCGATGGTGCATTGGTGGACTGGTCTTTTAACTTGACGAGCAAGATATGAAATTTTAGGAACATGCTAACTGTATTCAGGCACAATATGGTGTGCATTGTCTCTGCTTTCTCCATGTTCTTAATTTCTTCAATCCCGATCCATGTTTCTTCCATCTTTCTTCATTTCTTCATCAAAACCTACAAATCCAAGGTAAATGTGATTATGTATCGATTCTTATCAGATATGTAATAAAAACAGTCTAAAGTACAGAGAAATGTGCATAGAATATATGTGTTATTTAAGACACATCAATGATTACCTCCAGCAGTTCCTTGATTCACTGTATTCCCCAGATATAAAATCCTCTTCATAACTTCCTTTGATTTGACGTATTTCCGGACCTTATAAACTAAAAACGGAACTAAATCACATACAAATAAAAAGAAGTAACAAAAATGGTGATTTAAAAGATGAGATACTCACTTTAAATTGCGTTACAAAGTGCACCTTTTTTGGGTTTAAATACAGAAGCCATTTTCTTCTCAGCCTCTTTAGAAGCAGCTATTTTGGGGGCTGCATTAGATAAGGTGCATCAAGTTCTTATACATCAAGTTCTGGCGGACTAGAATTCAATAGCACATTAGTAGTTAGAAGAAATGACATTGACTAGCAAGATTCTTACAAAAGAAGAATGAAACCACAAATTATAGAGGCCTAAGAAGAATGATGGCTACCTTTGTCTTTGCAGTTCTTCTCACACGCTACCCAGGCAAACCACCTAGTTGACCAGGTGGAGGTGGAGGGCCAACTAAAGGTCCAAGTGCTCTCCAGGTGCTCCAGGAAGTTGAGCAGGTGTTGGTTCATGACCACCAAATGGTGGTTGTTGTGGTGCTTCATACATTTGCGGAGGTGAAGGAACTACCAAACCATCGCGTTTAGCTTTTTCAATTGTAGAAGCTTCATCAAGTGATTGAAATGCGGGAGGCGGAGCTGGTGGTGATACAGATGTTGTCGTGCTTTCATCCCTTACTGCCAATGGTGGTGAGCATGTTTCCATACTTTTATTCTCTACATGAGC